>NC_083359.1:13782500-14410625 GCF_030254825.1 Meriones unguiculatus
AAGAGAAAGGCAAATGGTGTTATGAATCTTCCTGTTGGAGCCACCATGTGAGATATGGCTGCTTGGGAGACTGGAGACCTGTTCCAGAAAGTCAGGTTAGATCTGGCCACAGGATGACAACATATACATATGACAGATCCAGAGCCATCCGCAGGGGCCAAGTGAGTGTGTTTCAAGCTGGGTCCTGACAGCTCCCATCTGCCCCACTGAGGCCCTGATGCTGAGGGTGTGTGTGCTGGCTCCATGGATGTATTCGTTGGTAAACCGGCCTTCCTGGTTGGTAGCCACCTCACCTCCCAGTGGCCAGTCAAGTTCTTTACCTCCCTCCTTTGTCATCTCTCTTCTTTCTCCTAAGGGTTTCTCTGAAGATATGTCATCTTAAGTTTATTCCAAGTTTTTTCTTTAATTTACCCAAGAGGGAGTCACGGACCACTGCGAAACTATAGTGAGAGGAATGAGATAGGGGTTTGTAGATGTCTCGGTAGGCAGCAAGCAGCCTTGATGGGAAGCTAGGCTGTATAATCAATTCTGTCTCCGTGGCCTCCTGCCCTGGTCCTTTCATTTAGATGAAGTTAAGATTCCCATCATACCTCATGATGACTGTGGATACTTTAATTTTCACGGTCTTAGTTACTTCTTTGCTTTTGGAAGATGGAAACCTCAGTTGTTCTGTGGCTCAAGTGTAATCAGAAATGTGCTGGTCCCTCCCTGGGAAACACTCTCGACTCTCAGGAACTCTGCTTATTGCAACCATTACCTTTGATTTACAGTTGTCAGTCGTTGGGCAGCTAACTAGACTGTAGCGTATAGATCCCCAAAGGCAAAGGAAAGAGGCTCCGAATGCTGATTTGCTGCCTGCGAAGGACTTCCGTACTTATGATTTCGCTTACCCCACTTGGGGAGATTAAATGTGGGCGATTTTCAAGCTGGGCAAACAATTTCCATTAACTGATCTGGGAAAGGCACTCCCTAGTCTTTTAGATACCTTTACAGGCCAACTCCCTCCCTAGACCCTGTCTCAAAAAGAATGAAAAGTAAGAGAAAAGAATAAATAAGAGTTATCTGTGTTTGAGCAACTAAGCAAAGGCATCAGTGGGTGCCGCTCAGTTTTCCTAGGGAGGTGCTATGCTATCCTAGGCGAACAGACAGTTTAAGATCTTTCCTTCTTTCTTAACCCTTTTCTCAAATTTAAGGGGATATAGGCGTAAAGACTCACCATATGAGAGGGAGTGACTGAAAAAGAATAAATGTTGGGATCCCAGAATCTACTGTGAAGATTGCAGGAGGAGTTACATCCTGTGTTGGCGGAGTCGTGGCCTTAAAGGACAAGGATTATACAAGACTGAGTGTCCTGGAAGATGCTCCAGCCTTGCCATGGTGGTCCTTCCAGCTGTAACACCGCCCTAACTGATTGCTCTGCTGGCCCAGCAACTTTGAAGAAACCACTGGTTTCCTGAGCAGAGCAGACCCTTTCTGCCACTGTAGACTGCTGTTCACAACATTAAAGACTGTGGTCTCTGTGCATAAATTTGAGAGTGTTCTTTCCTTTTTTTGTCAGATGAGTGAATTAACAAATGAATTAACAAACTCAGTATCACCTACATGTTCTTCAGATGGTTCTTGGGTAAACTTAGCTATCTGTAATTGAACAGAAAAAGAATGGAACACAAGCAGACAGAATGTGCAGGGACATGCCCATTACCTCCATGTTAAGTTTTATGTCCAGGCACCTGACAAAGCAGTTCACTTACTTGACTTTGTAGTTACATTCCTACTTGGTTGTCAGGTTTTACTGCTTGATCTCTGCAACCAATCCATGCCTTGTCTGACTCAGCTCTGTATGGCTCCAGCCCATGCACACAGCTACTGTGCTCCACTGCCTTCCAAAGATGGGGGTGCTCTGTAACCTTTCTAGTGCCCAGTGAACCCCATCAATAACCCTGGGAGTTTTTGTTTAGAACAGACTGTAGCAAATCCCCAGTACCAGCAGAGCAAGCAGAGGTGAGACCTCAGCAAAGGTACATTATATCATAGACTGACAGTCACTAATAGTTTAATAATGATTTAATATGCTACAGGACATTTCACCCAGGTGACTTGGAAGCTTTTCAAAAGTATATTACACCATAAGTCACAAAGCAAGCCTTAACACACACACATGTGCACGCGTGCACGCGCACACACACACACACACACACACACACACACACACACACGGTCAAGATAATTTGTAGCATCCTGTACCATCACTGTGGAATGAGACAGTAAGAAAATATTCAGAAACTGTACAAACTTCTTAGAAACTTAACAGCACATTTGAACAAACAACAAATCACTGAAGAAATAATGAAGGAAATTAAAAAATTCCTGGGAAACAAGTGAAAGCAGCAACACAACCTACGAGACCCTCTGAGAATCAGCTAAAGCAGCCTCAAGAGGAAGTTTGATGGCTAAAAGTGCTCACAATAAGAAATCATAGAGATCTCAAATAAAAACCAAAACCAACAATGCAACTCACGGCTCTAGAAAAACAAGAAAGCAACTCCAGACCCAGAAGACAGCAAGAAACAGTGATTAGGTAGGCAGCGATGAGGTGGGAGCCGAAAGAACAAGAAACAGAATGAATCAAATAAAGATTCGGCTTTTCATCATAAAGGTGAGCAAGATTACAACACCCAAGCCATGATAAAAAATATTGGAGAGATTAGGAACAGACAGAACATTCCTCAAACCAATAAAGATTATGTATGACAAATCCCACAGCCAACATTATACTGAACGAGAAAACAGACTGGAAACATTTCCTCTAGAAGACAGAATAAGACAGGGCCACTGCTTCCACTGTTAGTCAACATAGTACTTGCAGTCTTAGCCAAAGTGACAAGGAAGAGAAAGATGTAAAGGCCATAAGGAAGGAATAAAATTATCTCTATTCACAGATGGCCTGATTCTACAGTTGAGGCCCTATCAGAAAATTCTTAGATTTAATAAACATGTTAAGATTGCAGGATCCAAAACCAATACATGGAAATCAGTAGCCTTCACATACACCAAATAATGAAATTTCAGAGAAAGAGACTAGAAAAAAATTATTGCATTTATAATAAACTCCTCACAATTAAATTACCTAGGAGTAAACCTCACCAAGGGTGCCAAAGATGGCTACAGTGAAAACCTTAAGATGATGAGAAAAAAAAAAATTAAGAAGAAGATATCAGATGATGTAAGAACTTCGAAGGTCCTGGCTTGGTAGAATAAATCTTGCAAACTTTTTATTATCAAAAGTAATCTATAGAGTTAGAACAATTCTCATCAGAGTCCCAGTTACATTTTTTATGGAATTAGAAAAAAATAATACAAAAATTGATAGGAAAACACAAAAGACCATAGAGAGGCAAAGCAATCCTAAATAGAAAGAACACTGCTGAAGGTGTTGCAATTCTGACCTCAAGTTATTCTATAGAGCTATAGTGACAAAGACAGCATAGTGTTTACATAAAAACAGGTATGCAGACCAATGTAATCGAACAGAGGATTAACCCATACAGATATGGCCAGAGGATTAACCCATACAGATATGGCCACTTAAGTTTTAACGAAGTATCAAAAACCTACACTGTAA
Source organism: Meriones unguiculatus (assembly GCF_030254825.1). Lineage (NCBI taxonomy): Eukaryota > Metazoa > Chordata > Mammalia > Rodentia > Muridae > Meriones > Meriones unguiculatus. The sequence goes on from NC_083359.1 coordinate 13,786,123, forward strand.
AAAGAAAGTCCACTTAACAGATGGAGCTGACAAAACTAGATATCCACATATAGAAGAATGAACTTAGACCCTCGTCCCTCACCCTACACGAAAATCAATTCAAAACAGATCAAAGATCTTAATTTATATTAGTGGTTGTGAGCCTAGCCTTCAATGGCTGAGCCATCTCTCCAGCCCCAAAGACCTTAATTTAAAGCCTGGATTTTTGAAACTTCTAGAGGAAAATATGGACACTTTATCCTAAGTTGTAGAGATAGGGAAAGGCTTTCTGGGCAGAGACCAATAGCACAGGCACAGTCCTGAGAATCAACAAATAAGATGGCACAAAATCAAAAAGTTCCTATGCAGAAAGAGGAACTATCAACAGTATGAACAGACAGTCGCAGTATGGGAGAAATCATTGCTAGCTATACGTTGGAAAGGGGTTGAAACCCAGAGTTTAAAATTACTTAAAAAAAATTAATCCCCCGGCCCCTGCCAACCAATAAATGGGCTGATGAAGTGAACAGAGGTCAAAGGAAGGAGTGTACCTGGTGAATAATTAAAGACAAGTCAACACCCTCCATCATCAAGAGGAATGAAAATTCAAACCATTTTGAGATTCTAGCTTACCCAATCTGAACGTCAGCAATGAAGAAGACAAATGACAGTAAACTGTGGTGAGGTTACAGGGATGTGAATCCTTATTCACTGCTGATAGGAAGGCCACCTGATACAGCTATTATAGAAATCTGCATGGAGGTGTCTCAAAAAAAAAATAGAACTTTCATATGGCCCAGCTATACCTCTCCTGGGCATACATCCGATGGGCTCTGTATTCACACCACTGAGACAATGGCTCACCCATGTTTACTATTCACAATAGTAAGGATGTAGGACCAGCCTAGATGTCCACTAGTGGATGAATGGATAGTGAAAATGCGGCACAATAGAATTTTATTCAGCTCTAAGGAAAATTTTGTAGGAAAATGGGCAGTAATCCATTCTCCAGGCTGCTGGTGGTTCCTGGACATCTAGATTTTGTGGAAGAGGAAAAACAATATTCAATGCGGATGTGAAAAAACAAACAAACTAAGCACGAGTTAGATGCTAATTTTGCTGAGTAGAATGTTTAAAAGCGGACAGTCACCATCTAGCACTTCCTTGTGTAGGAGTATGGAGACTGGAGGATTTAGAGAGCTCTCTTTGCCTAGCCTGGTTCACTACAGGCTGCTGAGAACTCTATCTTGGTCAGGCAGTGGCGGGTCCTCAGCCTGGTGTTTGGAGATTCAGTGTTGCCCAAGCAACAGTGAACTTAGACAAAGCCTTTCACTGACGATTCCTGGGTTTTGTGCTCTAACCGGCCCCAACCAGGACCGATTCAAGAAGACTCGGTGTGGGGATCTGTCCACCAAGCATCCCTCATGGCTGTGCTTGTGTGTCTTTCTCTGAGACAGGCTCCTCGGGAGAGCTGACTTTGGTGGCTAATGACAATGGCCATCATCTTTTTCATTCAGAATGGTTTTGTGGGAGGGGAGATTAAGCCCGGGTTACAACTGGTTAGCAAATACAACTATCTTTCCATTATAAAAATCACCAGTTTTCCTGGTGCTGAATTACAAGGGGAAAATTGTGTAAGTCTCTGTATAAGGGAAATCCTGCTGGGCAAGAAAGTTATCTTTTAAAGATTAAAAAAAAAAAAATCTAAGTGTGTGTGTGTAGATGGGTGCGCATCAGGTGCCTGCAGAGGCTAGAAGAGGACATAGTACCCCTTGGAGGAGCTGGAGTCATAGGCAGTTGTGAGCTGCCCAGCATGTGGCTGGGGGCTGAACCCAGGTCCTCTGCAAAAGCAGCAAGCACTGTTAACCACTGAGCTATCTCTCCAGCTCTAGACATTTTAAATTATTGCACATGAATTTAGGTGGCTAGAGATGCCAGAGGCATTGGAGAGAGAGACAGAGAGACACAGAGAGGCAGAGACAGAGAACACACTTGCATGTCAGCGTAGGTGGCTGCAAAGGCATTGGATGCCTTGGAGGAAAGTTACCTTTTCAGTAAAAGAAAAGTTAACAAATATAAGAGTCTTATGAAAACTGTTCTGCTTCATGCATGCTAGTTAAGTGCCCTAACACCCTGCATCACCCTCAGCCCAGAGACTGCTCTTTTTTTTTTTCCTGATAAAATCAAAACATATGGGAGGGAGATTACACCTGTAATCCAAGCATTCAAGGAAGACTGTGAGTTGGAAGCCAGCCTAGGTAACACAGTAAATTACAATCTGGGCTACATACTAAGACCCTATCTAAAACCCCAACCCCTGAACAAAAAATAACCACAAAAATCACAACAAACACGAAAATACAAATTCAACCTCTAAGAATAAAACTTTTTTTTTTTTTTAGATCATTGCGGTGTTCTGGGTAAGCGAGCTCTCTTACAGCTTTTTCCAGCTATGCCTATCTCCACCTGACCTGCTCTCCAAAGGATTTTCTGCCTCTTTGTCAAGGTCGGGGAAGTGTCATCAGTTTAGAGTGGGGACCAGAGTCCCAGAAGGAACCAAAGCTTTTCTGATGACATGTACCTTAGTTAGGGTTTCTATTGCTATGATAAAACACCATGACCAAAAGCAACTTGCGGAGAAAAGGGTTTATTTCATCTTGCAGCTCTCTGGTCACAGCCCATCACTGAGGACAGTCAGGGTAGGAACTTATGATACAAAGTTGAAGGGAGGAACAGGAACAGAGGTCATAGAAGAGTGCTGCTTACTGGCTTGCCCTTTATGGCTCACTCAATTTGTTTTCTTATGCATCAGGACCACCTTCCCAGGGATCACACTGCCCTCAGTGGGCTGGTCCCACTCACCTCAATCATTAATCAAGAAAATACCCCACAGACTTGCCTACAGTTCAACCTAATCGAGTTATTTTTCCCTCAGCTCGAGTTCCCTCTTCCCAGGTGACCCTGGCTTTTGTCAAGCTGACATAAAAATTAACCAGCACACAGTGGTTAAGAGAAGTCGGGGCTGGATCAAAAACAGGACCAGGGGTTGGCAGGTCTCAGACAGCATTATTGTAAATCACTCAGTGTTCTCCAAATTCCCTCCCTCTTTGCACCGGTCCATACTGCCATTGGCAATGAGCATCACTGCAGTAAATTGATTTAAAGTCGAGGATGTAGAGGCTTCTGATCATATGTTTAGGAGGGTTAAAGTAGTGTGGGCAGTTAATCAATGACCAAGGCAACAGAAGCAAAGAATTAGTGAAGTTACACTGGGAGCACCAGGACTCTTTAAGGGGCACAAGCCTGGTCAAAGTTTCCCTTCCCTGTGGGGATGCTAGGTGGTAGTTGCCTCTGGAGCAGAAGTAGGGAAACAGGAGCCTCACCATCCCTGGAGAATTGATGTGGTCCAATAGGGGTGGCAAGAATATGGAGGTCTGTCTTTGGATTTTAGATCTACCAAACAACATCAATAAATTGACTTAAATAGATGAACACAAAGCACTCTCGCATAGCTGCTGTGAGTGACATAAGGCCCTCAATGATTTTACAGTCACATTCTGTGGCCAGTCACGTGGCTACAATGGTTTTGCCCAAGGGCACCAGTACCATTTCCCTCGGGGGAAGAGAAGAGGCTCATTATGTATAATTATGATCCGTGATTTTAGGATGGGACCATTCCTAGAAGGCTACTAAAGTATCTGGCCTCACACTTTCTCCAAGAGCTCAAGTTGAGGATTACACCACCTTTCTGCCTCCTCAGGGACTAGACTTTGCTCAGACAGTGGGGCTTTCTGCCTTCATGCTTATGGGTTGGTGCTGTATGGCTCTGAGCTGAGTATCATTTGATGCACTCAGTCTGAAAGGAAACAGAGCTACACATGAGGGCATGTCTTTCCATGCCTTGACACCGACACCTGTAGCAGAGTGAAAAAGCTGAGTGTGGCCCATATGAGAGAAGGCGATCATATCTAGTTTGGATCAGAAAGGGAATTCTATTCAAGAACCTGTTATAGGAAGCAAACATTGTTCACTTTAGTCCCAAGACTAAAGTCCTTGAAAAAAGTTCAAGGCAGGTTCTCATTTGGAAGATTAGAGTATGAAGCATCAGAGGTACCAAGCACTGATGGCTGCCCCTTTATGACTACTTCCCTGTGATAAGCATTTGTTGTTTATCTTGCTTGCACTGGTTAGTTTATGATGCCAACTTGCCAAAACATGGGGTCACCCCAGAAGAGAATTTCAGCTGAGGAACTGTGTAAGAGTGGAGAAAGCTGGGTAAGCATTGAAAAGAAGCAGGAATGAACGTATCTCTCTCTGCTCTTGACTGTGGATGGGATGAGACTGGTTGCTTGAGTTCCTATCCCAGCTTCCTTGGCAATAGACTGTGATCTGGAAGTCTAAGCCAAATAAACCCTTTTCCTCCCTAAGTGGCTTTCTGTTAGAGTATTTGTTTTGTCATCACCGCAACAGAAAACAAACTATGACCCTTGCTTAACTACTTAGGTACAGAATAAATGCTAACTACTTCCTTCATATGTAGGGAAACTGAGGCTTACTGAGGTGGGGTAACTTGCCCAAGAGACTCTTGCTGTTACCTAGCAGGTCCAGAATCCAGCCCTAAGTCCGTCTCTAACCATCGCTTCCTGCTACTTTCCCAAGATCTCAGAGCTATAGAGTGTGGAAGAAATGGAACACAGGGCTGGATATACCCTAAAGCACACTTAATTTCCGGGTCTACAAGCCCAAGTGACAGAGTCAAGATGTACCTGCAAACCTTCCCCCTCTCCGTCTGCTTCTGTATTATACTCACTGCCATCTCAGAGAAGTCAAAAGACCCAGGGAGTTTAAGAGAAAGTTGTTCAGGAGCTTGCCATTTTTGATGGATGCTAGAGGAAGGCAACATATAATTTGTATACCAGCAGGAGAAAACCCGGCTCTGGCAGGCAAATCAAAGCCGGAGTGCTGCTGTTCTCGCCTAGGTAAGGGCCTTTCATTTCCCCTGTTGTTCATCTCTGCCCCACATTCTCGCTTCCCTCTCTCTCCTCTCTCTAATGTGATGCCTTTGCATTTTCACGAGCTGTTCACCAGGCATGGTAACAATGGAGTTCCAACAGAGTCAGTGCGAGTTTGTTTGTCTTTGTGATTCCAATTCCACTGGTGTCCTGGGAGATGATTAGTCAGGAAGGCGGGGCTGCGCCTTCCTGTGGCCTAGGAGGTGGTGCTGGGGCTGGATTCTCTCCTATCTGTTGTTCCCAGTGTCTCCCCCCCCCAATTCTTTAACGATGGTGCCTTAGAAGGGCACAGGCAGTGATGCCTGGCAGGCGAGTACCTCCATTAGCACAGCGGTGGGAGTGTGAAAAACAAAGAAGGCTTTCCATCAAGAGTTTGTACCCATTTAGGGTTGCACAGAGCCCTTTGAGAACCTAGGCAAATTACCATCTCCCTGAATGTTAGGTTCAGACAGTAACAGGGAAACGGGGAAAGCTAAATCACAAGGCAAGGAAGATGGTGTTTGAATGTACACAGGGAGCTGCATACACAGGAGCTGTGAGGTCCTTTTTGGTACCATTTGTTGTCTAAAGTGATCTGCTTCATGGGGTGAAAAAAAAACCCTAAAGCATATGGCATTTTAGAAGGCATAAATATTTTTTTTGGGGGGGGGCTTCAGTTTATGTCATCATAGGCAAAAAGGGAGATATCATTACATGTTGGATATATTTCTACCCGTTTGGAGGCAAGACATTATTAGCCTCCCAACTTTGGGAGGCCAATGTGCTCCACAGACAAACAGTGCAGAAGGGAGACAAGAGTTCCCTATGGAATTCAGGGGAAAAGCAGGAATCTGTTTTCCTATTTCTACATTAATTGTATAACTCTAAATGTGTGTGAGCACATGTGTTGAAATGTATATATAAAACCATCCTGGTCTTTTTATTTGTTGATTTTCTTTTTTCTTTTGAGACAGGATCTCTTGTAGCCCATCCAGGCCTTGAAGTGTTTATGAACAGCCTATGTAGACTAGGCTGGCTGTGATTGGTCAATCCTCCTGCATCTACCACTTGAGGGCTGAAATTATAGCAGAGTGCCACAGCGCCTGGCTGCAGTCTTTACTGTTTTGTCACTTTTTCTTCCCATGTTTATCTCTGTGGAGATGCATTTGTCTAATACCCGAGGACACATTCTAGAAAAGAGGCTGTTTTGAGTTGGGAAAGCTTAGGGATTCTTGGGTCCATTCTGTCACCTCCCTGTGCCTCAATTTCCTGAACTGTTTGATGAAGACAAAGACAATATTACATCCACAGTCACGCTGTGTGTGAGTGAGATGACATACACAGAACTTCTTACGAATGATTTATGAATGCTGAGCAAGCCCTTGCCACACCCTAGGCCTGGGCATCTAGGCTAGAGACTGCCCTGGTATTCTAAGATGCTTCGTCTGTGCTTTCTGTGGTCTGCCCTAGGTATACTGACCTGAGGAAGCTTTTGTCTGTCCTTTGGAAAACCTCCACCTCTATTCAAATGTGCTCACAGTTGCATGTGTCCACACACATAAACACATTCACACACACTCACATACACATACTCACACACTTCACACTTATGCTTTCTTCCTTTCCTTTGTCCCTCCTCCATCCTCTCTCTCTTTCTCCCTCTCCCATTTTATCCACCCCCTTGCCTTCCTTTCTTCCTCCCTCTCCTGCTCTTTGGAGGATGGAGGATGCAGACTAGACAGCCTCTCTGCCCAGAGCGCTTTGTCTCTGATCAGACCTGACCTGGGTCACTGAGTTCATGAGGTTACCATGACAACACGTATCCCTGGCTACCCATCAGGAGGCAAAGACCAATTGAAAAGGACTGCCATTTCCCTGGGACATACTGTATTTATCCTCAGCGGCGGGGCTCTGCACCAGTACCAAACTACAGGAAGAGAGGCTGATACTTAGGAATGTGGGAGGGACAGAAAAATGAAATATTAGTGTTTTATTTTTTTTTCAGCATGTTTCCTGTGGGGGAGGATCACAGATTGTTCTTGGAGACAGACATTTTATTTCAAACGCAGCCAGTGTGTGCAGCAGAGAGGGAGGTGGGTGAGATGCATGTGGATTTCTGACATGGTGGGTTTTACAGAAAAGTAACAAACAAATTATCTAGACATAAGGCGACTTTCTGCTAGGTCTAATGAGAAGAGGGGGTAGACAACATTAAGGAGTTTCTTTTGTGACAGACCCTTTGTAGTGTCTTATTAAAGAAACTTCATGAAGGGGCTGGAGAGATGGCTCAGTGGTTAAGAGCACTGTCTGTTCTTCCAAAGGACCCAGGCTCAATTTCCAGCACCCACACAACCGCTCGCAACTGCCTGTAACTCCAGTCCCAAGGGATCTCACAGCTTCATACCAATGCACATAAAAAATTAAATTATATAAACAAACTTTATGATTGTTATTCCAAGTTTTTTTTATTACTCTTGCTCTCTCTCTGTGTGGTAGGGTGAACATGTGCATGTGTTTCAGGATGTGCGTGTGTGTGTGTGTGTGTGTGTGTGTGTGTGTATGTGTTGCTGAAGGACAACTTTGTGGCACTGGGTATCTACTTCTGTCTTTGCATAGGTTCTGGGAATTGAACTCAGATCACTAGGATTGTGGGGCAAGGCTCTTTAACCACTGAGCCACCTCGCTGGCCCAATTACACTTTTTTAGATAAGAAAGCAGGGGTTTATAAAGCTATGGTGACCTGGCAAGGTCAGGTGCTGGCAAAGTCACAGACTTAAAACCTGGATTGAGCCATGTGACTCCAGGGCTAGTGACTACTGTAGCAGTCTGTGTAGGTTCTCTGATAGTCTCGCTGTTGCATGCTACCCCTTTTCCTGGTTGGCCTCTACTGCTGGCCTGTCCTTTTTTTCTAAACTTTTCTAAAGCTCATTTGCAGAGCAGAATCCCTGGAGAGTCATGTAGTCTCTTTGTTCCTTGATCCCACACTATGGACTCGCAGAACCAGATTGTTGGCGGAAACCTGAGAAGTTAGAGTCTAGGAAGACATCCCCCCCCTCCCCACCGCCTTAAAAACAGCTCTCCTGGCAATCTCAACAGACACTGGAATCTGGGCTGAGTCTTTAGAGTAATAGCTTGGATGCCACACAGATCACTTGCCTATTGGTTTCCCAATTATTTTCAGGGTCAGTGTGATTGCCTGGGAAAAGAGAACTCTCCACAGCCTTCTGTAGCTCTCAGATCAGCACCAGACAAAGCAGTGTTGAAGAAAGACCCTTTAGAACTGCCCCAAGGTCCCAATGTGTTGCAGCTCACATATCCTTGATGTGTGGCCCTCACTTCCCTTCTTCTGTCACCCAGATGCCAATATAGACAGTTCTTGGAAGTAGTGTGAAGGGAGAAAAACATATCCTATGGGGACTCTAGTGAGAGGGAAATGTTTGTTGAACAATCCTGAAATTCTCCTATAGCTGAAAAAAAAAAGCAGGCAGGCATGGTACAGTCAACTTGAGGAGATGCCTAGCATCCTCTGTCATCCTGGCTCGTGAGTTAGGAAGCTGGTACCCCTTGAAGGTATGCCTTTCACAATCTTCCAGGCATTTCAGAGCAAAACTAACATAATTCTGTTTGGGAAGCCAGTCCTTGGTAGCATCAATTGGTACCTGTTCAGTCCTTGTTCAACAGCACCAAGTCTCAATAAAGCCAACTTTTTCTCAAACTACTCAGCTTTAAAGCAAAGACTATAGTGAGCATGGAGTCAGCCACTTCTTCCCTGACCAAGCATTAGTTGTGACCAAGTTCACTACCTCCTTCTAAGATGACCAGGACATCTTTGCAAGTGACTTCTCTGCCTGTTACACCCCCTTTCCTGTCTACTCACATTATAAATGACCTCCAGATAATGTTTAGAATCAAGGTTCCTCCTTGCCTTTGAATTACTCTTCTGACTTCTTGACATCCAACCCAAACTGCAGAGGCAGCTGCCAACTTTCACCGTAGCCCATAAGTCCTACTTCCTGGCATATCTTCCAGTTGACAGCCCCCTAGTCATTCCAGAGAAGCTCTATGCTTGCCATTTTCTGTGCCTGTCCACTGTGGTCCTCCATCCTTTTCTCTCATAGTTCTTCAAGGCTTCTGACCAATGCCACTTGGCAAATCCTGTCTCTTAGACATGGCTTCTCCTCCCTTTGAGTGTCATTGACTGTCTTAGGTCACTAGCAAAACAGTAGGTGTGTATTTCTGCTCACGATCTCTTCTGGACACTGCATCACTCAGGGGTTGGGGTGGCATTTCTCACCATGACTCCTGAAGGCCTATGCACCATGCTGTGTGTGGTGTGGGTATTAGAAGAGGAGCTGTGAAACGGAATAGCCCAGCGAGTACATCTCAGACCTTTCTGAATGCTTGCCATTCATGAGGGTGCAGGGAAAAAGCTGCATTGTGCTCCTGTTCCCTTGGCCCAAACGTCTGGCATGGACAAGATGTGACGGAAGACAGAGATATCACAATCACAGAGACCACAGAAGCCCCACATAACCACAGTCAGTTAAAGACCAGACTTTGACCAATGTCCTGGTTAGGGTATAACTCTTAGCAAATCCATTAAACTCCTGGCAGTTGAGTCACGAAGAAGAATCATTAGCTAAGAATTCAACAGGGGCCAATCTAGTATAGACTCTCACTTGGGTTTGTAAATACAGGCCATGCACCTTGACCTTGGAGATTTGAACACATTGTCTCTAACTGAAGGGATTATGCATTCTAGTGAAGAAACTGCAGTATAGCTGGGGCACTTACATTTAGTTGGCCCAGAAGGCCCATAGATTATAATTAGTGGATTTACTAATTGCCTTTTCCCTAGTGACTGGCATTGGCCTGTCCATCTTTATCCACAACCCAAAGGCTTCGGAAACATAATTCAGTCCTTTACCCAAGCCCAAACATGCAGAGACAGCCAACAAACAGCATCTGTTTCAAAGGAGTGCCACCTGTCCAGATGGAAAGCCAAGCATCAAGCTGCCTCATTTCATCAGAGTATTTGTTTCCAGAACAGGGAGCAACTGCTATTCTGTCACCAAGAGTCTTTTAACACATTGTGGGGATCATAGTCTGGATCCTGCTAAGCAGAGCTGATAGGTGTTTGAGCAATTTTTGGCCTCAGGTCTTTCCTTCCTTCCTTCTTTCTTTCCTTCCTCCCTTCTTTTGTTCCTTTCTCTCTTTATCTAGTATCTCTCTCTGTTTCTCCCTCTCTCTCTGTTATATGAACATTCTGGTATAGGTGTTTGTAAGTGGATATACATATGTGGAAGTCAGAGGCCACGTTGGGTTCCTTCCCATATTGCTCTCTACCTTGTTTCTTGCAAAAGTATCTATCACTGAAACTGGAGCTTGCTGATTTGCCTAGACAGTTGGCTGGCAATGAGCTTCAGGGATCCTTCTGTCTCAGCTTCTTTAGCCTTGGAATTCTAGGCACATGTTTTTGTGTTTACATGGGTTCTGAGAATTGAACTTGGGTCCCCAAGTTTGTGTGACAAGCACTTTACTGGCTGAGCTACATCTTCATTTCCTCAACACACATTTTCTGATCTTAGGAGGCAGAAATTCACAATTGATCTTGGAGCAATGTGTGTGGCAGGTTGGAAGGGAAGTTCACTAGTGTGGAGAGGTGTGGTGTTATGCAGAGCACATGGAGGATTGCCAGGAAAGTGGCACTGGTTCTGTAGAACACCTGCCTGGATGGGATGCTATTGCCCCACCTTTGATGGCATGGTGAGAAACTCGTAACCATGTTCTGGGCATACAGAATCACAGTTCTGTAGCATGATCTTTAAACCCTTTCCAGTCTTGTGTGTGACTGAACAGTTTTCGAAAAAAGTGCAATGGCTCAGAGGACCTCGGCTATTCTTTCACTTTCCCTGGTTTCCATTTGTCCTACAGAGTGCTTTCCTGGGATCAAGGCGCTGGATGTAACGTAGCCAGAGAAGGCAAACCTGCATCTCTAGGGTTTGGTCCAAAGTGACTCATTAATATTTGAACCATCTCGGGTGGGAGGCAGAGATATAGTGGAAGCTGGTTGGACTGTGTATGTGTATGCTCTTAGCTGTTAAACAACAATCCTGCCCTTTTTTATTTTTGCATATGTGTGCATGTGTATATGTGAGTTTGGTGGGGAGACAGAAACACAGGCAAGTGTATGCACATGTGTGTGCATAGGCCAGAAGCTGATGTCAGGCGTCTTCCTGCCTGAGTGTTGGGATTATGGGTGCTCACCACACTGGCTTGGCTCTGCTGTAGATTTGTAGGATCTGAATTCTGTTCCTCAGGCTGGCACTCAGGCACTTAATTTGGTGAGCCAGCCCCTAACATAGATCCCTGCTAGGACAGATGCGAAAGCAGAATCCCACCGACAGCATGGGGATTTCCCAAGCAGGAATGCTGAACTTCTGGTATCTTTTTACTTGGTTGTTTGGTCAGGAGTCATATGATCCATGGCTACCATCAAGCACTACAGAGAAATGAGGCTGGGAAGAGGTGCTCCCCTGCATTGGGAACTCCTGAGGTTCAGCGGGGTCATTGGGGTGTAATTGTAGATGAAAAAACATATTATTTTCTATTTTTATTTTTCGTGGATGAGTGTGTACCCATGTGAATTTATGCCATGTGTGTGATCTGACACCTTCTGGGCTCTGAGAATCCTGAAAGCATGTCCTTTGGGTTTCTCTCTCCCTTTCTCACATTGTCACTGCCTCATCTTTTACAGAGATAAAAACCAAAGAAGGAGGTTTTTCTTTACTGCAGGTTCAGATTCCTAGTGTTGACCACGGGAAGAGTCTTTGAGTGTGGAAAATGTACCAAGGCTATTCAAAGCAAAGGGATCTGATACCTTTAAGCCAGGGCCTGTCACCATCTTCTGCTGTCAGAGTGCCTAGTGGCTTCTCTGGACTCCAAAAGCTTTATTATTTTTTTTCCTGAGTTGATGGTTATCACTTGGCCTCAGTCTAGCACCTGCCTTTGACAGAGCTGTCAATCATCCACCCAGGAGCTGCGTTTGAATGAGTCACAGCCCCGAGCTCTGAGTCGGGCAGCCTGGCCTCTAACCTTGTGCACACCTGCTGTCTGTTTCCTTGAACCTGGACCTTTGTAACATGGGGGCTAATGACAGCGCATAGGGATGAAAAGGGTTGGCATTCATGCCACAGCCAGTGGCTGTTATAATAGTAAAAAGGCACTTCATGTGCAGAATACTCAAATTTTAGGTCCCTGTCACTGAAACTCTTGATGCTTTTTCAGATTGTCTTCCTATTCCAAGTGCCTGTGTTCGGGGGAGGGGCTGTTTCATGGCTGTGTCGATGGACAGATCACAGCATCTCTGTGCCTCTTGTTGTCGGCTGATGGCCTCGACCACAAAGCCTTGAGATAACCACTACACTGGCTTTTCTCGAGCCCGTGACATTTGATTCTGTACTACGCATCGTTCTAGGTTGATAGTCTATAGGATCCTGAGACAAAAGTCATTTCCTTAACAAACACTACTGAATGAATCTCGTTTAAAACCTGCCTCAGCAAACATAAGAGTCTTGTGAGGTCTTCAGGATGGTGGGGCCTGATGGCGGAATACCAGGCCCCGAGCTTCACTAAGGCTGTAGGCATTTATGTTTAAAATCCTGCTGACATCCTTAATGTTTGAACTTCTGGAGAATTACTTAAATTCTTGAGAGTGCTTTTTATTGACATTCGAATAAAGAATCTTTTACAAATCTTTTAGAAAACCCTCTGCAGCGTCATGTCCCAAGCTTAGCCCGTCTCATCGGCTTCTCTTTTTTTGTCATGATTTTTTGTGTTCTTGTCTTTAAGCAGGTTCTTCTTCACCTGTAGTGCTCCTTAAACTAAAATCTCTCTCTGTCTCTCTGTGTCTGTCCCTCCGTCTCTGTCTCTCTGTCTCTCTCTGTGTGCATAAAGGGGTGTATGCATTTGAGTACAGATGCCCATTGAGGCCATCAGATCCTCTGTTGGTTGTGAGCATCTGGTAACAGTGCTGAATTTTTGGCCTCTGCAAGAGCAACTGCCGAGCTGTCTCTCCAGCCCCTAGACTACTCCCCACCCTCTCATTTTGCCTCACTGGCTCTTCTGAATGTGAAACCTCATCTTGAAGAAAGCAACCTTGGCGGCATCTCCTCAGTGAGGCTCTACCCATGCCCTCGACCTGGCTTGACCTTCCTTTCCAGCTGTGTGGAAGGTCTTCTACCTGCCCTCAATGTCCTGTTCTTTGGATGGACTCAGCTTCTGATTGTTAATCTGTCTTTATAGAGACTGGATGCTTGAATCTGAGTTGACGTTTACCATAAATTCTGGGGAAAAAAATCCTTCAAAATCTAGCCTGTACTTAGTGTCTGCAGCTGGAAATCATTGCGGATCAATTTCTTTTTCCTTTGATGGTCCCTTCTTTGTTCTGGTTCCCACTTTCCTGTGCCACCCTGAAGAATTTTCTGTTTGCCTCTCCTTATACCAGTACATAAATTCTCCACTTTACCTAGCCTGCTATTTACCATGCACACAGAGTTTATAGGGCTGATGTGTCATTTCTGTAAACTGTAATTCAAACTGTATCAAGTGTGCCCGATCTTTAACGAGCATGTTTTTCTTTTAGAAAGTCCCTGATTGATGCCTTACTGACTCTGGAGTACGTGGGCTGTTGTGTAATTTGCAACTCTGTCCTGCTTAGGGTAGTCCCAGAATCATTAGCGTCTGCTTGTCTCTTTGGTTTTGATTTTTTTTTTTTTTCCCATTCTGGCCCTGGAGAGTTCCTAACTTGCATTTAAAAGGCACACATCCCCACACATCTCATAGTGACAATTTTGTTCTATCTTGTTACTGGAAATAGATGTCCTCGAGGGCCCCTTTTGTAGACTGTCCTAGTACCTTTCATGATTATTATTAAAACGTTAAGCAATTATAAGCTCTTGAATGCCTGCCTCCTCTCGCAACTGTGTAGTTACACGGGAAGGGCGCCTTGTTTCAGAACAGTGGTGCCAGCTGCTAGGCCAGTGTCTGGGATAATGACGGAACTCAGTGTCATTTCGGTTAATGAATGAATCCAGGCAGAGTGGCCTTGGCTGTCATGTTGAGCAGACCCTCTCCATCCTTTTAAAGCCTTTATTGATCCATCTGCTCTTCCTAAGAGGACATTCTTTCCTCAAACACATTGCCTTCTTCTGTAGTTAGTAATTTCTCCCAGTGACTGAAGGCTGTGTAGCTTCATGTCATTTACCTTTTTATGGAGTTTTTCCACCCCTTGCTTTTTTTTTTTTTTTTCCTCTTTTTTCCTTCCCCCCCCTGATCTCAGAAAGCCTGGGATGTCATTTCTTTCTGTGTAGGAGAGGAAACCTAGGGCTTTGGTGGTAAAATGTCTTTCCTTCTGAAGGATAGTAGCAAATTCTAGAATTAGCTCTGCTTTAGCCAATCTGATTGCTAAAAGTATGCCGGACTTGCCCTTAGCTGTTTAGAATGAACAGCAAAGCTTCTTCGTGTGAACATAATATTGACTTTGCCTCTTGGCTGATCAACCCATGTTTGCCAAAGAAGCCCGTGTCAAGGCAGGCACACAGACTGTGTTAACTTGGACCTATTCACTAGGAGGTGCTTTGATTTGAGCATTCCTTAAGGCTCAGACAGCTAGGCTTTTCATTTGGACAGTGTGTTTCTACTTTTGAGAGACACATTACAAACCATTTCCAGTCAGAGTCCATATGGCTGAAGAACCCTGTTCATGGTTGAGTTGGATGCAGGGTCTCTAATAAGGGATGGAGTGTCACAGATCACAAGACAGAAGGATGGCGGGTGCAATCAACATCTAACACTGAAGGAGCGAGGCGGAAAGCAGGGCAGGGGAAGGACACACAAGCCGTAACATCAAAGCAAGCTAAGGCCCCCAGCTCAGTTTCCAACCTCAGGACTGAAGGTCACAGGCAGCTGGAATCTTCCAGGCCCACAGGCATTTCAGAAGATCTCTTCTTGGGGGGCTCAGATTACGTATGGGGGCCTGTGGTAAACGCAGCAGCCTCGTTCCTGAGATAAGGAGGGCTCAGGGAGCACGAAGGAAGGAAGCAGATCTGGGTACTTACCTCAGGGCGGACCCCTTGGGTGTTGCAATGCCATAGCCTTTGGAATCCAAGTTACCTCCCACTTTCATGGTGTCGCAGGGCTTGCGCTGCTCAATATACTCATTCATGGTGGACTCCAGGAGGTAGGCATATTTGCCTTTAGATTTTCTCACTCTGATCATGCCCTCCTCTGTGGTCCGAACAAACACAGATGGTTCTGCTGACTTCATGTATGTCCACATCTTCTCAAACACAGCGATTTTGGACCTCTGGCAGGGGACAGGGACAAAGCCAGGGTTAAGCAATGGAGATGCTTGAACTGGGGTCGGCATGCACATCCACAAAGAGCTGAGTGGCGCTTGATCACACATTCATGAGCCAGATCAGCTTAGGAAGAAACAAATTATGAGTGATTGCAAAATAAGAGCCTCTAATTAGTACCAGTAGGTTCCAAGGTACAAATATCTTGTAAATACAGAATGAACAGACTATCTCAGAATCATTTAATTACATCTGAGCAATTATACTCCTGCTAAATAGGGGAAAGATAAGCAACCAGGTCCCTGTCTGTCTTTGAAAGGCATTGTAGAACCTGTTTAGAGTTCAGTAGGGGTGCATGTATAGATCCCCAAGTCAGAGGGCTGAATGTCAGCAGGATTTGCCCTCATGAAATACTGTGTAAACAAAATAAAATAAAACAAAACAAAACAAAACAAAACAATAGCAGCAGAAACAAAAGCCCTTCTTGAGCACGGGCTGCTAAGTTTTATTAATTCCCTATCACGAGACCTGCCCTCCAGACATTAACTGTCTGATGGAGCCTATAGCATGTGTGGTGGTCGGAATGAGAATTGTCCCTCTAAAGCTCTGGCATTTGAGCATTTGGTCTCCAGCTGGTGGTGCTCTTTGGGAAGGTTTAGGAGGTGTGGCCTTTCTGGAGGAAGTGTGTCACTAGGTACAGCCTCTGAGAGCTTAAAGCCTCCTGACGATTTGTGTGTATGGATGGAGATGTGAGCTCTCAGATTCCTGCTTTGGCCACCGTGTACGTCTGTTTGCTGCTGTGCCTCCCCACCTTGATGGACTCTTATCTGCCTGGAACTACAAGCCCAGATAAACCCTTCCATCTATAAGTTGCCCTGGTCATGGCGTTTTATCATAGTAACAGAAAAGTAATCAATATAGCATGAAGAAACCCGATTCTTTCATCTCCTTACATTTTAAAAGCCTCCAGACTGGGGCTGGGGAGCTAGCTCAGATGGTCAAGTGCTTGCTTTGCGAGCATAGGACCGAGTTTGTCTCTCAGACCCACACTAAGAAAAAGTTTCCTGTGTGCCAGGAAATGTCTGCGATCCCAGTGTTGGGATGGCAAAGACAGGAGGCTTTCTGAGTCTTGCTAGCCAGTCAGTCTTGCTAGATTAAATCATGGAGCTCCAGCTTTGTTGAGAGACCCTGTCCCAAAAAGTAAGATAAAAAAATGATTGAGGAAGAAACCTGATGTTGAACTCTGGCCTCTATGTGCATATGTACATATGTCTTCATGTACCTACACGTGTGTGCTTGTATACACACACACACACACACACACACACACACACGGAACTGTTTCCTCATCTCTGAAACCATCTCTGGCCTTTTTATCCTTTGAGTTTTGACTTGCTGTTCAGTCCACTTAATGCTGTATAGCTGCATCTTTCTCTTTCCAAAGACAGAGTAAATCCTATGTCTGTGGAGACTCTCAGCATCCAGGACCATGGTCCTTAATCTCTAGTGAACACTTGTGTCCTGAAACAAAATTGTAAAACGCAGACCCCCTACAGGAAACTTACAGCTTTTGATCAGGTAGAACTCCCCCAGGAGTACTGATCTATGAGGTTCAGCATTTGTCATGGAGGCCTGATTTTCCCATATATCACAATTTCAGGGTCACTCAATGTATGGTCTGGCTGCTCTGTGAAAATTGCTAGTCATCACTTCTTGGAAACCAGGCTCAAGCTGTAGAAGATACTGAGGGAGGAAGGCACCATCTCCTCTGTGGCTCACTTCTCCGAGTCTAATTGAGGCTCTTATCAGGATGCATGGTCCAGAATATCAGACCAGCCCTCTCACCTCATAATCTCACACTTTTTCCCCCTTTTTCTTTCTTTTTTTAAGGGAGTCTTTCCCCCAAGAGGATCTTAGGGGTATTGAAATCTGGCTTTTGATTTTTCTTTTCCCTTTGTGTTATGTGTTTTGAGGGAGAAGGCGTCCACACTCATCTGTCCATATCTTGTAGAACCCAGAGGTCAACACCTGTGCCTTCCTCTACTGCTCTCCACCTTGTCTTCTGAGACATACTCTCATTAAATCTGGAACTCACCACCTGGCTAGACTGGCTGCCTAGAAGGCTCCAGGGATCTTCCCATCTCTACCTTTCCAGGCACCGGGGATAAAACCTCTGCTGCCATAGTGTTTTACATGGTGCCTGGATCTGATCTCATCCTTAGGCTTGTGAAGAGAGTACCTAACCCACTGATTTATATCTCCGGTCCCAAGGCTTTGGAAATGGACAAGTGCTAGCTGCATAGAAAGGCTTTAAAACAAAGAAAACGACAGTTACTAAAAACGTTGTCCGACCTGTATATCTGTTACTAAATAGAATCACATTTATTTAATATAGAATCATTATTATACATGCAACATTATTTTTGGCCTTATAAAGTATCAGGTTTATTTTCCTGATGTCAGGAATATCAGACATGAATGGCATCTTAACACACAACTGTCACTTTGGCTAACTAATTTGTAAAATATTTAGAACCCAGAAAAATCCCAAATTTTGTGTTAAAAATACTGGAAAGAATCACTAAGAATTTCAACAAGGCACTTGGTATGAGTGTAATTTGTGATGGTCCATCATTAGACAAATATTTTAATTGTTCCATAGATTTGAGGAAATCACTGGACCAGGTGAGAGGAGCCTAGGTTCTACTATCAGTTTTACATCTAAGTCTTGGTTTGTTCTCTGGAACACTTTTCTTTGGGCCTCTGTTCCCCTCCCCCCTTTTATTTCATGGTAATTTTAAATCATCTTGCTGGCTCGATATGTCTGGTTCTGACATGAAAGGAACAGTGCTGATGTGTGAGAGAAAAAAGGAGGAGAGTAAAGAGAGGGGCCAGCAATACCCGTGCCAAATCATGGCATGTCCAGGGGACTCAACACTCTCTTACAGGAAACAGGGAAATGCATATATTCAGTCAGGACGAGACGATCTTCCAGGCACAAAACCAACAACACACACAGCAGGGCAATTGTAAGATGCAATTTGACCTGACAGGATGGCGCAGCAGGGAACAGGCTGTGGACAGGCAGAGCTGAGAAAACCTGGGGGCAGCAACATGCAGAAAAACACCATATTCTCTCAGCAATAGCTCCCAAAGCCCAGGCTGTGCTCACAGGGGCTCCGGGACCACAGGACGATCTAATCTCCAAGAACTCAGGTAGAGTATGAATGACAGAGAAGGCTGGGGACATGCCAGGGTATCTGTTCTTGCATCTCTCCTGTGTAGCTCTCATCTCCTTTCACACATCTTAATTAAACTGTCCATGGAAAATTCAGTGACTCTGAATGGGGCTGTCATGGGAACTAGAAGCTGGATTCTTCTGAGATGCAGTGAGGAATTTCATGCTTTGCTTTCCTCTTTCTCTGCCTAGTGGGAGTGGAGGGTAATGTCTTCCTACCTACCCATGGACAGTGTTGCCATGGAGACAACAGACAAACATAGGTAAATGCTAGCCCAGAGGCTGCCATGAAGAGAGTGCTTAGGGGTGGGATTACTATGAGTGTTTGTGTCTTTTTTCCCTCAGGGTTACTTTAGTGCTGTAATGCTCAGAGCACAGCTTGCCTGGCACCTTATTGGCAATCATCAGAGAATATTTTGACAAAGGGCCATTCGAGGGCCAGAGACCTCCGCTTTTCCACCTGTCCTCTCTGCCCTCGACATAAAGGCTTTATCACATCCACTGGTCTACATGTGTTCTCCCTGTTCTGAAACTATTTTACTGTTATTTTCTACAGTGGTACTTTTCTCCAGTAGATCTTATTCATCAGGGAAACAGTGTCTGCTGTGAGACAGCCAGAAGAGGAGTTGGGCACAAAGCAGCCCCTTTCGTAAGCAGTCAGGGTTATGGGCTCAAGGAAATGAAATTGTCTGTATGGACTGGCAGTCATCCCAGAGAGTGCAGGGGTTGTAGAATACACCTCTTGAGTGAGTGCAGAGTCTAAAATCCAAGGAGCTCTGACTCAAGTCAGCTCATCACCAGCCCTTGTTCTTCTTTATTTCCGTGTTCTTCCATTTTGGAATTTGGTGGAGCCTTGGCCCCAAGACTTCCTTTAGCTTGAGCTAGGTCACTGATCCATTCAAATTAATGGACCAGATTCATTCAAACTGGATGACTAATTTACATACAGCCTTCTTCCTAGTGTAGGAAAGCCTCCAACCTGGAGTGCTGCTTAGTAACTCACGCAAGGAACTATTCCTTTACCTCCCAATAAACCTCACTTTCTCTTCTCATAGCTTTTCCTGTCATTCTTTGCAGTCATGAGACAATGAACCCAGAAGCCGCTGGCTAGGGGTGACTTTGGTGGCCATTGTAAAATTCTTGGAAAGAAGCAGTCTGCAAAGGCTGAGAGACTGAACTACAGTGGTGTGGAGATATTGGAATCCGACTGCAGGTCAGGAGAAGCCTGAGTACAATCTATCTCCGTCTAGCTTTAGCTTATTAAATAGCTATTCTTGGTCTCTCATTTGTGTTAGACCTAACATTCTGTCACTAAGGCACAAAGCTGGACCTAACATTCTAACAGATACATTCCTCTTGAACTATATTAACAGAACTCCACTATTCCATAAACCAAAGGACTAAGACTGTCATTGCATAACAGCTAAGGCCTACAGCTGAGATTTCTCTGCTTTGCTTTAACTGCCTACTTAATGCTTCTACCAATGCATTCGGAAAAAGCCTTGACTTAAGAATTTCTCAGTTCTGTTATTACAAAAACTTCCACGTTAGAACATAGGGTTTGGGGTGACCTAAGTCCATGTTCCCGGGCCATGGTTACTCATATTTGGCTCTACAATCAACTGTCCCTTTTTCTTGTGAGGTAAGAGCTGTGTTTTTGTGTCGACACCATCAAGTTTCTGACCCTAATGCACAGAGCCCACCAAGAGTCAAGAAAGGTTCCTTTGCTTCCAGAGAAGCCCTAACAGGAGGGAAAGTGACAAGATCCAGGTGTGAATCTTGGCCACACACTTCCTAAGTCATTCCTTACTAAGCTACCTACCCTGAAGACAGGGATGGCATTGTGTTTCCTGTTCCTTGAAGAACAGACTAATAAATGGATGGGGTCTCAATTGACCCTGGGAATTTGAAGCTTCCCAACATGTAGAATTCCATTTTCCAGGGGTGTTCAGACAGCTGAGAAGTTCCAAGAATTAGGTCTTGTCTAGGGGCAGATCAGGCCATGGCCAACTGAAGCGACTTTTTCCTCACAGTTGTTGTAAGGGAAAAGGCAAGCCTCACAAGAACTTGCCCGAGACTGGTCCTGTAAGACTCCCTGCGTGTCTGTTCCGGGAGAATAGCAGACACCCTCATTCTCACTTCTCCAAAAGAGTTTATAGGCTCAGGCTACCTGACTCTAAGACTTTAGGGGGCTAATGGTGGTACATTCCCTACCTTTAAGGCAGATATTCCTTACCCAAATGGGCCCCCTCCTCCCCAGCTCCTTCTTTCTAGCTCCTTCCCACCATACTACTTCCTCTTCAATGTCAGGCCTTCTCTAAGTCACACATAAACAAGATTTCTTCCTCCCTCTTTTGAAGCTCAAGACACCCTCCCTTGCCACCTTGGAAGCAGAGGCACCTTGATTAGGAGGAATATGGACTATTGATCATCCATCTGGCATAAGACCTCTCCTTTTCGAGCCCTATAAGAAAAGCCCAAAATTCTGCCTTTGTCTCTCCTCAGTTCCCCTTCCATGCTGTCTGTCTATGGCATTAATAATTCTTCTAATGATCTTTCACTAAAAAGACAGCACATCTCTTGAGCCCCCAATCACAAGAGATTTCATGGAGTTTCTGAAATTTACCTGCAGTCTCATTATCCATCCATCCATCCATCCATCCATCCATCCATCCATCCATCCATCTATCTCTCTATTTTATGATGGTTTAGGCAGAACATCAGAGCCTCCCATGTACTTCCACCACAGAGCCACTCCCACCCAGCTCCCACACTCTTTGATGAAGAGGAAAGCGTGATGGAGTGATTGATGCCCTTTTTGAGAAGGCCCCGGGGTCAGGGATGCTCTCACCCTGAAGAACTCCTTAGTGGAGCCAGCTTCCAGTGTCCCATAAGCAATTTCTGTCTGCTTTGCCAGGTCCTCTGCACTCTCAATGGGAGACACCATCCTCTCCACAGTCAGGAAGGCAGCCAGGTTGGCTGTGTACGAGGAGATGATGATCAACGTGAAGAACCACCAGACGCCGCCGACGATGCGTCCAGACAGGGACCTGCAGGCCAAAGGGGAGAGGGATCAGCAGCATGGCCATCAATTCCAGAAGGCTCTGAGGAGGAGCAGGGAGCCAGCTGAGTTCTGTCAGCACAGCTGTCAAATCTGATTGCACTCTCTGCTTCATAAGGAAGAAGTGAGAATTCAAACGTTAGAGGAGTGCCTTGCTTCCTTCCTTGTTTCGATAAGGAGATGTGGGGCCTCTGCCCTTGGATGATAACGCACACAGGCACATTTTCACACTCGATTTACATGGACAGACACATCAAGATATGTCAGCAATGACACAGATGTGTCAGCATTTGCCCTCAAGCATCTTAGACATGTGTAAACACCTTTCAAATGCAGTCACACCTACATGGAATATGCTCAGTACAAATGCAGCCATATAAAGGCAACTTCACATGGACACACACACTTTGTCTCCCAGGAAGAGATTTCCCACAGTTCTGATGATGTGAGAGAGACTGGGGCTGAGGCTATGATTGATGGGGTCACACTTTGAACAGGTCTACTTAGCTAGCTGACCCGTGGACCTCTGTTTAAACCTAAATACTATATTCTGATGCTAAAGGAAGACGTTATGGGAATCACACACCTCTGTTTTGTTTTGTTTTTTTCCTACTCCCAATGTGACCACATTGAATGCAGCTCCTCTCTCTGTCTTTCATTTTTACTTGTTCATTTAGTTGGTGTATTGAGGATGGGTGGTGGAAACTGGCTCGTTAGGGTTACCAAAGCCAGGATCTGTCTCCAACCATGTGTGATTCTCCAACTATGTGTGATTCTCAGGGAGTGTGATGGTTAACGTTGATTGTCAACTTGTCAGGACCCAAAGAGGCGAGGCATCTGGAAACGTCAATGAGGGAGTTTCTAGATTGTGCCAAGTGGGAGAGACCCAACTTGAATGTGGGTGGCGCCATTCCATGGACAGGGATCCTAAACATAATGAGTTGGAAGAAGTGAGCTGAGCACCAGCCTTCATTCCTGATTTCTGATTGTGCTTCCTGATTGTGGACAGGGTGTGAGCAGCCACCTTCCATTCCTGCTCCCCATGCCCTACTCTCCCTGTGCCTTTCCCTCTGTGATGCACTGTACCGCCTGCGTGAGCCCAAGCCAACCGTTCTCCCTCGAGTTGCCTAGGCAGCAACAAGAAGAGTAAGTAACAAAGGGATGAAGTAGAAGACCCTGGTCAGGAGAGTGGACTCTGGGTTGGACAGAGCACACGGAGCCCTGTCTTCTCTTACTGTGTGTACATCTTTGGACAAGCCAATCGGTGTCTTTATGTGTATCTTCATGACATGAAGGAAGGATGTGGCTTCCCTGGAGGGCATGCTTCAGATGTGAAAAGGCAAGCAGAAGCATGGCAGGTAGTCTAGTGCCTGCTCACAGTGAGAACTTCCGGGTGGTGGTTCAAGTGCTTCTGGGTAGAGGTGTGTGGACAGTGTGGGGAGCACTGTCCAGGGTAGAGGTCAGGGATGTGGAGCATAGCTATGCATGGCCCTTCCAGAAAGCCCATTCCAAGGCTGATCAGGGAGCAGAAAGTTACCAGTGATCACCAGCCTTTGAACCAACAGCTCCAACTCCATATCATCTCTGACAAGGAGATGGATCTAGTCGGCCTCCTTTCTTTAAAAGCATGTCCCATCATCCCTGTGAGGAAGGGGGCATCAGGAACACTTCCTGGTGCCCTTCATTTAGCTAAGCAAGAGAGATCATGGGGAGTGACCCATTTCCCCTTGTCTTTGATTTCGAATAGCCCTTTCATAAAAGGTCTAGGAAAGAGATCTTTGAGGTCCTGGTTCCAAGAGCCCGACTCTGAAATGCAGAGAAACAACGTCCATCTTGCCTCATTTATTATATGAGCTTTGTCTACAAAGAGATGCCCAGAGTGAGGTGATGGGCTCTGGCCAAACTGGCTGTTTCCACTGATGGAGGCAGCTGCATCCAAGATGTGTGTCTCCATGGGCCAGCTACAGCTCACCATCAGCTACAAGCCACTCCCCTGGCAGAGGTATAGCGACTAATTTTAAGCGTCCCAGCTGCTGGTTCCTCTCGTATCTCTCCAGCTGGGAATCACCCATGGGTGGAAGCTGGGGGTTGAACAATGGCTCCAAGAACAGCTGATGTCTCCGCAAGCCAGGGTATGGGTCTATCACCCGCAGATCTCTGATTCACAGAACTATGCCACTTCCCATTTGGGTACGTCATACAAGCCACAGTTTGCAGGGTAATGGGTGAATATGAATAGATCCACTCACTCATTTGTTTATAGTTTATTCTTTGTGCTAACTTGCCTTTCTGTTGTGATAAACACTGTGACTCAGGATAACTTGAGGAGGAAGTACGTACCACCACACTCAGCTTCTTATATGAGTCTGGAGGTCAAAGTTATGCTGGCCACTTTACCAGCTGAGCTCTCTCTCTAGCCTCATATAGATCCTGTGCCTCTTTTAAAACTATGAACAGGTTCATGATACTCCCTGCCTCTATTTAGATCCAGTCACAGTTAGAAATAAAATCTAAATTTTTTTTTTTTTTTTTTTTACCGAGGCTTGTGAGATACCTTCTGGCTGACCTCGTTCTTACAGCTTCCAGTGGACACATCTCTCCATCACGTTGTGTCCCTGCCTCCCTGGTCTTTGTAGTTTTGAGCTCATGACAAAATCTTTTCCACCGTAGTGGTTTGAATGATAGATAGTCAGGGGCTGCATTCAAAATCTTTTCCACCGTGGTGGTTTGAATGAGAGGATAGTCAGGGGCTGTGGTGTCCCACAGGCTCAGGTATTTTGATGCTTGGTCCCTTATTAGTAGAAAAGTTTGGCAGGATTAAGGAGATAGGGCCTTGATGGAGTAGGTGTACCACCGGGTCCCACTTTCCACACACACACACACACACACACACACACTATTATCTCTCCCCTTTACTTTCTTCTTTTTTTTCCCCTCTCTCTCTCTGATTCATGCTTGTGGATCAAGGTACAAGCTCTCAGCTACTACTCCAATACTATGCCTGCCTACGGCCATGCTCCCCACCGTGAAGGTCATGAACCCTAACCATGCAAATGAGACCCTTTCTTTTGTAAGATGTCCTGCCATGGTGTCTCTTCACAGCAGTAGAACAGTAACTAAGACACTCACTTCAGGACATTTGCGGGTGGCCCTCTGTCAGGAACTGAATTCCTTGAAACTGCCCCAAACCTGCCTCTTGAGACACTTCCCTTGAGGTTTCTATTCCAATGTCACCCGTTTTCCCTTTCACACACCCCTGTGAACTGGTGCTGCCTCAGTCTCCCCCTTATCTCTCACGACTTTTTAGTTGTAGTGCTTATTAAAGTCGAAGTGGTGTTTCTGTAGTCACATAGATAGATTTGCTGACTCTGTGACCACCTGTCCCCTTATAGCTGTGTGTTCAGGTCTTATCAGTGTCAACTTCCTGCTCTGTCCCCAGCATACAGCATGGTGCCTGGCAGAGAGCATAGAATGGTTAGATGAAAGATAACATGTTTTAGATAACAGTATAGGACTGACTATACAGCAAAGCATGATGGGAAATACCTAAGAGGTCCCACCTCAAGGGAATTGATTTAATAGAAGAGGCAGGGCACACATACACAGAAGAAGAATACAGGTGTCACTTATCAAGTGATTAAAAAGTTGGGGTGGGGAAGGTCATAGTCTACCAGGAAAAATCTTGAAAGGCATTTGAAAAGAAGTGCTACATGACTCGGCCGGGGAGGCAGTTAGGTTTCTAATCCTGTGACCAAAAATCAGTGTGGAGAGAAAAGGGTTTATTTTATTTTATACTTTTTGATCACAGTCCAGCATCTAGGAAAGTTGAGCGGGAACTCAAGTCAGGAACCTGGAGACAGGAGCTGACATAGAGGCCATGGAGGACAAATGCTGCTTACTGGCTTGCTCTTTGTGGCTTGCTTTGCGTGCTTTCTTCAACAAACCAGAGCCGGCAGCTCAGACGTGACACCACCGAAGTGAGCTGTACCCTCCCACTTCAATCATCAGTTAAGAAAATGCACCATGGGCTTGCACACAGGCCGGTCTGGTGCGGGCCTTTTCTCAACTGAGGCTCCCTCTTTCAAAACGATTCTAGGTTGCTTCGAGTTGACATTTCAAACTGGCCAGCACACTGGCCGGGAGTGTTCTGCAGCAGAGAGGCTTTCCTGAAGTATGTACCACCAGGAGTGTGAACAAGTGGCCATTGCAGTACCCACAAACCATAGTAAGCTCCCAGCACCATGTTCTGTGGCCCCCATCTGAGCTGCACAGGACATTTGATTCCGTTTCTTCAGTCTCTGGAGGCAGCCAGGCCTTGTGGGAACATGGCATTTGATGCGCAAGGAAACTGAGGTTGAGAGAGAGGAAATGCTTGAGGTTATAGAACCAATGACTGGGCTCACATGGGAACGCAGGATCTGACTTCAGGGATGAGAGTTCTGTGTCGAAGCTGGACTCTGCTGAAGGCCACCCCATCCCATCAAGGCTGAATGCAGCCCCTGACTATCCCTCACCTCACAGTTCCTAGAAGAGAGTACACTGCTGTTAAAATGAGACTTCTTCCGCATATGATTTGGGCTTTACATACATAGAAGGATTTCTTTTATAGCTGTTGCTGGGCAGCCCATAATAACAAAGCATATGGTTTCTCTGCATGTTGAGTGGCCTACCTCAAGCTCCCACTATGCTGATTATCAGGTAGGCTCGGAGGGCCTAGCACCCTCTCTCTCAGCGAGCCAGGTGTGAGCCTGCTTCTCATCTGTGGCCCAACTGCCTGGAGTTGACGTCTTTAAGGTTGAGGACGTATTTAAATACAGTGTGCTGTGGACATTTTAAAAATAGTCCCTAACTCATGAGCAAACAGGAGGTAATTGAGCAAGGCACACTTCTGCTTTAATTAACATGTGGTTATCTTCAGCACAGGACTCATATTAGCTGCAGCTATTTCACTTAAAATAATCGATTGAAAACATCCCATTTGTCAGGTACCATTTTACCACGGCCGGTTTCCCTGCACGCTCGGGCCCCTCCTTCTCACTTCTCCCCTGCTGAGCCAGCAGAACAACCGCCCAGAAAGGGGCAGCATTCCTTTCTCAGCTCATCCGGAACCCTATTCATGTCTTCAAAGGGACACTCAGCCTGCCTGAGCAGCTAAGAGAGTTAAGTGGGAGTTTGGAAGCTGTGTGGGCCACCTGCAGTCCTACCCTGTAGGAAATTCTGGGCAAGTCATTTCGTATTTCTGAACCTTGTTTTAACTGTCAGTGAAATGGGGGGGGTCATAGTGGGAGCCCCTAAATGGTTTGTAAGGAGGATGAGCTGCAGGCACAAGGCAGGGTAGCTGGGCCAGAGAAGACACCTACAAGTAGTGTCTTTGCTAATGTCCCAAATGAAAGACTGCAAGGAAGCGAGTTGAACAAAGGGTGTTAAGTGTACAGCGAAAGCCATTTACTGATTAATTTTATCTTTTATCTGCTTTTTTTTTTTTTTTTTTTGAGACAGGGTCTCAGGTAGCCCAGGCTGGCCTCCCACTCACTTTTTAGATCAAACTAGCCTTGAACCCCCCAACCTTTTGCTGGGAATCTCTCTCATACGCTGTGATCTCCAGAATCTACCACCATAGCTTACAAAGCTGGTTGTAAAGGAGAATGTAATATATCGCCCCATTTAAAAGACCAGCTTTTCAGGGAGTTGTAGTGGACGCCTGTAGTCCCAAGTACTTGGGAGGCTGAGGCAAGAGGACGGCTGGAGTCTACAAAGTTCTAGGGAGTAGTATGCTGTGATCCCTGTCTGTATTCGGCTTGACATCAATACCGTGACCCCCTGGAAGGCAGAGACCACCAGGTTTTCTAAGGAGGGTGAACCTAGCCCAGGTCGGAAATAGAGTAGGTCATAACTGCCATGCTGATCAGCAGTGGACTTGAGCCTATAAATAGGCACTGCATTCCAGCCTGGGCAGGACCGGGATTCCCGTCTCTTTAAAACACAGAAGGAAAAGTGAAAGTCCAAGTCAGGGTGAATAGTCACACCAAGGCTATGATTTTCACACGTGTGTCTGGGTCAGGGGCTTCATTTAGAAATGGTGAATTCTTCAAAAATTATGTGTGTCTGTGTATATGCCATATGCATGCAGGTGCTCCAAGAGGCCAGAAGAGAGAATCAGATCTCCGGGAACTGGAGTTTCAAGAAGGTGTGAGCTGCCCAGTGTGGATGCTGGGAACTGAACTCAGGTGCTCTACAAAAGCAAGTGCTCTTAATGGCTGAGCCTTCTCTCCAGCCCCAGTGAGCTCAGGGCAGTTCCATGAGATGTGGGAAGCCAATCACAGTAGTCGGGAGCATAGGATCATAAGATCTGGGTTCAAATCCCAGCCCTGGAAGCCTGAGAAGCTGACCTCACCTCTCCTTGTGGAATGAGCACAAGTGGTTCAGGTCAGCCACTAAATAATGTTTTTTTTTTTTTTTTTTTTTTTTAATTTACTAACAGTGGATGATAAGGAGCCTGGAAGAATGAAGGAAAACAAGTGACTAAAAGGCTCTCCGAACGGGTACTACGGAAGATGATAGATTATGGCAGCGCCAAGTGCCACCTTGACAAACCTGGATTCACCTTGGAAGGGCATCTCAGCGAGGGACTGTTTAGATTAGGCTGACCTCTAGCCATTCAAGGCAAGAGTTTCTGTAACCGAGCGAACTAATAGGGCAAGACCTTCCCCCTGTGGGTGACACCGTTACCCACAGGGGCATCCTGGACTGTATCAGGTGGAGAGCGTGAGCTAAGCAGCAGCGCGCATCCCTTGCTCTCTGCTTCTTGACAGTGGAAGCGACACAACCAAGCAGGTGTCCCAAGCACCTGCTCCCGCGGCTTCTCTGCACGGAAGTTCTGTGACTTGGGACTTTGAGCTCAACTAAACCCTTCCTTCCTTAAGCTGCTTCGTCGGGGTGCTCTATCTCAGCAACTGGAAAAGAAACAAAGGCAGAGCAGAAGGTCGGGAAATAGTCTACAAGTGTGAATGGTTAGCGAGCATCTATTTTAGACAGAGAGCCCAGCCTAGAAGAACATGGGTCCTGGGGCAGGAAAAGGCCTCACGCGATCGAAGTGATGGGCACCGCAGGACCTGTTTGGAGAGGGAGCGGGCTCTAGATCAAGCAGAGCCCTGAGCTCAGGTGTAGACCTCTCTGAGAGGCTCCTTCTCTTGAAGCCTGCCTGCCTGGAGCCCCCAAGCCTGCTTCTCATTTCTTGGAAACTCTTGCAGTGGCCGTCTGTCCCTCCCTGTTCTTCTCGGCTTCACTCATGACTACACCCAACGATGAAGCCATTACAGGAGTTAAGATTCCTTCATCATTCTCGATAACCCAATACAGTCCCGATATCTGCTGAAGGAACAGGGAACTTTACATGCCGTGTGTCCCGCTTTCCTGAGCTATCTATAGAAGAAAAGAAGTGAGTGCCTGGGCTATGACTCAATAAACTCATTGCAAAGCTTTAGAAGACTATTTTGGAAGAAGTGATAATTCAGATGCATCTACAGTTCTCACACGGTTATAAAATAATGTTTCTTCAGATATCTTTGCAAAGTGATTGTCAGAGAACAAATTATGTATGACACAAGGTTAAAGTAATGAAGTTGGTTTCTTTAAATGAATTGTAAAAAAACAAACGCAAATTTTGACAGTTTCCCACCATTGATGAAGCACTGTCAGAGATCTCTCTGGGTTATCACAGGTACAGAGCATCTGTTTTGATCGTCCCATTTCTTCCCCGAGAGTTCCCAGCATAACCTCCTCCTAACAACACCAAGGCTGGGGACCAAATTGACCCTGGTCTTTTCTTAGGCTGTATTTTGGGATGAAGAGGCTCCAAGGGACCTTGCTTCTAGTGTTCAGGAGCTTGAGGAGGTGGGGCCTTCTGCTTACCCTCACGAGATGGGGTTCTTCTTCCCCATCTTTAGATAGGGAAACACAGCCCTTTCCGAAGAAGGAAGGGGGGGGGACACTGTTTTCATCAGGCCCTGTATCTTGTCATCCATCTCTACCACTCACCCTTCTCTCTGTGCTCCACACATCCGAGAACATGTGTTAGCCTGTTCCCACATGCATGGGAGATGTCCTAGGCAGCACCGTCAGCTGGCCTCTGTCCAGGTGTTACTCTAGGCTGTCCTCGGTTACAAAGGGGAGTTTACCCATGCGAATGTGCTGATATTTGCTCATCAGCCGAACTTAAGGCAGGGATCTTACCTAGTGGGCCCAGGTCCAGTATGGAACTCATTAGAAGAAGAATCTTCAGTTGGAGACAGAAGTCAGAGAGATTGAAAGTGTGTATGTGAGGGCTGGGGTCAAGGACAGTTTCCATCATCAAGATGGCAGGAGCGCAGGCCCCCAACCCAGAGCAATCCCCCAAAGCAGGGTGGTTCTCACTCTTAGTCAACCAGACAAGGGCTCCTGAAGTTGCTAGAAAGTGAATTCTGACGGCAAAGGGAATTTGGGGAAGAGTATTCTGAGCTCTGGGCAGAAACATTGTGGTTGACGACTCCATCACAACCACGTGAGTCCCCAGCTGAAAACTACGTCATGGCATGCTGGCTCTGACTACAGAATTGGGATACAATATGTTAATATGTTGAGTGGTTTTAAGTTTTATTTGGGGCTATTTGTTTTTTTTCCCCATTTATTTATCAATTAATTAATTAATTCACTCTACATCCCAAACCCAGCCTCCTTTCTCCTTTCCTCCCAGTTTCCCCCTCATTTTCCCTTCCTCTACTCCTCCCTTTACTTCTTCCCAGAGAAAGGGAGGTCCCTACGGGGTATCAACCCACCCTGGCCTCTCAAGTCTCAGCAGGGCTAAATGTACCCTCCCCCATTGATGCCTGAAAAGACATCCCAGCTAGAGGAAAGGTATACAAAGGCGGCAAGAGAGTCAGAGAAGCCCCTGCTCCCATTATTAGGGGACCCACGTGTTGTCCCTGCTACATATGTGTAGGGGGTCTAGGTCCAGCTAGCTGTGCATAGTCTTTGGTTGTTGGTTCAATCTCTGTGAGCCCCTAGTATTTGGGGTTATTTGTTACAAAATATTATAGAATGAATGTAGGCTGGCTGCGAACCATTACAAATGTTCCTTAAATCTCCCATCTGAGGATGTATGCAATAATCCTTAACTAATCTCCCTCTCCTTCTTCCCTTGTCCCATCTTTTCTTCCCTTCTTTCCTTCTTCCCTCCCTCCTTTCTTTGCTGTAGTATTATGTGTGGAATCCAGAGCCTTGCACAAGAGAGGTAGATGATTCACCACCAATCCATCCCCCTAGCCTCATTTTCTCTTCATGTTTTCTGGAAGGCATGGTAATTAAGGTAGTAAGAAAAAGGTACCATTACGAGGCTGCTTGGGCTCAAGGCTAAGCTACAAAGATGAGTCCATTACTTTGGACAAGTTTACTAATCTTACCAAGTGGGACATCAGAGTCAAAGGCAGAAAAATTTTCCTCAAGGACACCCAACTCTTAACTCCTAGAGCCTGTGGATATGTTGCATGAAAGAGCAAAAGGGATCTTTTGTAGAGAGTTAAAGTTAGGGACTTTAACATGAGGAGTTCATCTGGCAGCCACTAGGTCATCAGGTTGGCTTCTGAAAGAGGAACAGAGAGTCAGAAGGGCTGCTTGATGAGATGAGATGGAGTGACAGGGATCAGAGTGACAGGGATGCTCTTCAGCACAGAGGGTGAGATGCTGTGTGGCCAGCAGTGGGACAGGAGAGGACCAGGGCTGAGGGTGTTGTCTAGAAGTCCCTAGTTGACAGCCACCAAGAGAAACAAGGGTGTTTTACAACCACAGTGACCACATGCTGCAAACAACCCAAATATGCCAGGAAACAGATTCCACAACTCCACCCGACCCCTGCCAGAAGCCCCAGCAGTACCACCTGGGCAGACAGCAGTATCTTAGCCCTTTGATGCCAGTGCTGGATTTTTAACCTAAGAACTGTAAGCTAATATATTTGAGTTCCTTCAGGATGCTCTGTCCTGCCATGGAAATAATAGAAAAAGAAACACAGGGGTGGGGAAAACAGAGCCCTATCAATCACACAGCAGTGACTGGCCTGAGGTGGGGCCAGTTCATGCCTCTCTCCTCACCACCTGAACCACACTCACCTTCACCCTCCTTCCCAGCAGCCTTCAGCCTACACTCTCAACCTCCTGTCTTGCTTTTCAACAGATGTTCTCAAGAGATTCTCCCAGCTTCAAATTCCACCTCAGAAGGTGTCTACTCCAAGAAGCTTCTCTCAGTTTCTCCACCAGTACAATCTTACAAATGTCAAAGCTATATTGGTGCTTTTGGTAGATGTTACACTTACTTAAACTCCAGGTTGTGGGGAGAGTTTCTCCTCTTTTTTTACGGTCTGTCTGCCTTGATATGTTACAGTATAATAAAAGACAAACTCCAAATCCTTAAATCTTGGCTTAAAATTAGTAAATATTTTTTAACTATTAAATTTTAAAATAGAATTACTTCATCTCACCTTTCCCCTTTCTCCCTCCAACTCTTCCGATATAGCCCATCCTCTGCCTTCTCTCAAATTCAATGACTGTTATTTCTTTAACTGTTGTAAACATTTTTTTTTTTAAAGATTCGTCTTATTTTATCATGTGTTTGTGTGCGGGTATGTGCGACTGAGTACAGAGCCCAAAGAGGCCAGAAGAGGGTGTCCAATTCCCTGGGACTCAAGTTACGGTCCATTTTGAGGTACTCCATATGGGTGCTGGGAGCCAAGCTTTGGTCCTCCGCAAAAACAGTATGTGCTCTTAGCTGCTGTGCCTCCTCCCCAGACTCCTCTTTCTTGAAGTTTATTTTTGTGAGAATATTTCGCATGAGATTTAGTTGTGGAACACAATTTTATTTGTGAAGTATATTGACATTGCCTACTTTTTATGAGGTTGTACAAAAGAGCTCATGGCATGTCCATCTGACGTGACTGGAGCAAGTCTATACCCAAGGATCACGTCTGGGATGGAGGAAGGGGTCCACAGGTAAGAGCACTTGCTGTTCTTCCAGCATCCACATGACAGTTCTCAACCACCAGTAGGTATGCAACTTGTATGTATGAGCATATACATTCATACAGTCAAAACACGCATACATAGAAAATAGAACTGAAACAAAATATGACCACCCATTTCCCCTCTACCACGTGTGAATGCCTGTGATGGCTAATTTTCAACTTGATGAACCCTACAACCACTTGGAAGATGAGCTGGGCGTGTGGACATGCCTGTGGAAGATTACCTGATTAGGTTAATTTCCCTGAGTGACACCCTCCCCCGCGCTGGAATTGTGGAGGTGATCAAAAGGAGAAGCGGAATGAAGCATTAGCACTCAATGCTTTCCACTTCCTGGCTGTAGATGCAATATGACCTACTGCCTCTGTGACTACCCCACCTTGGTTGGCTCGAACCTCAGTGAGTCAAACCAATCCTCCTTTCTCCTGTGAATTCTGTCAGGGTATTTTATCATAGTAACAGGAAAAATAGCCAAGACACTGCCATTTATTCCTTGAGGGTATGAATTTGACTGTTCCAGTGGAATTATTTGGCATTTGTGCTTTGCCTGGTTTACTTCGCTTGGTAGTGCTCCCCTTGATGCCACACAGAGTCAGTTCCCTTGAACTTTTGAAGGCTAAAAGGTGTTCAGACCACATGTGTGTATCCACTCACCGAACAATGTATGTTTTGGTTATTCCCACATCTTCGCTATTACAGCTAGTGTTATAGTACACACAGGAGTGCTGGCATCTCTCCAGGTCCCAACTGTACTCAGGGGTAAGTAACCAGCACTGGATTGCTGCCTTGCATGGTAGTTCTCTTTCTAATTTTGTGAGGATCCTATACAGTGCACTCCAAGTCTACAAGAATCCCATCTTCCCCACTGTCTGCACAGAACATGTCTTACAGGTACATTTCCTACTCATGTCCTGTGTCTATGATGGGTGGATGTGTTGGGGAACTTCGAGAAGCCGACATCTGAAGCGTTCTCTGTTCCCCACCCGCTCTTGTGCCTTTCCAGTCTTCCTCCATTGCATGCTGCTGCCTTCCTCACCCTGCTGACAGCATGGCATGTAGCAAGCTCTGCTCAGCCCCACACTGGTGCTGTTAGTCTGTGGTACCCTAGGTAGGCTTTCAGCCCTCCGTTCCCCCTCCTTTCCCCATCTGTGGCTATTCTTCCTACACTGCAAAAGTAGATCCCAAGTAACTGGAAAAAGAATGCAGTCTTTGAGTCTGACTCCTTTGTAGGTCCTAAGGTTAGGCACTTGGCAAATATTTTTGGGTTTGAGCACAAAACTGAAAACTGCAAGTTCCGATACTCTCTGCTTATATTCCTCCATGCATCCCTCGATACTCTCTGCTTATATTCCTCCATGCATCCCTAAATGTCAGTGTCATTAGGGACTGGCATGTTTTGCCATTTTAATACAGAAAGCATTAGTTCATTATCAGTATACTTACATGTATGTGTGTGTGTGTGTGTGTGTGTGTATATATAATTTGTGTGTGTGCACACATGTACATATGTTTACATGTGTATAGATGTTAGTTGCTCTCTACCTTGTGTTTTGAGACAGCATCTCTCACTGACCTAGAGCTGATGAACTGGCTAGACTTGCCAGCCAGGGAGCACACCAGAGTCCTTCTGAACCATCTCACCAGCCTCCCATCAGAAAGATTAAACATATAATCAACAATTTTACTCTTTGCTGTTGTGTTTTTCTCTTTTTCTTCTAGAAGATTCCCTTTCTCTACTTGACTAACACCAAGCTGATGGCTGTAATGAGAAGTCAGGAAAACATAAGCTTTTAAAGCTATAGCTGATTAGAAAAGAATTTTCTAGAGATGTCACAAAGCTCCTCCCCATGAGGGTGGTCATGGTCTTACAGGTTGAGTGAGGATAAGGAAGTAAAGCCTGTGGGAAGGAAGTTATATTTCAAGGTCCTCTATGGCCTCAGGTTTCCAGCAGGCCATTCACTAGTGGCTCTGTGTATAAACTGGCCAAGTTGAGTCTCTGAATAACCTGCCCAATTCCATGTCTCCTAGCTTTGAGTCTCATGTTCAACCCCAAAGCTGAACTTGGCCGGAGTGGGATCCCAACCTGTCCCCAGCCACAGGGGTTTAGGAGTCAACAACTGGACAGGTTCATTGCTGTCACTGTCACTCTTCAACAATTGGTTCTCAAGGGTCCTCAGGGCTGATCACCTGTGTCCACCTCTCTCTCCTTCTTGATTGGAAATACAAGGTGACCACTGTCCCTTCACAGCCACGGTGGACAGGATCCTCAAACAGTGAGCCCAAACAATCCTTTCCTCCCTTACTTTACAGTTTTGGGGGTCAGATAATTTTTCACACCAATGAGAAAAGCAACTAAGATCAACAACCGGAGGATGATCAAGCCACCAGACACCTTTGAAGTAATCCCCACACACTGCCCTTCCGAACTCTTTCTCAACTCCCAGAGAGCTGGGTCTGGCCTGGTCCTGCCCCTCAGGCCTTGTTTAGTGCCCCAATGAGGATGGGAGTCCCTCTGTACCTTCTTCCATAGCTTCTTAAGAGTTAACATTTAAGTGGGCAATGGAAAGCTTCCTGAGAATGAGAAATGGAGTAGGTCCCAGGAGAGAGGGAGAGAGAAAGAAAAAGAAGAGTGCCTGAGGGTGGTGGGGGAGGGGATTGGCATTAAGAGCAGGCATCTTGGGAGCAGCAGTGTGAACCATTGGGAAAATGCCTACTTCTTTTCAAGTCTGTGTCCCCAGAGGCTCACACCCGTCTACCTCAGGGTTGTTATAACACACATAAAAAGTCATCTAATCTGTGGGCCTCAGCATGATTTCTCCCACCCACAAAATTATCAGGACAGTGGTGCAGCCCCCTGAGGCAGCTACCAGCCTTCGTGATACCGAAATATCAAAACGCTCCTTGCAAAGGAGCTAAAAGTTTGGACGTTGTTAAGTCAGAAGCATATCCCAAATGACTTTTCCCAAAGTGACCGTCATAATTAATGGCCAGCTTTAGCCAGGAGGTGTTAACTCAGGTCAAGGTCTCTCTGTTTTTCCTTGGCAGTGACTGACAAACAGGTGAGGTCTTGCCCACAGATTTCCTGCTTGCTTTTGTGCTCGTGGTCTGTTTTCTTATCTCTTCATCTTTAAAACGGGAGCAGTTATATTGTGAACTGAATTGGCTGAGGTAACATGGGCGCGAGGGAAGCCATGGTAATGCCTAGCATTATGCTGTGGCCACATGCTGCCTCCTCGTTCTGTGTTGCCACATCGTGGGGAACTGAACTGACCTTCAAAGGTTTCTGACCCATCCTCACAGACTCCTTAATTTGGTCTCTATATTCTATTGATAAAACCAGGAGTGGGGCCAAGAATACCAGTCTCTAGAGACGCCCAGTGCTTGCTTTATCCTACCCCACAAGTCCAGGGAGGAATGACCTTCAAAATCTAGTCAGGAGTCTGTTCTAAACAAACTGTGTATTTTATTCAATTTACCAAGGAAGGACAGAGGAAGAGATGGAGTTCAATTGGTGTTATATAAGAATTGTCCACTATGTTTTCCCAGGGAAATTCTAATTCAGAGGCATGAAAAGCCCAGGCAAGGAGGAGAACTCAGTGGAATGAATAGATCTCAAGCCAAGGGGCTGAATTTAGGCCTTCTAGAATCATAGACAGGGCCAGTCTGCCTCGAGAAGTGGAAGCACAAGAGAAGAATGACAGTTGCTTTTAATCTAGGAAGAGGCCCTGTCTGTGAGTTCTGGGTTCATCCATCTCTGAACGCTTCACCACTAGGTGCTGCGGGTCGCTCTCTCAGAGCATTTGGTCATTTTGTATCTACAAGAAAACTTGTCTATTTCCTTCTTGACTGTTTTTTTAAAAAAGTATTTTAATTTGTGTGTGTGTGTGTGTGTGTGTGTGTGTATGTGTGTGTGTTGGGGGTCATGTGCACGTGGATGTATCAGATGCCCTGCAGCTGTAGTTACAAGTGGTTGTGAGTTGCTCAGTGTGGGTGTAGGGAGCTGAATTTGGATCCTCTGCAAGAGCAGTAGGTGTTCTTAACTACTGAGCCATCTTTCCAGGCTCCGTCCTTTCTCATTTCTTTGTTTCTTTCTTGTCTTTTTTTATTTTTTTATTTTTAGATAAGATCTTACACAGTTCAGGCTGGTCCCTATTCAACTTGCTACGGAGCCCAGGCTGGTCTTGAACTCATGATCCTCATGTCTCCCTAATTGTTGGACTCACAGGCGCTCCCCTCCATGCTTGGTTCTTGATCACCCTTTGAAAGCCTGCAATAAACCATTCTTCCCACAATAGCTTGTGAGGTTTTGAAACCTTAGAATTACTGGAATTTCGGGGCCAGATAATAATTAGTGGTGAGAGACTGAGACTGATCTCATGCTAGGACATTCAGTGCGTCCAGAAAAACAAGCACTGCCATGTTTTCTCTCACACACGGAACCTAGATTTAAATTCACTCAGATGTGACATGAGAATAGGAGGGGGGCTCGGAGGGGGAGGAAGAGCTCTAAAGGGAGGGAGCAGGGTACAAGAGAGGACGATGGGATGTATGTGTCATGAAAGCGGAGGAGGGCTCTCTGAGGCTGGAGGGGTCTAGGGGAGGACAGTGGGAGGTGAACATTCCATCTCATGTAGATATAAAATATATACACATATATACTTGAAAGTGTAATAGTGAAATTTATTTCTTTGTCCTACATACTTGAAGCTCTGGGCTCAACTCCCAGTATAGGAACAAAACGGTAACAGCGACCCCCAGCCCATAATTTTACTGTCGCCGAATTGACTGAATCATTCTTTACTTTTTGTGTAACATGTTTTTGCCTGGTTTTTCGCTCCCTTACAATTTAAGGCCACTTTCCTGCCTATGTTGTTTTCTTCCTTTCATCGTGCCTTCTTTATTTCCCCACACGGCGACTACTCTTATTTTTATTGACATACTGCTAAACTTTTCTCATGCCACCTTTATAAATCTGTATGCACAGATGTCAGCCGCAGGCACTGTTCGTTTAGAATTATCCATTTTCTGAGTGACTCGGGGTACACCCAGCAAGGCTCCCCGGCAGGCGCTGGAGAAATGGAAACACTTGGCCCTTTTTATTCTCACAGCTCAGAGTTGGCCTCGACTTTTAGTGTTCCAAAAGCTACCGCCCTTTAACCAGCAATACCGATGTTACCTGAGGGTTGTTACAAGTGGAAACTCTTGGGCTAGGGAGCTGGCTCAGCAGGTGAAAGCACTTGCTGACTTGCTGCCAAGTCCGATGACCCACATGGTGGAAGAAGAAAACCAAATACCCAAAGTTGTTCTCCGACCCCAACAGGCATACCATAGCATGCGTGCATACTCACTTGCCAGGGAATGAACAAAAATGCAAAACAAAGTGAACTCTTGCTTCATCCCAGGCCTACTAATAGAAGCTGCATCTTAGGCGGATTTTTGGATGAAATCCCAGAAGCGATGAGCAAGGGAGGACACACTGAGTAGGCATCAGGCCCAGGGCATGCTGTGACACTGGACATTGGGTGTGAGTAAATTGTTGACCATCGAGTGGCCCCTTTCCCTGACAAAATTAATGAAAAAATCCACTTGTGAGTTCAAGAGGCTTGCATCTTGCTCCATCTCCATTTGTGTGTGTGTGTGTGTGTGTGTGTGTGTGTGTTGTGTGTATGTGTATATGTAAAGGTGCATATGAGTTTGTGTACGTATGTGCAGAGGTCAGAAGTCCCTATTAGCTGTCTTCCTCACCCACTATCCACATTACTTAAGATTTGAGACAGGGTATCACTGAACCCGCAGCTCAGGGGATTCAGCAGGACTTGCCATCAAGCTCCAGGGACCCTCCCCTCCCCACCTCCCCAAGCTGGAATTGCATTCACATGCCTCCATGCCTGGCTTGTATGTGGGTGCTGGGATCCAAACTTAGGCCCTCCTGCTTTCATCGCAAGGACTTTGCCCACCGAACTACCTCCCCAGCTCCTCAAATGCTATTTCTCTTGGGGAATCTGTTGCTAACTAGCCAGATCCTGAGACCTTGTCCTCTCTTGTCACATTTCTGTGCTAACACTGATTGATTGAACAGTTCACAAACACGCTCAAATAAATTTGCGAGTTTTAGAAGTTTCAGCAAATGATGGACTTGTTCAATTTTTTTTTGCCAGCACAGCTTTGATTTATTGAGTGCGGGGCTTTGTTTAGCTGCCACTGAGGGGTGGGGAGCCTGGCTTATCCTCTTCAGAGCCACATGGCTTCATCATGGTTGACATGAACAGACACAGAAATTTCACAGGATAAAACGGAATTTTGCACAGAGTGGCTTCTGCTCCGTGGTTCAAGGTTATGGATGAATTTCCTGTTTGTGTCCTTTTTATGTGTATTAAGTGTGGGGAGCTGGGTCATTCCTGGCTCAGTCAACACCCCTAATTTAACTCCCCTTCACATCTTTTAGTCAGACCCTTAGGCTCAGCTGCTAAAAATGAATGGACAAAAGCTCCAACTTTTCAATTTTTCTCCTCTTAGGCTATGGATGTGTAACTCTAGCTTTCCTTCCACATTAAGCCTAAAAATCAGCGAAGAACATATGTTCTGAATGGAAAATAATTTTCTTTATGCTCTCTACTACCTGCCTTCTCATCTGAAATACAACATGAGAGTAGAAGATTGATTTAGATGAAAACCAACTCATTCTCCCCTGCCTTTTCTCCAGAAGTCTCCAGAGCTTTCCACACTTGCTGAGGATGCCTTTTCTATGCACAGATATCCCACATGTCATCCATCATGTTCAGTGTTGTAAAACGCCACCATAGAAATGGGGGTCATAGAATCCGTTATGGGCTTGCTCTGGACCTCTGATAAATGCCACTGCCATTGCTACCCTGTGAGGTCACAGTGTCTCACGACGGGACAGTGCTGTTAGCCATATTTCACATGAACGTCTGCGTGGAAGTGACAGGGGCCAGGAGGATCAGGTAAGGAACCTTCCTATTCTGTGTGATAAGTTGTTGGCGCCCCATACTGTAAAGAGAAATCAGCAGACACATGCCATTACTACATTTGTGTTTACACACTGTAATGGTTTATCTGTTCTGAGGTAACGCGCATCCCAGCTCAGATGCCCCCGAGGGGACAAGGTTGATAGCAGCAGAAAATAACTTAAAAAGCGGGGGCCCAGACATCAACAGATGGGGAAGTCAACAGAGAATGATAATGAGGGAAACATGGGTGCCTCATGTCTCAGCAACATGGCTGAACCCCACCTGACCAGAGGGGTAAGACTGAGCTCTGAATGTTTTGCTGATCTTGTTCCTGCCCCCACCCCGTATATTATAAGGCAAAATTGAAGGCAGATTCTGAGAATGTTAGTCCACTGTCTTCTCAGATTGCTGGCTCATGGACTGTGAAGTGTGTTAAAAGATTTCATTGCTGTCTCTTCTGTGACAGACTGCTGTTCCAGTATAATCCAGTCACAGAAGGAGCACCCATACACAACTCCTCTGCACAATCATCCTTCCTCTGTTCCAGCAGCTGTGGTTGAGACTTGCTGTCCAACTGTGTCAACTGAGGTAGGTGGGGGGGACACACAGTGTTGATGGAACTGAACCGAGGGGTCTAGGAACATGCTGGGAAAAGGATGGTCTTGAAGTAGATCATACAAGCTCAGCAGGCTATCCATGTGTTAAAAGGAAAACCTTGTCTCCTTCATTTCCTTCGTGTGTGTGTGTGTGTGTGTGTGTGTGTGTGGCATGTGAGTGTGTGTGTGCACACATGTGTGCATGCATGGAGGCCAGAGATCACCCTTAGCTGTCTTCTCTCAGATGCTGTTTATTTTGTTTTGTGAGACACTATCTCTGACTGTCCTGGACCTCCACATAGGTTTGGCTGGGCGGCCAGGAAGCTCCAGTTACTCTCCTATTTTCTAATGTTCAGAACTGGGTTACTGGTGAATGCTAGGTGATGAACTTGGGTCCTAACATTTGCATGAAAGTACTTCGATGACTGAGCCGTCTCCTTAGCCTGTCTCCTCCTGTTTCTTTTTCATTTGTGTATCTAAGACAAGGAGAACATCTCCACAGCTTTGAGGAAATGAAGACTTCTGTGATGGCTAATCCTGGTGTCAACTTGACCACATACGGAATCGATTAAAACCAAAGGAGCTGGGCATCTCTGTAAGGGCTTTTCTTGATTGAATCCTGTGAGGGAAAGACCCACCCTAAAATCTGGGCCACACTTTCTGACAGCAGCACACATAAAAGCACAGGAGAGAAGGAAGCTTTTGCATTTTGCTGGCTTGCCCTCACGCTCACTGGCAACTTAAACTAACCTACTGCTGAGATATTCCTTCACTGGTGCTATATCCTACTTTTTGGGATTCCAATATAGGCTGAAGACAAGGTAAGACATCCAGCCCCATGGACTGAACAACCACCACATTCTTGACTTTCTAGTTAAGAGACAGCCATTGTTGAACTAGCCAGATTACAGCCTGTAAGTCACACTGATTACACACAAACACACACACACACAGTGAGAAATCTTGCTGTACCAGACTACATTAAAACCACTTAAGATGAACACTTCTAGGATAACAAACACTTCTAAGATAATACAAATGTAAGCCACAGAGCAGTGGTTCTCAAAATTCTTAATGCTGTGACCCTCTAATACATTTCCTCATGTTGTGGTGATCCCAACCACAAAATTGTTTTGTTGCTACTTCAAAAATATAATTTTTCTACTGTTATGAATTATAATGTAAACCCCTGATAAGCATGGTATCTGATACGTGACTCCTAAAGGTTTTGACTGTCACAGAGGATAAGACACCCATCTGAAATATCCCTGAGAAAGGATTAACACCAAGAACTGAGCAGCAGTGAGGAGAAGACAGACAACCTAACAGGAAAATGGCTAAGACACTCTGCTGGTTAGCTTGAACTATAAATTTGACATAGCCTAGGGTCACCTGGGAAGAGAGTCTTATTGAAGAATTATCTACATTGGGTTTGCTGATGGGCATGTCTGTGGGAGATTGTATTGTTAATTGGTGTGTGGCAATCCAGCTCACTGTGGGCGGCACCATTCCCCAGGTAAGGGTCCTGAACTGTATCTAGCTAATCCTGAATCTAAATCTAGCTGAGTGTAAGCACAAGCAACCAGCCAGTATCTATATGTTTATGTTTCTCTGCCCTTGACAGCAGATCTGCCGTGACAAGCTTGACTTTCCTTCAGTAGGGCTGTAGGAATTAAAAGATGAAACAAACCCGTTTCTTCCCCAAGCTGCTACTAGTCAGGATGCTTTGTCAAAGCATCATAAGTGACACTTTAACAGAGACTTAGAAAGCTACTTTGTACCATGCACTAGATACCCAACAACTATGGGCATGGAAGGGAAATGCAGAGTCAAGCCATAATGTGACATGATAACAAATTTGGATAAAATAAAAAAGGAAAATGTGAAGTAACTGGAACTCACATGCTTTGCTGACAGGAGTCTAAATTTGTACAGTCCTTATGAAACAGCTTGGTAGAATCTTCAATAGGAAAATATACATAACTTGACTCGGGAGGGAATTCTACTCTTAAGTTATACACCCAATGGAAAGCCACATATGCTCACCAAAAGATTTTGCAGGGATATTCATAGCAGACCTACGTAGAATAGCCTTATGCTAAAACAACTCAAAGTCCACCTTCCAAGACTGTCTACTGAGAATGTGTGCTGCTGTCCACTTGACAGAATCTAGAATCACCTGCTCTGGACATGTCTATGGGGGATTACTGTGGGTGCATTAACTGACGTGAGAAGGCTTGCCCACTGTGGGTGGCACCATTCCCTGGCCGGGAACCTGGGCTGTGTAGGTGGAGATAGGGAAATGAGCAGTAGCATTCATCTCTCTGCCTCCTGACTATGGATAAGATGTGACCAGTTGCCTCAAGGTCCTGCTACCTTGAATTCCCTGCCCTGATGGACTGTGTCCTTGAATTGTGAGCCAAAAGAAATCCCTTTCCCCTTGAGTTTCTTTCATCATGACAGGAAAAGAAGCTGTGATATTCACAAAATGGGGTGCTGTATAACAATAAGATCGAATGGACCTAGACTGTACAGGATTATAAAGACAAATATGCTATAACAGAGCAGAAAGATTTAGTCACGAGAGTATCCACTGTAAGGCTCTACACAAAACAGCTGTGTTGAAGGCAAGGCACACTGGGGATGCAGCTGAGAGGGCAGCACTTGTCCAGCACAATGCCATGGGATCAATGCCCTGTGCCGCAAAAGGGACAGTGGGCAAAAGAAAACACCCATGATTCTAGTAGCACCCATTTCCATAATCTGAGGGTTGATTATACAAGTGTTTTAGCTTTATGAGTATTAACTGATCTCTCTCTCTCTGTACGTTTGTTTGTTTGTGTGTGTGTGTGTGTGTGTGTGAAAGAGGAAAGGGAAGTGGGGAACAGGTGGGGGAAAGAGGTAAGGAGAGAGAGAAAGGGAGCTGGAGGGTGCAGAGATGGAGAGAGAGAGTAGGGGCGACAGGGAGGGAGAGAGGGAGAGGGAAAAAGAGAGAGAGAGAGACAGAGAGAGAGCAATCAATTGTTGTGTATGTCAATCAACTGGTTGTG
The DNA here is from genome assembly GCF_030254825.1 of Meriones unguiculatus. Taxonomy (NCBI): domain Eukaryota; kingdom Metazoa; phylum Chordata; class Mammalia; order Rodentia; family Muridae; genus Meriones; species Meriones unguiculatus. The sequence goes on from NC_083359.1 coordinate 13,829,412, forward strand.
TATATGCCCAAGTGCAGTTTCGCACGAAGGCCAGAGGGAGATGGCAGGCATCCCCTGTTACTCTCCAACTTTTTTTTTGTGTGTGTATGTGGAAGCCTGTGGTTAATGCCGGGTATCTTACTAAGTTGCTCTTACCTATGTGTGTGTATGCACAGAACGTGTGCATGTTCGCGTGTGGAATGCGGGCATTCATATGATGCGATGTGCGCCCGTGTGTAGATGGAAGGAGAACTTCAGGTGTTGGCGCTCACCTTCCACTCTTCTCAAGGCAGTCGCACCTCTTTGTGGTTTACCTTTTTTGCATATGAGGCCGGCTTTCCCACAAGCTGTCGCAGAGTTTTCTTTGTCTACAGCCCTTCTCTCTGAAGGAGAAGAGGGTTGCAGAGGCTCACGCTGTGCATGTAGCTTCTGCATGGGTTTGGAGGATTTGAACTCAGGTCCTCAACGTTTACAGTAAGAGCTTTTACCCAACAAACTGCCTCCCCAGCGTCCACTTTAGTTCTATAGACACGATCTCACTGAACATGGGGCTGGTCAGTTTGGCTCAGCTGGCTGGCCAGTGAGCCCCAGAGATCCACCTGCTTCTGCCCTCCCTGATTCGCTAGACTTACAGACAGGATTTGCTGTGCCTGGCTTCTATGTGAGTGCTGGAGATCCAGACTCAGGTCCTCGTACAAAAGGCACTTCATTGACTGAGCCAACCTCCTCAGCCCCTCACCTGGGCTTGTATGAGCTGCGTACCTATTCATTGTGTTATGTGTTGGTAGGATTTATAAGCTGAAACTCAATTGTGTGTCAAAGGGGGATGATTTGGAAAAAAAAATCATCCTTGCTCAAATACTAGTATTTGAAATTCTCTTGAAGCTGAACAGAGTTAAGATTCATCAGATAGAAAAGAAGCAAAATTAAAAAACAAAACAAAATAATACTACAAATAGTGATGTAGGATCTATACTAGAAAAATGCAGTTACTGGGCTGGATTGATGGCTCAGTGGTGAAGGGCATGTATTGCTCTTTGAGAGGACCCGAGTTTGGGTCTCAGAATGCACAATAGGCAGATCATAGCTGATTGTAACTTCAGGTCCAGGAGGTACAACACCCTCTCCTGGCCTCTGTTGACACCTCCGCTCATGATCATATGCAGACACATATACACACACAATTTAAAGTAAAAATCTTATAAAAAATACACATTTTCTTCATCCCTGTGGATTTCTTGGGGTATGCTGTGCTGTGTGAGAGCTGCTGGATCTCTGGAGAGGGGGTGTGGTTCTGCTTCCGTCACATACTGAAGCATTTCCTTGTTTTCCCTCCATAACCACGTGGGGATAGGGAGTGTGAATGAGTTTCTAGCAATGAGCATTTACCCTGCAGGGACACCATAGATAGTCCGTGGGGCCATGACATAGCTGAGGTTTGTGTTGATCTTATCTTAGCTAGCCTCTAGCCAGCATGCTAGCAGGAGCCTGGTTTTCCTTGCTGTGCGTGTACCTCTTGTTTCCATACCGAGTAGGATGACCTAAGGCTGTGTGGCACCTTCTGAAATCTGGGCCTGAGAGAACAGACCTGGGGGATAAGGGTCACCTGATACGGCTGTGTCTTCTGATAGTTGTCCTGGCCTATCTAGACCCTGTACCTCACAGCTGTGAGGAATACACGAGGTAGCCTTCCCTCACACTCCTTCCATTTTATTCTTCTGTGCAGGAGAGCGCACGTGAGCCACTTAGGTCAGGCTGGCTAGACGTCATTGCTCTTCTGCTGAGGCTACCAAGCAGACACTAAACTCAAAGATGCTTGTCATTAGGAGGAAGAGTGTCCTGGATGGTCTTTAAAGGAAAAAAAAATGGTCAATGGCTGGAGGATGGAGATACAGGCAATTGTTAAATCCTTGCCTAGCATGCATGAAACCCTGTATTCATGCACAAAGGGGGCATGGTGGTGCATGCCTGCAATCCCAGCATGCTGGAGGTGGTGCCAGGAGGACCAGGAGTTCAAGGTCAACATAGTCTATGGGACTTTGAGGTTACCCTAGATTTGTTGTTGCAAAAACAAAACGAAATAAAACGAAATGCAAAAGCTGTCACCTAGCTCCTTTTAGCACCCAGACTTAGTACAGGGTTTGCTTGAGTGCTCCCTTCCCCTCCTTGCTTCTCTGCTCCTCTCTTTTCCTCTCCTCCACCCCCCCCAGAACCTGAAAGCTGTTCCCATACAAACATTAGGTTAGTCTTTTATATAATGCCTGTTAGAAGAACTTGCTTCATTGAGGAAGGCCAGATTATAAAATGCTCAGCTTACTGAACAGGCCATGAGAGTTCATTGGCCTTTGATTTTCCCCAAATCAAATAAGCTGATTATAAGAGAAACTGCATGGCTTTCAGAATGTAGTCTATAGATTCATTAAGAATATAAGTAATGGGTTCATTAGCTAAATAAGTAATTACTGACATCTATTATGGACACAAAGTGATGAACACCGACAGTGTAGAATCTTAATAAGTATTGACTATAAATCTCATTAACATCTTTACCTGGAAAGAGGGAGAGCAAATACCTTCTGTGAGAGACTGTTACACAGCAGGCACACTCTAAGTCCTGTACATGCCCCATCTCACTTGACCTTTGTAGAAGTCCCAGACACACTGTCTTTCTTTTATATGTAGCAGACTGAAATGACAAAAATGGTCACGGTCACTACTCCCATTCCATATGTTCTGTGTACAACGTCCCGAAAAAAGGCAGGCCGAACAATATGACTCTAGGGGTAATGACAGGCTGTGTGTTACAATGTCTGCAAAGCCTGTGCCTGTCCATCTTGGGTGAAGAGAAAAGAGCAGGTACAGCAATCATGGAGAGATGAAAGCAGGGGCCTAGGAGAGCAGGCTGGAATGGAGGACAGTTAATTTAGCACCAGAGGGTCACTGTGGGGGTGGAGGGATGGATGAGTCATGCCAGGGAGGTGGGCAGGTGCACGGAGCCATTTTCTGCCAACGAGCCAGGATGAGACCGTGAGTGATGCTGCCAATGTCATCTCATCGAAACATTACAACTTGGCAGTCCTCCTTCTCCTCCTGGAACAGCCTCTGGACTTCCCTCTGGCCAGAATGGTCCAAGAGCTTGGCCAGATTAGGAAATATGGGCCAGGTCAGCCCATATTTAGCTGACAATAACGAATGTGGGAGTCCAGGGGAGTCGACAGAAAAATGACCACCATAAAGGAAGAGAGAATTCAGATTGGGAGCCCTAGTCTGATCAAGGAACTGAACCACAAACTTCACCCTCTGTTTGTTCCCATGCAAGAGAAGTCCTGTGATGTCGGTATGAACAGTCGGAGTTTTGAATTTGAGGAAACTGAGGCTGGGCAGCTAAGTTACTAAAGTTTCAGAGCCTACTGAATGGTAGATCTATGATCAAATACAAGCCTGTCTGGATGTGGGCTACCTGATCTGAACTCAGCTATCTGTAGGTCTTTGCTGTCCTGATCCACACCGCCTATCCTTCACTTGCTTGCCTAAGGTTCTCTGTAACCCTGGGCCTCCCCAAGGAGATCATTAACTCTGCTCTTGGGTATTATTCAGACGGGCATTCCACTTAATTGTCTACTATTGCTTTGCATGCCTTGGGTCTCCTACTTTGCAAACTCAGAGGTTGGCATGCATGCTTCCTGCTTCTTCAGTTCTACCACAATGCTTATAGCATTATTCTCAGCAAAGGACTTATGCAATGCTATATTCCCGCTCCTTATAGCACCATGCACAAGAGCCAAGAAAATGTAGCTACAGAAGTGTGCAACAATGGACAGTTGGACAAGGAAAATGCGGTACATATGCATGATGGAATACTATTTCTGTCGTTTTCCAAAGTGTGGATGGAACTGGAGATCACTCTGTTAGATGAAATAAGCCAAGAATGGAAAGATATTTGGAGTTTACCAAAGTGACTTTACAGAAGGTGCTGTCAGAGTGGCAGTTACCAGAGGCTGGGAGAACAGGTGGTAGTGGGGGAAGAGATAGGGAAAGAGTGATCAGCGGATATTAAGTTGTAGCTAGATAGAAGCAAGATGCCCTGGTGTGTTGTTGACCAGAATGAGGCTGAGGACGACATTAATGCAGTTTGAATTTCAAAAGGCTAGAAGAAAGCATCTTTACCTAAAGAAAATGACACCTGTTTGAGGAGAGAGACCTGCTTAACCTGATTTAAACATTATACGGTGTATATGTATATCAAAATATTACCTGGCCTTGATTGCAGCACTTGCCTACCAGGTGCAAGGCCCTGGGGTTAAGTCCCAGCTCTACAGGAAAAATTATGTGATACTCCATCAATACGTCATTTTAATGTATCTATTCACAGAACCCTGGCTTAATGGATCTTTACTTATATCTGTAATTTCTCTTATTACACACACAAATATTGTATATATTTATATAACAAATAAACACACACACACACACACACACACACACACACACACCCCTCAGAAAGTCTACAGAATAAAGCCCCTTTCTGTTTTTTTTTTTTCCTCCCCATTCCCAGAATGGGACATGAAAAAAGTAAAAGGTTAATGTGTGGGTGCCCCTGCAAAAGAGACAGAGCCTTTCTGGCTGACATATTTCCCACTGGCTGCTGGGCTGTCATGGTCAGCAGTTTCTGGGGTATCTGACAGTACTCAGGATCTCAGATGTCAGAATGGCTGACAAAGCTCCATCTAGCAGGGCCTTCTGGTAAGAGCTGCTTCTCAAATCTCTTGCTGGTAACTGCTGAATGACTGGGGGCTTTCTAAGATGCCAGTTAATGGCCTCGTAGTATGTCGCAGACATCCTGGTATGACAGCACATGTACCATTTAACTGATGAGCTCTGAGCCAGGAGTGGCTGGGAACGGGCTGACAGGTTCTTTTGCTCAGCGTGTGCCCCTCTTGATGTCTCTGCTCACAGTCACCTGACGAGGAAGTATGCCTACCCTTTCTTCTTTGCTTTTGTAGAACATCTTTTAAGGAACTGTCCTCAATTCCCAGAAGCCTCTTCTTACACCAGTGAATGCTTTCCTTCTCAGACAACTCTTGAACCAACTAAGGGACTCTCAGAGCTCAGATCTCTTGTGGCTGAGTTCCAGAGAGACAGCATGAGGAGGTGTCAAGGATCTGTAATTTGTTATCAGTGAGCCCTGCTTTTCAGCCTTGGAACCCCTGGAAGTCTTGACAAAGCACTGCTGCCATCCATGTACCCACCTTAATAGCTGTGTGCTTCTCCATGGACTAGGTAGGGACTGTCATTTTTCTTTCTTTTTATTTTTTGGCTAGGCCTTTGCTGATGGATGTAGGTTATTTCTAGCTCTGTCAGGCAGCAGTGAGTTGAGCATCCCTCTATGTACATCTGATTACGCTAGCACAACTCTTTCCATAGGACATTTGTCCACATTCCAGATCCTTCCCAACTCCTTACATTTTGAAGTCACCTCTAGTGGTTTCCCCATCCATCCCACATCTAAAGAGCTACAGCTGAAAGTATGTCCTCACCAGTCATTAGTTGGGACAGCAGGGCCCTTCCTGTCCTGAGAGCCACCTAACAGCTACAGCAAATAAGACAAGCTGGCCTCTCCAAAATGGCCTCATCTCTGCTCTGTGCCACCATCTCCTGCACTGTTGGTGGCCATGCTGCCCTCACACTTTAGTGGGGAATGCACTTTGAAGCACTCACCTCTCCTCCCTCAGAAGAAAGGTCTTTAGACAAGAGTATTGTAAATAAATATATTAAGGGAACACCAGAATGACCTCCTCCCTCCCCGTTTAAGGGGAGGAGAAGAAATCAGAGTTCAGCAATGGTGTAGAAGAAAGTGTATGTTTTTTCTTTCACAAACTGTTACAATCTCTGCGATTTCTAAATTATTGTCAGGAGGATTGCTGAGCTTAGAAGACGGCAGTATTTCAGATACATCCCAGATGTATCCCACAGAGGCAGGTTATAATTTCGGGCATCTACAGCCAGGGAGAGGATCTTCCTGAGCCCTGGTGTTCTCATCTAACTATATGGTATTGATGGCCAGCCAGAGGCGTTCATGATCAGTGTGTTAGTTAATGTTCCCATTGCTGGGACAAAATACCTGACAAAGTCTCAGTCTTCCTAAAACTGTGACCTTTTAATAGAGTTCCTTATTTATTAAATGCTGTGGTGATCCCAGGATTATTTTCGTGGCTGCACTGTAACTGTGATTTTGCTACTGTTAATGAATCGTTTGACTTCCAAAGGGGTCGTCACCCACAGGTGAGAAATGCTGGGTTACAGGCATGAACTGCCATGCCTTGCTCATACTTGGTTTTCTATGAGTCAAAGAGAGGAGTTTCCAGTAGATGTCTCCTTAGGGCACAAAACTGGGTGACTAGAGTATACAGCTGGTGATTATAAGCAGAGAGGTTCGGGTGACAATGACAGAAGCAGAATATGAAGTATTTACTGTGTGTGAGTCCTGTCGGAGGAAGAACCTGACCTCACCAGGTATTGTATCATTTGGTCCTGTAACATCTGTGCTGGTTGGTTTCTGTTCAACTTGTTGAAACAACCTAGAATCATATGTGAAGAGGGACTATTAAGGAATTAAGGAATGACCCTCATCAGGTTAGCCTGTAGGCAAATCTGTGGAACATTCTGTTGATTAACAATTGCTGTCAGGGTGCCGGGAATCTGCTGCAGGCAGAACCACTCCTGGGTAAGTGGTTCTGGGTTGTTAGCAGGCAATCTGAGAAAGCCATGGGGAGGAAGCCAGGAAGCAGCATTCCTTCATGGTTTCTGCTTCAGTTCCTGCCCTGACTTCCTTAGTGATGAACTAAGCTGTGGAGCTGCAAACTGAAATAAACCCTTTCCTCCCCGGGGTTGTTTTTGGTTAGTGTTTTATCACAGCGATAGAGAGGTAAATTGGGACAGCATCCCAATTAAGGTGGGTTTTATCATCTCCATTTTTCAGAAGGGAAAACTGAGGCACAGAGGGTCATATTTTTAAGCTGGCAGATTGTAGAGCTGATGTTAATCTCAAATGGCCCTATTCTAATCAGACATGATGGGAGCATCCCACTCTCATTTTGAAGAGGGGATGGCAAGACCCATGGGCTTACAGAGGCCTGAGACAGAATGTCTTTGAGAGCTTTGCTCTTAGCGCCCACAGTGACACCAGTCGCCATGCTGACACCAGTTCCAGCTTCTCCCTCAGGATGGGACTCCTTGATTGTTCCTGCAGCAACTGCCCTCCTCACAGGGAAGAACCCCTTCTGAGGTCGCCAGGGGCATCCATCTGCAAGCCCTGATCTAGATGTGTGGCTTCCATGTCTGGGTCCTCGACACCCTCCATGCTCTGCCGTGTAGCCTTCCATGTCCCTGCTAGGGCATGCAGGTGAGGCAGAAGGGATCCTATGCCACAGCTGGGTGGTGGTGCCTAGCTCTGAAGTAGATTATCAGCTTCCCTACAGGAACCAGCACATCTTCCCCAACCAATCTACTATGCTCTAGTTTTTCTCTGTCTGGAGCTCAGTACTTCTTTCAGACAAAACACTGGGTTTGTTGATCATAGACGCTCTATCTCTAGTGAAGGCTCAAAAAGAAACAGAGGGTTTTCTCTGGGGAAACATGGGCCCAGCAGACTCAGCTGCCCTTGGGTAGAACTCAGGATATGAAGCGATGGACTGGCTCTCTTTCAGTGCAGCCCCCACCCATGGTCTGATTTTTCCAACATATGAGAAAGAAAATAAAAGCGCAGCAATCAGATTTTATACATAGAACCAAAAAAACTGGAGGAGAGTAATTTTTTCCAAATATATAAGCACTATATTGCAAGTCTGGCTAAATGCATTAGCTACACACTGTGCAATCTGTGCTAATATAACTCTTTCCGAGGTCACAAGCTCACTCTTGGCTTGGTTATATTTGGTCCACATAGATTTCCACAGTGATGACCACCCACAGTGAAGCAGGAACCCCCCCCTTGTTGTTGCTGACACATGCACACTCAATTCGCCCCTGCAGCAGATATTGGTTGGGTCAGGACGTGTCTAGGGGCGTCCGAGGCACACCTTTGGGAAATGAAGGCATGTCCACAGAGGACTAACTGATGTCCCACCCAGCCTTGAAGGAGAGGGATACAAGCGTCTCTGACCATCATGCCTTCCCCATTGTGACGACTCAAACTGTGAACTGAATGGCCCTCCTCCTCCCTTTTGAGGAGGAGGAATTTGGTCACAGCAAGAGTAAAGCAATGGCTACTAACACTCCTCCCATCTACACTGTCACACCTACACTCTGATTTTGTGATTTGGGCCAAATTCCTTCCGTTTCTGTAAGCTAGACTTTATCCCCACTAAAGTGGGGTGATGCTGTTGGTGCCTTCTCTTCTGGCTTGTTTCCCACCTCCTTGTACTGCACTCTGGGCCCCAAGGGAGGGATGCTAGCCTACCTCTTCAGTGATGTTTGCTGCAGCAGCTGACCACACCTGCCATGCAACAGGTGCTAAGGACACAGCTACTCTTGGAATAACTTCCAGAAAAACATCCTGTTGTGATTCTGGCGTGTGAAAAAAAAAAAAAAAAAGCCTCGCCTTCCGTTCAACTATTCAAACTGTAGGTTAACAATAAAATATGAGGGCTTGTTTTCAAGCCCTGAGCCAGCTTAGGTCCAACTACGGGTGAATAGAAAACAGCAGACGCTTGTTAGTCTATCTGATCCCCCAACTCAAATTCTGCAGAGGCTTCTATCCCCCCACTCCCAGCTCTCATTTGAACACTTCTCTGCCATTGTAATAGCTGTGTGAGACCCTGACTCCTCCCCCTCTGACAGATAGTCAGGTTCTAGCTTTTCCATCCATCAGCAGATTCAGATGGAGATGTGCTCACTGGGCTGGGGGCCTCCACAACCCTCAAGATGGGGGCGACCTCAAACAGTCCATGCACATATCACGCCAGTCAAGAACGTACAGTCACCTCGTCTGTGCCAATGCCACCTCCTGGTGTTTCTTGCTAATAGTGAAAGAGAAGCTGTGTGGGAGAATTTTGCCTTTGGAAGTCACTTCATTTCATGTGTCATCTTTACAGCCAGGAAAAGGCAGGAGCCTCTGCCTTTACTGGCCACAGATGACCTCTCTGTGTCTATGGCCATATTTGTTTAGCAGAGACAGAGCCTGGGGGCTGAGTTTACAGCTGCTATCTGGCACCGTTTCTAGCTGCCTCATGGACTTTGTTTTCTGCATTCCTAAGCTCATCTTCCCTGGATAGAATCTGAGTTCCACGGTTTTCTATTTGGGAGGCAAAAAGAGGCTGTGGAACACACAGAACATACTGTCTGGCTGCAGAACTTCTGGGTTCAGAAGTCTGGGGACCTGTGTTTGAGGAGCGAACATCCCAGGTGGTTCCAGTGCAGGTCTCAGCAGAAGCTCCCCACCCCTACTTCCGATCCATTAACTCAGACTGTGTATTGTACCTTTCTTCCTTCATTTCTGTTGATAGAGCCTTGTGACAATGTCTCTTGTAGCAATTAACCTGGAGCCTCTGCAGGGTTTATGGGTTCAATGTGAAAAAGATCTTGATGTCTCAGGTTGTTTCTATCAACTCCCAGCATCCTTCTCTGCACCCTCCTCCCCCGCCAACATTCCAATGACTTCAGGACAAAGAAGAGAAATAGGCTTATAAGGTTCTGTCTGTCAGGGTAGGAGGGAGAAGAGCAGGTGGAAGGGATGTCTCCTCCCATGTCTCCTTGCTGGTGGCAAACTGGTTGCTATGGAGTTAACGTAGGAACGCAGTGGTCAAGCTGTCATTAGTTGTCTTCTTGGCTTTCTTTCTTGGCCACTCTGTTCCCATGGTGAGTCATTTACAGGGCTACCAGCAAGCAAATGAGCTGGAGGGAGGGAATGTATGATATGGGGTTCTGGGACATCCCCAAAGTGCCATTACTCCACCGCCTGCGACTTCGCACTGACTGTAATTATCTTCATCAGGTGGAGATAATTAGTGTCCATGCTGAGATGGTCTATGATCAGAATAAAAGAGACAGTGCTGAGGGTTGAATGATAACTTCTCATTTTTCTCTCTTCCCCCAGGACCCTCCTGCCTACTCTTTTGTTTAGTTAAGCTCTCTTGAACCCAGAAAAACCAATGACCCCATGGGGTGCACCAGGGGTGAGGAGGCTAAGAATAGAGCTGCAGACAGTGGGACCTGGGGTTCAGATTATATGTGAGGGAAAAATGCTGTGAGCATCACAGGCCACGGGCAGGCACTTCCTGTCTAACTGGTGTTTCCTATTGGATAGCGTATTTTGTCAAAATTATCTTCCCAGAGAGAGGGTTTGGGTCACAGCTTCAGGGTATGGTCCATCATGATGAGTAAGGTACAGCAGTAGGAACTGAGGCAGCTGGTCACATTGAATTCAGTCAGAAAGCAGAGTGATAGGCGCTAGCTCGCCTTTTCCTTCTTATTCAGTCCAGGATTGCAGCCTAGGGAACAGTGCCACCCACAGTGGATGGGTCTTTCCATATCCATGAACCTAATCAAGACCACGCCACAGGCATGGCCAGGGGCCTGTTTTCTCCTGGGTTATTCAGGAGTCTATCAAGTTGACAATTGAGCTAAATCCTCACATGGACTTTAAGGAAAAACAAGACAAACAAAAACTCCCTTCTTCCTTGACTTCAGAGCCCCCACCTATGACAGTGGGGAACAGAGAGTCCTAAGGACCTGTCCAGAGCTAACTGTCTCTGGGGCTGGGCTTCCATGGTCCCCAAACACCCTTTTCTTCTTGGGCTCACCTGTGCGTCTTCCGTCTTCCCATCTTCCCATCTTCACATACCCACCCCACTGTTAACTCCTGTCAGCCCTGGGCAGTCTGTATCTGTATCCATGACAATGACCCTTATAATTTTTATCCCCATCATTTCCCCTGAACAGCTGGGAAAACCTTTGGTCTAGTCCGTCTGTGTCTGCCCCAGACTTTTCTCTGTCCCAGTTCATTTCCTTCATAGCTCCCCAGATGGTATTTTAGTATGCAAATCAACCTTTCTCTTGCTTAATGCCCTTTAACAGGCTGGATATCCATTGATCTACAGTAAAAACCACATCTATACCACGGCTACAGCTTCCTCTACCTTCTGGCCTTGGTCCACCTCTTCAAAGCTGTCTCACGCTCCTGTTCTCTTCATTTACCACAAGCCAGAGGCACAAACTGCTCCCTCAGACCTTGGGAGCCCTAAGGCAGGAAGCCTTTCTCCAGCACACTGCATTTGCTCTTGGCTATCGCATCTCTCCGCTCTGTGCAGGCCAGCACCCACTTACTGAGCAGGTCGTCAGGGAAACACAGTCTCCAGACACCTCATTTCCTGTCTTTCAGCGCTTGTTTTAACCAGCTGATTGTTGCCATTGTGTGTAGCATGCACCTGTGTGTGTGTATGTGCATGTATGTGAGGCATGTGCCTATATATACATGCTTGTGTCTCTGTGTGAGTGCACGTGTGTACATGCATGTGTGTGTTCATGCCTGTGTGTAGTGTATGACAGTATGTGTATGTATGTGTGTACATGTGTGAGGTGTATGCCTGAGTGTGAGTGTATGTGTGCATGCATGTGTGCACATTCATGGATGTTGTGTGGTGAATGACTTTGTGTGTGTGCATGTGTTGATGCAGAGCTGCTTGTATGCATGTGTGTATGTGTGTGTGTGTGTGCAGAGGATGACATCTGGTGTCCCCTTCAAAAGCTTTTCCACCTTACTTTTTGAGACAGGGTTTCTCACTGAACAGGAAGCTCACTATGTCAGTTAGGCTGGGTGACCAAAAACCTCCAAGGATTTCTGTCCCCCTGTCAGGCTTCCAGGCTTGTATTGCTTTACCTGGCTTTTTCCATGTTGGTGCTGAGGATCTGAACTTAGGTCCTCAGGCTTGGGCAGCAAACACATCCCCCACGGAGCCATCTCCCCAGCCTGTTTTGAGGCAAGATCTAACTCTATAGCCCTGGCTAATGATATAGCCCAGGCTGGCTTTGAACTCACGGCAATCCTCTTGCCTCAGTTTCTTAATTGCTGAGAATACAGGTGTGTGTTACCATGCCCAGGCAGCAGAAGGCTCATTTTGCTTATGAGGAATAAGGGTTTATGTATCTGCCATTCTTGTTTAATGTCTGCTCTACAAGGCTACCAGTCTCTTGAAGCAGGGGCTTCTCAACACAGGCCCTACTATCACTTCATATCTTTGGTGTGTTGGATACATGAATACTGTTGCCTACAAACAGGGGTGAAAGATACAAAGGAGAGTTGGGAAAACCAACAATAAATTTTGTCTATGATGATTTGTTTTTCTTTAATATGTTTTTTCTCAAAATGTTCTCAATGGAAAAAGAAGTCTAAAGTATCTATTAAGACAGATTTTTCACCACAAGAAACAGGCTTACCAAGTCTATTCATAGCTCCCAATGTCACCACCAAACAACTGAAATACAAATAGTATAATCTGTGATTGCAGGTAAGGTGATTTTTAGTTTGTGAGGTCAAAACTACTAAGTCCTCAGCTTGTGTGAACATTTCAAAGGAAAGGGAGGGGGGGAGGAATCATGAAAACATTTTAGTCCTATTTGTGGGAAGACAGAGCTGAAAGTGTGCCTTCTAGAAGTTACTGTGTTATCTGTGGTGCTACTACAGAAAGCACCAACTGAGGTACCATAACCACTCTGGCAAGACGGCTCCCAGCACCCATTCCCCCGACACTCCCTGCTTTCGCTCTAGCAGCTACAAGCCTCAACTCTTCCTGGCCTTTCTTGATTTTGTAAGAAACCACAGGGCGCCTGTGGGTGGGTACTACTTTGCTAATCTTCTGTCTTCCTGGTTTGAGCAAGCACATATGGCTGGGAACATGGTTCCCCTGTCTCTGCCTCTTGATGGATTGCAGTGTCTGGGAGTTGCCAGCTTGTGAACAAGATACCCAAGAGAGAGGCAGGAAGGCCAGTGCTGGCTGATTCCTAGGTTCCTTTGAGTGGAGAAAACGAACACGATTCTGCTCACATTCCTGTGATGGGTATTTCTGTGACATATAGACACCTCTATTTGGCCTTATTTGTTTGGTTTTGGTTCCTAGACATTAATTACTTTGAAGATACTATAAAGACACAATTTTTTGAGGGGGTGTCAGGACCTTCTTTCTCTTTTTTTTTTTTTTTTGAGATAGGTTTTCATGCAACTCAGGCTGACCTTGAACTCAAAGTGTAGTAGAGATGTCTCCAAACTTAGAATCCTCCTGGCTCTACCTCCAAAGTGCTTGGCTTTCAGGCATGCATCACCGTGCTGGTTTAAATAGTGCTGGAGGTGTAACCAAGGGCTCTAGGTACACTAGAGAGGTGTCCTACTAACTGAGTTCCTTCCCCAGCATAAAATAACTATGTGTATATAACACCAGCCCATGTGATTTGAGGGATCCTAGATCTCCACATCCTGAGTTAGTGGGAGATGAAGACATATTCTTTAAATAAGAGCAGCGGATGGCCGAACATTAGGTGGAGCTCAAGGAATCCTGTCAAAGAGGGGGAGAAAGGATTGTAGGAGCCAGAGGGGTAAAGGACATCAAAGAACACCCATAGAACCTACTAACCTAGACTCATATGGGCTTGTAGAGACTGAGTAGACAGACAGGGAGCTTGCATGGGTCTGACCTAGGTCTTCTGCATATATGTTATGGTTGAGTAGCTTGGTGCTCTTGTGGGACCCCTAACAATAGGAGTGGGGACTGTTTCTGACCCTTTTGGGAATCCTTTTCTCCTATTGGGTTGCCTTGCCCAGCATTAATATGAGGGGTGGTGCTTAGTCACTTGATATGCCGTATTTGGTTAATTTCCAAGAGAAACTTGTCCTTTTCTGAAGAGAAATAGAGGAGGACTGGAGAGGAAATTGCGTTTGGGATGTAATATATAAGAGGAAAAAAAAACATTGAACAGAGGAGCATAGCTCATCTGAAATGATGTCTGACACTAGGAACAGCTATGACCTTGAGTGTTCCACTGAGTGCTGTGTTTGCTAGAGTCACACCAGGGCACAGGGAATCAAGAGCTTCTCATTTGCCCACCACTATCTGTTTGGCCTCCAACTAAGTCACTTTCTTAGCATCCTTGCCTTTCTGTCTAGGCCAAGGCAAGATGAAATGCACACACTTCCTGTCCAGTTTCTATTTCTGAGAAGCATTACAACGCATGCTTTGACCCATAGGGAGGCTGTTAAACTCTGAGGTCAGCTGAGGCAGCCCTGAGAAAGGAAAACCTACAGAGATGGACACAGCTCCTTATTGAGGTAACTCATTCCTGTGTAGATCTGAGGGTATCATTCACTCACACATCCTTCCTTCCAGTTCCTGTGTGGAGAAGTCTCAGAATCCAGATATTGCATCTCTGGGGTGAGCCACCAATTTTATTTCTGCTTCGTGTCTGGATTTCTCCATAAGAGGGCACCAGACTGGCAAAGCGACATGAGCAGTGACAAATATTAGCCAAATTCCAATGTATAAGATCCACAAAAAACTGTGTCCACTTCACAGTCTTCTTATGTGCAGCTCGGCCCTGTGTTACAGGCTGTAGGCCTAGCACTGTAAACCTTACAGTGACACTCAGTGGAGAAGCTGTGGTTTCCATCTCACCCACGAGGGGCAGAGACACTGAATGGGATTGCTTTATTAAGCTGAGGAGGAGGATGGCTTGGGGGATCATCCTCACTATGGTGTTGGTTCCTGAGGCACTCCAGTGGGCCCCTCAGATGCCATGAGGGATGCAGTCTGCACATACCATGGCCCATAGATCAGAGACACTCTCCGGGGCTGCCAAAGTCATGGGAGTGAAGTGGGTCATGAGGGAGCTGGTGAGCTGTCGACTGCCATTCTATTTGGGACAACCAATGCCAAACTTGCACAGGTTAAACACAGCTATGTCTGACAGAGGACTCAGTTTGTGAACTAGGCACTGGAGACTCTGGAAAGATGTGGAAAGCACTGGAAGGCAGACCACGGGTGAGAGGCAGGTGTCTGCTCTTAGAGGAAGTAACATCAGGGCAAGCTCCCACTGTGTGCCCGCCCCCATGTTTGTACATCACACTGACGCAGCCAGAGGGATCTCTTCCCACTGTTTACCAAGTGGCTGGATTTATCTTTAAGCAAGCCCTTCCCCTGCTTGGTTTCTTCTGTCTTTGCCTTGTGTTTGGCAGTATTTGGCTGAGTCTCCAGTCTCACACCTGCTCTCCCACGCCACCCCACCCCCTCCGACTGTCTTCTTATTTAAAGAAAAAACAAGATGAAAACGGTGAACCGTGAGGCTTTCCAAATTATAAAGCAGACAAAATAAGTCCTGGGGGAGGCTGGTTAGGGGGGCATTGCTCTTCCACTGTTGGGAACACCGGTCCTCACTCACATCAAATGTAAGCTGTAGATGGGGTGAATACGCCTCTAGGTACCTCCACGAGGGCTGAAATTTATGAGCTTATATTTGACCATGGAGGCCAAAGTCCAAGCCATGCTTTTGTGCCTGATTTTGAAATGTGGTCATCTACAAGAGAGTGGCCACAGATGGAGTTTACAGATACTAACCAAGAGAAGAGGACACACAGCCATGCTGCCTTCCTCACTGGGTCAGCTTGAGGGGGTTGTGCCATAAATATTCTAGAATGTAGCAAAAAAACCAAACAAACAAAAAACAAACAAAAAACAAACAAACAAACAAAAAACCCCCACTACACATCAAAACAAGATGCCAGTGAATCTGGGTATTGGCTCCAGTTGATAGTTTTCAAATTGTGTCTTTCTTCCCTCTCCTTTACATACTTCCTCTTGGCTTCAAAAGTACTTTTCCTAAAATAAATTGTGTGAGCAAGTCCAGTACACAAGCAGTCAAAAGTGGGGTCAGTGGACTTCTGTATATATGAACCACAAGAAACAAATTTATAGTTCTGATGGTATTAGAGTTCTCCTGTTTTCAAAAACCAGAGCCAGGAGAAGAGCCTTTCCCCACTGAGAAGAGGAAACCAGGGCTTGCCTGGGTAAAGTGACTTGGTCAAGGCCTCACAGGGGGACCACCGACTGGATACGGTGCTTCATCACACAGGAACAGTTCTGACACCAGGGCAAGATGGCCCTGACAGCTTTATGAAAAGAGGATAATGGGAGTCTCGCTCTGCTGCTGTGAGCATTTAGTTAGAGGGTGTTTCCATGCTGTGCCAATGGGTAGGTGACCAATAAATTCTGGTTGTGTTATACCATCCTCCATTCTTCTTCTGTACTTTCATCTACAGAACATCATTGACAGTGATGCCTGTGCATCTTGACAGCATATTACCTAGGCAGCAGACAGCTGGTCCAACCACAGAAACATCCAGAATAACCCACAACATGCAATGAACAGTTGACCGTAACTATAGTAGAAATGCTGACACAATGAAATCTTGGATGAATTCCTACTGTGTGTGTGTGCCATGTCTGTGGAGTCAACCTTGGTGCTTCTACTCAGAAACAACCAACCTCACTTTCTGAGTAAAGGTCTCTCATGCAGACAGGGGACTCACTGATTTAGGCTGGCCAGCCAATAAACTCAGAGTTCTTCCATCTCTGCCTCCCTAGTCCTGGGATTATAAGTAGACACCCTCATGACCAGCTTTTGTGCATGGGTTCTGGGGACTAAACTCAGATCCTCAAATTTGTACAGCAAGTGCTCTGATAACTGAGCCATTTCCCCAGCCTTAATTCCTACCTCTTGAACTTCCAATATCTTTGGCATCCTGAGAATATTATAGCATTGAGTAAAGGAGCTGAGAAGAGCCGACTGACCTTGGGGAGATGTCACATCCTTGCTGCATGAAGGCCCCCAGGGAGAACCACAGGCTGTTGAATATGCCAAACTCATTTGACTGGTCACTGGTGGTCTGTTCCCGTCCCTCTTCAAACTCTTCACTGTGCCATTCGTAGGGGCTGAAACGGCTGACCAGGAAGAGAACGACACTCACTCCAATGTAGGCAAACACTATACACATCCAGATCTCGTAGGCCAGAGGGTCAAGAAAGGAGAAGACACCCGGCTTGGACTTCTGTGGCTTCTTAATCATGATGGAGATTCCCAAACTCATGAACGGCTTCGAGAAGTCGATGACTTCCTCCCGGACCAAGGTGATAGTCAAGGGAGCCACTGCCACATCTGCTCTCTGAAAGGATAAAGTCAAATTGGGTTCAGTTGGACTTAGCACCTCTTTTTATTATTTTTTGGTGTGTGTATGTGTGCGTGCATGTGCGTGCATACATGTCTGCACATGGCATGGCTGTACAGATGCATAAGGAGGCCAGAGGTTGATATAATTTGTCTTTATAGTATAATTGCTTTCCACCTTATTTTGGAAGACAGGGTCTCTCAGTAAACCTGGAGATCACTGATTGGCTAGGCTGGCTGCCAGTTGAGCCTCTGCCATCCTCTGCCTTTGCCTCCTGTCTCAGTGCTGTGATTACAGGCATGCACTACAGTACTAGAATTTTCACATGGTTGCTGATGTTGTAAAGTCAGGTCCTCATGCTTGCTTGGCATGCACTTTATAGACTGAGGCCTCCTCCTAGCTTTTGCTTCTGTCTTTACTGTAAATAGTTTTGATTTTAAAGGATGTGAAAACGGAACAGAACCTTCTAAGTCCAGCTGCTCTCACACTGTATGTCTGAAAAATGGACAATAGCAGCTCTATGTTGCTAGAGACACCTCCCTCACCCTGTAAGAAAGAGGCTGCTGCTTCTGCTTAGCCAGTGTCTCGGCCCCCTTTTTGTGTTCTGAGATGCTCTCCAGCCCCACTCCCAGCTCTGCAGCCTGATGACAGGAAGAGAAGAGAAGCTACAGGTGCTTACTCAGCGCTCCCTACCCCCAGTCCCAAGAGTTACTCAGGGTTGTCAGAGACCCTCGTCAAGAATTAGCCCTGAGAGCTGGAGCCAGAGCTGAGCTGCACAAAGGATGATCCCAGAGGCTGCCATTTGGGTCCCTCAGTTCAGGGCTTACCCTGGACTTCCTAGAGGTGTGTCAACACATCCCTCTATCTCTAAGAACATATGGCAGTTGTTTTGTTTGCTTAAGCCAGTTTGCATTGGATTTCTTTTACCCACAACCAAGATTATCCTGGCTAACGAGATGGTGATGGCAAATTGAACCTGACAAACATTTATGGAACAATTAAGTGCAAGCTCTAGGCTGGAAACTGCCCCCATGTTCAGGAGTTATAGGCTAAGAGAAGAGATTGTCATACCACGCACAGACATGCACACATATACACTGGGCACACTTATCAAGTCCACAAGGGTAGATATGACAACACAGGAGATGGGGAGGGGTCCATGAAGCCAGAAGCCCAGGGACTGCAATAGGGAAGAGGTGATATGTCAGTGTCACATCAAAGAAAGAGAGGGCTTTGATGTCATTCTGGTAGGGAGCAGTATTGCAAGAGGAAAGAACCATGCGAGAAAGGGCCCGGGAGTGAGAAGATCAAGCAAGTTGTTAATTTTTCTTTTCTTTCCAGGAAGATTGCTAAAAGCTACACAAGTGTTCAGTGTTTTAATGTCAAATCTAGTCTGTTGGAAAGGGGGCCAGGCATGCTCATCTGCCCCTGGGTAGTTCTGGGACCAGACAGCTTTCATATAACACAGAAGGGCAAGAAGTACAGGAAATTGTCTGGGTGAGACAAGCTTGGAGCAGGGCGAACACTCCCGCCACAGGCCTGCAGCAAATAGTCTCCATCCTTTTTAGGGGGTTGACCCTGGCAGGAGTCAAGGGGCTTGCAGGAGCCATGCAGCTCAGAGAATGGGATGGTGGGAGCTCAACTCCAGCAGTCTGTCTGCAAGTATTATTCTCTTTCTGCTCCAGCAGTGGACATGCAAAAAAGATGTCCATGAGGAAGGCCCAAAGGCATATCCAGGAGCCATAGCCTTATCTGCAGTAGGTGCTCAACATCCCCCACCCCCGTTCCTCTTGCTGATAACGCCTCTGCCTCATCTCTCAGTTTCTCTCAGCTTCGCAGTCCAGGGTTTTAAGGGTTTGATGCCTACAGAGGCAGATGTCCCAGTGATGGACAAAAGACAGATCTTTGGGTTATGACCGCTGTTACTGACTGAATGTCTTTCAGCAAATCAGCTAAGCTCCCAGAGCCTCTGTGTCTTCCTCTACAATGCAGGAATGGTCTTAGCTACCTTACAGCGCTGAGATGAACACATGAAAGAAGGTGAGTGTAGTATTTAGCGTGGCATGGGGCACCCTCGAGGGTAGGAACTAGTTATCGTGGTGGGAGAGAAGAGACGCTGTTAACAGCCACTTTTACAAAGCAGGAAACTTGGAGACTTGGAAGTTCTAAGCTTAACATGGGGTATAGAGGTGACTGGATGAGCCTGGAATTACACTGGCTGCTGGCACTGGCGTGTGCCTTGGAGATGGTCACACACTGCTCTGCCCAGGGCTTGGGCTTTTTGACAAAGAACTACATTACAGGAGGTGAAGGCGAAGACAAACATCGGAGAAGGTAAAAAGTTCACAACAATTGCCATGGCAATGACCTTAAGAGCTCAGAGGGAGTTCCCATGGAAACCAGCCTCCAGATGTAGCATGACCCATGCAGCACTACTCATCTATGTCTCTGTTTCATTGATGGGGTTTCCAAAGTGAGAGGCATCATGGGAAGAAGAAAGGTAAATGCAGGCAGCATTTCCCAACCTAGTCTCTACCTCTACAAGTCATCCTGAAAGCCACTTTACTTCAGAATACCTTCTTTGTGTCACCTTTTTCTCTTTTGGTGAGGTATATCCCTCACAGACATCATGACTCCTCCTTCCCTGACATGAGGTTGAGAGACTCACAATCCTCTAAAGTGATCAGTTCTTCCTGACCATCAACTGAGTACCAACCTGAGGCTGGGCATGAGTTTCATGCTGCTCAAAGATGCAACTAGCCTTTTCAGGACCTATTTCAGGCTGGCATCAAACTCATCAAGGAAGAGGCTGGACTTCTGCCTTCCCTGCATCCACCTCTGGAATGCTGGGATGACAGATCTGTACCATCAAGTCCAGGATATGAAGTGCTGTGTATTGAACTCAGGGCCTAATACATGCTATACAAGGACTCTACCAACAAAGCCACAGCCTCTGCCCTTCTCTTGCTTTTGGTTGTCCTACTGGAAAGCTGTCCAGGTACTGACTGAATCAACCCACACTCTTGCTTTGTCATTTGTGACTCAAACTTTTCTCTGGCTAATCCTACCCAAAGCAGTCAACCCAGTATTTTCTTGACCTCACCTCATTTCTTTCCTTCTACCATCCTGTCATTTGTACTTTATTAATGTCCAGGCTGCCCATCTCTCTCTCTCTCTCTCTCTCTCTCTCTCTCTCTCTCTCTCTCTCTCTCTCTTTCAATATGAGTGTTCTCCTAGTTACACACACTCTGAAGGGCTAGAAATCTCCATTAGCTCTTCTGTGGACATGTACTTTAGACTCCTTGGACACGATACTCTTGAGCTACTTTCTACCATTGTCTCTTTAACCCCAGGAAATGTGCAGGGTCGGAGAATCATGCCTTCTCACAACTCCCTAGACAATGAAAACAACACTAGCCATTCAGTGCTTGCCCTAGCCTGCTTCAGCTTATTGAAAGTAGTTGCCCAGAGGATTTCTCTGAGTGTAAAGTACCGCGTAGATGGCATGAGCCTACTGAGCCTACTCCTAGCACACGAATGAACAGAATTTGAGACAGAGTGAGATATGAAAAATTAGAGATTAGATTCAAGGATGGGAAGCCAGGACAGTTTGAAGGGAAATCTCAATTGTTATGAGGGGGGGAAAAAGAGGTCTTGGAAAAATGTTCTGGGAGAGGAGTTAGAGATGGAGAATAGCAGGGGAGGCTCAAGGGGATGAAGCATGAGGGGGCAGCTGGATGATTGGAAAATGCAGGAAAGAAAAATTCAGCAAAGAGTCAGCAGAGAGCTTGGATGCAGGCACCATCTTTTCCCAGTGGGATGAAGGACTGAGGGATCCACAGATGACGCTTAGTAGATTAGTATGGGTTTTGCTATCCTCTCTGAGAGAGCTGATCCTGGAGCTATCTATGCTGTCACCTGTGCTGGACCATGCCAACTGGAGTGATGGACACTGAGCCAGGCAGAGTGAAGTAGGACCAGGAATTTGAATCCCCATGTCTTAAGACAACAGATGCCTTCCTATTAGCCCCAATGCTAGTCAATTTGGGAATCAATTTATGCACAGAGCCACCCAGCCAGTAAATGATTTCCTGTCTGGTTCTCTCTTGGGTCTTTCACGATGACTCCCCTTTTTCTCCCCCAGACACTTACTCCATAGACCAGCTCTCCCACCATGCCATTCCAGGCCTTCGTGTCAGGATCCCGGGCTCCGTATTTGCCATCGCTGACGATTTCCAGTCGGTAGGAGTAGCCCACATGCTTGGCGATCTCAGCAGCCAGCTCCACGCAGTAGCCCTCATAGCGATCATTGCCCTCAAACTGGTTGGCATTCTTTTTAAGCATCACGTAAGGATCTTCCTGGTGGAGAAACAGGACAGAGGGTATGGCCTGTTGGTGTACCTGTGAGAGGGGAGGACTTTGACCTGGCAGAGGAGTAGGCTGCCAATGTTGGTAAACACTGGCAAGTCTCTCTTGCCCCTAAATCAGTTTCCTGACTTTCTGATCCTTAGTCCATTACAAATTTCTTGGGAAGAGAAAATTAAAAATGATAAAATAAAAATATCTTATCATAGAAATGTAATGAGGTTTTCCAAATTATGTTCTTTTTCCAAAGTTCTCCTGGAACTGAAGCATAGACAGTTGTGGGGCACAATGTGGGTGTTAGGACTTGAGCCCAGATCTCCCGCAATGTATGTATGTATATTTTTAATGATACCTTTCAATAGAATGTGGCTTCTACTGAATAAGGCACATATAGAACTAGAACAACTTAGGGACACCTCTATGTTTCATATATGGAGAAAGTGTCTTAGAAGAGCAGATGTAGCTTATCTGAGGATGCAGGGTGAGAGAGCGGCTCTTGGTGATGCCTTTTCCCAGTCTCTGTGGCTTCCCTGCTCTATGAGACAGTCTCACTGTATAACGCGGAGGCTGGCCTGGAACTCTACCCTCCTTCTCAGCCTTCTGAGCGCTGGGCTGACAAGCATGGATGCATGGCTGTGGCTAGCTTCACAGTCTCCACCTGTGGCATAGTCAGCAGCTTTCACTCTGCTGTGAAAGTAGGGCTGTGCTTGGGTGGGTCTAGCTTGAACTCCAGGTCAACCTGGTGAAGGAGCATACTCACGAGGATAGTAGTGACGATGTAGGTTCTATTCTGGACACTTGAGTTGTCCCCTCCAGCCTGAGCGTCGGTGGCTGCGGGAACAAACTTATCATCCTCATTCCAGTAACCAATCTGTTAATGAGAAGAAGGCAAAAACAATCTGAGACAGGGTCTTGGGATGCTGTAGGCTGAAACATCAAGAAGTAAGATGCACCCCAGTTCCCTCTCCACCCCCAGTGGACCCCTTCACAGTGGTGGCTAAGCCCAGAGACTGCACCTCTGGGAAAACAAAAGTCTAACTCTTTATTTATCTACACTGTATAGGATACTTAGAAGTGAGGGCTGTGGGATTTTATTCCCCACATCTGTTTTCAGAGCCAATCCACGCCTTCCCTGCATAGTGACCCCCTGTTTCCCCAAACTGATTCTAAACTGTTGTTTGAGTCACTTGATTGAATAAATGCTACCCTCATTTTTAGAGTACCTACATTTTTCCATCCAGATTTAACTTCTGGGAAACAGAACTATCCTCCATTTACTGCTGGTTTTCCTGACTGTTGTAATACTGAGTTGCGCTCAAGGGTAAACAAAATTAATTTCTAAATATTGACAGTTTATTAGTACTCTGTCTAAGGTCTTTCAGAAAAGTTATTGAATTCCAATTATGTGCCAGGCTCTGAGCTAGAACACTTAGTGACATGCAATGAGGTCGAGGGATACAGAGATGTCTAAGAGGGGTGTTTTCCCTGGGAAGATCACTTGAGAAGACATGGGTCACACAGAAACACAGCCCGGAAAATGCTTAGTGGGTGAGTGAGTAGAGTACTTCAGAGAAACAGGCTGGAGTGGGATGCTACCCCAGGAAAGCACTGCAGGAGATGATGGCTGGGCTCAGCCCAAGACTCCCAGGTTAAGGAGGCTGGTTTTGTGAAGGCAGAAGTCTTCCAATACAGGTAACAGGGATGGTTCACCTGGCAGAGCAGTGAGTACATGGGTCTAAGTAGCAGAGGGCTTTGAAGGCCAGGCCAAGAAGTGGAGACTGTCCTTAAGGCAACAGGAAATCATGGAAGGCTTGAGACAACACAATGACCTAGCTAACACATGCACACACGTGTGCACACATGTACATACACATGCTCACCTGTGAACAGTACTCATGTGCACACGTGTGTACAGCACACATACAAGTACATATACACATGCACACAGTCACACATATCTAGACTGACTATACCTCTCTTTGCCTCTCCTTTCCTTCCCCCACTTCAGTTCTTCTTCCCCATCTCCCCTCTTTTCTTCCTCACTGTCCTCCTCCATCCCCCTTCCTCTCCTCTTCCTCCTCCCTCCTGCCTTTTCTTTCTCCCTTTACCCTCTCTCTTCCTCTTCTCTTCCCTCTTAGTTCTTTTCCATATCTTTCATTTCTTTTCCTCTTCTTCCCTCTTTCTTCTCTTCCTTTCTTATCTCCATCCCCTCTCTCTCCAGGCATCTCTCTCTGTCATTCTGCTGGCTGGAGATATCAAGGGCTGTTAATTCACGGGCAAGAGGTGGAAAGTGAGTAAGCCCTCTAGGCATCCAGAGCTCAGCACAGAAATTGAGGCACAGACCACAAGGTTGGTTCGTGTGACCCCCTTCAGCTTGACACATTATTTCCCTGGACATAAATGTTTATTTTGATGATCTTCAGCCATTCACAATGGCAGCTATACACTTGGTCTTGCTTTGGCTCAGTGAGTTTTCTGCCATCTCATCTGCTCACTTCTTGAGCTGGTGCAGCTGGGCGGTGCCTGCTTTAGACCTGGGATTGTACACATTCATCCATTGCCCACAGCAGCTCTCACTGTGAGCTGGAATCAGTTTGCTGGTAGTGAATGCTTCTTGTTCTTCTAAACACTTTTTATGTATTAGTTCCTTTCATCCCCATTAAAATCCCATGGCCTTTGCCAGGTTTCACTCCCATATGAAGTGCGAGGACACTGTAACCTCCCCAGCAGGATAGCCGTGGCAGTACAAGAGCTGCAAGGCTTCCCCGTTGCATGTCTTACAGATAGATGCTGCTGACTCACTTTTCCTTGGGTGCTAGGAATCAAATTCTCACTTTTACGGCAAGCACTCTGTTGATCGAGCCATCTCCTCTGTCCTAAGTGAGCTTAATTCTTTCCTGCTAGTTGTCTTGTAGGAAAAGAAGACGTGATCTTGCCAGGGTTGGTAGAGAGATCTGGATGCAAAGGTTCAGGCTCACATCTCCTATGAGCCAGCAGAGTCATATGAATACCTGTTTCCACAGCTGGATGCATAGAAGGCTGGCAAATGTGTCTGAAGAGACATTGGAAGTGAGAGCTTACCTCCCTTCCTTTGGTCTGTGGGCTGGATTACCATATGGGACTTTGATTCTCTACTGGGGGGAGGGGCAGGGACTTTGATTCTTGCTGAAAGTAAATCAGAGTAAGTAGTTTGGTAAAGATTGGGGCCCACTGTTCAGGAGAGGATTTAAAAAAAATCTGACAGAAGTCTTCTCCTGGGGCCACTTATTATTTTTGATCTATTTTCCATCTGCCTCTAAAGAGTCTTTGAACGTCGGAAATGAGTCCAGATGATAGAGAGGATATTCTTAAGTGGATGAGGTTTAAAGAGCAGGTGATCACAGAACTGTGGATTCAATTGATCTTTCCTCCAGGCATCAGGCTGAATTTGTACATGGGTACCCCAGGATTACCTTTGAAGCCACAGCTCCTGACTTTCCCACATGAGGGCCATCATAGCTAGTTGCCTATTGTGGCAACTGACCACTAAGCAATCTTGTTTGCCCTTCATAGTGTAGAGATAGTGAGAAGCAGCTATCCAACCAGAAACACTTTCTACAGCCTGTTTTGCATTTCACTGGGAGGAACTCTGTGCATAGGATTCTGGGAAATGATGAACCTCTTTTCCAGACTGATCATTCCTGAGTTTCCAGAAGCGTTTCCACTCTTTTTCTTCCTCATCTGTTTGCTGAAGGCTGACAGCCAGAAAGATTCTAATGGATGCCTGCTTAAATCTCTTATCCTAAGATCTAGGGCTAAACTTCATTGATCTCAATCAACTAACCTCAACTTTGAAAACTTGTACCAAGCTCTTTCATCACAGCCTGCTGTAATTTGCGTTTCTTTGCTTCTAATGGAGCAGAGCACATAAGCAAACAAACAAACAAAACAACTTGCCATTCACTAAGCAAGAGATTAATTTCCCAGGCAATAAAGAGATAGGTTTCAGAGCTTCATCCCCACAGCACTTAGGCAAGCTAGCACGTCTAAAAGGCTGGAGTTAATAAGCTTATTGCAGCTTTATCTCAGAATATGGTGTGGAGATGCCTGGGAGAGAGCTAGCAACAGGAATACCCAAGGAACAGAGGGATAGCTACACAAAGGCAAAACAATGAGCCAGAGAAAAGAGGGAGTGTTGATGCCTGGGGCTCTGTGGGCTGAGGTCAGGAGATGTACTGTATTTTCCTGGAGGTAAGATGCCAAGGAGGAGTTCTAAGCAGTATGATTTGTTGTATAGTTGAAACAGACTCCCCAGCTCCGAGAATAAAAATGTGGTCTTTGTAGTGAGATAGAATCTGTGGCAGTGAGGAAGCTGCTGGTCAGAGCAAGGAAGCTGAATGGACCCTGGGTTGACCAGTGAAGATGGAGGGATGGCTGTATTGAGGTCATATCTTATCTTAGGCTATCATTAGTTTGTATGGGAAAAGTCAAATGCCCAAGACTTAAACTTTCAGGGGTTGTATGGAATGGAAAGTTATGGATTCTTCGGGAATGAGAAGATGAATGGAGATACAGGCAGGAATTCTGTCACCATGGTCTTTACTGCCCAGTTACATGCAAGGGAGAACTGAGTAACACACCCAAACCAGGGAGGTGGGGGAGGAGAACGTGGGGATGGATGACTCAAATCAAGTTGAAAGGGGCAGGAGTCAGATGTCATCAATAAGCACAGCAGCCTGCCACACCATGCATGGTCAAAGAGGGTTGAATCTCCACTGCTGGTCCCCTGATGAAGGAAGTCTAATTCCATGCCTTGCAAGGCTACTGTGGGTGGCCAGTATGAGAATGTGTGATGATTCCAGCCCCACATGACAAGACGTTTCATTTGGAGAGGGATCCCTAAGCCCACCCGGAAGTCATACATCTAAATGGGACTTCCTAAGACCTAACATCACTAGAGCCAGGGCCAAATCTGTTCTCTGAAACTTTAAGCTTGATGGACAGATGGAAGCTTAGCACTCCTGCATCTCAGTGGGATGTTAAACTGCCTCAGGATGCCCAGGGATATTGTTGGCCCCGAGTCAGTGGGATACAGGTGGGATTGGAGTTTCCTAGAAGCCCTGAACCAGAGAGAGAAAGCTTTTTTGTTTTGAGGAGCAGGTAAGGCTTTGCAATGTCCCTGAAACCAGCACAAGGTCACTCTTGGAAATCTTAGGTATTAATTTGCTTGGAGTGTGATTGAGAAAAAAGTCCTGGAGGCAGAGATTCAGAGGAATTGATTTTCTGAAAGGCAGATCCCTGTAGACAAAGAATGTTTAAGATCCCATTCTAAGAAAGGATTTAGTCACTAGAAAAGTAAGTTTGAAAACAGCTTGGTGATTAAAAAACCAGGCACAGCCATTTGCTTGAGGGTTTGAAGGCTGCTCAGTTAGTTTTGTATGTGCCTGTGCAGTGCATACAGAAATGGTGTGAAGTCTCTGTGGCAGACAGAGAGGAGTTTAAAATATGAGCAAGTGGCAGCGGGCTGAATGCCCCTGCATGCCTGAGGCTGCTTTCCTCAACCTCGTACTGCGGGAGTGCAGACATAGTCCCAGTCAATCTTTTGAGGTAACTTCCTTTTTTTTCTTCTCTCCTTCTCTCCCTTCCCCTCATTTCCTTCTTCCCTTTCCTCCTCCTTCCCTTCTTTTTAAGTCTGGATCTCATTGCATAGCACAGGCTACCCTTGAACTGACAATGATCCTCTTGGCTCATTCTTCCAAGGATTATCGGCCTACCCCCTTCCCTACATCAGAGATGATGTAACTGAGGTTCAGGAAGGCTGAGGGACTTGTTCAAGGTCACAGATCAGCACAGGGTAAAGTAGATACTTAGACACTGGTCTGCCTGTCTTTTCCACTAAGAATGAAAGCCCAATGGGCTGAGGAGGAAGCTCCAAACACATCTCTTGTACTGAGCCTGTCTCCTTGCTGTAGGAATCTGCATTTTTAACTAGGCCTCCAGGCAATGCTGGGATAATGACTGCTCATCCCTGCAGTGAGCTGCTTGCCCTGGGAAGTCTTGATGAAGACAGGGCCTAGAGAAGACCGGGTCTTCTCTGGATGGTCAGGGGGAAGATTAGAGTCACAACAAAGGACCTGTAATCATTGACAAGGTTACACCAAAGGCAGTTCATGCAGTGAGGAAGGGCCATAACTAACTTCCTCAGTGAACCGTAGTCTAGCCTGGAGATGGACCATATGACGAGAGAGAGAGAGAGAGAGAGAGAGAGAGAGAGAGAGAGAGAGAGGTAAAAACACTACCACATGGAATCATCCAAAATGCCAGAACTCAGAGGAACTAGAGGTTATTTAGATGAATTCATCTCATTTAATTAAAGATTCAGATCTAGATAGGCTAAGCAACTGTCCAATGGAGGACACACAGCTGGATGACAACTAGGCAGATGTTTGATTCTCATATACTCCCTACACTACCCCATGTTCTCAATGCATTCCTAGTGGTAGATGGGAATCCGGTTTTATTTGAATGACTCCCATTACCTGGGAGAGTGGATGATCCCCCATCAGCAGCCTCCCAAGTCTCTTGTTATGTAGCCCAGGCTTGCTGGAGTAATGCTTTTGTGCACTGTGAAAAAATTGCCTTTGTATTGTTCAAATGCTGATTTCTGAACAGCCAGTAGCTGAGGCAAGGGAAGGAGGCAGGACTTCTGGCAGAGAGAGGGACTCTAGGAAGGAATCTCGGGCACAGCAGTTGACAGTTGGACACGATGGAAGTAGCAGGAGCTGGGTCTAGAAACTAAGATGGACAGGTAACAGGCCATGTGGTGGACATAGGCCAGGCCAGTATAATCAGGTTAATATATCTGAGACTCTGTCCAGCTGTATTACCTTAAGCTTATAATAAACATAGAAGGCCTCTGTGTCATTGTTCCATCTGCTGGAGCTCTCAAAGGAACTCCTGTTTTACATTCTCTGTTCATAAGCCTGGGCCACCAGATGATGCCCAATCTTCATATTTTAATGGTACAAACACATAGCTTTTATGCATTGTACAGCTATCAAACTTGTGCCACTGGCCAGTGGTAACAATACTCACTGTGAGGATTCTGAGGTCAGGCCAAATTCATGGTTGCCGACTCTGTATCTAAGAGCAACCATCTTGACCGTTCCAGCCCTTTACACACCATCCACAGCACCTGTGTTTCACTGGAAGGCAAGAGCCAAAGCCTACCTTTCCTTAGGGTCTGAAAGCACTATGGTCAGGGGAGGAGGTCATGTGTCTGTTGTCCCTTCCAGGAGCGGCAGAATCCTCCTGGTGTACCCTGTCCCCCAACACTGTCCTGATTGTGTCAGTCTGATTCTTTCTGGCTTGATGGCAGCTGTAGACAAACAGGGGCTGGGGAGTCAGGGGCTCTGAATGAGGTGTCTCTTTAGCTATGGCTCACTGAGACCTTAGACAGGCCAGTGGGCCTCTCTGTCTCAGTTTACCCATGAAGACAGGGATTTGTTTCACTTAGGCCAATACTAGACAGACCAGATATACACATGCCCTGATACAGCCAAGGAAGCCACGCCAGGCTGTCCATATGCCAGTGTGAGCATCTGAAATGTCCCACAGCTACTGAACACACCAATGAGCTAATCTAGGCATGATGTGTTCCCATTTTAGAGACGTGGAAGTTGAAGGTTAGGCTAGTTAAGTACTTTAGGAGAAGCAAGCACCTCTCTAGTAGCAGTAATTAGGAGAAGAAGCAAGCTGACAAAACCAGATTCTTGTGGTGGGCAAATTAATACCACCCCTCCCCCTCAAGATGAGCCTACTGCATACACTGAGTTTGTACATAGTAAAATGACGCGTAGCTGAGATGGAGAGAGGAGCCTGGACCTTCTGGGTGGGGCCCACGTAGCGGGTTCACTTCCAAACATCGGAGACCCCTGAATCATCTCAGTGAACCCGCAAGGTCAGTGTCATCATGCTGAGCTCTGTCTAAGGCTCAGGGAGCCTGGAAGATTTGTTCAAATCCCAGATGAGTAAGTGGAGAAGTTGGGCTTTGGTTGCAGGGTCTCTAAGATCCACAGCCTTCCACCAGCTTCAAAACCTCAACAATGCCTCCTTGCTGGCTTACCACAAGGAAGCAGACATGATGAAGCCTGAGGGCAAGGGAGATAGAGGCTGCCAAGGGACAGAATGAAAGCATCCAGTATAGTTGTCTCCAAGAAACACCTTTTGCTTTAAGTGCTGAAGGCTGAGGAGGTATTGACCAAGCAAAAGACAGCAGCACGGTGGCTATGTGAAGATGCGAGGACAGAAAGGAGCATGTGTATTCAAAGAACTGAAAGGAAGAAGACTGGCTGGACTGGCATGAAGGAACAATCAAAGGTCAAAGGTGCAGAAATCAACAGTGACCAAATCACACTGGTTCTTAGAGTTTAAGTAAGACCAAAGTCGCTGTAGTTCATCTTAAAAGGTCTAATACGAATATTGATATTATATAAAAACACATACACACCTATTTTTCACTCTGACTTCTGTGGAGAAGAGAGAATGGCTATGATCAAGTGTGAACAATCAGAAGTTGGTCAACCTCATCAATAAACATTCTAGAATTCTCCCCAAAACCCCAGGAATATCACTGCTACTGCATACACACAGATTTCTTTATATTTTTAGGTTCTTCAAAAACAAAATGAAGACCAAATCTTATTCTCTATCCTTCGCTAGTCTCAGACTTGCATTAATCTTCCAGCCCCAGTCACTCAAAAGTTGGGGTCACAGGCAAAGCTGAGGCTCTCCCTTTGCATGTTCAGAGTGTTTTCCTGTTCTCAATCACTCTCAGAAAAAACAAACAAAAACAAAAACAAAAAAACCGCAAAATCCTGGGAGTTGCGTCTCTCTTTGACAGAGAGGGAATCAAATCTCCGAGAAGGCACCTGACCTTCAAATCCCTGGTGACAAATGGCGGAGCTGAGACTAGAGGAGTCTAGAACCTGTATTTCCCGAGTCTCCGCAGAAGTGCAGGCAAGGCAGGTGTCCAGGGCCCTCACTACCACCTGAGTCTCCTCGCAGTCGAATCAGCCCAGGTGGCCCTTACCTTGCGGATTCCGTCGTGCTTCATTTCGATCACGTGGAGGGTGTAGTTGGTCCGGCGCCCTTTCTCGTTAAACTGCACGTTTCCCGTCAAACCTTCGAATCGCACCTGAAAACCAGAGCCAGATGCTGAGCAGTGAGGCTGCAGACTCAGAAGTCGCCTTTCATGTTTGTCCCTATTTGTTGTTGCTGTTTGTGCGAGTGGTTTTTGGTTTTCCCAGGTGGTGTCTTAAATAGCTCACTCTGGCTTTGAACTCAAGACGAACCTGACAAAGATGACCTTGAACTTCCAACTCCCCTGCTTCTACTTCTCCAGTGATCGGATAACAGGCATGTGCCACCGTGGCAGGCAAGCATACTGAGTAGCTTATTGGTCTCTGAGTCCACTTGGTTGAACTGTGCCTACATCCCATCCTCTCTGAACAATGCATCTAGCAAGCCTGTGGCAGCCTAGGACTCCTGTCTGCATCAAGTTTCACATTTACCACATTTAAGCCATGGAAACCAGTTACTCCTTAGCAAAACCTTCATAATGCCTTGCTTCTCTTCAGACATGTCTCAGAACACACCCTGAAAACAAGGAAGACAGGCGAATCTTGCCTAGATTGGTTTTGGGTACATGTGCAGGAAAGAAAACTATGTTCTTTGAGTGAACTTTTAGGGAGAATCTTCTATTTACCATCTTATGCCTATGCATAATTGCATACATGTGATTCAGATCAGATGCATTATGGAAAGGGACATGCACAGTGAGCAAAGACCGATTAATCAAGGTCTGCCAATCAAAGTTAAAAACCACCGAAATTACACTACTCTTAGTAACCTAACCCTACCCTCCTTTGAACTCCATAAAAGGAAGACCCAAAGGATAAACAGGGCCCTCGAGCACCCTCACTCCTGTGGCACACTGACAATTCTGAACTTCTTTCTGATTTATGCTAACTCTGCTTTGAGTAATGTGTTCCTGGTACTTTACAGTCTCTGTGAGCCTGTTTCCTTCTTGAATAACACACCAAGGGCCTGGAAACACCCAGTCCACACACTGACCACTGTGTCCAGAATTTGTTTGTTTGTTTGATTTTGGCTGGAGCGTTTGCTTTTTCAGACTCGAAGAACACTTACATGTGTTGAAGTTTGGAGCAGCCCACAAGCTAAAACTCCCACCTCGTGTCATGGCCAGCTTCAGTGCGGAAAGGACACCCCCACCTAACCAGGCTCATTCTCTCTTATTGCTTCAGGAAAACAGTAATAGTAAGTCAGAGGTCATGCTAATGGGACATATTCTTGGTCAAACACTCCCACCACACCCTGCCTGCTCAGATGAGCAAAGGAAGATGGAGAAGCCACAGGACCGAGGTGCCAACACAGAGAAATCAGGAGGAGTCCACGCTGGAAGTCAGCCTTAGGAAATTTGCCTTTAGTATGATTGGAAAATGCTCTTTAATTTTTTTTGTGAGTGCAGGTAATAAAATACCTGCACATCTGATGACCTGGGTTTGACTCAACCTTCCCCACACAGGTGACCTCGGGTGAAAGTCTCCAGGTTACAAAGTTTCTTCCCTGTCTACCTTAAGTGACATAGCTGAAGTACAAGGGCAGTGAAAAACAGAACGCTCCTACAGAGACCTCCACATCCAGCCAGAGCATGCAGGACCTAACAGACATCTCAGATAGCCAAAAAAAAAAAAAAAAAAAAAAAAAAAAAAAAAAATCATTTCTACCAGATGCAAACATCTGTGGCATGGGAATTTTCTCTCTTCGAATGAGCCAGACTTAATGTGCATGGATTTGTACCTTCAAGTTCAGATTCCAGATGAAAGGCTCAGTAGACAATATGGAAATCCAAGCCTGCTGCTCTGCAGAGACTGAGAAACCCTTAAGCTAAGGATGATGCTAGGAAATGAAGTGACAATCCCTGATGTTGACCCTGTGTCCTCATATCCCTCCTGCCTATGACCAGGGAGGTGAGTCTGTAATTGTTACAAATAGAGGTTCGGCCTTATGACCCAGCACTGCTTATATTCTTCCCCTTCAATAGCTTGAAAAAAAGTCATGTAGAGTTTTCTTTTTCAGATAGAAGTCAGGGAAGATAGCTGGTGTGTGTGTGTGTGTGTGTGTGTGTGTGTGTGTGTGTGTGTGTGTGTATCTGTTTTGAAGCCAGCCCTTTCATCCTTTTCTGGTTTTGAAGTCTCAGTAGGGAGGGAGGCCATGACTGGCCCAAAACACTGAGCAAATTATACAAGCTCTTTGCTCTCTCATCTGCAAGCTGTCAATATCAATCACTCCTGGAAAAGTCTGGAGCGTCCTTCCTTTGCCAAAAGAAAACAAAGTATGGATTCTGTTACAAAGACTATTAGAAAGGACTCTTCACCTTCTTCTCACCTTGGTCATTGTGGTGGTTTAAGTGGCAAGTGTTCCCCATAGGCTTATGTATTTGAATGCGTGGTCTCCCGCTGGTGGCACTTTTTGTGGAAGTTTAGGTGGCCCAGCCTTGCTAGAGGAAGTATGTCACCATACCTCCATAGAGGAAGTATGGTCACCCACCATACCATCATACC
This sequence comes from Meriones unguiculatus, assembly GCF_030254825.1. NCBI lineage: Eukaryota > Metazoa > Chordata > Mammalia > Rodentia > Muridae > Meriones > Meriones unguiculatus. The sequence continues at coordinate 13,862,583 of NC_083359.1, forward strand.
ATACCATACAGAAACTGTAAATCCAAATAAACTCTCTTTCTACAAGCTTCCCTGTTTTTTATCACAGCAATAGAAAGGGAACTAATAGAGCCACCTTGGCCAATGCTCAGGTCTCTGAGTTCAAGGTGGGTAGCTTGGGTGGTAGGCTTCACTTTAAGTTAACTTATTTAGACAGAGGAAGAGCAAATGTATGGATGACTGGATGGTAGACTAACTTGACCAAACAGGAAAAATCATCGGTAACAATACAAATGGGTACCTGTTCTCTGTCACTAGTCTCAAATATCCATATATTTGGTAATAAGACAGTGCATGATCTCATGTGATTCAGTTTCCTTATGTGTTTGATGGGCCAGTTTGAGTTAATTATGTCATAAGTTTATTTTAAGGATAAATAAGATGCTTCATGTCAGAATTTTTTTTGTGCTTGCAAATGCTCAACAAGTTTGCTGCTGTGATTATTACTGAGGATGACCCCGATGGCACTATCATTTCCCAAGCACTGTTCACTTATGAAGCTTCATCTGCATCCCCAGGGATCCCATGAAGCATGGATGCTTAGATTTTATGATGTCCCTTCACAGGGGGAAGCCAGAACTCTGAGGGTAGGTGCCATGAATAAGCCGCAGAGGCAGGCCTAAAATCCAGACTTCCTGATGTCTTCTCATGTCCTTTATCTTGGATATCAAATGGCCTCTTATACAGGAGGCCATGAGTACCACACTCAGCAGTAGTGGGCCACACAGACATGTACAGGGTGGAATGTGATGTCTAATATTGCCACAACATCCTGCTGTGTATTTCTAGACATGCTCTGTTGGCTCTAAAGGATATCTGCAGGCTCCTCATTGAATCCATTTCTGTGTTTCCTTCTTAAATAACCACAATATTTAGAATGTTGTGTTGCACATGGGTGTTCATATGTGAATACTAGTCAGATGATGAAAGATGAAGTTACCACACCTATACTGTGTAGAATGGGCCAACAGCTATGGAAAATAGGCGAAGGTCTATCTGAAAAGTTGTCATACAGTAGGGCAAAGCAACTCTTGACAAGAGTGAGAATGGTGCTACTGTCCTTTCATAGTACTTCAGTTTCCAGCAAGGCCAAGGACCCCATTCTCAAAGTTCTAAGGACCAGAGACTCCCAGGGTTTCTTGCTCCAGGGGCTTCACCAGAAGCCTCAAGACAGACAACCAGAGGCCATTTTACCCATTTTCTAGATGAGATGGAGGGGACAGCTGGTGACTCTTGGCTTCAAGATTCATGGGAGTCAGTATAAGCCTGGAGTAACTGAAGCCCTTCATGTCTTCTTGGGGGAACATACACCCTTGGAGGTAAACCACAGTGCTGGAGGACGGGAGAGAAGACATCACAGAGCAACCATGATGATAGAACAAGGAGAGGCTGAAAGCCTATGCCTCAAGCCCTTTGTAATGAATAGTAGAAGAAGCTTCTAGAAACTCAGCTTGGAACTGTTGTCCTTATCTAACATTCTGTGTTTGGGGCAACCCTAGGGAGAATGAGGTCAGGCTGATGAAGCCAGCCATCTTTCCTTGCTCTCTCTCTCTTGAGACTTCTGGAGTTGTCCTTATTCCTGCCAACTAAATTCATGAAAGTTGGAGAGTTTGGTTTGGTTTCCTGGTAAAGGGAATTGGTGCCAGCTCAGAGTTGGCCTCCAACAGGATGCTGAGGTAAATGCCTTCCTTCCTGCCTAAGAGTTATGATTAACGCCTACCATTTTAGACATATTAAAAATAATTATTCAAGGATTCTTGCTGAAATTCAGTTAGAAGTGTTGTTCTGCCCAACAACGGGATTCCTCGTGATCAGAATTTTCAGTGGGGGAGGACTTAGGTTCAGCTCCAAATTGATGGCAAAGGGGAGTGGGCAAGGGAAATTTTATAGCCAAGAAGCAGGGGAGGGTCTGGCAATGGAACACTGTTGTCAGGAGATCTAAGGAGTAATGGAAAATCTTGGTAAATTAAGCTAATAGGATCTTGCTGGAGATGAGGCACTCTGTTACAAATTGCCCAAGAGCTGGTGTTGGGTGAGCAACTGATCATGGGGCCACGTTCCTACTGACTTCACTTAGCAATTCTCTTCTTGAGCTGTCTTTTGCCGGGAAGCATACAGATGAGCTAGGTAGAGGATGAGGTACCTCACTACAGATTGACAAGTAAAGAGTATTTTTCAGTTGTCAATAGCAACTCCCACCTCTGCTGAATGCAGAAAAGAAGCCCAGAGGAGAAAAAGCTGAGTGACTCTGGATTCTAGGTTTATAGAACCCACCATGCTGAGCCTTCTGATAAGCCAGATGGGCAATGCTAAGAGTTATGAGTCCTGAGGCTGGATAGATAGCCCAGAGACCTAGGAGAGAACCAAATACAACCAGAGAAAAGGAAATGATTCCTAGTGATACTCTGCTATACTTGTAGACCAGCGCCCTAGCATAATCTGTACTAGAGAGACTTCATTCAGCAACTGATGAAAGAGAGGCAGAGACCTACAGCCAAACATTAGGGGGAACCCAGGAAATCCTGTGGAAGAGGAAGAGGAAGAGGGAGAGGAAGAGGAAGAGGAAGAGGAAGAGGAAGGATTGTAGGAGCCAGAGGGGTCAAAGGCACCACAAGAAAATCCACAGAATCAACAAATCTGAGCTTGTAGGGACTCACAGAGACTGAACCAACAACCAGAGAGCCTACATGGGTCTGACCTAGGTCCTCTGCATGTATGTTATGGTTGCATAGCTTGGTGTTCTTATGGGAGCAGGGGCTGTCTCTGACTCTTGCCTTCTTTTGGGACCCTTTTCCTCTTGCTGGGTTACCTCATCCAGCCTTACTATGAGGGGAGGTGTCTAGTCTTATTGAAACTTGCTATGACATGTTTGGTTGATATCCTTGGGAAGCCTGCCTTTTTCTGAAGGAGAATGGAAGAGGATCTGGGAGAGAAGCGAGATAGTGGGAAGGGATTGGGAGAAGAGGAGGGAGGAAAAACTGTGATGGGAATGTACTATATGAGAGAAGAAAAAGAAGAAAAGAAGGAGAAGGAGAAGAAGAAGAGTTCTGAGTCTCTTGAGCAGATGGGCCAGTCCTAGAAAGCACACGTGATTACTTACATGGTGTCCAGACAGCACTAGGTAGGGCTATGATGTGAGTCTAACTCCTTCAACACTCCCTCAGAGGTTGAGTGTGATACCCTTACATGTGCCTGTGTTCTTGTTTTAGTCTTCGGCAGGTATCGTGTGTATTTGGAATTAAACCCAAGGCCTCATGCATGCTAGGCCATGCAAATGCTCTCTCATTGAGCTTCATTCCTAGCCTCTCTTTCTCTTTTAAGCTTTCCAAGCTGAACAGTGAGTTGCAGGAGCCCAGTTGTGTTCCTGAAGAAAGCTTTGCAGATGTCCATGCTCTAGCCGTGCATTCTGATCCTGCCCTCCACAAGACCAAGAACTCACTCTGTGGCTCAGTACTCAGCGCACATCTTCCTGTTACTGCTTATGAAGTTTTCATGCTTTTGAACCTTGACATTGAGTACTGAAAATCAGAAACTCCTGTTGCTCACTCCATCTTAGGTGTCATCCATCCTTCACTTATGCATACTTGACTATGGCCCAAATAAGAGCTAAGAGAGATTATCAGTCTGGAGGACAACTTTCTCAACTTGACAGCTTGGGTTTGGCTTCTAGGAGCACCTATGTTTCCACAAATCCTTGTCCTACAGAATTATAAATAGTAACATATGCATCTTAGTCTGGAAAAAAATTCAGATCTTTCTTTTCTCATATCTATAAAGGTCTATGACTTTCCATGCACTAAGAGCTTGACTTGAGCCTTGAGTTTTTTTTTTTTTTCCAGCTAGAAACAGGCACAGGGTGTTCCCTTCTTGGAGCATGACGGGCTTCTAGGTTGTAGATTCAGTGGTGTCCTAAACAGCTCTCCTATTGGCAGATAGGGGCAGCTTCACTTTGCTCTAGAGGATTTCAGTGATGAGGGATGCGGGCACACAGAGACTGCCCAAAGCTCTGTGCTGCATTGGGCTGGGCCATTGCTTTGAGTCACCTCTGCTGGCCTATGGAGCAACATCTGTTTGTGACACACGGGCCAGCTGTATCATGTAAGAAAGTCGATTAATCCTCTTGAAGCTCAGCCTTTTGGTCTTGTACTTAATAAATCTGAGTCCTACTGTGCTAAATCTGAGTCCTACTGTGCTCCATGGGGCATTCAGTGAGGTGACACACTAAATGTTCAGAGCCTGTGCTGCCAGCCCATGCTATGTCACAGCTATCATTACCATTATTTTTAGGATTTAACAGCCTAGCAGGCTAGCCTGCCAGGCAGGCTGTGCTGGACTCCAGATGGACAGCAACATCTGAGCCAGAAGGAGGTTGGTCCTTTGTACTGTGTGACCCAAAAGCTGTAGCCACAGGAGCTCTGGAGCAGATCCTAGGTTTCCAAGACTGGATACTAGGATTTATCTAGGCTCTGGTGGCAGTTTCCTCTGATGGTATGCTGTCTAAGGAGGTGGGTCTAGAAGACAAAATGGCCGGACAGTGGTTATGGCTGCATGAAGGCCCCAGAGGTCAACGCTGTAGAGAGGAGTCTACTGAGTTACAGGATAGGCATGATACATGGAAGGAGTGGCCTAGGGCAAGAGTCTGCCTCTGCCTCTGTGATGGCTGCTGTGTGACCATGGGGGTACCCAGGCCTCTCTGGATCTATGGTCTCATTTATAAACTGAGGGATAATGTGGGCCGGTAATCTCCAAGGTTTCTTCTAGTAATAAAGTCTCGATTCTAGGTGATTCACACAGATCTGAAAAGGAGTGTGTTTTGGACAGATGGTCTTAGGGAAGGAACATTTTGGTTTGTTTGTTTGTTCATCAAAGAGACTGAAGGAGTCTCTCGTGGGCTGGGCTTGACTTTTTTCCTTGTCCCCAGTGTTTAGTCCCCTCTTCCCCTGGAGTGCACAGTCAGCTCTTGGGAGCTACCCATGGAAAGCAGGCACACATGTGTCTCAGCTCCAAAACAGAGTAAGCTATCAGCCTTCACCATGGCAACCAACTCTCTCCAATGCTGCCAGGGCAGAAGCAGAGGATGAGTATATATCATAGTGGAAAGATGTGAGTTAGACCATAAGGGAAACGAAGGCACTCATAGAGGATTTTTTTTCTTCTTCCTCCTGGCACTTCCCATGTAGCTTTGCTAAGCAGAAACTAGTAATTCTCCTGCCTCTGCCTTCTATATGCTGGGATCTTAGTGTTCTTATGGCTGGCTGAACCTTGGGTGCTGTCTACAAAACAGAGTAAGCTATCAGCCTCCACCAGGCTGCTGGGTGGATATTCTGAGGTTGTTCAAAGGGACATGGGGGCTGTCTTTCTTGCTTTCTGATTCAGAGCACAGCCTGTCACTCCACATTGCCTCCTGGGCTTCATCCCTGTCATGGTGGTGTCAGAACCTGCTTTTAGGGATGTCATTAAGATGGGAGAAGCAGAAGAGCTGGAAGGTTGTGGCGCCAAGGGCGAGTCCCTGAGACTGTCTGAGGCCAGCCTCACACTGCAGACAGATCTGTCTCGACTGCTGTCTGGAAGAGCATTTAAAATAAGCTGGGAACAGCCACTGCTTCCTTGGTAATCATTCTGGAACCTGCCTGGTGTCTGTTCTCACTGCCTGGTGACTTGGGGGTTGCCCTTTACAGAGGCAGGGGAGGGCAGAGGTCAGTACAGTGATGGTGAGGGCAGAGACAGGACTGAGGTCCTAGTAACTCGCACTGTGACAGGAATTGTGACTGCTGCCTCACTTAGTCTGACCGCATGGTCTCTGCCTCACAGGGCTCCTCTTCAGGGCCAAAGAACAGCCGCTGAGGCTCTCTCCTTATCTTTCTCCAAGTTGGGAATATTGCCCAGGCTGTGTACATTTTGTGTTCATGTCTTTCTTGTTTAGAAGGTCTCCTTTTCCCTCGGTTGCTCAAATCCTTCTGCTGAATGCAGGCTCAGTGGTGGAGCTGGCCTCATCCAGGGAGCGTCATCGGTTGGGGAAGATGCGTTCTAAAGGAAAACCGCACCAATATGTTGCTGTTGTGGATTCCCCTCTGTGTCCGTGCTTTGCCATTCCCTTTGGGTCTAGTGCAGCTTTCCTTCCACCGTCTCTTTGCCTTCCCACCTGAGGCGATGCTGTGTGGCAGCAAGCTGAGACTCGCAACATGGGCTTGCAGTACTTCCAGAGACTTCTAGGGACTTCTAGCATATTCGGGTCCCCAGCATCTTCTAACTTGGGAATGTCAAACATACACCGCAGATACCACGGTCCCGCCATGACGTCCCAGCAGACAGATTCGTCATTTAATATTTACACTCTGCACTGTGGAGTCTCGGTTCTGCCTGCAAGTCCTTTGCCCAGCCAAGCGATCGGGCCAGGCATGACTTTGTATTCTTGTTCTCTCACAGGTTCAAGCGCAAACAGAATTGATGACCGGTGCTGAGATGCAAGAAAGTCGGGTCGGAAGGATGAGCAACAGAGCCAGGAAATGTGCACGAATAAGAAAGGAATGAAAGAGACAAAAGTCTCAGGGTCTGCTCCCAGCTCAGAGTCAACCCTGAGCATTTCATGTCTTTTTTAGTTTGCATGTGAGGTGTGTGTGTGTGTGTGTGTGTACAGATCTGGGTGGGTACCTGTGCATATGTGTATACTTATATGTAGAAGCCAGAGGCTGATGTCTTCCTCTATTACTCTCTACCTTACATTTTGAGCTCACCAGTCCTGCTGGACTTGCTAGCCAACCCATTGTGGAGACCCCATCTCTGCAGCTGCGGTTATAGGCAGGCAACCCCATCTGTCCACCATTCACGTTGGTGCTGGGGATCCAAACTCTGGTCCTCACGCCCTTGAGATAAGCATTTTTACCTTAACATCTACATCCCTGCGTATGTACCTCAAGCCCCTTTACTGAGCATGGGAATCGGTGGCTTTCTTTTTTTAGTATAATTCCTAAGCAGAGAATACAGCTTTGATACAACAAGGAATGGTATCACATTTTGATGGTCTCTTTGTTTTGTCCCCAGTGTGACTTGAGCTCCAAACATTTGGCACAAACGATATGGTAGGCGCTCCAAACTCCATGCCTACCCTTCATTTTTAGAGGTGTGCATACTGCTTGAACCGATTGTTGGTTTTTGTATTTGGCTCTGAGAGTGAGGTAGAAAGGCATTTTTAGCCTTACCTGCTGTAGAGCCCTCTGGATGTCGATGCCTTGGCCCCACGGCACGGCTGGGTTAGCCAGGCAGTCCCCAGCATTCCCCCGGCGGGATATGTCGATCCTCTGCCTCCGCAGGCTCTGGAAGGCCTCAGCCATCACCTTCACACCATCATAGGTAAGAGCGGATGTGTACTGGGGAGGGAGGGCAGAAAGGCAAGTGTCAGAGAGAGAGCTGACAGAAAGGCAGAAAGATGGAGTGGGAGGCTGTCCATTGGGGAAGGCGGTTCCCCGGTGAATGAAGTATGGGCTGGGCCAGTGGCTTGGTGCTTTTGCAGATAGACAGGTCTGCTCACCAGTCCAGCCAGTCAGCTCTCCAGAGCTGGTAAGTTCAGCACGGTCAGATGTAACCTTAAAAGACAAACCAGCATTTAGTAGTTTGGTGCTCAGGGTTGTGATTTGAAAAATGCTGGTTTAGCTGGGAAGAAGTGTATAGATTGAATATAACATATCTGCAGGCCAAATACTTGGAAAATCAGTTGGCTTCCCTGTAGGAGACTCAAGAGCTGGGAGCTGAGAAGCATTGCCTGCTCTACCACCTCCTCTGACAGCAAAGGAAACAATACTCCAGGATGAGCAAGCTCCTAATTAGCGCTGTGCGGCTTCACTCTGTGGTAAAGCGTATATTCTATAAACTCTCCCTCTTGTGGATTAATTATAACACTTAAGGGTTTATCTCGCTTGACCAAAGAGCGGCCAAGGTATGAATGAGACAAAACTGGTCTTGCTACCCAGCATGTCATCTTAAGGCTATACTACACAGCTACCAGATGAGTTTTCCAGTTCTTACTTGATTTCCTGGTTTGTCGTTTGTGTTCATGTGTATATGTGTGTATCTCCCGCCCATGTGTGTGTGTGTGTGTGTGCGTGTGCATGCGCGCAGGCTGGAGGTCTTCCTCAATTACTCCTTATTTTTGAGACAGAGTCTTTGAATGAGCCTAGAGCTCACAAACTGGCTAGAGTGCTTGGCCAGCCAACCCCTCGGGTTCTCCTGTCTCTGACTCCCCAGGGCTGCTGTTACAGGCACGTGCTGCCATGCCTAACTGTTTCTGTGGGGGCTGGGGAATCCAAACACAGATCCCCATGCTTCCATGGCCAGCACTTGACTGACTGAGTTCCTGCCTCAGGCCCTTTTTATTTATATGTTTGAGACAGGCTAGTTTGGAACTTTCTGTGTCGTCCAGGGTGACACTGAACTCCTATTCCTCTGTGTCCACATTTTAAGTGCAGCCATGACAAGTGAGCACCTCACAAACAAACAAACAAACAAACAAACAAACCACCCCAATAATCCTGGCCCTACCTAGAGCAGAAACAACATTTTCTGGCTTTCCTTGAAACCAGCAATGGCAGTTTTCTCACATGGGGCCAATGGCGGGCAAGTGAAAGGTGGGGTAAAGTCTTCTGAGAAGTCTGTGTGAGTGTGCTCATGCGTCTGTGCCGCTGTGTATGCATACGTGCACATGTTGGGGTCAGAGGTCAACATCAGGAGTCCTCTTTGCTCTTTCTTCACCTGCATTTTGTAAGTGTTTCTCACTGTACCTGGAGCTCACCAATTTGGCTAGACTGGCCCACCCGCAAGCCCCAGGAACCCTCCTGCTTCTGCTTTCTCAAAGCTGGGGCTTTGGGTGTCTGCTCCTGCACCCAGCTTTTCACATGAGGATTGAGGACCCCAGCCAGGTGCAGCGAGCACTTTATCAACTGAGCCATCCCTCAGTCTCAGGAAAAGAGCTCTCAACAACATCGGATGTGCTTTGTGATTCTTTCATCCATAGTTTGGGCCCGGAGTATCTCCTCCTGCCCCACAGAAACCCCTCGGATGGTAAAGGCATGGTCCCCCAGAGGTGGGCTCTGGCAAAGCAACTGTACGATAAGGACACTGCACAATCAGTTGACATAATCAAGGGATTAATCCCCGGCTCATCTGATAACCCAATGGCACCATTGGGAAGGGGTGAAAATCGGGAGGTGAGGTTTTCCTTGGAAGAAGTGGGTCACTGAGTGTGTGCCTTTGAAGGCGGTAGCTTGTCTCTGGCCCCTTCCTTAACCTCACTTCCTGGATGCCTTGAAATAAAAAGTTTCCTTCTAGTGTGTCTTTTCACCTTGATGTTCCTGCCTTGTCACAGCCCTAAAAGCAATGGGGCCAGCTGGCCATACACAAGAGCCAGAGCTTCAAAATAGGCCTTTCCTCCTAGAGTTGACTTGCTCAGGCATTTTGTCCCACTGACAAAAAAAATCAACTAGCAGAGGCTGGGTAGAATGCTGACATCATGGCTGAAGGCCATGCAGGCTTCTTGTACTATAAATCAGAAGTCAAAAGCTGAGGGTGAAAACAGAGCAAGAATTCAGAATATTTGGTGAATGATCATCAGTGGTGACAGCCCTGGGCTGCTGACCTCTGTCATGTTGGGATGCCTGACACACGTGCTGATGTTTTCTTTTGCTTATGAAAAAACCCATTTCCTTTCTGGAGGTTACCATGCCACAGTGTTCTGGGGATGGCTAAAGGAGAATTAAAAAAGGGTATCCATTTTCACACCTTTGGCCTCTTCCAGTCCACCCTGGTGTGGTCTCGGGCGTCGCTTGTCCTCCACTGCTGCATGATTCTGGCTGGGATCGTGTCTGTATAGTTCACCAGTTGGAAACCTGTCACATTGGCTCCACTCTCCTTGAACTTATTTAAGTCAATGTCCATGAAGCCCTGTAAAGGAAGGGAAGGGGAAGGGTCAAAACATGATGCCCGGGCAGGTCAGTGTCACTACAGTGCAGAATCATGAGGCTTTCTCTCCTGCTCCACAAGGCAGAACAGACTAAATGTAGATAGCAGTAGATTATTATTATTGTTATATACAAAGTTGACACAGAGGCCAAGATGGCAAACGTGGGATGCAGAAGGGCTGGCTTACACTACCTTGGACGAAGTTACTTTGCTCATTTGTTTATACGTTTGTTGATATACTCGATTCTGAATGAAGGTTGGAAGAAAGACACCATGACCAGACTAACAATCAAAGAATGAATGGGATTTAAAAGATGGATTATTATTATTTCTTTTAGAATTCCATACAGCTTATTTTGATTATACTAACTTCTCCATCAGCTCCTTCTGGATCCATAGTGTGTGTGTGTGTGTGTGTGTGTGTGTGTGTGTGTGTGTAAACAACTGTGTGGAGAATAGTCTCTCCCTCCACATCTGTATAGGTTCTGAGAATTGAACTTGGGTTCTGGGCTTGTGTGACAAATCCCTTTACTTCTCTGAGTTATCTCGATGGTCCAGATTTTTTTCTTTTTCTTTTTTAAAAATTTATCCTTCTCTTGCATATTATATACCAAATGCAGTTTCTTCTCCCTCCTCCTCTTCCAGCTCCTTCCTCCCAACTCAACTCTCCTGAAGATTCTTAAGATGACAAGATATAAGAAACAAGGGGGAAACCTTGAAGGAAGGGTCGTCCATGCTCACCACCCTGCTTTACCTTTGGAGAGAGGAGACATCTGAAGTCTGCGGGGGACAAGTGTTTGCAAGTTTCCCAAGGTCACCAGCATGTCTGTGAAAGGGCCTGGCTTCTGACAGGGGCCTTCACCTCTCACTGTGCTCCTTCATGTATATTGAACTGTACCTGTTCTCCCTGAGGAGGTTTGGCCACCTCTGACATCCAAGAAGGATTCTTTATTGCGAACGGAATTTCCTTCCAATTCAGCAAAAACTCACTCAGAGTCAGGAAGCCTTGAACTTGAAAGGAAGCCTTGCATTTATATAATAAATTCAACAATGTCCAGTACTTTCATATCAGTGGCCTCATTTCACTTCACTCCTTTATAAGGTACAGCTTACTTGTCTGTTCGCCACACACAGAAACTAAGACAGAAAGGGAGAGTCTATGCCCACAAAGCTGCTCACTTAGTGACAGGGAAGGGACCAGAGCTAAGATCTTCTGCTAAACAATTCACCTTGTTCTTCTCCCAAAAATCTCATCACTGTTTTGAGAACCTAGAGTGCACAAGCTCCCTCCCTTGTGGACCTCATGTTCTAGTAGGGTAAATCAGATGGCAGAGAAGATAACACATAACACACAATGCTGTGCAGCCAAGCGTGGGTGAAGAGAGGAGGAGCGGGTTCATTGACGTGGAGATGGCCCTGGAAGAAGTGGTCCAGATGAGCCTGCCTGTGGTACAGCAGAGTCCCGTGTTTGAGCCACGAGGATATATGTGGGGCACACTGACCAAAAGCCCAGGGGTAGGAGGCTGCCTGGAATGTTCCAGAAACAGCAAAGGGGCCGGTGTGGCTGGAAGGCAGTAGTGAGAAAGACTTCCGGTGGGAGATGAGGTTGGAGAGTGGTGCACGCTGGGTCACACGTAGCTTGTGTTAACTTATTTCTTCCTTTAATTTTTAATCAGTTATGATCAGTGCTGCCCTACAGGGATCCCTGCATGAGCAGGGATGGTAAAGCTCATGTGTGTTTGGTTCCATGGCTTAGGGAAAGTGCCCGATTCAGATAACCGGAATAGCCTAGGAGAAGGAGTTGAAGAAGTGTGCCTGCAGTGGGAAGCCCACAGCAGGCAGCTGAGGTTTGTGCACTGGACCCGGCTCCATCTCAGAATCCCAAGGATTGTCCGCATCAAATTCCTGAAAGAATGGACTTAAAGATTCCAGGTCCCCCCACTTCCAGCAGCACCTTTGACAATCGTGACCACTTTGGGCTCTATTTTATAGACAAGCCCAGTTCAGTTCCACCCAGCCTTTTTCCTTGCTTCCTGTCTAGGAATGCCATTTCTACTTTTGACTCCTTCCCGGGGTTGGGATTCTAGCTAGCATACCATCTCTTCAGAGAAGTCACTCTTGTCCCCTCATCTGAAGAACCAGCTCCCGCTGTGCAGCAGATACTGGCCCCTGCTTATTTCCACTCCCCGTTATGCACTGCACTGCTGTTCCAGTTCCTGCCCTAACTGCAAGCACCTGCCACCTCACCTGCAGGCAGAGGAGGCCGGGCGCGCCAAGCTCACATGCCCAGGGGAAGCTCTACCCCAGTGACGGCTGCGGCACTTGCAGGTGCCAGCCCGGCATTGTCTGCTGGTGGGATGTCCTGTGCTGACATCCGGAGACGAAGGGAGGGGTGGGAGTTCCTGGGGATGTGCCTCAGTTGTTTTCACTTCTCTTCGTTGCTGTTCATCCCTGCTGCGTTTCCAGCTTGGGCACACAGCACTTGATTCTTTCTGAAGCCTTGCTTTGGGCTCCACTTGTGGGAGAACACCAATGGGTTTCTTCTAACGCTCAGTCTGGCCCATTCCAGAGTCATGCCTGCCACTTCTCTGAGTACCTGTCACCACCAAGATCATCATCTCTTATTGTTCCTTTTGTCCTCTCTCGTTCCATTGACATGCCAACTACTGAAGGTGGGAACCGTTTTAATTTCCATCTTATTCACTGATGTGTCCTAGAACCTAGCATCTCCACACATGCCCAGCCTAGGGCAGATGCTCAGTCTTTTCTTGTCGTGAGAATGAATAAATCTAGGGACTGTCCCTCAAGCAGGTGTGCCAATTAGCCAGAGGAAACATGACCAGCAGGCAACAGCTGCCAGTGAGTGATTTTAATCAGTCGAGATTAACTTGTATCTTGGCCACAGTTCATAGAGTGACACAGGGGTAACTGGCCTGTGCGATGGTACCAGCCAGCTGTTCTTAAAGGGAAAGTCAGGATTTGGTTCCGATACCCAGACTGCATTTGACGGCATTATACCCTGTGAGAGGACAGCCCTCTTACCACTGGTTAAAAGCCAGGACTCAGTTGGGAGATTTTTTTCATACTCTTTAGAGACTTTTAAAAAGAACATCTTGTTCGCAAAATAGCTATTGAAAGAATGAAATGAAAATTATCTCTCGAAGTCAGATCCTGTCACTTGCAATCTGTAACAAGCTCCTGGGCATCCCCACTGACTTTCCCTCCCCAGCATAATGAAGGCCAAGAGGAATGGTGATTTGCTCAAATAGAAACACACCTCAGCTTCATCACTAGCAAGGCTGATGACAATGTCAGTAGAGCCAATCTGGGGTCACACATAATCAAGCTGATGGGAATCTCCAACACCATCTTCATACCCCAGAAAAAAAAGAGATACACTTTCTCTTTGTGAACATTCACCATGAGACCCAAACCAGAAAGCCACTTGGGGTCAGTGCACCTCCAAGAGTTGACTTCTTCCCTCCTATACAAGACTGCATGCTGTAAATGAGCACACTCTTCTCGAGGACATCCTAATCACAAAAGAGATTCCTATTTACAAGGCTTGGATTCTCCACAATGCAGGCACATAGTTGGGTCAATAGAGAAATGTGGTCTTAACTGAGAAGGGAAATAAAGGCATTAGCTCTTTGACTGCTAGGAAACTGTGAAATTTGGCTAACTCTTTTCCCTTAATAGATCTACTAAATAGGTTTCATTAAATCATTTTCCAATTTCCCTTTCTATTTTATTAAAAACCCCTGGGGGTACTATTTGGTAACTTGTGCATTTTCTTTATCTTATTCATGCTATTATCTAGTGTGTTTAAGGAAGCCATGCTGTTAGTTACAGCTCTTTAAAAGTTTTAGCTATGAAACTTCACTGTCAAGAATTTCTTCAAGCCATGCTGCATGACTATCCCCAAATGCTGATTCCACTGTCAAAAAACGCCATTACTGCTGAAAAAGAATGACAAAAGCTACGGGTGCTTGCTTTTTCAAGGTCCTTGTCCCCCAAGGTTAGGTCTTCTACCCTTTCACTGTCCCCTGAGGCCTGGTACCAGGTGCCACACTTGAAGGCAGCATACATGCCTGTAATTCCAAGACTCAGATGGTAGAGGCAGGAGGATCAAGAATTGAAGGTCACCCTTGGCTGTACATAGGTCTACTCCAGCCTGGGTTATGCGAGACACTGGGAAGAAGGCCCTCCTGGGGCAGTCAGATTTCCCTGTTTCTGTGTGATCTTTGTGTGTGTGTGTGTGTGTGTGTGTGTGTGTGTGTGTATCTCTGTATCATAGTGGCTGCCCCAGGCATGATCAGTGAACAAGCAATATGAAAATAATGCTCTGCCTCCCATCTTCATCTAGGGACAGAGGATGTGGCTAAGGAAGTGAAAGCTGAGGTGTTTCATGATCTGAGGGACACAGACACTACGTGGTGTGTGTGAGGGTGCTCGTGGAATAGCTATTCCTAAGGACTGTCAAGCCATAGCTCTGGGAAAGGCACAGAAGGCCTTGATTTTGACAAAAGGTTAAACTCAAGGCTAAATGACTTAAAATTATCAGAACAAATAAACAAAAGAGCATAACCCCATTCATTAAGGAGAGGCTGGGTGTGTTTGAGGGATGATCAGGAATGTTCCATCACATAGCTAATGGGAACCACAGGATGACACTGAGTTGATGAGGCAAGAAAAAGAGGCACAGGTGTGTTATGTAGTTATGCAGCAGAAACGGCCAGAATGACCAAATATGGGGAAGGTGTAACTTCATACTTCTACGAAGTTTGGGATTGGGTTGGGCTCCAGGACCAGGAAAGATGGGAAGCACAGGGCTTTGCTTGTTATATTTTAGACCCCTTTGTCATACACTTTTACCCTTTACATGCCACTAGAAAATAACAACAAAATTTAAATAATGCTAATGTGCTCTCTGCCTGGGTGTCATTGTTGGTCCCTGGAAAGGGGGGAGACAATGAGCTCACAGGATGGGGTTATGAAGAGGTGGTAGCATTTGAGGAATGCTCTAGTCTGGTTAAAGAGCTCAGCTTACTCGGCTGTTTCTTAGTCTGGGGCTGAGGGAGAACAGTGGGCTGCGGCATATTCCCAAAGCATGGCTCACAAGAACAACAAAAACGATGGCGGTGGCTAAAACAACCACTTCACGTACGTGCTCTAACTTCATCTAAACCACCTTTTGGGGATTGCAGGGTTACTGGTGTAGAGAAAATGAAAAGTAAGCAATCAGCCAAGAGTTACCTTGGGGCTTATTTTAAGTCTTGACTAGCTCACCCTCCCCACCTCCAAGCTGGACATCCATTTTAATGTCTTGTGTATATCATCCAGCTTAATCCCATATGTGGTCTCAGAGGCAACTGGACACCAGGCCCAAGAGCTCATTTGTATAAAGCACCGAAAGAATTTATCCCAGTTTCTGTTGAACACATAGACCTATGTATAGTCCCTAAACACACCATTTGACTTTTTCCCCAACATGTCACATGGGCAGCCTGTGGGGGAACATAGGAGTTTAGATTCAGGAGGGTGAATCCAGTACCCCAGTCAAAGAGGGCCCAAACCCGCTTGATAACAGTGGACAGTCAGGAGCCTGGAACAAATGATGCCTGGCCAGAGCTCATGCCTTTAACAGGGACCTGTAAGCACAATTGCTAGATTTCTTCTGGGCACAACCATCTTTGGGTGGTTGTGCAGAAATATCTTAAGTATTGATTTATCTGGCGCCTGTAAATGGCCCCTCTGTCCTTCATCCATGCTCAGGGCCTGAAAGTATCCTTGGTGGAGGACAAGGCTGTGAATGTAGCAGGTTTTGTGATTCTAGTCACAATGCTACCTGGCCTTTTAGTGTAAATTCTGGGGATTGAACTCAGATTCTCAGGCTTGCGGGGCAAATACTTGAGCTTGCAAGGCAAATGCTTGACTGACTAAGCCGTCTCCCCAGCCCACAGCACGGCACTTTCAGGCTGACAAGCTTTGCCTTCAAAGCTCGGTTTCCTTTTTGCTGAGATCCTTAAAAGAGGGTCACCCACGCACTGTTCAGCCTTCACCATCCTGTCTGAGCTCGCAACACACCCAGCAGAAAGGAGAGGGGACATTCTACAAGGCTTAGGTTCAGCCTCAAGGTGAAGGCTTATTAAGCCAACACTGGCTCATGAAGAAAAGCCCTTCTAATTCCCCCACCCCCGACATCAAGAAGAGGTAAGATCAGATCAAATAAGAAAAAAACCCTGTACTTTGTACTCTGAATGGCACAGGTTGAACATGTCAAGTTTCCCCCAAATTGTCAGAGAAATATCTCAGATGACAGCTCTGTGGGGAGAGCAGTCACAGGAGTGTATGGCTTGAAAGTCTCCTTCTATTAGGAAGGGTTGGAAAGAGCAGAGAGGATCATCCTGAAACATAATAGAAGATTGAGAGGGTAGGCGAAGGATGCACTTGACTCTTGGGAAGGTTGTCATGGGAGAGAGGTGGGAAATTTGTTCTCTAAGGCACTGCAAAGCGGGCCAGACAGATGAACAGTAAGAACTCAGGGGAGACCATTTTTTGTTAAATTGGTATCAGCAGCCATTGCGTTCTGCACGAATCAGCCTGAACCAAACAAGGTAGCAGGCATTGCCATGGGGCCATTGCTTTGATTATCACAGTTAAACCCTGTAACCGCATCTAGAAGCAGCGCCCTTCTGTCAACACTTGCAAAACGGGAAGGAGGGAACTTGGTGGATTGGCTTCCCTCAGACTAGCGTGGCTAGTGAGAGATAGAGGAGGTAAACTGACTCTCAGGCTTGGCTTTCAGCACCTGTGCATTCACCTCCTGTCCCCTGCCGTAGCCCTTGGAACAGGGAGCTTCCTCTTCATGACAGGGAGGGAGCAGGATACTTAGCGTTAGTTGCCACTTCAAGGGTTGGCCTCTCAGCGCCCTATTTCTGTATTTATTTGTTATCTGAGGTTGTGAGCTCCTCAAAGGCAGAGACCACAGCCACACGGGGTCCACAGGCGATGCCAGGTGCCTGTGAAGGAAGAGACCTCACCCTGCTCCTGACTTCCTTACAAGCAAAAATCCTGTTACCCCCTGGCCTCAGCTTTTGTCTCAGGAACCAAAACAGTCATTTGACTGACTTTTCTATGTATGTTTTATTGTGAACCAGGTCAGAGATAAAAGCACCAGGAAGGGAGTTTTAGGGATAATCACATAGCTTCTTGCCCTGTCTTTGAAGGTCATAGCTCTTTTCACTAGGGCATCTGTCTTAACCTGTGTAGTCATGTGGTTATTGCCTTATCAAAGTCACTTGTCAGATCAATAATCTTTCAACATATGTCCCAGGCACAGGCTGGTCACAGTTCATCATGCTACTTTAAGAGAAGGAACAAAAGACAGAGTCCCACCTTCCGACTCTCACGCCTGCCAAGGCAGATTTGTTGTTTTATCTTTTACACAGTAGGGTCCTCCCCAAGATTCCATCTGAAAGCAGAGCTTCAACCCCAAATGGAGACTTCTGGGCTAGCTGATTTCTTTCCTGATGGTGCTTTCGGCTTTATCTACAAGTCTACAATCATACAGGTATATGCTGATGAATATGGATAAAAGGCGATCTCTGGGATACTCTTCAGCTGATGACTTAATTGTATCCTCAAACACTCATGTCTTTGTATAAAAATCTCCAATTTTTTTTTTCTATTTTAGCCACCTTAACAAACCAAACATTCAAGGCACCTCATTCCATATAATCTCTGGCAAAACACAAACCTGCGTGGTCTCTAATAAGTCAACAGAATGTTGCAGTTGTAGAAAAATCGGCTAATAGACATGCCATCCACACTGGAACAGGGCACTAGTGTTGACTTACTCAGTCAAGTTTGGAGTCAGGGAGGGCGGTCCCTGAACACTCAGATATCTGCAGACACAACAGCAGGCTGATCCCAAACATGCCAATTACAGAGAAAACATTTTAAAGGTCACTCAGGGTCATCAGATATCCTTCAGTCCTGAGAGTTAGCATAAGCTGCCAACTCTGTGGTAGAAAGTCAGGGGTCCTCAGCCTGGGCTGTTGATGTAAGGCTTGGAGATGTCCCACACGGTCTGAGATTGTTGTCTTCCAGAAAATACCATCATCTTACTTGTGCCCTAGCTGATTGGGGTTGTGGCTGACTCTTGGCCTAACAAACTTCAGAATAAGTTCAACTCTTGAATTCTCTTCTTATGTCAAGAAGTCACTGGTGGACCTCAATCAAGCTCTTCCTATATAGTCTCAAAATTCCTTGGCAGAAGCCAGTCAGGACTTTCAGAAAAACACTTTTTTGTACAATGATGGTTTATTCATTTGCAAGCCCTTGCGTATAGGTAGCTATGTGCTGAATGCACAGTGTAAAATGGATGAAAATATAAAGAAATGGTATCAATATAAATTTGATACCTATCAGGAATAGCTATGTATCAAAAACAAAAACAAAAACAAAACACTGGTGGATTCACTCTTAGGGCATATGAATTCCTCTGACATGGCCCTTTGAGAAAGTTTACAGTGCGAGACACAAAATCCCTCCCAGGGATCAGGCTATATATATAGCCATGGTTATCCTTGTACCATGCCACTATTGCACTTAGACAAGACCATTGAAGACTTTTATGTCCCCAACCCCACCCCACAGCCTTCACAGCACTTTACAACACTATAAAAGCTGAACAGCAGGCAGAGATTTTCACGCTCAGTTTGAGAATAATTTCTCAGTGTCCCATAATCAAAAATGGTGGTGTCTTCAGCTACAGAGTCTTACATTTGGTTATGATGAGCAAAGAAGAGCTATAACAATAGCCTTTGTAGTTTTGGGAACGAGAAGAAAAGGATGTTTTAGCTAGTAACACCTCCCTACTTCACTCCTTCACTCCTTTCTTCAGTGACTTTTCAAAGAAATCCGTTCTTTGCCGCTCACTCCACCAGGCCCTGGGAAGTCAGCAGTAGATAAAACAGGCCACGTGCTGCCTTCATGCATTTCAGATTAACAGCAAAGAGGGCATCGTGCAGCTCTGCATGGCTTTTTAAAATCTCAATTATGGTAAGTGGAAGGTACTTGGGGCTATGGCAATATAGAACAAGGAGATGAGATTTGATGTAGGAGGAGCCTGAGGGAACTCAAAGATGGTATCTCATCCCCAGATAGAAATGCCAGTAATGATGATGATGACAGTGATGATGGTAATTATGGTGGTAATTATCAACACTTATTAAGTACCCATTTGGGGTCATTTATTACTCAAAGCACTTCCTATACCTCATTTTGTTTAATTCTCATAACATCACTGGAGGAGGCAGTTAATATTTACGCTTCTTTTTAGACATAAGCCATAGCAGTTCAGAGAGTGTCAGGAATTTGACTAATGGCACACAGCTGATAAGTACAACCCAGAAATCAAGCCCAGGTCTGTCCAATAGGAGAGCCGTACTTCTCAGACTCCCTCGACAGAGGCTTCTGAAGCAACTGTGACCCCATATGGTGCCAAGTGAAAGGGAGTGGGTGAGCTAGGCCTTTTCAAAGGAGTCTACAGATTTCTCAGTGTAGGTGGGCAAAAGATTGAAGAACAACTTCTTCTCGGGCTGAAGAAATCAACTGGGGGTGTGAACTAGCTGCTGTATGGACCAAAACTTTTGCCTCTAAATGCCTCTGAGTTAGTGGTGCCCACAGGGTGAAAATGACTCTTTGGACTCCATGATCCTCAGAGAGCCACTGGGAGACCAGCACCCACCGTCCCTTTCACACCTTCTGGCAGACCAGAAGAGATTGTTCAAATGACATTCCATTGAGTTTGCATTTTGGGTTTATTTCTGTCTGTGAAGTTTACCTTCTTGACAGGGACCTGCTTCTACACCTATCTCCCCCCTGGCTGTTCTATGCCCAAGTATCACAGGTCACAGTACTGAAACCATGGACTCTGGTCTTCTCTGGACTGTGAGGAAGCCAATCTCTTCTTTCTCATAAATGTAGTGACACTAGGGAAGTCATTTTACCTTTGTCTTTATTTGGAATGGTAATTATGTCAGCCACAAGGGCCTTCAAGAGGGTCAGGATATAAATTCAGAATCAGATGGAGGGTGTGGAGATGTGTGTGTCAAGCAGATAAGCACACAGAGGCAGAAAGCAGGGAAGTGGTTATTTTGGGCTCAGGTGTGCAAGGGCAAGATATGTGTGAGTCAAGGGTAGCGAATGATGGCCAATGGTTAGAGAGTTCACTGTCGTGTGATGTAGGCACATTAAGTTGATTGTGGAGAAAAGAAGACACATGCCTGAAACTGGAAATCTGGCCAAGAGCTCAAGGTTGGGGAGCTTCTAGGCCCCATGAATGACCCCACTACCATAACTTTGCTAGACGACTGGCCACTAAAGACACGTCCTTACCGATTGGTTAGCGCAGATCACAAGCCTCAAAATGGAAGATCCCTTGTGCAGCGGACAGTGGTAACACAGAACCTCACAACTGGCCAAAGTGTAGAGAACAAGTGTTTTCTGGACAAGAACAGTGGAGTGCTCCACAAATGGGACAGTGATATCACATCCCCTCCCTGTGAAGGCCAGGAACCATAAGACTCTAAGAAACAGAGGTTGGGGAGGATTGTTGTGAAACAGAGTCTTCAGAACACGACAGGGACCCTTGCAGCTGTGGTTGCCTGAAGTAGACCTGAGCAAGATTTTCAGTATTCCAGCAAGGACAGGGGAGGGACTTAAAAATTCACACCCCTAGCCATTGCTGAGGAGCTATTGATAACTGATGGCTTCTGGAGCAAGGAGAGTCACTTTTCTTTAAGTCTCTGTGTGGCTCCTGGTAGGTCACTCATGCTCCAGTGGATGGTCACCTATCCAGGAGTGCATGTTATATACATTAGACTCTGTATGTCATTAAAAATGTAAACAAGGGAGGACACAAAATTGGGAGGGGTGGAGAGGTGGGGTGGATCTAGGAGGAGGAGTGGGAAAAAATATGATCCGAACACATTGCACAATTCTCAAAGAATTAAGAAAAATATTCTATTTCTAATACTGAATGTGGAAATGAACAAATCTGTGACCATATCAAGAATCCATGGACTATTTACTTTAAGTGGGTAAGTGGTATGAAACGTGAATTATATCTCAAAAGAATGGGTTTGGTGTAATGAAGGTGTAATGACATGGCTCTCCAAGGTTTGAATCTTTCAAGTTCACTTGATAGAGAACCCAGTACTGTAGCAATATTCGTCTATGTTGTCAAATAATGTAAATTAATAATAGATATATAAGCATGTGTGTGCACATATACACACACAAATGATACATGTACTTACACAACAGATAGATTTAGTTTAAGAA
Organism: Meriones unguiculatus; assembly: GCF_030254825.1. Lineage (NCBI taxonomy): Eukaryota > Metazoa > Chordata > Mammalia > Rodentia > Muridae > Meriones > Meriones unguiculatus. Next base: position 13,883,904 of record NC_083359.1, read on the forward strand.
ATTCTCAATAAGAATTATTCAAGTAGGGTACGTTCCTATTCCTGAAGACACCACGACTTTCAGATGCAGGGCCCAGAAGCCTCAGAACTATAACGGACCTGAAAGCCTACTCCTTGATGACTAGTTTTCATGGTACCCAAAGGCACCTCTAACCCTAACCCTAACCCTAACCCTAACCCTAACCCTAACCCTAACCCTAACCCTAACCCTAACCCTAACGGAATCAACCAACAGTCCTACCCAGCTATGATACCTATGAACCACATCAGTATGGCACAATAACCCTAAATGTGCACAAGTGGCACACATATCTTGGGGGTGACCAAGTCTGTTGAGAGGGCCGTAAGGATAGCTAAGTCATGGATCTTGGAGAACCTACAACCATCACTAACTAGCTTTTAAAGATTTGCCCTTATTCCCAGAGGTAAGTGTGGTCCTCACCCATCATCAAGGAAATGTCTCTTTGTAACAGATGGGGACCATTATGGAAAGCTACAACTAACCAAAATGCAGAGTTGTGGAGCGGGCAGTCCCAATGGATTCATCTACAACACAGCTCCTAAACGTAAGGCCCAGTGGTCACTACCGAAGAGAGGGTAGAAGAAATTGTAAGTGCCAGAGGAACAAAGAGTTTTCCCTGAGATTGTACATCCTAGGAATATTAGAAGCTCTACTGATGAGGTCTCACCAGCATGTCTACCCAAACATGACCTGAACAACAAGCACAGCAATAGACAAGCTGACACAGAGAGGAGAAAGCTCCTGAGTCCTCAACCCTGTATAGGTAACTAAGGCATGCTGAGCATGAAAGAAATGGTCTTCCCCAGGCAAGAGCACACCAACTGGCTATCTACCACCAAATGAACTGCTCTGAACACATGCCACACACAAGTTACATTATACAGACTCAGCAGGGTGCACTTATGAATATATGTTATTAATGAAAGAGAGACTATAAATTTGTATAAGAGCAAGGAGTGGTATATGTGTGGTTTTAGAGGGAGGAAAGAGGAAGGGAAAATGATAAAATTACATTATAATCTTAAAATATAAAAGAGGTAATTAGGAAAATTCTCCACCTGTGCAGAGCACTTAACTTCTCAAGGCACAGCTGTCTGGCAACACATTCGGCCGATGGCAATACATGTTCCTAATGACACCAAAGGAAGACAGAGAACTACCATTTCCAACTGACAAATGGGGAAACTGAGGTCTGAGGCTTGATGACTAGCATAAAGCTTGCCAAGTTAGAGTGACATCGGTCACAAACATCACAAAGTTTGGATCCTTCAGACTCCTTCTCCATAAGCCTTTCCTCCTCCCTTAGGCAGCTCTCCACCGGTGGTGACTTAATTCCCACAGCATCCTCCAAAGTGGCCAGAGGGAAGATTTCTGGGCATTGCACTGAAGCCCAGACCTTCTGAGCTAGTAGAAAGGACTATAAAGTGTGCTCCATCTTTTCCAAAGGGGTTCTGTTCCTTAATCTATAATTGCTAACTACAGTGCTCCTGAGAAAAGGGCCAGCCCCATGCAGCAGCAGGCTAATTATGTGGCTGAATTTCTAAAAAATTATCATCTTATAAATTGTGATGTTTCTCCGAAGGGGAAAGAAAACAGAGTACATCCTCCACCATGTTTCAAACTGAATTAATTAAGAATTTGAAGCCTAATTATCAACTAATCTATTGGAACACGCCAGTCTTTCGTATCTGGCTGGTGTTTGCAATTTGCAGCCTATTAGCAGCAGTTGTGAGAATCTGAGAACTCATTAGGTCAGAAGAAGAAAAGTGTGGATCAGAAGGACAGGGCAAGTCAAGGGGCTGACTTGGCGATGCTGTGGCTGAGGGGGTCACTTGGTAGCAGATGCGGACTGGTGGTGTAACTCCCTGGGTCCTTTCTTCAGAGGCTCGGAGGCCACTGGATCGTTTTTGGGTTACCAATGGAGGTAACCATGTACACCTCTGCCCAGGTGCCTTCCCAAGCAGTGGGTGTCCTAGAGAGGTGCATGCTGCCACCGACCTTGATGCTCACCTACACGCACTGCTTACTGCTGCATGACACTAGTCGTGCCATGTTCCCCTGGTGGCTCTGTTTCCCTACAAGCAGCAGAGGTTCAGATGGGACTGACTTCCATGGTCCCGTCCAGCATTGTGGATCTGGGATATGGGGACATCACAACTTTCTAATGAACAACTTTCATTTCTTGCAAATAGTCTTTCAGGGGTGAGATCCTTGGCTTCCCCATGAAGATTCTAAACAGGCACTACTCACTAAGATGCAAACATCTAGAGAAGATGATAGATTTAGCCATTGACACCGGAGTCTAAGTTAACCTATTTCAGTAAGGACTTTTGAGTCACTACCCCAGCCTTGAGGCACTGGGGCAGCCAAGGCAAGGGAGGTTCAGAAGGTAGAGAGGGGGAAAGTCAGGACAAGCTAAGGCTGGAGAGCAGGCTGGGCAGACTTTAAGGATTAGACAGATGTCAGGACTCCACCTTTAGACACAGACTGTGTGCCTTAATTTTTACTAATGAAGTTTATTCACAATATAGTATAAAATACTAATCCTTTATTTCTTTGTTTTAACATTGCTCAGAACAAGATACTCTGACTAAAACAGAACATGGCTATATTTCAGCTCAGAAAAGTTAACGTTTAAAATTTTCTTACAGAATATAATATGGCAAAAATCACAACTGAATGGAAACATAAAAAGTTAAGAAGACAGACCAGGGCAATGGAGACACTTTGTAGAAGGTGTGAAAAGCAAGGGAAGTGAATGCGTGGCTATATCTGTTGTGGACTTAGGTTTGATGGAAGCTGTAGTCATTTTGGGGGAAAAACAAAACAAAACAAAACAAAACTGTGGAGTTCCTGAAAGTGTTAAGCACAGAGTTTAGTGAACGACCAGTCTCCTGACTAGGTATATTTCACGGCTCAAACTTGTATGCAAGTCTTTTTTTTTTTTTAATACCGGTCCCAAGGTGATAATGATTTAGAAGTCCATTGGCTGTGTAATGGATGTGACACAAACTATCACTGTATAATGAACTACTATCTGGCAATAAAAAAGGAATACACCCAGACAGAATGTACAGTAGGATTGCCTGGGGCTGGAGGAGCTTGGTGGGCGGGTGAGTTATGTAATGACTACTGATGGGTATGGGGGAAGGGGTGATGGAGTGTTTAAAAAAGTTGGGATGGCTTCCTAACCCCATAAATATACACAGAGCCATGGAACTGAGCACTGTAAATTAGTGCGTGGTCTATGAGTTTAATCTTAAGGAAGTCTCTAAAATATGGGTCTGAGTACAAAAGAATATTACATTTGACTATGGGGAAAAAGAGCTCAAAGAATCAAGGTTTGTGACATAAAAGATGAAAGTGGGAACCGTGACACAGAAAAATTAGGCTTGTCAGAAATGATGATTGTCGAAGAAAACTTAGGCAGACACAGTCTACATAAAAAGTTGACGCACACAAAGGATTTGAGAAGCCCAAACCGTCTTTATGGCATGCAAAATAATTGCACCTAATAAACAGTCACAGTATGTTGAAATGAAAGCTTTTTTTTTTTTTTTTTTTTTTAAGACACAGGCATATCTAGACTGTCTATAAAAAAGAAAAAAAAATCCCTCTCTAAATTGGCATTACTATAGGTCACACTGTAAGGTAGTTCCCAGTTAAAGAATTGCCAATTCTAGCATAATTATCATTTAAATGTCTGAACTTGTGAATAGTAAAACAACCATTGAGTTGAAAACCAGTTGGATCCAGACATTTAGTATCTATTCCAAGAAGTGGTGATTTTTCCTCACTCCTAGGGCCAGAGCTGATCAGAGAGGGCTGGAACGGAGGATCAAAGCCTGCACCAGCCTCTAGTGTCTCTCAGGGACAGCTAGAAGCTCATGGGCCGTGTGCTGCAGGTGGAAAGGAGAGCTGTGATGGTCAAGCTTCAACTGCTGCCTTGATCCAACCTCTCCTCACCTGGGAAGAGATTCTCAGCAACAGTTATGTCTACATTGGTGTCTTAGCTTGGGTTTCCATAGCTCAGCTCCTTCTCTGGCCCCGTGCCTGCCTGGATGTGGGTTACACAGTGGCTTCTCAGAGAAGTGCAAGGATCTGGGAGGCCAGAGCTCGCCCTGCATAGGGAGCAAAAGGGCCTCACCAGAGGGCACCTCCCCTGCATGCTGGTCTCAAGAGGCCTAGCTTTCCCTGCTACTAGTTTGTAGCCTACAGCTGACCTTGTTGAACCAAGGTGGAGAGGGGCTCTTCACAGAAATGACACCATGACTGAGGCAACTCTGGTAAGAGAGAACATTAAACTGGGGCTAGTTTACAGTTTCAGAGGTTCAGTCCATTATCATCCTGGTGGGAAGCATGGCAACCTCTAGGCAGACATGATGTGACACAGTTCCTCTAACAAGGCCACACCTCCTCCAGTAAAGCCACACCTCCTAATAGGGCTGTTCCCTATGGCCAAGCATTCCAACACAAAACTATTCAAACCACCACAATTGGCTTGACCTATGGGCACACCTGAGGCTTTCTTAATCAAGTGAGTGCTGTGGGAAGACCCAGCCCAATGGGGGTGACATTGCTGCCTAATGGAGGGGGGCATGAACTTAATAAAAGTGGAGAGGCTGAGCTGCACACAAGCAAGCAAGGGAGCATCCGTCCATTTCTCTCTGTTCTTGACTGGATGGGATGTGAGCAGCTGTTTGAAGTTCCTTCCTTGACTTCCCCGGGGTGATGGAGGAAGCTGTAAGCTGAAACAACAGCCTTTATCCCTTAAATTACTTGTTCACAGGGTGCTTTTATTTCCCCTCCACAGCAACAGAAAGGAAGCTAGAGCGGAAGGGCAGAGGCAAAGAGGTACATTTTGTGTCTCTGAGACGTGGCAATGCCACTGCGAATCGGCTCTTCCTCCCACACGGTTCCCATCAGGTGAGTGTGAAGCAAGCTCAGACCACAGGTGTGGGAAGCACAGGGCTGGACGGCTCGTCCAGGTCTACTCACCAGGTTTGCGAGGATGTAGTGGTAACCAATGCCGTTCTTTTCCAGCTTCACAATCTGAAAGGCAGAACAGCAGGGAACTCATCAGTCATGCTGGCACCTACCGTGATGAGAGCAGCGGTGACAGCAGCTGACACCAACTGGCCATTTACGACACGCCTCCTCTGTCCTAAGTGCACAAAACTGTAGCATCCTTACCAGGCAACAACAGTAATGCTGTTAGCATCTTTGGCAGATGCAGCTATGTAGGGTAAATTCAGGATCTGAAGTCACTGTTGCCTGGCTTGAGGAGTGGGCATGGTGGGAGCTTATCGCTATAACCCCAAGGAGGAAGTCTAAGTGGTCACTCACTTCCATAAAGCTTTCTTCACACGTGGTGAAGGAATCTTACATTGCCCGGATTTGGCTGTTATTCACACCGGCATCAGGGAGGGATGCTCAGGTGGTCACATGAGTGAGTGAGTGGATAGTCACTTGGGTGTGAACCCACGTGCAGACACCATCTCTGCTTTCCGCATCTGAAGTCTGAGTTCTCCTCCCTAAATGGTTGAGCACTCCAGCATCATTCAACATGGGCGTTGGGAAGGAGGGCTGAATTACCTGGTCCGACCCCTCATTAGACAGACGGAACTGGCCTGAAGTGGGGAAGCAGTTTTTCCAGACCCCTGTGTGGTCTGCTGGTAATGGAAGGACAGAGGTGCCTGACGCGTGATGCTTTCTGCCTGGCACCAGGTTGCTTTTAGGGGAAGCATCCAGGATTCCCAAACACTTCCTGTCTTTTTAAAATGTTTGTTTTACTGGGTGCACATGCGTGTGTGTGTGTGTGTGTGTGTGTGTATGTGTGTGTGTGTGAGCGCTCGCACATTAGCATACACATAAGCATGTGTGTGGGCACACATATGCATGCATGCATGCAGAGGTCAGAGGTTGATGGCAGGTATCTCACTTGGCTGTTTCATCCTATATATCAAGGTAGAATTCCTCCCTTGGTGCAAGAGCTTGCCAAGTCAGCCAGTCTGGGTATAGTGCATGCCCTGGGGCTCCTGGCTGCGCCTCCTGCATGGTGGGATTAAAGCTGAGCAGTCACCCACCATTCGTGTGGGTATCCTGGATCACATCTGTACTGTAAGCACTTTAACCCTGTGCCACCTCCCCAGCCCTCACTCTCCCATTGTGAATGCAGACTGTCCTTAAGCATCTTGAAGTCAGGGAAAGTATTTGTGGAAAGAGCCCCCGAAGGTCTGCCGGAACGGCTTGACACGCCACTCAGGAGGAACAGGTGAGGCCACACACCTTGGTTCTGGCCACAGCGAGCCTGATATCAATTTGATCTATTTCTTCCTTTCTTTTTCTTTTTTTAAAAATCATTGAGTTGGGTTTGTATACCCTCTTGATGCCTCTTCCCCCTGCACTGCTATAAAGAGACATGAAATATATGAAAGGCACCAAGGCTCCTGGCCTAACTGAATAAATTTTCAAGGTTATTAAAATCCACACTCAGACATCTCTTTAATTGGATGTATGTGCATAACGGCTCGAATTTTTTTTTTTTTTTTTTTTTTTTTTTTTTTTTTTTTTTTTTTTGAGGAGGGGATTAATTAAATGCAAGCGCACACGATGCATGTGCTGGAATTGTGGTGAGACTGAAATTCCAGTCACTAGCGCTCAGAAACCACCAAGGTGATAGTTTTATTAATAATTCTTCATTACTTTTCTGTTTCCTTGTCAAATGGCATGCCGTCTCTTCAACAAGGAAACACCTTTATCAAAAGCATATTCAGCTTCCAATAAACACACAGAAAGCAAATAAAGATATTTCAGAGCCAATTACACTCAGGGAGTGTAGCCACTGTTTTTTTTTTTTTTTTTTTTTTTTTTGCAAAAATGGGAATGCAGAAGGAAGTAGAGGAAAAGCCAGTACGGGATGACTTTTGACCAACGAAAACGAGTGGCTTGTGCATTTCAACCTCATGGTGACTTCCACACTGCTTCCATCCATGGCACACTTCCTGCTTTGACTCATTTTTATCTCACAAATATTCATCAAATCCTAACTGCATGAAGCTGATGCGAAGTGGACAGGGAATGAAAGAAGATTTTTGGTATGGGAGGCATCCCACAGTGAATGAACGGGACACAGATGAATGCACACAAGTGACTGACTAAAGAGGGTATTGTGAAGGTAGGGTCCTTCCCCTCAGGGATTCCCCAAAATTCTTCACCAAGTGGACATTCTTTGTGCTTTCTTTGTCCACAGAGCGTACAGGAATGGCCCCTGCAGGCCTCCAGACTCTCTACATTCCTTCTGGATGACATCTCATCTGGTCCCTTCTGTGTAGTCTTCTGTGATTAGTTCAACAGATGTCCACTGGACACGGACTTCGTGCTAAGCACTGGGTAACGTGCTGGGGTACAGCTCGAACAGCAAGGCAAGGTTCCAGGGACCTCGCTGAGCTGAGGTGCAGTTTTAGGAGGAAGCCAGATGGTAAATATATAAATAGATGAACGAGGAAGACGTCAGCAGGTCATAAACACCACAGAGATAATAAAGCGGGGCAGTATGATGGATGGCCCTGGGAGGTTCTGGTTGACTCTCACCTCGAATTCATTCTGTCCTTAATGACTGCGTTACACCATTTAGTGTCTTCTATGCTGGCAAAGAAAATTATCCAAATAACCCTCTTTGCTATATATGTCTATATTTCAGGCTTATTTATTTTTATATAAATTTATTTTATATAAATTTTATAAATTTATTTATATAAATAGAATTTTATATAAATATACATTTTTACATAATATACATTTATATAAAATGTTATATGTTTATTTTATTTCATACTATGTCTGAGTGTCTACATGCATATATATGGACCATGTGCTCAGTGACTACAGAGGCCTGAAGAGAGCATAGGAATCTCTGAAAGTGTAGCTACAAGTCACATGGCTGCTGGGAACCAAACCCAGATCCCCTACCACAAGGGCAGCAAGTGCTTGTAACCAGCGGACCATCTGTCCAGCTCCTGAAGTTACACATTTTTATGTCTTAAAATCTGTATTCTGCCTATGAAGGAAACTTGTAGTACTTGACTTTCTGGTCTGCCTTACCTCACTTAACAGGACACCTCCTAGTTATTCCGATTTTTTTCAAACAAAAGAATTTCGTTTTCATTCCTGACTTAGTGGAACTCCTTGGTGTACACATAACACTTTCTCTTCACTCATTCATCTGTTGATGTGTACCTTGGCTATCATGAAATAGTGCTGAAGCAAGCACAGTGTCTCCTCTGTGCATTACAAAGGTGTGCTTCGTGTGGCTGGATCCTTTTTATACGGTAGTTACATTTTCAGCTCTTGAGGAACAGCCATACTGGCTAGTGACATTTCCACAAGTACTGTGTGCCCTGTTTTCATTTTTATCTTTCTGAATCCTCACTAACAGTTGCAGTATTTGCTTTCTTCTTTTGTCTACCAAGACAAGGTCTCACTATGTAGCTCTGGCTGGCCTGGAACTCACTATGTATACCAGGCGGCCCTCAAACTTGCAGAAAACTGGCTGCCTCTGTCTCCTGAATGCTGGGACTCAAAGCATGAGTCATCATACCTAGCATTGTTTTCTTGATCTTAGATATTTTAGGCTTTTTTTTTTTTTTTTAGAAGAATCTTTTTCAGTTGCACATTTATTTATCTTGTGTGTATCCACACACACACATGTGCATGTGAAAGCCAAAAGCCAGCTTACAGGAGCTGGTCATCTCATTCTACCATGGAGGGTCCGACACTCAAGTTTGGGTTTCTGGGCTTTGCTGTGTTTGTCTGTGCCCACAGAACCATTTCACCGGTGCAATTTTAGCCATTTTGACTGGAGTGAGTGGCAACTCAGCGTGAATTTGATTTGTACTTCTCTTGTGGCTCAGAATGTTGAACAGATTTTCACCCATTTCTTGATTATTTATGCTTCTTTTGAGAACAGTCAGTTCATTTCAGCACTCTACTTATTGATTGGATTTTTTTTTTTTTAAAAAATTTAACCTTTTGTGGTTCTTGTAAGTTCTAGATTTTATTCCCCTTGCAGATGAACAGGAGTATTCTCCCCTTCTGCATGCCCTTTCTTCACTCCACTAATTGTCTCCTTTGAAGTCCACAAGACTTTTAATTGTGTGTAATCCCATTTGTCACGTTCTGACCTACTGGGTTTCTTTACAGAGGATCCTCAAGCAATGCCTAAATTTCAAAGTTCTTCCTTTGATTCCCTTTAGCAGATTCAGAATTTGGGATCTTAAATAAAGGCCTTTGATCTATTTTGAGTTTATTTTTCTACTAAGTGAAAAAAAAAAGAGGGAGGGATCCACATTCATTTTCTGCCTGTAAAAATCTGGTTTCCTCATTATTCCTGGCTTAAGAGGTTGCCCTTGCTCTAATGTGTATTTCTGGCACCATGCTCTAGGTGACAGGGGTTTATTTTAAGAACCTCTACTTTGTTCCAATGGTTGTCATGTCTGTTTTTGTGCCATTGCCATGCAGGTTTTGTCACTGTGGCCTTATGATATAATTTAAAATTGGGAGTTGCATTTTCTATTACTATGAAGAGGGCATTGAAATCTTCATGGAGGCTGTACTGGCTTTGCAGATAGCTTTGAGAAGCATGCCCATTTTCATGCTATAGTTCTGCTGGCCCATGAGTAAGTGGAGATGGAGACTCTTCCAATCTCTATTGTCTCATTCACTTATTCATCAGTGTTTTGAGGTTTAATTACAGAGGCCTTTCAACTTCTTGTTAAGTTGGTTTGGTTTGAAATGTTCCCCATAAATAAGCTCATGTGTTTGAACACTTTGGCTCCAGCTGACAGTGCTATTTGGGGAGGTCATGGAATCTTTATTTGATGTAGCCTTTCTAGAGGAAGCACCTTACTGGGGATGGGCTTTGAAGCATTATAGTTATACTCTACTTCCGGCTCTCTGCTTCCTGTGTGCAGCTGCTATGTGACCAGCCAGCTCGCTGTTCTGGCTCCTATGCCTTCCTCACCTCACTGGGCTCTCTCCTTCTGGAATTGTGATCCAAAATTAACTCTTCCTACCCTGAGTCACTTTTTGTCAGAATATTTTACCATATCAGCAACAAAGGAAGCTGATGCACGGTTATTTTTATTTTTAAAGTTAGTATGAATGGGACTTAAAGTCATTTTTTTTCAGCAAGTACATTATTGATGTGTAGAAAAGCTACTAATTTTGTATGTTTTAATATCCTTGTTATTTGCTGAAAATTTTTGTCAGATCAAAGAGTCTACTAATAGAATCTTTAGTCTTTTAAGTATAGGCTAGTTGTCTGCAAATAGAAAGAATTGGACTTCTTTCATTCTGGTTTGGATTTCTTCTATTTCTTTTCCTTTCTTTACAGCTCTAAGACTCCAAACACTACATTCACTATGAATAAAGAAAGTAGTCACCATTGTCTGATTTGTGACTTTACAGGAAATTCTTTCAGTTTTTTCCCCACTCAGGATGACATTGGTTGTATGTTTTTCACAAAACCTTTATTATGCTGAGGTACATTATTTTATTCCTAGTTTCATCAAGGATTTTATCATGAAGGGATGCTGAATTTTATCAAAGGCTTTTCCTTCATGTACTGACCCCATCACTTCTGTCCCTGCATCTGTCTCTGTGCTGTGCTACATTGACTGATTTGCCTATGTTGAATCATTCTTGCATCCTCCAAAAGAACCAACTTGTTTATACTAGTTGAGCTTTTTAATGTGGCCTCAAATTAGTTTCACAAACATTTTGCTGAAAAACACTTAATTTTTCTCTTTATTTCTGAGAATTTAATACATATAAACTATGAAATTTGATATGATCACATGCATCCTGCTTGCTCTTTTCAGTTCTTTCTCTATCTCCACCAACAGGACACCCTCATAATTTCCTGTCTTTTAATTTTTTTCTTATAGCCCACAAAGTTCAGTTAGTGCTGTCTATCTATGCATGATGTGGGACCATCCACTGGAACACGGGGAGTCTATCCATGTCCAAGTCATCGGAGAAGAATGAATCTTCCTTTCCTGAAAACTGTCAGCTGCAGATAGCTCCTCAGATAAAGAATAGAGCACGAAGGTCATTTTCCCATCTATGCTGGGCTTTTGGCTTGATCCTGTGCATGTAACCACAAAATTTTTGCTGTTTGTCAAGGAAATTAGTCTATAGTCCACCTTACCATCTCTCTGCCTCCCTCCTCTCTCCTTCCTGTCTTTGTCTCTGTTTATGTCTGTCTCCTCCTCCCCAGACCCTCTCTGTATAGCCATATCCGGCTGTGGTGTCAGAGTATCACCATTTCTATAGAATGACTTTGGTAATGCACCTTCCCTTTATAGCCTATGAAATAGTTTCAGACGCTTTTCTTTAAAGATTTGATAGAACTTGGCAGTGATTCTTTCCAGTCTTGGGCTTTTCTTTGTTGGGTGACTCATTACTGCTGTTCTATTTTCATCGCTTAATACAGATCTGAGGAAGTTGTTTTTACTGTCTTGATTTAATTTGGGTAGGTCATACTCTTCTAGGAATTCAGTTATTTCCTCTAGATTTCCTATATGTTCAGAGCATATGTTTTCAAAGTATTCTCTAGTGGTCCTCTAGATTTTATTGGTATCCATTATAATGCCTTCCCCCTTTCATTTTCATTGCTAATTTGGGCCACCTCTTACTTTCTTTTGGTTATTTTATGCAAGCACTTGTTCATTTTGTTCTCTTTTTTAAAAGCCAAATTTTTGTCTTTCTTTTTTTTTGTATTGTTATTTTAGTCTTCATTTAAGCAATTTGTGCTCTGTTCTTTATTATCACTTTTTTTCTACTAATTTTGAGATTATGTATTTTTTTGTTTTTTTAAACTTTTAAAATATCTAGTTATTAATCTGCAATTTGTTTTTTAGTGTAAGGACAAATAACTATATTACCGTGACATAAAAGTTCTGATAAATTTTTAAATTTCATTTTGTATTTTCATTTGATTCTAGAATTTAGAAAATATTTCTCCCTGCTTTCCTCAACAATCCACTGATGAGTCAAAATTGTATTTTACAACCTTCATGTTTTTGTATAGTTTATATCATTCCTTTTCCTCTTAAGTTTTAGTTTTATTACACTATGATATTATAATATACAGCGGATTAATTTAAAGATATATATTGGTTTTTTTGAGACAGGGTTTCTCTGTGTAGCCTTGGCTGTCTTGGACGTGCTTTGTAGACCAGGCTGGCCTTGAACTCACAGAGATACACCTGCCTTTGCCTTTCCAAGTGCTGGGATGACAGGTATGTACCATCAACCTGGCTTGATTATATTTGTTAAAACTTACTTTCTTGCTAAAACGTCATCAGTTTTAGAGAGGTTGCATTCATTGTTGTGGAGATGGTGCAGCTTTTGGGTATAATGTTTTGCAGATATCTAAGTCCTTTTGACCTATCACACAACTCAGCTCAGAAGTGTATTTCTTGATTTTCTTTAACCAAGTTATCTACTTATTCATGAGTGGGATCTGAAGTCTCTCAGCATTACTGTGTTAGATCCTAGCAGTCTATTTCTGACCAGAAGTGTTTCTTCTATGAATTGGTGTGCATCAATATTTGGTGCATACTTTCTTGATAGATTGTTCCATTTAATAACCCAACAGTGACCTTTATTTTCTCTGCGTAATTTTACCTATTTCTGCTTGTTTGGGGCTTTCATTTTCCTGGTGTGTGGACTTCCTTCTTATCATTGCCTGCCTGTGTCTTTTGCTAGTGTGTTCCTTATAGATAATACAACATTGGATATTGCTTTTGAATTGGATCAGCCAGTCTTTCTCTAATTGGAGAGTTATTTCCATTTAGGTTTATTACGGAGAAAGGTTGCTAATTGCTTTCTTGGTTGCTTTCTTGGTTCATTCAATCAATATAAGTTCTTTTCTCTTTACCCTGCTCATACTAGAGGTTTGGAAGTTTATCTATTCCTCTCATGAAATTTGTTCTTTCCTGTACTCTTGTATCTAATGATATCTTTCTTTCTTTCTTTCTTTCTTTCTTTCTTTCTTTCTTTCTTCTTTCTTTCTTTCTTTCTTTCTTTCTTTCGTGTACACTAAGTCTATTGATTGCAATGGTTCCTTATGGCTGATGATGCTCCAGTTTTTACACCCTGAAGTAGCTGGTGTCTAGCCCAGGGGTGTCTCCCTTGTGTGTTGAAAAGAAGATGTGAACACAGCAATGAGATCCACACAGTAGATCAGTCTATATTCCTTTAAACCCAGTTCAGCATTAAACCCACTGCTGGTGGGATGAAGCTTTGAGGGTTAGTTACACTTCTGAACTTCAGAGTCCTCAATGAGCATTGCAGAAGAGAGATAGATGTATGTAGAGGTTGTGCCTCAAGCCCAGGGCTACCTATCATTTCTGCCATTATCCTCAGGTGATGGGCTCGTCTTCCATCCACCATACCCTTCCTTGCCTAAGCCAACCTCCTGCTACCTGAAATTCTTGGTTTGTTGACATCAGTCCTTCCTTTTACTCAAAATAGTCTTCTATGTTGGGGATGTGGCTGATTGTTCCTGGGCTCCCAAACTTATAATTGTTCTTTGTGCTCATGGTCAAAGGGTAGCTTAGTCCTAAATGGTAGATTTTTCTCTATCATTTAGAGAAAATGGCTCCAGATGGTGTCAGTCACAGACTGTGAGATTTGAGGAGCAGAAAATTGGACCTCTTCTCCCCTGCTGGCCCCTGCTGGAATGGAGAGCAGCACGGGAACCAAAACCAACTGGAGGCTTCAGAAAACTATGGTTTTGTCCTGGGCATAGAACTTTCTTTTCATCTTTTAGATGAGTTTTTTTTTTTTGTTGTTGTTGCTTCTTACCCTGTTGTAGAACAACCAGACAGCCAGAGCTGTGTACCATCATCTCTGTTGGTTCAGTTGTCCTGTTTCTCCACACTTTTCTGCTATCTTGTCACCCTTTGTGATTTCTAATGCTTCTCTATCATGTCTTTTTATATAAGAATCAAATAATTTAAAATGTTAATAAACGGCAATATAAAAAAAATCACTAAATGGGCCACTTCCTTATGAAATAAAATTTTGCCGTTAACAGAGAAAGTAGCCATAGATGTAGAGGTAAGAAAATTGTTTTCTGTGTTATGTATGTTGTCTTTGTGTGTATATGCATATTCATGTGTGTGTTTGCATCGCATGTTTGTGTGTGTGCATGTGTGTGTTTGTGGTATGGCTAGAGGTCAACCTTTGGTGTCATTCCTCAGCAGCCTTTGAGAGTACTTTTGGAAATGTGAGATCTAGGGGACACTCCAGTTGAGTGAGGGTCACTGGCCAAAGAGCTGCAGGGATAAGCCAGTTCTCTCCTGTTCTCCGTTGCTGGGATTAAAAACATGTATCACCCCATTCAGCTTTGTAAGTATGTGCTGGAGGTTGAACTCATGTTGCATGCTTCTGCAGCAAGGAATTTACTAATTGAGACATATCCCTAGCTTCAGGAAGTTGTACTTAAAAAAATGCACATGGATGTTTTGCCTGCATGTATGTCTGAGCAACACATGTGTGCCTGGTGCCCCTTGAAGCATGAGAGGGAGCTGGATCTCTTAGAACTGGTGTAGAGATGGATATAACTGCCATTTGGTGGCTGGGAACCGAACCCAGGTTCTCTGCAAGAGCAGCCAGTGCTCTTTACTTCTGAGCCATTGCTCCAAGCCTGAAGAAAGTTGTATTCTAAGACATTGGGCCATATTACTAAATCCAGCTTGGTTTGACTGCCTGATTTCTTTTCATGTTAACTGTGAGAACTTGGTTAAAACGAGAAAACAAACAAACAAGCAAACACCTTTTTCTCATCTGTAACTGGGAAATTGATAGGCGCTTTTTGTCTACACTGTGTAAGCATAGAAAGAGCCTAAGGCAGTGCCTTCTCTCCTCTGCTGTCAGTACGCAGAAAGTGGCCTCATGAAAGCGACCACCGCTCTACTAAGGACACCCTGGAGCTATTCATTCATCCATTTCCCAGCTCAGCTCTGCTCCATCCCCCAGCTTTGTAGGGCAGGACCCCTTATCCCTGCTTTGCAGATGAATTCATTTATCATCAGAGGAGGGAAATGACTCAGGAAGCCAGTACAGTTGGCACCACGAGTAACAGCAATAGGTAGCATTTCCACACACCACATCCTGTGGGCAGATTCCTTCCTAAGTACATTCCATGCCCTGGTCCTTTTAGACCTTGTGAAGGCCATCTGAAAAAACTTATCAGTATTTCTGCTCTACAAAGTGGGGATGTGAGATGGAGAGATTACCGGCCTGGTTCAAGGTCACAAAGCTAGCAAGCACTCAACGTGGAAGCCGAACCTTAGCTGGTTTGCTTCTGGAATCTCTGCCTTTACCCGTTCCCTTACACTGTCCCCACACGGTCACCCTGGATGCTCAGTATCTGACTACAGCTTAAAGAACTTCTATCACCATAGAAACAATTTTGTGCTGGTTTCTCTTCAAGGGCAAACCCCAAATCCACACTTGACACTGCAGAACACACAGAGTTAATGCCTGAAAGAGCCTATGGCTTCTAAAGT
Source organism: Meriones unguiculatus (assembly GCF_030254825.1). Lineage (NCBI taxonomy): Eukaryota > Metazoa > Chordata > Mammalia > Rodentia > Muridae > Meriones > Meriones unguiculatus. Next base: position 13,899,506 of record NC_083359.1, read on the forward strand.
CCTCCCTGCTCTGCTGTGGAAACGTCACAGTGATTACTGATCCGATGATGAGGCTTCCTGTGTGTGTGTGTGGGGGGGGGTCCAGGGTCTTGAGGGCCATTATCCAGCCTTGTCATGTTGTCAAGTACCTTAAAAGCCCATCTTTCATTATATGGCGCCTTTCAAACAGGATGACAAGCTTCCTTCTTGCTCGTTCATCTGAATACACAAATGCAGCTCAAAAAGACAGTGACCTACTACACAGAGGCACTTCCGGCTGGGCTGCCTTGCTTTCTCTATTTCTGAATTCAGAGCAGATACAATTTAGGGGTGGCCAGCTAAAGCCACTGAGTTTACAGAACCTATTCATAGGATACACCATTTGTCTTGCTCTCAAAGCCAGTAAGTGTTCAAGAAAGGAGTGGAAGGGGAGGCAGCCCTTAAAACAGGTCAGCTGGCCAAGGCCACGTGATGCCCAATGCTGGATCTGTGAGAGACAGAGCCTCAGGCTGAACACAGGAATCTTTCTGCAGCTTAGCCTTCGTAAGTTCTAAGAGACAATGCGATTGACTTTTAACAGTAAAGAGGAGCACAAGAAGTAAGTTTTTGGTCAGTCAGTGTCAGAACTGCTTGAAGTGTTGTATCAAAGCTCCATGTGGGCTTTGCTACTAAGTCTCAGGTGGAAGTTTTAGGACTCACAGAATGTGAAATGGAAGGCATCAAGCCTCACCTCTTCAGGAGCCCTCTTTAGACTACCCCCCTCTAACAGCCACAGCAGCAGCACACCCATCTTCTTCCCAGTTATCACCAGTGCCTGCCTTGTGCCCCTCATTGCCTTCCGTACCTGGCCCAGGATGGCGTTGAGGCGTTCTGATTCACAGTCCACCACCACCAGCCTTTCCTTTTTCTTCTCCAGGTCCTGAAAGAGCATTCGGTATCCTTCCTCTGTGGTTGTGAGAATGTTGACAGCCGTCACCTGCCAGTTCTTCTCTGCAGCTGTATCCAAGACTCTTTGCAGGACTGACAGGCCTGCGGTAGAGGGGAGGACAGAGAAATGGCAGCTTCAGCATCCACAGGTGACATCCACTCTGCCTGTGCTTGACACAACTCACCCCTATTTCCACCAGGCACATTTAGCTACCTGTCTGTACTTCCATGGTACACAATGCTGTCCATAACCATTTCCACGTGTGCTTGCCACTGTATGTGCTATTTGTATCTATCTCCCTAGGAGGTCACTGCTGTCTCTTTCCCTGTTCCTGTAGCAAGCTCAGTTCCTTCTCTCTCTCTCTCTCTCTCTCTCTCTCTCTCTCTCTCTCTCTCTGTGTGTGTGTGTGTGTGTGTGAATGCCACAAAGGCAAGCACCTGATCTCTTTTTGGTATTCTGTTTGCAGGCCATGGCACACAGGAAGACCGTTGATTAAAAACACCTTTAAAGGCTCAGATCTGAAATATTAGCTAAATTACTTTGATCAGCTCACTTGTCTGTGTGAACTTTGGTTCCTTCCAAAGTAAAGTGGTGGCAAATAGAATGATTGTCTTGAAGGGCTCTGCTGAAGATTAAATAGGAATGTCAGATGTAGGCTGGTCTGAAACCATAAGCGTTCTCTAAATGGTAACTGCTAGGATTTTGGGACAGTGGTACTCTGAATGAGAGGAGTCCCAGAGAGGCTCATATACGTGAATTCTTAGAGGTCTTCAGTTGGTGGCACTGTTTGGGGAGGTTATGGAATTTTAAGAAGATGGGGTCTTAATAGAGAAAGTATGCCTTTGGGGGGGTTGTTCAGGTTTTATAGCTTTGTCACATTTCCTGTTCTCTCTTTCTCTGCTTCGCATATGTAGATGTGATGCAGTCAGCCTGACTTCCTGCTCCTGCTGTCATGCCTTCCCCACCATGATGGACTGACTGTCCCTCTGGAGTCAAAATAAACTCTTCCCTAAGATGCTTTTGTGAGAACATTATTTTTTATCACAGCAGCAGGAAAGTAACCAATACAAGAAAATGTAGTGATTGCTTATTGAACAGGCCAATTTAGTATCTAAAGATAGCTAACAACAGGGAGTCAAATTTATGAAATTTGGATATAGATCTGATCTCTAATCTTTTGCCACACAGTGGGTGCTCAGTAAATGTTTGACTTTGGGTGTCCAAAGAGTTGGAGTCAGATAGAATGAGAAAGCCTGGGACATCACTGTTAGCCCTGAAAATGAAAGGGACCATAAGCTAAAGGTTATGAACAGAGAGAGCAGAGAAGTGTGAGCTGGAAAGACAGGAGAATGGATTCTCATAGTTAAAGACCTTTGAGATCACACCAAGTCCAATGGAGTAATCTGGAATAATCATGGCTTTCAAAGGTCAGTTCATAAGCAGCCTTCATTGCATCTGTAATGTTGGCTCCCCTTGGCAAGAGCATTCACACATTTTCCAGCTCCAGAGATGATGAAAGGGACCGGGGGTAGGAAAAGTGGGTCTTCATTATGCCTGTCACAGACAGCTACTTTGCTGTTACATTTCCAATTAATCTTTTGTATGCATCCCATTTCTGACTTTTAGTAACACTGTGAATTCTTTCTATAGCGACCAATATGACCTCAGGCCTGAGGAAGCATCTCCAGATTGATTCTTGTCTGATTTTTTACTTTTTTTTTTTATTTCCAGTAAGAGTTGTTTGGTGTGAGTGAGCTCCACGTTCACGGAACCTTCACTGTATGTCTGGTGCTGTTCTCCTGGCTTTCCTCTTTTCATTCATTGGATTCTAGGGGCCAGTCCTATTCTGATCCCCATTTTGCAGATATGGACATCAAAGCTCACAACCAGAAAATGGCAGAGCTTAGGGCTCTGAGTTCTGAATTAGACACGGCCCTTTACAGAATGTGGTTTCTTCTGTCAACCCAAGAAATCCCTTATGGTGGAACAATATGTTTTTCTGGAGTTGCTCTGGCTTGAGCCTTTATTATGACATGAGGTTATTCTGAAAGGGCCCATTGGCAGATGACTCACATAGTGGCTGCTGTCTGAGAAGTCATCAAAATAGGAAGAGAGAGGGAGAAATCAAAGAAAACAGAGAGAAATGGATGTCTCTGCTCTCTCCCTCTACACACCTTCCTTTTGTGAATGGCACCTGCCCCTCTGCCTGTAAAACTGCCTTAATCAGCCACTCTCCTGTCCAAAGTATCTAAGATTCTCTGCAGGAAACTCTGCCAGGGAAGTGGTCCCCTGCCTCAGTGTCAAGGCGTTCAAGTCCCAGTCTCTTTACTGTAGTAATGACAGTGTTCTTACAGGTCTAGGCTGTGTATGAGAAGGCAGGGCGGGACAGGCACACACCATAGGTGTCAGAAAGAAGAGTTCCTATTTAGAGGATGAGTGAATAGAGAAAAATGGGATGTAATGCAGAAGAAGGGGAGGGGACCATATAGGTAGATGTGATAAATAAATGCAGCCCAACATAAAGAAGCTACTGAGAGTAAAAAGTATGGGAAACAATTGGGAAATGTGACTGGAAAATTCAAAGGGAGCAGGATTACAAAGCACCAGAGGTGAGGATAATGATGGTGATATCAAGGATGATAGTAAGAATGGATGAGGGTGATGATGATGGTGCTGGTGGTAGTCGTGATAGTAGTAATGAGGATAATGAGATTGATGATAATGATAGTGGTGATGGTGACGATGGTGATGAAAGTAATGATGATAAAGATGGTGGTGGTGATGCTGCTGCTGCTGGTGGTGGTAGTGGTAATGGTGATAGCAGTGAAGGTAATAGTCATAGCAGTGATGATGACAGTTGTGGTGGTGATGGTGATGATGGTTGATAGTGATAACAGTGACAATTATGATGACAATTAACGGTGATGACAGTGATAATGGTGGGATTGTGGAGGTGGTGACGATGATGATCACAGTGGTGATGATAGTAATGGTGATGTTGATAGTGATTATGATGGGATGATAGTGATGGTGATGGGTGGTGATGATGCTGACAATGGTGGTAGTCATGATGGTGGTGCTGATGACAGTGGTGACAGTGATGGTGCTGCTGCTGTTGATGGTGAAGATGATAGACAGCAGATAACACATATTAAGGACTTTGAATATTTACAACATTGTAGGCAGTGAACAAACACGTTTCAGTCTTTATCTCATGAAATCTTCATAATACACTTTTGAGGTGGTAACAATTCATCTTCACTTCAGACATGAGGGAATGAAGTCATGGGGAATTTGACCCACTATTCAAGTGGTAAAACTAATGTATCACAAACCTGCCCAAAGCCCCAGGGCTGGTGAGAAGAGAACTTAGGTTCAGATCTTGTTCCATTCTATGCTCTGTTAATAATACTGTGATCTGTTAGCCACTTTGCTGAAGACCTTGAACTTCAGTGACATGAGAGTTTGGGGAATGGTAGATTGCTTTGATGGGTTAGAGGATCCCTCTCTCAAAGGACATATCTTCTCACTCTGGGTTAAATATTGGCAACCAAGAAGTCACACAAATAAAGCACCTGGCTTGCTTGCCCATGTGTACCCCGGAGACAGGGAGGCATCATCCTGTTGGTGAACTTTCTCCATCCCTCAACAGTTGCCCTTCCTTAACTCTTGGCTTACCCCGGTCAGCGTCATAAATGTAGACAAAGGTCTGCCACTTGTAATGGTCGATGATGCTAATGAGAGCTTCCTGTAGTTCCGGGCGCAGCTGCAGGACGAACTGATTGGATGTGTCAACGGGAAAACTTGGCGTGATGAAGCACACATGGAGGGCCCCGCAGAAGGAGGTCAGCATGTTGACAGTCCTTCGTTCATAAAACCCAAAGATGGCATAGACTCCTTTGGAGAACTGGGAACAGACTAGAAGAGGAGATGAGGCAAGTTAGTGGAGGCTGCAGAGAAGGCTCGCTATATAAGAGTGCTTGTTGTACAAGTATGAAGACCCAAGTTCTGATTCCAGCACCCATGGAAACAGCCAGGCATGCTTGCCTAAACCTATAACCCCAGCACTGAGGTGTGGAGGCATAAAAATTCCTGGGTCTTGCCAACTGCCAGCCAAAAAAAAAAAAAAAAAAAAATAGTAACCTCTAGGTTCAGTGAGAGGCATCTGAAGGGAAAAGGGAAGAGAGCAACAGAGGTTGACACCAACATCCTCCCTTGGCCTCTGAACATATGTACATAGGTTCACGCACCTACATATACACATGCATACACATCCATACCCCCCAAATTAATGAATACAGGGTGCTATAAACAAATGGCCAGATGGCTCAAAAAATCCATTTAACCCAGCATCATTTACCATCTGTTGTCCAGCCATCTACCCTACCAATCAGCCATCTACCCATGCCTTCAAATACCAGTCTGTGTGCCAGTTCATTGATCTTGCCATCTACCCATTCTATTCACACTTTCATCTGTGGGAGCCCTCGTCCACCTGTCTACAGCCAATGTTCATCAGATGGCTGTCATAGACCAGTGGTCATCATGAACATTGGTCATAGGAGCAGCACAGCAGAACACTTTCACAATATTAACTCCCCTTGTCACCACAATGACCCTGTTACAAAAAGGATAAGGGTAAATTAAAACCAATGATTGAAAGTTAACAGACATATCTACACTGGGGAGATGGCTCAGTGGGTAAAGCACTGACCACACAAGCTTGAAGACATGACCATGAATCCCTAGGACATGGAAAGCTGGGCACGGTGGTGTGGTAGTGTGCATGCCTGTAATCTTATTGCCTTTACAGTGACGTTACACACCTAGGTCATACCCAGGATGGGTAGATATGTCGGCTGTAGTTTCCTTTCATTTCATTACCCATGATTTTAAGACAAAGTCTGAAAACTGTCACAGGAAGGGCAGCAGCCCACGGTTGCTGCTGACGTGGGTTTAGGAACACAAGCATTGATTTCCTCTGCCTTGCCCTTCCTGCATATGCCCTTCCTCTCAGCATATGTCTCCTGCTGGTGTTTATGTTGCACCCATACATCTTGCCTGCAGATTTTCAGGCCTTCCAGAGTATATCAGCGACAGCAACGCTTAGTCATGTAAATATCCCCATAGGATCCGTTCTGCAGGATCCCAGCAGTTATGAATGCTGGTTTGTGGGCGATTGCTGCTTAGAATGTGATAGGAACAAGACCAGGGGCATGAGGTAGAGGTGTCCATCAGTCAGTCTGTTAACTTCATTCTTCTACCTGATACAGAATGGAGAATTCATGCCTCATCCAGGGGAGTCCCCCTATTTCATCACGAGAAGAGAACGCCAATGAACATCAGCATGTTGAGTCCTCAAAAACGCATAACTTGAATATTTATAGAGAACTAGTATATTGTTAATATGGATTATTTTATTCTTTGAGACTCTTACACATAATACATTGTCTTTAAGTTATAGTCACCCCTTACACTCATACTCCAACTTCTCCCATGTCCACCACTGCCCCATACCTGTCCCAGGAGCTGACAGTACTAATCATGGCCTGAACTTTATGTTATTTGGTAATTTAAATTAATATCTATCATTCACATACTCTATAATTCTTAGCAAGTGTTTCAAGCTATTTGGGTATTCTGTGATTGCTCTAAGAAAATTTTTCTAATTAAATTTTAGTATAGGAAAGAATGGACTTTATTACAACGGAATTTTCACAGTGTGTATAATTGTATTTTGCTCATTCATACCGTCTCCCTCATTGCTCTCTCTTCCTCTCCCGATCTTTCCATTGGTCTCCTTACTCTCACTAAACAACCCCTATGTGCACATTTTGAATCTAGAGTCTTCAGCAGAGAAAGCATGTTTTGACTGTCTTTGTCTTTCCTATCACCCTCTTCTTCCCCTTCTCAATAGACTGTGTCCTTCCCTGCATGGTCTCTCTGTTATTGTCATGTGCACAGGAACACACTGTACACATGTATACATGAGTACACAGATGCGTGCACCCACATATGTGCATGCACAGTTTTAAATCTCGGTTAGATGGGAGGCGGTGATTTTTAGCAGTGGAATCCATTCTCTAACTGAAGCTAAAGGAAGCTTGTCAATTAAACAAACCAAAATGAAACTGATTTTATTAAATGAAACCATTATTTCACTTCCGTGTGGTTCCGAGAGTCCCATTGCACATAAGAAAAGTCCCTGGATACCTGACCTTGACACAGAGTCTAGACAACTCCCCTGCCTACCTTTCCTGCCTTGCTCAATCTCCTCACTCCTTGATTAGGCCATCTTGGCTATCCCTTTTTTTTTTTTCAATGCAGTTTATTCAGGAACCTTGAACAATCATCTGACCCTGGGGAAAGCCAGCCCACAGCTTAAATAGCCTCTGGGTAGCCAACCCCAGCGTGCCACGTGGGCAATGCAGATAGGTCCACATACACGGAAGCAAGCCAGATCCTCAGCCTTAGCCAAATATGGAGTTGTTGTGACAGAGAGCACTCACCATCAGGAAGGTGGAAGATGGAAACCAGCTCCATCTTTAAGGCGTGGCATTACACAGCTCTCTACAGTTCCCCCTTTTTGTTTTAGACACATCAGGCAAGAGTAGAGGTCTGATCTCTGATATTAGAAATAAATTGGGACTTTGTACCAATGTTCGTTTAGGTGTCATCCACCCAGAGAGTGTCAGACCCGTCTGATACCTTTTTCTCAGAGGCGGGACCTGGGGCATCAACCCGCATGCAATCAGACATGCTCTTCTCTGGGTCGAAAGCCTTGATTCCAGTGGCTCTGTCTCAGAGACTCTGTCTGCTCTGTCTGTTCTCTTCCTGCCTGCAGTATGTTCCTTTGCCTCTTCTCTCAGCACTCTTCTCTTTCCACTCAGTCCTCCGCAGTCCTGTCTCAACTTGTCTCACTCTGCCAAGCAGACTTCATCCCCTCCCTCATCACCACCAGCCTCTCACATCACTAGCCGGAGTGCCCATCCTTTAGCCACTATATCTAAAGTAACAGCCTTGGCTCCTGTCTACATATGTAGCAACTTCGTTTCATAGAGATTCTCTGAAAGTGTTAATTGTTTGTGTCCCAGAGCCAGCACAGTGCTTGGAACACCATAGGTGCTTAATAAATATTCGATGAGATAAAGGAATGCTTGCTGGATGCTTGAGGGAAAAGAAAGTTCACGTGAAAGTTCACGTGACCCAGAGTGGTGGAAGGAGTTGGTCTCCTGAACCTCCTTCTCCCTTGCCCCAGGTTTCTTTCTTCTGAGGTGGTGCCTTAGCCTCCTCCACTCAGACTATTTTCTCGCTCTGCCTGAACTCACTGTCTGTGTACAGCCCACAATAGGCACTGCCTTTAAATGTCTATTGTAATTACCAGACTCAGGTTTTCCATAAGTATGAATTTTTTTTCTACCAGGAAGCATTCATTGTATATTATCCACTCATGTTAAATATAGATTTGTCAAAATGCATGATCCGTCTTCCAGGGGTTAGTGTGCATAGGAAGCACATGAACCCTGTTAAAATATTATAATAGGCTCCACGGTATTTTTAGGATCCCTTCTCTCCCCTTGGGGCAGTTTCCTGTGCCATGAAATCTAGCTTCCAGAGCTATTCCCTCATACCATCTTCTGCTTTCACACATTCAGTCAGACCTCTGGGGTCTAGTGGCTGTGGCTTTTTTTTTCTAGAACTTTAGAAGTAGAGGAAGGAAAGGAGAAGTGTAGGGACAGAGAGAAAAGAAAGAGGTGGGAAGAAAGGGAAAGGAAGAGGTGGGGAGGAAGGGAAGGAGGAGTGTGGAAAGAGAGGGGAAAGTGGGGTGTGTGGGGATGGAGGTGAGGGATGGGGAAGGAGGGAAGTTGGGGTGGGGAGGAAGATAGTTCTGCACAAATTCTTAGACATAGCAGGCCACAACTTCCGTCTCCAATTACCTTCTATTTTTTTTCCCTTAACAAGTCTCTTTTTCATTAAAGTGGGTGCTCTATCCTTTAGACCAAGAGGGCATCTTACCACTGCTCCCTAAAAGAATATAACATGAGACTGGCTTAGATTAGATAAACTTGGGTGGACCCCGACTTGTAGTCACTGAGCTCAATCTTTTTACTTTGATGTGTCTTCTCATTTCAACTAAATCCAAGGAGGAAGAGAAGAAGATGGGGAGAGGAGAAGATGGAGTAGGAGAGAGATAGATATGGAAGAGGGGAGGGAGGACTCCACAGATCCAAGACATATGGGACAGAACAGTCATTGTTACAATTAGTAGTTGTAAGGCATGGCTTTGGATCTGTCAAAATAAATAGTCACAGGAGAGCTAAGAGCTCCACAGAGAAAGTTGGAAACTAGATGGCAGAAGACCCAGAAGGCTGTCTCTTCCTTTAATCAGTACAAAGAGCTTGAGTGACTTTTAGCAAATCCATCCTTCTCCTGGGGGTTTTATTAGCTGTGAATGATGGGGTAGACACAACCACATCACAAGTACAGGCATCAGTGCTCCTTCAGAAGCCTGCATTCTAGGGTCTGGTCTAGCTGACTGGAAAATAGTCATTGATTTAGCATTTGAACTGCTCAAGGTTCAGGCCTTCAAGAACCTCCTTTGTGGTTCTTGAGTCCCAGGATCTGGTATAGCATGAGAGTCTTTAGATTCCATATGCTGGAGGGCTGGCCCTAAGTCCAGATGCCCATGGAGTCTGATGTTTCACTTAAGATGCAGCATTTGACCTGTAGCTTAAGTTAGCTCCTTAGCAGAGGGTAGATGGAGCCTGACACAGATCAGAAGAGGAGCTGGGGTTTGGGGATGCATTCCCAGTGGTAACCAGGAGGGGTGAGGGAACATGAGTGTTCCTAAGCAGAATCAGGACCCTAGAAGCACAAAGTTCCCAGTGTAGACTCAGAGCAGGCTGGACAGTGTGTGGGATCCTGGGCATAGGAAAGCCCAGCTGAGCACAGTCCCTTCCAGTGGTCATCAGCATGTGCTGGCATTGGACCACTAACCCAGAGCCAAGATGTCTTTTCACACTGACTCTTTTTATCCCACTAGGGAAATTACAGACTAGTGACCAGCACATGGAAAAATCTGGAGCTGAACTCTGTCACTCTGACTGCAGAAAACAAGTTGTATTTGATATGCTGCCTTCTCCTTTGCAGTGATGGAAAGAAATAGACCAGCCCACAGGCCAGCTTCAGGTTCTGAAAAATTCTTTCAAGTGTCCTTTCTTTGGCCAGGTGAGAAGGCATTGCTTCATTAGAGCCATATATATCTATATCTATGGATATCTATGTATCTACATATATACATATATATGATATCTATGTATGTACATCTATCTATCTATCTATCTATCTATCTATCTATCTATCTATCTATCTATCTATCTATCTATCTATCTATCTTCTACATCTATTAACCTGTCTTTTGTCTGTATCAACCTATTTCTACCTACATATGTATTTATTTCACCATGGTGTGACCTTGGAGTTCTTTTATGTCGCCTCCATCCTGAGGAGATTATACGTGCTTACACACATTTCCCTCTCGTTCCACAAATGTGTTCCTTGGCCCATTTGTTCACTTTTAAACAGCCGGCTCCTGACCGTCAGGAGGCACCTTTAGAGCTTAGCAGGACCCCCAGCCTCAACGACCAGCACTTTGACCCTGGAGAATAATGGCAGTTATCAGGAAACACTTAGAATAACAATTCAGCCTCAGGTGTCCGCAGCTATGAGCTCATGGTTTCTGTGAGGACATCTCACCTCAGGGGGAGGCTAAGTGAGCAAAGTGCTTCCATGCACTAAAAAGGTTAGACCACCTTTTTAGTGCTCACATAAAAGTCCTGCCGTTGTGGTGTGCACCTGCAAGACTAGCCCTGGGAGGCAAAAGTAGGGAGGTCGAAGGATCTCTAGGGTTGCTGGCTTCTGGTGTCAGTGAAGCAGTGAACTTGAGATGCAGTGAAAGACTATCTCAAAAATTGAGGTGGAGAGAAATTGAGGAAGACAGTTAACATAAACCTATGTATGCACAGGGGAGCACACATATGCACGCGCGTATACACACACAGGGGGAGAGAGAGAAAGACAGAGACAGATAGACAGGGATAGACAGAGACAGACGAGAGAAAGAGAGAACATCACTAGAACGCTTATGCCTTATAAGGAGGCAGAGCCAAAAGAGGGTCTTAGCAGCAGCCCCTGTCCACAAAGCCTACTCCAAGGCTAAGGAGTAGCAGGTACAAAGGTCCTGGAAGACAGAGATGGAACTCTGCAGCTCTGGGAGCCTGCTGCTGTGTCCAGTGCTGAGGCCCCCACCTCCAGGACAGTCTGCAGGAGAGCAAGTCCGACAGCTGGAGGAAGTGAAAATCTGAAAATCGAGGCCAGGACTCTCCTTCTGGGAGACACGGGGCAGGAAAGCCCCCAAGCTGCTCAGTGTGGCAGCCCAGGCCAGCCTGCTGCTCACAGGAGCCCTTTGATAGTCAGCCCTGGTTGCGGCACCATCCACTTAGTATCAATAAATCTGCAGGCCCTGGGCACTGGCCCTGACAGCTCCCTCTGTGGGAGGGAGCTCCCCGTATTAGCTGCTTTGTAATTGTCACTTCCTTTAAGGCCTCCCTCTCTGACATTCCTCCTTAGCTCCTGGCTTCGGTCCCTGGAAGTGTGTCAGCCACGTGGTAAATACTGGATAATGAGGTGACGGGGACAGTTTCATTTTGGGAGAGGGATCTAGAGCATATACATGTATGGGGAGACATTTAGGCACTCACATCCTCCTAACTCACATACATGTAAACAACTCTACCCTTTTAGGCCGGGCTCTCATTCAACTCTAATGTAGTGTCATTAGACATGTTTTCTGTCTGTCACCCAGAGGACAATGTCCCTCCTTTACATGCTCTGGCTCCAGTCTTGATCCATGCGGGATTGCCGTCATGCATGTTCCCATTCCCTCTAAATGACACCACACTCCTTTAGCGACATGTCTAGGATATCTTCACCCTTTAGTATTTACCATTGCTAGAAAATTGAGATAAAATTGAGATATTGTGATGACCCAAGACATATAGCCTCTTGTGGCTTCTTCTTCTTCTTCTTCTTCTTCTTCTTCTTCTTCTTCTTCTTCTTCTTCTTCTTCTTCTTCTTCTTCTTCTTCTCCTTCTCCTTCTCCTTCTCCTTCTCCTTCTCCTTCTCCTTCTCCTTCTTCTTCTTCTTCTTCTTCTTGTAATGGCTTTAGCAAATCCTACATCAAGGGGACCTATATTAGAGGAACCTGAGATGGCAATAAGAAGCCAGATACAGAACCAAACAGTCCTTCTTGCTGCTACAGCCAGCACTGGCTAGAAGCTGGCTGCAGGGCAGTCTGTGTGATGCCTGTCCTGGCTGAGCAGCTGTCTTTCCACATGCTGGGTGACAGGGGAGGGAGCATTAGAGCAAATGCAGAGGGTGGGATGGATTGTGGTCCAGGACATGGCGCAGCACTCGGGGCAGACAGGGACCTGGATACCCAGGGCCTTTCAGGAACAGGTCAAGCTAAGCCACTCTGCTCTGTGCCAGTGTTTCTTCCCTCAGCTTGGCTTGTTGGCATCTCTCTTCACCCAAACTCAGGAGCCCTGGCTGAAAGATGGCTGCAGAGGACTCATCTCCCTCTGAGTAGCTTTGAGCATTTACTGTCCAGCTGGAGTACTGATGACCGAGCCCTGGAGGCCAATGAGCCATGACTGTGTGTATGAGGCCAAGAATTAGACAGAACAAGGCTGGGCTCACTGGTTGTGGGATCTAAATTCACTGTGTGGGTGTTTTGCTGAAAGCAAGGGGAGGGGCAGACTGACTAAGGAGCCTTGGCAGAGAAGCTCATCAGGGCCTGATTGCTTTGCATCCTGAGCGGTACTGGAAACATCTGGATGATGGGGTCTTCCTTCCTTTCCCTCTCCCTCCTTCACATCTTCATCTTGCCCCCTTCTTTTCCTCCCTTATTCCTTCCCTCCCTCTATCTCATCTCTCTCCTCTGTCTTCTTTGCTCCTTCCTCCCCTCTTTCTCCTGCTACTCCTCCCTTTGTTCTTCCCTCCTTCTCTCTTTTTTGCCTCTCCCTTTCTTCCTTCTCCCCTCCCTCCATTAGAACTGTCACACTCATTAGAGGTATGCATGTAGCCCCACAAAGTGAATACTCTATTTCCTCTTCATTTTACTCATCTAAACAAATGTTCACTCAACATGTAGTATGTGCCAGGCAGAAAATAGGCGCCAGGCTTCAACAGGCTGTGATAGGTCAGCCTGTCACAAGACAAAAAAAGGACAGAAGTGGAGAGTTTTTATTAGATCATGTGTGGTCTCCTCCAGTGGGCAAGTCAGAAGACCACAGAGGCAACCTGAGGGCTGCCTTTATGAGGGCACAGTTCTATGCGGACAGCAGGACAATGTTTCAGCATCATGGGCTTATCTAGGTTAGCAGCATTCTAACCCTGAGGCAATGGCAGCCTTGTCCTCAGCCTCTTATTCTAAACTAGCGTCCACAGCAGGGGATCCACACTGGATACACAGTCTCCACCGTCATGGAGCCTAGACTCCAGGAGGGGAGAGAGGATTCTTCTGGGTCCTGCAGGTGTTACAAAGAAGACTCAATAAGACCAGGAGAGGGTGGCCGGGCTGCTTCCGGCAGGTGGTCAAGGAGTCCCTGTCCTTAGCATCTATGATGGAATTGAAAAATGATCATGGTGAAGAGACGTTTAGGCAAAGGGCCAGAGAAGGAGCTGCATGCAGAGGGGCAGAAGCCCTGAAGAGGGTGTAGCAGCAAGGTGTGACCCAGGAAAGCAGAAGAAGGACCAGAGCTGGAGCTCTTCAGTGCTGTTTTTGCAGCATGTGTGAAACCCTGGTTCATCCATCATCTCCCACCTCTGTCTCTCTCCCTCTCTCTTTCTTTCTCTCTCTCTCTCTCTCTCTCTCTACATACACACAGACAGAGGCAGACAGAGACAGACAGACAGAGAGGCACACTTGCTTAGCATGTGTAAGATGACCCTGGCTCCTCATTATGAGTGTATGTGTGTGTGTGTGTGTGTGTATGTGTGTATGTGCATGTATGCATATCAGAGAGGGGAGTGCACCTGCCTAACCTGTGCAGCCTGGGTTTCATCCTCAAGTATGTATGTGTAGAGAGAGATGGGAGATGCCTGTGTGTACTCAGTATAGGGAGAGGATGGAGTGGTTGGGTGAGGATGGAAAGAAGGAGGCAGGCTTGTAACTGTGAGTAGGGCTAAAGAATTAATGTACTCCAAGGTCTAGGGCACTTTGTGTGTGACTTGGGAATCTGCAGAGTTCTCACTCCAGTTTGAGAACAACAATACTAGCTCATTACATAGAGTCTTTCAACTCTATAATGATACAGCACAATCCACAGGGCAAGAGACACTGCTGTAAGTGGAAAGGCTTTCCTGAGTCAGTAGGATGGTTTGGAACTGGAAATGGGTACATACGACTTACTTATAGTTGAGCTTACCAGCATAGGTGGCTCCTGAGTTTACAAGTCCCAGTGTTCTTGGCCATTTGCAAGCCTTAGGTTCAGGCAGCCCTCTTGCTTCCAGCTCTCTTCCTCTCCAAAGCCTTTTCACTAAAATCTGTGTATGAAGAAGTGTGTATCTATGACATTTTATCAGAGGCACAGGTTTTGTTAGTGTAGGCTCTTGGAAGACAAGAATGGAAATCAATGGAGGCCAAAATGATAAAAGTGTGTTGGTGGCTATAAAGAAACCTCAGAGAAGCCAGAGACTAGCAGCTCCTGGATCCATGTTGGAATGTCACAGACATGCTCTTCAGAGTATCCCCATCGCCCTAGCCACTTGTGTCAACATCTTCATACAGCTTAAGACTGCTCAGGGTATGGGTTGCCCTAAGAACCAGGGGAGGGGGCAACTAGTCCTTTTACTAGACACAGCAAAGGTGAAGTGCAGGTCCTGTGAGCAGAAAGGGGGTGTTTGCTGGGCATGCCAACCGAGAGATAAATTCAGGATTCCACACTGCTCACATTTCATAAGTCAGAGTCCAGGATCATGCTCCATAAATGTCACACCGTTCTGAGCGCCGAGTGTTCAGTAGCATGACATATCTGATGCTGTCATTATTATCTATACCCCGTGGGCCGAGCTCTGAGGTAGAGAAATGAACAACACACATGGTGCCTCACCCCTAATGAAGGACACATGATTCTTTACAGATCCTATGGGGGTTTGGGCAATGATTATGTAGTATTTTCAGTGGATGGATGAATGAAAAAATACAGACAATTTGCCACTATTAAGACATGAATGTGATGTTTAAATTTGTGTGTGTGTGTATTTGTGTTTATCTGTGTGTACAAGTATGTATGTATACAGTTATCTCTGTGTGTACAGGTGTGTGTGTGTGTGTGTGTGTGCGTGTGTGTGTGCATGTAGAAACCAGAGGTGCCTTCCTTGGTCATTCTCTGCCTTAAAATTTTTTGGTTTTAGTTTTGGTTTATTGAGACAGGGTTTCTCTGTGTAGCCTTGGCTGTCCTGGAGTTGCTTTGTAGACCAGGCTAGCTTCGAACTCACAGAGACCCACCTGCCTCTGCCTCTCTGAATGCTGGGATCACAGGTGTGTGTCACCAGGCCTGGCTCTTTCTTAAATTTTAAGGCAAGGCCTCTGCCTTTAAAACCAGATGTCAGTGACTCAGCTAGCTCCAGGGATCCCCTGAGTCTCTGCCTCTTGAGTATTAGGGTTACAGTTGGCTGCCATGCCTCCCCGACATTCACCTGGGTTCTATTTCTTAACTCTGGTCCTCATATTTGAGTGGCTCATGTTTTACCCCCTCAGCCACCTCTCTGTCTCCAAGGTGTATTCTTAACTACTGAGCCCATCTTCCTTTCACAATGTATGGACTCATGGTCATTGGTTACTTATTTCCAAATGACTTTCTGTGTATTGTATCTTTCCACCTATGAGTGAGGTAAAGCTTCTTTCAGGACTGCGGTTTTTCTTGGTACATAAGATGCACTGAATCCTGAATACCAGCTGAGGGATAAACACAAGCTCGGTCTGGTGACAGGGTTTTTCCACATTCTCCTGAGAGAGGTCGCCATCTACATCCATGGGTCTGGCAGGTAGGTATGCAAGGCCCTGGGCATGTTAGCTAGCCCACTCTAGGGGGTCACTTCCTGTCAGCTTAGACTGACAGGATGACAGTGCTGCTCTCAGGCTGGCGCTGGAACCTAGCCAAGCCTGATGTATTCCACCCACAACACCCGGGCTCCTCAGCCATGCTCCCTAGGCACGGAGGTTCACATCTCCTTACATAACTCAGCCCTTACGATGTCAAACGGGTTCAGAAGGAAGGATATGTGTGATGTGTGGAGAACTACTTGGCCGTACTGTGTCCATATGGACTGCGATGGGAAGGAAGTCTGTCAAGGGTGGGACATACAAGCCACGATGTCCCTGATCATCATAGACTCAGGCACAGAAACCCACAAGGTCATAGATTTTAGTAGTAAAGGTACCCAGTCTTATGGGACTATTGACCTAGAAAAATCTTCCTTCCAGATAGCTAGCTGATCACTTTAAGCTTTATTTAATTTGTGTGTGTTTAGCATATGCAAAACTGGTGTCAGGATTATGACTGCTAGAACCTTCCACCTCCCTTTAAGGTGAGATGTTGTTCACTGGTGACCTTGGTGTTCCAGGTGGCTGGCGCCGCCTGCAGCAACCCCATCCTTCTTATTTATCACTGTGGTAATGTCACCTACCCAAGGTTTACTATGGGTCCACCACTGTCCCAGTAAATCTTTGTTTTCTCCCCTACTCCCCTCAACAGTGCCGTGATTTCTTTTTCCATGCATGATGGAGTGGAATTCAAGGAGATCAATTCATCCTCTGTGATTCAGTCCAATGATACAGGATAAAGCTAGGGTATGAACGAAGGTCTGTCCCACTCTGTGACCTGTACTGTGAAGGTAGGTCAACGTAACCAGAGTTCTCGTCCTTCTCTTCTTAAAAACTGCCAACTCCAATCAATGTGGAACTGTGGGCCAACACTATGATAATTTCTCTCTATGAACACTTAATTTAATAGTTACTAATGAGAGAAGGGGCACAGGGGTAGGAACAAAGGCCTGATACATGCTAGGCGCTCTAGTTTCCTTCCTGTTGCTGTGATAACACACTTTGACAAAAAGCAACTTGGGGAGGAAAGGGCTACCTCAGCTTACACTTCCAGAGCACAGTTCATTCCTGAAGGAAGCCAGGGCAGGAACCTGAAGCAGAAACCAGAGGAACAATGCTTGCTGGCTCTCTCACTGACTCATGCTAGGCTAGTCTTTTCATAGAGCCAGGACCATCTGCCAGGGGAATGGTGCTGCCCACAGTAGGTCAGGCCCTCCTACTTCCATTTATAAACAAGACCACCCCTCACATGCATGTGCACAGGCTAGTTTTATCTAGGCAATTCCTCAACCGAGACGTCTCTCAGATGACTCTAGGCTGTGGTAAGTTGACCATCAAGACTAACCAGGAAGGACACTAGGAAAGAACTCTATCACTGGGAAAATCCCCTAGCCTTAATATTAATAACGAAGGATATAGTGATTACCCTAATGCACAGATAGCAAACAGAGCCACCCACCCAAAGTCATACAGCCATATACTAGAGTACTAAGAATCCAGGAATAACTGGATTCTACTTCAGGAATATTATGTGACTTTTAGTTCTGATCCATCTATTTTCTCCCATAAATTTCCTGTAAGTTGAGCAAGGAGTCCACATGGAGTTGAGACAGGAGCCAACAACCGTGGAGACAAGTCTAGTCCTAGGTCTCTTTCTGATGGCTTAAGGTCACTGTGGTGACTAAAGCATGCTGTTTACAACGCAAGGAGAAGAGGCAAGGGAAAGGTACTTGAGAGGGCCAAAGCTCATGAATGGCATCTTAGTTGCAGGAACGCTGCCTTTTACTCCCCTCCGTGTAAGTGTTAATGGGCCCTCTAAACTCTCAGGTGGACACCAGCTATGGTCACACCAGTGCAGTAATGTGGCAGATTAGTGTAGAGAATCTCAATTCCAGTTATCTGCCCCATACTCTGGTAGGCAGCTTTGCACTAGAGGATCTGTGACAGGACACTGTCCCCTCAGCTGTCGGCCTGCTCTGAAGAGATGGCAGAAGAGACTCCATCTTGAATGGGAATGTGTGTTTAGAGGTCTGTACAGAAAGTGGCTAGGTGTGAATGAGCACGAGGCATTGTGCTTGGGCCCTGGGAGGCCAAGTTGTAGCCGTGTGTGGGACAGTCAGCTCTAAGCCACACAAGGAGCTCTTGTTTGGAATCAGATAAGGGCTGGGGTTGGAAGTGGACCTCAACGAGGACCATTCTTCTTGGACTGTGTTCAGGGGTCAAGGTTGGGGCTGTAATTTAAGATTTTGTAAGTGTTGATGATACTCATGGGGGGCAGGATGTAGAATTCACTGAAGGGATTATGTCTACTTAGCTCTAGGAATTAGCTTATGAGCCAGCCACAACAGATAGAGGCAAGGGCATCAGCAGAGGGAAGGCGACTGTGGGAAAGACCGGCCAGCTTCCTAAATTCCTCTCCCTGTGGCTACATCATCTCTCAAACCCATTCACTAAACATCTCTTGCTGGTTGCTTAAGGAACCATAACTATGAACAGTGCCAGGTCAATCATTCATTCAGTGAAGCAGACTTTCCCTTTGGCTGCCTTAATTCTTGTTTTCTGAGTGAGTAGTGGGGGAAAAAGGCCTCCCGCTTCTTATTTGCTATTCTCTCCCTGTGAAAATCATACTTGCAAAGTGCACCTTCCCCAGCCAAGCAGTAAGCACGCATCACAATGCCCATCTGTGAATTTGATCAGCACCTGTCAATCAGGGGCCAAGTTTCCTGACAACCTAAAGGTGCCCTTAGCAGCAAAATGCACTTTGTATCTAGAGAGCCGAGTGCTCAGGAGGCTGCAAGAGCAAAAAGGAAGGAGTGAGACTGCCAGTGATAGAAACTTCCTGGATCTCAACACTAAATGACATCATCAGACCCCAATCCCTCCTGTCCCTCTCTGAATCCACTGCAGACTCCATCTTGGTTGCTTTCCAGGGTGCACACAGAAGTCTGAACCACTTCCTTTCTGCAGAGGAGGGTCTGCCTGTCCACTCTTCCTATGCCAAGACTTCCTCTGTGGATAGGTGTGAAGGGCTTCATACTCTGCCCTTCTCCCAGCCTTTCTCTCAGCCCACACATCTTCCACCTGGGCTCCACAATGGTCATTCTCTTACAGTTTTTGGCAATTACTATTTTGTAAAAGTCCCAGGACTTTTTCACAAGACCACTTGGTAGCATTCTTGGTGGCATTTACAATGCCCCTGGGTTCAGTCCCCAGCACTGCATACACTGGGAGTCATCACATAGGCCTGTAATCCTTGTACTCCAGAAATGGAGGAAAGAGAAGAGGCACTCAAGGTCATCCTTAGACATACAATAGGTTGGAGCCTAGCCTGGGCTGTGTGAGACCCTGCCCACTCATTCCTTAGATACCTTACTCCTTTTTATTATTTCCAATCTCAGTTTGAATGCTCCTTCCTTTTTATTATTTCTGTTTGTAGCTTGTTCATCTCAATTGTAGTTTCTTTCTATCTTTGTTTACATTTTAAAGGTTTGATCTCATAGTCTCCATGAGGGTAGAAGTCACTCTATTTTATCTACTGTTGGCGTTCTAGCCTTTAT
The DNA here is from genome assembly GCF_030254825.1 of Meriones unguiculatus. Lineage (NCBI taxonomy): Eukaryota > Metazoa > Chordata > Mammalia > Rodentia > Muridae > Meriones > Meriones unguiculatus. The sequence continues at coordinate 13,919,136 of NC_083359.1, forward strand.
GCAGGGCCTGACACTACAGAGACACCACAGTGCGTGTGCTGAGAGGAATGAGTAGAATGGTGGGTGGGTAGGTGAAATGGATGGATGGTCAATGGGGGATATGTGGATGGATGGACGAATGAGTGGATGGTGGGTGGATAGGTAAATAAATGGATGTGTGGATGGACTGGGTGGAGGGATGGAGGCATGGATGGCCAAACAAGTCACTGTGTCTCTCTGTGACCGTAGAGAGGTCACTTTTCCAGAGAATTAATTTCATTATTTGTGGTGAGGGGTCTGGGTGGCTCTCACACTCTGTAACTTGCCCATTGCTCACACAGAACTTTTGTGGAAGGGTGAATTCAGGCCTATTAGCAGGGAGCACAGCCTGCGCAGCTTTGGAAATAAACTCAGATGTGGACAATGACCACCAGCTGGTACTATAACAGGAGCCCAGCAGCTCCCCTGCACTCCATGTTTAGCGCCTTTTGTACCGACATTTGAATTGCTTTTCCAAGTTTCTCAGAACACATCAGGAAAAAGCTCCACCTGAGAAGCAATACCGGGACCTGGGATTTCAGGAGAAATTCTGAGAATAGCAGTGTGTCTTGTTGTCCTGGGGTGTCCTCTTCCTGTGCCCTGTGAAAATGAAATACCCTGGGGTGTGTACGCAGGGATAGGCTGCAATTCAGATGAACTCTGAAGCAAATAGCAAGCAAAGGAAGAGAGAAAGACACAGGCATGCATGCTATGGAACAGGTGAGAAGTTGGTGGGGAAGCTGTGTCTATTGTCCTGCTTTTTGTGTGACAACCCCAGAGAGCTCTATGTAGAAGGAGCTTAACTCAGGTCCCTGGCTTCTCTCTAAACGGCCCACACTGTGGCAGGCAGGGAACTGTTTCCTTCCGGTCATCATACTTCTGCATTGCCTCTCAGAATTACCCTTTTGATCGTGGTGTGTCATCACAGCAAATGTAGCCCTAATTAAGACAAACACTTTGCTCTGTTTTGAGGCTGCAGTCCACTGCAGAGAGAAGCTTCTCTGGCCAAGAGAACAGCGCTAATGTCTTTCCGGTGGAGCAAGCCTTATTTCTAATCACAAATAATTGGTTACCCCGATAATCTACATGCCACTACTGCAGCAGTGAATATATCTTGCCTGGAAGGCTCTAGTACTGTAGCATTCAGAGTCCATTATAGTTGTGTGTGTGTGTGTGTGTGTGTGTGTGTGTGTGTGTATGTGTATGTGTGTGCACAAGCACACACCATAGCACATGTGTGGAAGTCAGTGGACAACTCTTGGAATTTGGGTCTCTACTATGAGGGATCGGGGGGACCAGAACTCAGTTTGTCAGGCCTGTGTACATGAGCTTCTTACTGCGAAGCTGTCTCATCAGCCCCAGATTTCTTTCTAAGTCATCACAGAGGCTGAGGACATGGCCCAGTCAATGAAGTGTAATGCAGGCATGAGGACCTGAAATTCTCCAAAGTCACACAAAAGGCCAGATCCAAGGGATGTGTGCCTCTAATTCAAGAGCAGGGAAGGTGGAGACAAAACAGTCCTGGGACTTTCTGGTCAGGAAAAAGTAAGATAGAGGAGAACAGCTGCTGACCACTGGCTTCTACACACACACACACACACACATAGCCAGGCATGATGAGCAGCACCAGTAATCTTGGGAGGTAGAAGCAGGAGCATCTTGAGTTCAAGGCTGATCTGGACTGTATTGGTAATAGCCCTTTTAAAAAATACAAAAGCAAAACAAAAGAAAGCAAAAGGCATCTTACATTTAGGTAATGCAGGGGCCCTCCACAATCATGCTTTATGTATCTATGAGTTCAACCACCAGGTGGAATGGAAACTGGTTCAAGTATGTTTCTCCCATAGTAAGTGTAATAGACTTTCCCCTTATCATTTCCTAAATGATACATTATTACAATGATTTGCATAGTGCTTATTTTGCATTCAAGACATGGAGGAGGACATGAGTCAGTTATATGTAAATACTATCTTATTTACACAAAAAGATTGCTAGTTTTGTATCCATGAGGTCCAGGAATCAATGTTGCTTCTGATTCTCTTTTTCTCTACTCCCGTAGCACAGGGTTCTGCCTCGGCTCACATAGATTACTTCATGCTCCTTATCCTTATCACTTCATCCCTGCTCCACCTAAGCCTGTGTCCCTCCTTTTACCCCAGACAGTCACACAGCAACCTGATATTTCTCTTGAAGAAGAAGCCACTCATTTCTAACAGCTCCCTGAAAGCCCTCAGGGTTTTCTTCCTCATGCTTCTATGTTAATGCAAAGAACTTCAACCATCTTCAGTCTATCGTCTGTGGTTCCAGCCTGTGGCATCTGGAGGCTTTCTTCAGTCTAGTTTCCTCTGCCCTAGACTCTTCCTCCACTTTTGCTTGGCTGCCTTCTTCCTGTACTTCAAGGACTGCCCTAAGTAGGTCACCCTTGCTGTTTGCTGTCACAGCTCTTTACTCAAGTCATAATTAAAGTAGCAGCCCCTTTATCTCTGCAATGGAGACAGCAATTAGATTATCTGAGAAAGGTGGTTGGACCAGAGAATCACAGAAAGTGATGTGTAGCAGGGATCTTTGTTTGGCCTGAAACGCCTAGGTGCGCATGTACCTGACAATCTTTTGATGCCCTGGGAGGCTGAGGACACTTACAAAAGAAATGTAAGCCCAGAGTATGTTCTGTGCTTTTCCTCAGCCTTTATTCATAGTCTCACATGTACCAAGTGTTACAACATTTTTGGTGATTCTTCTAAGGGCCATTCAAAAGTATTCAAAATAGTTTTCAAAGAAATGTTTTTGACTCCCATTTCACTGGGTTTCACATGTTTCAGTTACATTGCCCAAAGACAATGAGAAGGCAGAAGTAGACACAGATTTGGAATCTGACCTGCTGCCCTCTACCCCTCCAACAACATTATGAATCAAAATGGCAGGCTGAGAGAAAGAGGCCATGGGCTTCCAGTTCCCTGGGACATCAGACGACTCTGCGGGGTGAAATCATGTACTGGGAAATGAAAGGTTTCCCTGAGGAGGTCCAAGTAAAACTCAGTAGTCTCAGGAAGCTCAGGAAACTTGGGAGGCCCATGAAACTCATAAAACCACAAGATTCACAAGGCCCCACTACCATGTTACATAAGCAATGAGTAACTGATAGGGAGCGGAGACTCTTGAAAGGAGCTGCCTATGAGTTGTACAGAGATCTTCATGGATGTGGCTTTTGGAAGTCATCACCCATTCTGGAGTGAGGTTTGTGTGTGTGTATGTGTGTGTGTGTGTGTGTGTGTGTGTGTGTTTGTAACTTATTTGCCTTTGAGTCACCCATATTGATTCTAGACCCATTTCTGCTACTCTAATAAAAATACTCTAACAAAAGTAACCTAGTAGAGAAAGGGCTTATTTATCTCACTGTTCTGGGTTACAGCCTACCATGGAAGAGAAGTCAAGGCAGCAGGAACTTCAAACATCTAGTAACATCATACCTACAGTCAGAATCAGAGAGGAATGGACAGATCCATGCTTAATGCTTAGTCAGCTTTCTCACATGCGTACAGCCTAGGGAATGGCACTGCCCACTATTAGGCTAGATCTGTCCGCATCAATAAAGACAATCCAGACAATATCAGAAAGATGTACCCCCAAGCCAACCTGATTTCATCAATCACACCCTGAGACACTCCTCCAAATCGATTTTAGGTCGTGTGACGTTTACAATTAAAGCCATCACAGTGAGCCTGGGAGCAGCCCCTCACCTATGCTCCTGTAACCTCAGTGAACTCATTGACTTACTAAGCGAGACCTGGGTGGAGCCATTTCTTTGGTATATCCTTGGTGCCCCATCTAGGGTGGACACACATTTTCTCCTGATCCCAGAAACAGTCACACAACAGGGTGGACAGAGTGCAGAATGCAGTGACTCATGAAAGTCCAAAAGAGATTCCCCATCACAATTAACCAGAGTGGTTGGCTTGTTAACTATGAGGCTAGGTAGGAGTTCTACCTACCTGTGAGCTATACCCTAACCCTCAGCAGAGCCTCCCCCCCCTTTTCTTAGCATTCCTGGACAATGTCCAGTCCAGTCCTTGGCACTGAGAAATACAGTAGATGGCACGTGAACAGATGAGTGAGTGCACTATTTTCTCCTTTAAGAAAATAATCCTTTTTCTGTAAGAGGACAGTGCAAGCCCAGTCATGTCCAGACCCCAGATCTATGAGCACCTACAGTACATTTTGGATATTTCATGGCCTTTCCACTCTAGGTTCCACACACATAGGGCCACACATTCCTGACCTTACTGACCCTTTCACACGCACCACACAATTCCCACTATGCCACGCCAGTGTCTCTCTTCCAACAGAGACCATTTCCTTGATCTAAGGGGACCCTCCTCCAACTACCTCACCCTCCTCCACGCTGCATTAGGCAGAGGCACGTCCGGCTATGAGCCACATACTAGAGCCATGGCATCCCTGATCTCGTGCTGCTCCGAGTGCAGGCCAGTTGAGGTGGTCAGTTCACACTTGCTCCATGCATTAAATGGAAGCTTCTTTCCCTACAGTGTTTCAAGCCAACCTTTGCAGTGCTCAGAGTGAGCTAAGCACTCACTCGAGGGCCCCGGAAAGGCGCTGCGTGTGTCCGCTGGTTCACAGAAGCCCAGGGTGTACCCCTGAACAGCAGCTATGCACTAATAAGCACTGGGTTTGCATTTTCCATATCTCTTTCCAATGTCTCAGGCAAATGAGGGTCTCCTAGAGGCTCTGGGCCACCTGGCTACTCATGTAGTGGCAGAATGCACAGAGGTGGTGGTATGCATTGGTGTCATTGATATTTTCCTGGTGACTAGTATGTGATGAGCCCTTTAGTGCCAAGAAGAAGGCTGTATACATTTTGCATTCATGAACTTTTAGAATATGTAGCTGGCCTAGAGGGTCCACAGTGGTATTGCTGTCATTTTACAAAAGAGACTGAAGAGCAGGCAAGTGGTCAGGGACAGTACAGTTATCATTCAGACCCACATGCTTTGGGCCACACATGGAGTCCTTACCACTACATGCACCACCTTGCAACAATTCTAACACACTAACATTCTCTGAATGATAAACTCATTGAGTCTATGTCATATGAGGTCTAATACAGGATAAATAAGCTCTGCCTTGAAGAGTGCATTCTAATGGGAGGAGGGAGACAGCTTTCAAATCCCAAATAAAGAGGAAGGCAAATGTGCTGAGCTGTGGAACAGAACTCCCTGTCCCTGAAAATGGAAGAGCAGCTTCTTCTCAGGAGGAAGGCTCAGGGTCGACTGCCAAGGTGAGGGTCTTAGGGAACACAGTCTAAGGAAGAAAGGTAGAGGAATGCATCTCCATACACGGTCATGCTCTGTCTTGTCCTCCAGAACACTGCCTGTCACTATGTTGTTCTGCCATCCTTTCCCATCATGCACAGTACATCTCAACGTTCCTTCCTGCCACAGCTTCCCACAGAGGCCCTGTGTGGCCTCAGAACACCCTCTCCAGTCTGCACTCCCAGCCAGAGTTGCCATGTGACATGAAATGTGCTGATATCCCTGGTGTTGGGGGAGCAGAAGCTAAGCCCTGAAAGTTAACACTCCCTGCTTTCCCCTCATCCCCCATACTGTGCAGAGAGTTGAATGTGTCTCCAGCTGTACTGCTTTATTATCTGTAAACCAGGGGCCCAAGCTGCGAAGGCTCCTGGAGTCCCTACATGCCGTGAGATGCATCCCGGGGGTGTCCTTGGAAGCAGGAGTGTGGGCCTTCAGGGAGGCTGTGGCTTCTAGCTCTGCTCGGAGCAGGGAGGAAGGGGGTGTGCATGGCAGAAGAGTTTAAAAAACAAGAAGAGTTTAGATTTTGTTGTAGCTCTAGTCTGTACAGCAAAGGCAGGAGCCAGGAAAAGCTGGCCAGGACATGCAGCTGTGTGTCAGCATGCTGACCTGTGTCAGGACACTTGGGCTCTCAGGCTCAGGCCCACCCATGTCTCTTTATCTTGAGAAACTATTTCTTGTTTCTGGGCCTTGAAGGTCCTCATTGGCCAAACACCGGTTTTGTTTGGTTGTGGTTTCCTCAGGTTCCAGGGGTCTGAAATGGTTCTCAGTAGTATAGGCAGAAATAACAGAGCAAAGCCAGGCTGTGGCCAGGACAAGAACGCTCACCTAGAAGCTAACCATGCTGATGTGTTTGCTATTGGGGTTGAAGATGCCTCAAAGAGTATACCTTCCAAGGTGGAGCTTACTATATGAGGAAGAAATTAGAAAAACAAAGCAGAACAGTAGCATGGTATACTGAGCGTCTCCCCCAAATCTCAACAAACCTTAAACAAAACCCACATCTGTGACCCAAGAGATGCAAAACACTCACACCAGGATCTGGGGTGAGGGAAAACATGGACCCAAGTGAGTGGGTACACTGAATAAATTTTGTAACTTGTCTTATCTCAAGAGTAACTGGCTAACCTCACATGTTACCCAAAAGACTGAGATAATGTTCAGTGCATTGATAACAGCAATAATATAGACAATAAAACAAATTATTGATTAGGCATTCCTTAAACATCTGCATTACATTGTTAATGTACTTACCATCCAAAAAAATCTATCAGAAGGTATGTGTATATGAATTTGCAGATGAAAAGATCATGGTTTTGTCTGTGTGTGTGTAAGCCGGAAGTCAAAGTGTGTCTCTCAAGAGTTGTCACCTCACGGTTATTTTTGAGACAGGATCTCTCACTGGTGTAGAACTCACTGACTAGGCTGCATGACCAGCAAGTCTGAGGACCCTCTTGTCTCTGACCTCCCCAGCACTGGAATTATAAGCACACACCACCCTACCGGCTTTTATTAGGTTCATAGGAATTGAACCCAGGTCTTAATGCTTGTAAGGCAAATGCTTTCCTCACTGAGCCATCTTCTCAGGCTGAGACAAAAAGATCACTGAAGGTTTTACAGACAAGGCAGATCTAGGCATCCAAATCAGGGCCGTTTGAACTTCGGTTTCATGCTCATCAGCCTAACTTCGAAATCAGCACATGACTCCTCTCCCAGGAGTTTTACCACTTGTCCCTTTGCTCCATCAAAGCCTGCTTTATACACCAGCTCTTCAGAGAGCCTCAGCCAGAATCAGTCCTTCCTGGTCGGCGCACCCGTAGCTCTTAGCCTGTACTTCCATCAGAGCACTTACTACCTCCTGCTGTGTGTGACTTAATTGTGTCTGATAGTCTCTCTCCACCCGAAGCAGGTTGTTTAGAGTTCCATTGTGGTACTTAGCATCTTACATTAGCCTCGCATCTTATATTTAAGGGCAGCCATGTGCCTTATAATCTCTCTTAGTGCTTAGGCACTTCATTGTGCTCAGGGCAGAGATGTCACTGTCCTGGCAGGAGGGACGATATTCTAAAGAGAGACATCTGTGCCCTCTTTTGAGCAATCAGGCTATTGAAACAGTCTGCCCCACAGAACTGGAATGTTCCCAGGAATCATGCTGGGTAAAAGGAAAGGCTGACACCCTGGTGCCAACAAGGAGGGAAAATTTCTCCTGGGAAGATATTTCATACGGTTCCGACAGTTACCGAACCATTCTGCAGGAGATCCTGGAGTTCGGGCAGTGATGGGTGGGACCACACCTTGACTAGGACTGCTTATCTATGCATGACTCTTCTCCATGTATGTTCAAACCTCATGTCAGAACCCCAAAGATAGATTCATGGGTAAGGGTTACTGGATCTTCTTATTAATTTCCCTTTGCAATACAGCCACATTGACTAAATTCTGTTGCTTTCTTTTTCACTATTTTGTGTCTCTTTAATTGGTCTGTTGAGGGGCAGGAGAGGCCTAGCTTGCATGGCTACCAGGATTCAGGCCCTGGCCTTAAAAACTCTGGTAACTCAGATGCTTTCTGAGTGAGGTTGGTACCTGCAACTGGTTACTGGGCTCTGTCTGATTTACTGGCTGCAACACCTGCCATGGGGTTACGTTCCCTTATTTCCTATGGTAAAGGTCACTGAGCAAGCTAGGCAGAAGTCAGGGGCTCCTGTGTGGAGTAGCCAGCTCTCAGATAACTGGGGGAGGTAGATCACCCAGACTTCCATTCTCAAATGGCCCTCTCTACTCCCATAGAGGCATGCCATTGTTTGTCTGAGGAGGATGCTCTTTGGAAAGTGATATGGTGCACCCCTTGCTCTTACATTTGATCCCAGGATTTTCTCTGCCTGGGAAAGAAAGAGTCTGATCTCTATAAACAAAACAAGCTGAGACTGAAGAGCCACAGGAACTGTTGGGTTTATGCATGTGTTAGTGTCTGCCCCTGACAACACGCTGGTGTGGTGTCAAGCACTGGGTTAGGGGTGGGTAAATTGCGTTTGTCCATTGGACAAGTTAATTAGTAACTGAAGCCTTGTCTTCCTCCTTTGTGTATGGGAATTACAGTACTGTTCTCCTGCCATGCTGCTGAGTGCCAAACCCAGTTCTCAGCTCAGGCCCTTGCTCAGCTAAGGAACTTTACTAGGTCTGGCGCTGCAGTGGCTACTGTGTCTTTGTCATTTTTTTGCAGAGGACAGCAGCTGGCTGCTCAGAGAGATATCAGCAAAGATGAAAATTTTTACCCCTGTTGTGAGTAAAAAAACCAGAGAATCATGGGTAGCTCCTAGCAGTGGGCTTAGAGATGGCTGTAATTAAATTTCTGCTCAAACCAATCACTCGTATGTTTTTAAGTTGCCAGAATCAAAGGTATTCCACAAAGCACTCTTATTCACTTATAAAATTTTCTTTAAACATAGAATTGTACACCAGTGATGTGAGTTGACTCAACTCATATCTTTTGCCCCCAGCACTCGTGTCTCCCACTGTGTCCTCAGCTGCTACCCTTCCCTTCAACTTCTCCACCAGTCACCATGGGAACTGGGCACACCATGAGGCCAGGCTCCATCTGATAGCTGTCAGATGATGATAACGTATCTTTCTGCACAGACTCTCCTGAGATGAGTCCGTTTCTTTATACAAAGAAGCTTCCAGATTGTCCGGCTCCCAGCATAATTTCTACATAAATTTATTCCACTGAAACCAAGCTGACAATGGCTATGTTAATATTGGGGACTAAGACTCAGACCCTAGTCCTTTCTCTCAAAGGCTGCGGATGAGTCCAAACTGCACTGGCATTTAGGGTTGCACTTTGCCTGGTAGAAAACAAGGAAAAGATGCTCACCATGGATTCAAGAACCAGCACCCTGGCTCACACCGCCCTCCTTCCCGTCAAATCATGCAGAGCAAGTCTTCCTCACTTCAGGCTCTGTGACCCCACTTCTGTGAGAGTCAGTGCATGAGGGCCCTGGCCCTGGCCCTAGACCACTAGGATCTAAATCCTCATGCCTGCTTTGCTCGTGGTATGAGCTTAAGTCTTTTTTTTTTTTTTCCATCCAGTCTATGCCTCAGTTTCTATATAAGGAATGGGAATAATCACAAGCTGAATCTCAAAAGACCAAATGGAGTAAATGAGGAACCATACACAAAGCACTCAGAGCAGCGGCCAGCACGTTAACACTCAGTACTATTGCTATGGAAACCTGGCTGCACGCTGGCTCGGTTCTTTCTCTTTCAAGGTTTATCTAAAATGCTATCAAGTCTTATTCTGACTTTTCATAACCACTATTTCTATCCGTTTCAGACCCTGTAATCATTTGTACTTTGCTGGGAGCACACAGAATGTGCTGCCGTGCACTGGAATGTCTGTAGACCGTTTTCCTCAACCCACTCTCCCTTCACAGTGAGTGCTGTGGGGGCAGAGTTCTAGGATAAGCACCATGCCTGCAGAGCCCCTCTAGGTGCTTAAGGTTGAATAGGGAGACCAGTCAGCCGCAAGCAGTGCCTGCCCTCTATGTAGTTCCCCCAGAATTCCATCCCCCACGGAGGAGGCTCAGCATGGCAGAGCTAGAAAGGCTCCTTAGAAACCAGCCTATTCTAAACTGCTGGAAGTTGCAAAGGTTGGGACAAGAAAGAGCTTTCTTCAAAGTCATGCACAGTGTTCGTGGCTGAAGTTGAAGCAGGCATCAGATCTCAAAAGGACTTGTCCATAGCCTTGGGCTTCTCCCCTGCCCTCCAAATCGGGGAGCTGTGGAAATGAGAGGAAATCACCTCACATAGCAGAACAAAAAGGGTAGGATGGGATGGAAAACAGCACAGGCCCAAGCTTCAGCCTTGGTACTGCTCAAAACAGCCGTGGTCTACTGGCACAGACCTAGCTGCCCAGCAGGGGTGAAGAAAGTACATAAGCTTCCCAGATGACAAGGCCACTGTCTTGAACTGACTTCGGAGTTCCCATCTGCATGGAGGGATCAAGAGCCTGACTAAGCATGGATGTGAAAGTATTCACTATAACCATCAAACAATTCTCTGCCCTTTCCATACAGCATGAGCTATAGTCCTGGAATCTGCAAGCCATGGTCCTAGTACATCTTCTTCCTATGGGGTCTGTGTTCAGAAGATGTACACAGAAGCCATTATTATTACATCTAAGCTTGTAGGGCTAAGTGAAAGTGAAGCCTTTCCGTGCCCATGTCAGGGGCTCTTCTAAGCACTACTATTGTCTTCTCTTTCTTGGTGGAGAGTAGTGTTGCCAGGAAAGAGAATCATGGATGTTTTTCTGCTGGTCAGTGGAGATGACCAGAGAGGAGTATTTTAATCCTTAAAGCTGTCAAATACTGCTTTCCAAATTAAGGTCAGTGAGTCTCAAGGTGGCACTCCCTCTTCTATTTCCACTTTTTCTGGTTTGCTTTCCTATTGTGATGAGCACTGTGACCAAGGGACTTATTTGCTTAGTTTACACTTTCAGGTCACAGTCCATTACTGAAGGAATTCAGGGCAGGGACTCAAGCAGGAATCAAAGCAGAAACCATGGAGGAATACCGCTTACTTGCTTGCTCACCTCTCTTTCTTTTCCTACCCAGGCCTACCTGCCTAGGGATGGAACCACCTACAGTGGGCTGGGCCCTCTTACATCAGTTAGCAGTTAAGGAAATGTCTGTCTTGAAGATGCCTAACAGGCCAATTCGAGCGATTGCAGAGATCCCGGCTGAAACTCCATCGGTAACTCTGGGCTTTGTCAAGCTGACATCTGGAGGCAAGTGGGAGACTCCTGTGAGGCCTTAAAGGGGCAGCGAGAAACACCAGTGCTTGTAGGCACGCAGGTGATGGAGGAAAGAGGAAATGGCAACCGTGGTGTGAGAATCACTGAGGGCCAATCACAATTCCACTCTAACCTATGAAGGGACTTACTGAAAACAAGGGCTTTGGGCTTGCCGCATCACCATGGTCGAGACAGGATTGTGTTGCCTGCAACCTTCCTCTCACATCTGGGGGAACTAATTTTCGAACTCCAAACGAGTAGGTGAAGAAAGCAAAACAAAGCAACAATCACGTCAAATACCTAGGATGACAGACACTTCGACCAGATTGATGTGACAGGGAGGCAAGGAAAAGAGAAAGAAAATTTTGGTAAAGGAAACCAGACACAGGCTATTTCCAGACACTGGCTAGCTGGATGGAATCTGTTTCCTTGCTGATTTCCAGGTGATTATTATTACTATGACAGCAGTCTGTCTCCCGGTTTGACAATGCACCTTGGAAAGGGCTATACCTGATGAGCCCGCAAACAGCACATCTGATATCAGACAATGAACCTGTATGGGAGGAACCATCCTGTGACATCTCCTTTTGGAGTCATTCTCTCTCTTGTCTAGGATGGTGCCAGCTTCCAGCTGATCTAAAGAGAAGCATAGTGGACATGGGTACATACGAGTCCCACCTGCGATGGTTAGTTTTAATTGTAACCTTGACACACTTCAGGATCACTGGGTAAGGAGTTTCGAAGAGGGACTGTCATTGATTCTCAACCTGTGGGTCACAACCCCTTTGGGGAGGGTGTCAACCAACCCTTTCACAGGGGTCACCTAAAACTACCACAAAACCCCATAACGTGAGGAACTGTATTAAGGGTTATAGCATTGTAGGAAGGTTGAGAAACAGTGCTGTAGGTCATGTTGGCCCGTGGGCATGTCTGTGGAAGATTGTTTTAATTATGTCAGTTGAATTGGAAGATCTTCCCACCGTGGGTGGCACTATTCCCTAGGCAGAGATTCCTGGACTGTATATGATTGGAGAAAGTGAGCTGAATATAGCAAATATGCACTCATTCTCTTTCAGTTTTTACTACTTCAACCTTGACTTTCTCCAAACCAAGGACTAAACCCGGAACCATGAGCTAAAATAAACTTTTCTCCCTTTCGTTACTTTCCTTGGGTATTTTATCACAGCAAGCAGGAAAGGACACTGAAGCACCACCACTTCCAAACAATGCCACTTTCTCTTCTAGTCTCACCTTCCTCATCAGTGGAAACAGCAGAAGCGGAATACAATACAGTTGGCCAAAACACTGTAAAGTTAATGAGATCAATTGCTGTTTATTGTTGTTTCCCACTGTTTAACTTTTAAAAGAAAGCTTATTCCCAGTCCCAATGAATACTCTGTCAGCCTGCCTTTCACCAACACGTAATAAGTCCCCATCACGTGAGGCTGAGCTTCTTGCAATTGTGGACTAGAGGGAATTAGTTGGTGGTCTCCTCCACAGCTGGTCATCCTCCACAGGCTGAGTCCCAGAGGCTGCCTTCTGCTGTGCAAGCTCAGCACATGCCTGATGCTAGTCCTTCCCCTCTGGCCCCCGAGACTGACCCACCATCACTGACCGGCTGTGGGATTCTTTCCAGATGAGCCCAGTCAAGTCCGCAGAACCCTTGCCATCAGCATCTTTAGAAGTCGTGACCAATTTATCATAACTGACAGTATTGTTGAAACTTATTTTCTGCTCTACACTTGATGGTTATAAAACAAGGCCTTTGAAACTGGAATGGCCTGAATTCTAATCCCAACCCAGCCAACGGCTAGCTGTGATCTGAAATGCAGTAATGCAAGCAACCTGAACCCCAGTTTCCCCAAACTACAACGACCAATTCCCCTGCTTCTTCAAAGGCCTTTTTTTTCCTCCACAGAGACAGTATTCCTGCTGTTTGCTTTTCTGAAAGTAATATGATCTCAAGCAGGAAGTGGTTTTTCTTTCCCTCATTTTTTCCCTCTCATCCGAGTATGAGCTCTGTAAGGAAGGAGATGTGCTTATGTCCACAATTACATTACCAGAGCCCTGCAAAGACATCGTTTAGTAAATAGGATGCATAGTAAAACAAGAGAAAGTAATGACATCAGCGTGGGAGAATCACGTTAAAGCAGTGTTTAAAGGTTCATGAACACCATTTTTATTTCATTTTCGTCATCACGGCCCTAAGTGTCAGAGCTCAGGAAGGAGCTTGCTATGGCCACTTGTGTGCATCTGTGGCCGAACCTGGCCCTGCCAGTGCACTGTAGCAGCTGAGGATGATACAGGTGTCTACACATTTTTTTGAGACAGCTACATTGATGGAGACAGAGCATGGTCTGTTTTGTTTATTTGTTTGTTTTTAAATTGACCTTAACAATCATGACTTGAGGGTCTGGAGAGATGATTCAGCAGTTAAGAGTTCCTGCTGCTCTTCCAGAAGATCTGCGTTCGGCCCCGAGCACCCACACTGAACAGCTCACACCTGCAACATCAGCTCCTGCTGATCCAATGTCCTCTTTGAGCCTCCGCAAGCACTTTCATACATGTGCACATACGTAATACACACCCATAAAAAAATAAAAATAAGCTGGAGAGATGGCTCAGGAGTTCAGAGCACTGGCTGCTTTCCCAAAGGTCCCGAGTTCAACTCCCAGCAAACACACGGTGGCTCACAACTGTCTATAATGAGGTCTGGTGCCCTCTTCTGGCCTGCAGGCGTACATGCAAGCAGAACACTGTATAAATAGTAAATAATATGAAAAAAATCACAAGAAAAAAGAAAAATCTTAACTCGAGACCTGCTTCCTTACTTTTTGGACCGCATCTACCATGTCGGTTAACGCTGGTGTCTATGAGTCCGTGTTCTGCCATCAACAGATGTGCAAGTTTCTCTTGGCATTTGAGGCTTGTTTTCTTTCTTTCTTTCTTTCTTTCTTTCTTTCTTTCTTTCTTTCTTTCTTTCTTTCTTTCTTCTTCTTTTTTTCTTTCTTTCTTTCTTCTTCTTCTTCTTCTTCTTCTTCTTCTTCTTCTCTTTCTTTCTTTCTTTCTTTCTTTCTTTCTTTCTTTCTTTCTTTCTTTCTTTCTTTCTTTCTTTCTTTCTCTCTCTCTCTCTCTCTTTAGACTAGCCAAATCTGGAGCTGGAAAGATGTATCAGTAGTTGAGAGCACGTACCACTACTCTTGTAAGGGATCTGAGTTTGCTAGCTACACCAGATACTTCCAACCACCTGTAACTCCTGCCTCAGGGGCTCTGGCTCCACAGGCTGCTGCATCCCTATCCCTAATACATAGAAAAAAAACTAAACAAAATATTTTGGAAAAGTACAGACAAAGCCATAGGAGATCTCTTCTGGCCATGAGTGTCACACTTGAGAGCCCAGGCTGCCAGAAATATCAAACAAACAAACAAACAAACAAACAAACAACTGGGTGTGTCAGTGTGCGCCAGAAATCCCAGTGCTAGGGACCGTTCACTGGAGCTTGCTGGCCAGCTACATGGTGAGTGCCTGACCAGTGAGAGACCTTGTTTTGAAGGTACAAGGGAAATAGCACCTGAAGAATGGCTCTTGAGGCTGTCCTGTGGCTTCTCTACACATGCCCACGAATGTGTATGTGCACTAGACACGGATGAACATGAACACATGCACAGCAATCCAGGGAGGTCTGTTAGAACACAGCCAGCTGCCCAGCCCCTGACTTCAGAGCCCCTGAGTTGGTAAGATGCGGGGCTTGAGAATTTGCTTTTCTCATGTCTTTCCAGAAGATCTTGAGGCTGCTGCTCCCGGACTAGTCACTGAGGACCACCAACGAGGTGGTAGAGATGTGAGAGTAGCCATCGGGTCTTGAGAGCAGAACGCATCTACCCAGCAGCTCCTAGGCCTGCCGTGATCTCCCTCTGAATCCTGTATGGTGTGTGTGTAGTCAGTTCTTATTAAAGTCAAGGAAATTTACAGAAAGCATCAGCTGCAGGACCCTGCTGAAGGGATTGAAGAAGCAGAGAGGCTTCTGAGTGCTGCTGACAGAACTTGTGATTCCCCCCCACCCCTTTCTCAGTTGACAGCCAGAGAAATGACTTGAGACTTTAATATTTCACAGTTAATATTATATTTCTGCAGGGTACGTCACATTTTTTTTCTAGAGTGTTTTTTTTTTTTTTATCAACGATATCACATCAGATTCTTTTAATAGCTGCTTTGGGAGAAGCAGACAGGAATTAGCATTATTTTGAATGACAAAGTTATAGGGGCTGGGTAGGTGCCCAGCTTCAGGGAGCAGGACCTAGCAGAGTAGCCCAGGTCTTAGACTCCTCCATATTTTGCACATCTCATTCAGTTTTCCTCTGTACACTGTGAAGAGACCGTTAGTCTTGACTTTGAGCCTCTTTCTCGTTCTGAGTTACTTCGTTTTCAGATGGTTAAGGGTTATGGATTCATTGACATGGACACACCACAAAGAGTGATAATGACCTGTGAAGTGCCTGATGGAACTCTGGGGTGCATACTCCCTCAGGGAGGCTGTGGAGTCTTTCCTAAAAGCCAGTGTGCCTAGCTGCTCTTTGGAATCCTTAAAAGATTGGCTCCAAGTACCTGACAGTTACCCAAATCCATGATGGCATTTAAAAAAAATATGTATTTGGTCCATGGTTGGTTGGATTGAGGAAAGGAAAGCTCTGGACACAGAAAGTTGACAGTACACAATTTATACACACATGCCTTCAGGGATTTGTATTAAGGCTCCTTATTGTTCAGAGCCACCATATTGTTTGTCTTCAGGGCATTTTACTGACGAAGTTTTGTCAAAGTGACACAAGCTGAGAGTCCTCTGGGAAAGGGGTGGAGCTCAGTTTGGGTCCTTGCCCCTGTGAGACTGAACAGGTCTATGGAGACTTTTCTTGATGTGGGAGGGCCCGGCTCACTGTGCACAGCATCACCCCTGAGCAGGTGGTTCTGGGTTGTGTAAAGAAGGAGGCTGAATAAGCTGGGGGGAACAAGGTAGTAAGCAGTACCCCTCCATGGTCTCTACATCAGCACCTGACTCCAGGTGCCTGCCTTGATCTCCTGCCCCGACTGCCCTCAGTGATGGGATGTGACCTGGGAGTTATAAGCTGAAATAACCCCCTTTCTTCTGCAAGATGTTTTTGGCTATGGTGCTTCTTATAGACCTAGAAAGCAGGCTGGGCAGGTGCCACTTCCTGCTACCAATCTTTAGATCTATGAAGAGTATCAAGGGCCATATAAGGCAGTTGGCAGCATGCCAGTGGATTACTTAGAGCAATAGAGCCAAGTACAGACAGTTTTTGGACAACATCTGAGACCTCATGAAAGAGAACATGTAATAGAGTCTGGAAAATGGTTGGGCTTTCTTGGTACCACTTAATGAATGTAAACATATATGCATCCACAGGACTCAGTTTCCCCATTTAAAACACACCAACCAGAAAAGCAAATGATATTTAAAAGTTGAAGCCTGGATGTCTGCACTCTTCCAAAGTAAAGATTCTAGGAAAGACAACATTATCAGATACAGATGTATGTTGTAGATCAAGCCAGCACAAATTTACTGATTCCTGATGCTCTCAGCTCAGGCTCATGTGTAATGACAGATCAGGGCTCCTCTCCCCCAGGACAAATGTCCCAAGTGTCTTGATCACTTCCCATTGGCCAGAGGCTACATACACACACTCATGTCTCCGGATCATGAATTAACCAGAATTCATCAATCGCTCAGTTGTGTACTTCGTTACATATTATACATTAACAAAGTTCCTGTTCTCATTTGTTATAGATATCTAGAAGGACAGGAGAGGGCAGAAGCCATAGAGACTTAGTCCACTCATTAGGGATTCAGGGATGCTCTGAGATGGGTGAGGCTTTTCCCATGTCACACAGAGACTATACCCAGATGCAAAATCAACTCTGGTTCTTCCACTCTGAAGTCAGTATTGTCAGCAGTCCCCTGATGTGCCTCAGGTTTTAAAAGCCCAGGGGGGGACACACATATGGATCCCACATGCATAGAGCATTTTACGCATAGAGCGCATTAGATTCAATTCTCTTCGTCTTTTAGTTTTTCCTAAAAGAAATTGAAAGAAAGAAAGGTCCACGTTCTTTTTTCACTTGAAACATGTGGCTGATATTCCCTACTCTTTGCATGTAGGAGACTGCCACTGTGCCTAACTATCACCTATATTTTCTATAGTCTGTGGGTGCCTGAGTTTCAAATCTCTGACCAAAGCAACTTAAGGGAGAAAGGGTTTATTTTAGCTCGCAGCTCAATTACATCCACCATGGTGGAGAAGTCAAAGTAGCAGGAGCTTGAGGCAGCTCATCACATCCACAGTCAGGAAGTAGAGGGTGATGGATGTATGTGGCTGCTCAGATCCCTTTCTCCACTTGCAAAGTTCAGGATCCCAGGCAGGGAATAGTGCTGCCTGCGATGGGTAGTTTTCTCATCTCAATTAATGTAGTGACAACAATCCACCCCCCCCCCCCATTCCCGGATGATTCTGGATTCTTCCAAGTTGACAGTTAACACAATTAACACCGGCATTTCACTTTATGGAGTTCTTTCTTGCCGGCTCTGTTGCTGTCTGTTAACTCTCCTGATTGTCAGTGTTCATGAAGCCCTGCTGAACCCTCTCTGGAAGCTTTTGGAGTTCCATTCTCAAGGAAGCCTAACCCCAGAAAGGATGCCATAAGCTAGTCTTTCAAAAGTGAATGAGGCCACCGGACGTTTCCACTCTAAATGACTGGCTTGATACAACAAAACTACTGAAGTGCTCAAACAAATTAGGGGCGATGATGAGCTTAGAGGGCTCTGGCGAGTCTCACAACTCCAGCTTCCTGCTGCCTAATGACCCATAGGTACCACAGCCCCTTGTGAAAAATACACAAGTTGCACAAAGTCCTCAATCCACAAGTTCACAGCAAAATGGCAAACACGTTTATGCCAAACTAGGTCTTAGACCACAGTCTCATCAGCTATTAAACCCTTACCTGGAGCAGTGTAAACTACACAGACAGATAGACAGACAGACAGACAGAAAGACATATGAATTTAATGAGGTCAGCTTCCTGAAATACCTCCCTCTTCAGCATTGTGAGGAAATGGGATCCTTGAGAAGATGATCAAGGATTTCTCTTATAAGTAGCTGAAGAATTTTAACTATTGTGTTTTTGGTGGGGTTAGTTTTCATGCATGCCTGGATCTTAAGGAAAGAGGTAAATACATGCAACTTAACCATGTCAAATGTGGTCCTACTGCAGGTGATAAATACTTCCAAAGCCCAGCATTGTGTTTTGTACATTTTCCCTGTTCTCCTTAGTTTCCTGGAATGGGTCGCAGTGCAATGTAGACATAGAATAACTGGTTTGTCATCACCAGCATGAGCACTGAAGCAGATCAGGCCTCCCAATGGAATCCTTGGGTAGTGAGGCGATGTGTTTGTTTTGGGCTGCAGAAAGCCTCCTTAGGACAAGGCCATGCTCTCCACAGGACTGTCTCTCCAGTTAGCTGTTGTTCCTCCCTTTGCCAGCAGCCGCTGCCCTCCCTCTAGCTTCTGCCCGCCTGCCGCTTTCAAATCTGTGTTAACAGGTTCAGCAACCCAACCTTATAAATCACTCAGCTCACATCTCCAGGATGGTCCTGTTGGCATGCTTCAGCCTGAATGTGCAGAGCTTGTGGGATTCTTTCATCTGGCTTAGAGAACTTTTTATTTTGGATTACATGTTTGAAGTCTTAGTGGCTGGTTAAAATAGAGTTATATGTTGGCTATAAGGCAAACTACATCCAGTGTTAGAAGGTTTAAATATTAAATAAAGCCCCTACCTCGCCCTCCATAGAGATTCCTAGCCCATTTTCTTTCTTCCTAGAGAAAGTGACCACATCAGTGAATGCATCATCTTTAGGAGATCAGCTGTATTGGTTACTAGATATGTTACTGTGACAAACTCAAGGAAGGAAGGCCTCATTGCGGGTTCACTATTGAAGGGTGCAGATCACTGTGGTGGCAAGCTGTGGCAGGGGGAATGTGAAGCAGCTGGTTTCATCGTGTCTGTCCTCAGAAAGCAGAGAACAGATGCATGCGGTTTGGCTTGCTCTCCCCTTGTTATGCCGTACCGGACCCCAGGCGGTGGAATGGTGCCATCCGCATTTAGGATGGATCTTTCCACATCAATTAACTTAATCTAGATGCTCCCTCACAGCCGTGCCCACAGGTTATTCCACGGTGATTTTAAATCCTATTCAGTTGACAGTCGAGATTAACCAGCACAAACTCATAGGAAAGCAAACAATTCCGTGTTATTTTGCAGCCGGTTGTGACTGCCCCTCCACACACACTAGGTCTCTCTTGATGATCATAATGGGAAGTCAGCATTGCAAACTGAAAACACAGTTGGAGTGGGATTGGGGAGTTTGGGGAGGGGAATGTGAGACCTGCCTTAAGGTGATAGAAACAGGAGCTTCCTCAGAAGGGAAATGGTAGGAGGCAAGACAGCTCCAACGATAGGGAGGAGATAGGAAAGCTCTTCTTTGAGAGTCCTTCAGCTGGTTCTTCCTCAGAGTCTTAAGAATTGAAAGTAGTCAGAGACATGAAGATAGGAGCCCTTTGCGGGATTACGTATCTGTTCCATCTCATCACAGTTGTGGGATTCAGCCTTTTCCTGATCATATTCAGGCTGCCCAACCTTAGGCTCAATGTCTGGAATCTGAACCAAACAGAGTCAGCACTCAGATAACCAGGATGGCTGATCAGCCACTCCCCTCTGTAGAAGCCTATGCTGTGTGTGTGTGTGTGTGTGTGTTTGGGGGGGATGGCAGATGCTTCTGCTTCCTGAGAAAAATGGCAGCTGCCATGCAGCCATGCCTCTATGTTTTTAGGGCAAAGGATACAGGCATCACACACACTGGGCTCTTTATTTTTATATTTTGCTTTTGCATATAGGATTTTTGCCAACTCACTGAGTTTCCTCTGTTTGAAGGAATATTACTTAACCTTACTTATTCCTCTTTCAGGAATGCTATGGATTATTGATTGTATTTGCTCCAAAGGGCGGGATATCTCTTTGCGCCCCTGTACCTTTACTATAAATAACTTGCCTGGAATGTCCTGCTCTCCCAACTGTTCCCTAATAGTGAAGGAAAAAAAAAAAAAGACAAGTGGTAGCTATGTCAGAGGCCAGACTTGACTATTCTGCTAGCTTCCTGAAGATTCCCTTATTTCAATGTCCCAAGAACCAGTGTTAGATCAGGCCACTTTATTTATATACTACATGAAAAGACCTCACTTGTGCTTCTTTCTCAGAAAGAAATTTACAGAAACACATTGTAAATAGCCCAGCACATATGCACTGCTAATGGCTTGTTTGTTTAGAGTTAACCTTTGACTTACATGTCATCCAAATGGCAGCTTTCGAGGAGTGCAAAGCTCCATGACTCTAGTGGAAGCATCTTAACTTACACAGACAGAAGTGTTAATGAAGGAAAAGCAAAACTTCAGAGGCAAAGCCAACTGCCTGGCTGGAGGAAGAAGACTAAACTTAGAGTAGATTTATTGCCTTTATTCTGGTTTCCTACAACATATGATAATGAGAGATGGCTCAAGGCTGCAGACCCCCCCCCCAACTTCAGCCACCCCACTGCCTCTCCAGAATTCTGTGCTCTGTATGAATGAGTAAACACAGACTGAAGATTCAATTCCAAGTTATTTAGATTGCTGTTGTTGTTGTCAATTTGTTTACTGTGGTGGGTACCACGAACCCAAATTCCCCATCACAGTATTGTAGGAAAAGATGCTAATGATAAATCATTGTGACTATGTCTACGAATAATACTTCCTTAAATAAACACAGATCAGTTTCATAGATAAGGAAGTGGAGAGTCAGAGTGTCAGTGATTCCCAGAGCTATGCCCAGGGTCTATGGACTAACTTCATGGCTCCCAGTTCAAACTTCTCTGAAGTTTCAACCAGTACCCCCTCCTGTCTTAGACTTCTGCTCTTATTGGATCCATCAGGGGATATCGTTTATCTTAAATTCATGCATTCCACAAGTGTTTATTGAAGCCAGGTACTGTGCATGGCCTTGAGAAATAAAGTGTTCTCCAGGTGGAGCTCAAGGACAAGAGCGTAGAAAGCACAGTGGTTTGGATGTGGAATGAGAGATGCCAAAGTAGGCAGGAGATAGATAGATAGATAGATAGATAGATAGATAGATAGATAGATAGATAGATAGATAGATGGGTAGAGAGGGAGGGAGGAAAGGAGGGAGTGGTTTGTTCTGAAATGAACAGAAAGGAGAGAGTGATGGACTCAACTGTCTAATGTTTTGAAAACCATCCAGGAAAAGGGTCTCACCAATCCAGGCCCTACTAAAACCACAAGAAAGTGATAGGTGAAGAGGGTGAAGATCACAGACAGGGAGGGGCATGCTGAGAGGTGGCCATCAGCATCATTCCTTCTGCTCCTGCCTTGATCCTCTAATGCTGACAACCTGTGTGATGCAGCCCTTGCGCTGTGCCCGTGGGTACTGACCTCTAAGAAAGGCAAGAGTGCACCAGGCACGACTGCTTCCAGAGTCAGACAGGCTGTGATGGCTCTTCTGGGTGGCATACTTGCTTGGGTCTGGAATTAACTGCAGGCAAGCTGATGGGCACTCTTGAGAAGGACTTTTGATCCAGATTACCTGGAGCTGGAAGACCTACCCTAAATGTGGGCAGGACCTTCCAGTGGTAGCCTAGATAAAGGAAACTGAGGAATCTATCTATCTATCTATCATCTATGAATCTATGTATTTATCTATGTACCTATCTATGTATCTGTCTACCTATCATCTGTCCTTCAGCCTGATTATCATCAAGCCACTGTTGAGTTAGTTCCTCTTCCATGCTTTTGCTGCCGCTGCTGCTACTGCTTTCTTTAGAGGGTACTCAGACAAGCTTTGGGTTTACAATGTAAACTGAAGACCACCAGCTCTCCAGGAATTATATTGGGCTTTCAGCAAAAGACTAGAATTGCTAAGGCATCCAGCCTTGTAGACTGAGCAACTACCAGGTTTTTGCTTTCTGGTGTGAGATATCCATATTGGATTACCCAGGCTGTATTGTGTAAGCCAATTTAATTATTTACATATCCTTTTACTATATATTTATCCTACCATTTCTGTTCCTTTGGAAAATCCTGACTAATAATATACAGACCTAAGTTCGAATTCACCAGCTCCTGGCTCTGATTTTGGGGAAGGCCTAAGCATCTTTAAGTACCAATTTCTACATCTGGGCTGGGAGATCAGCCATGGTGCATTTGAGATCACTACAGGTATGGAGATGACAGAAGCAGAGACATGGCACAGCTTCTGCATAAGGCGAGTCTTTAATGAAGGCAGCCTTTAAGACAGTGGTAGGCATTTCAGAGCTGAGACCATAAGCTCTTCACCTGAAGGAGTCATCATTGTGTCTGGGTTGGTAGGTTAGCAGATATTGGTTGGTAGATTTCTTGATGGAAATTTATCATTATTTCATTGAGTGACTATGGATAAAGCCCTAACTATGTGCTGGATGCTGGTCCACCCACAGTGGACACAGCAAATAAGGCTCCTTCCTGAGTCTCCATCCTAGAATTCTAAGCAGCAGTTTCAGACAGTTGACTGTCACTTATACTTTAAAGTGTGATGTGGAAAAGTTCAGCTACAGCGTGAGGATGATTCTAAATTGTGTGTGATAATAACTGTAAACCCACTTGAGGTTTCTGGAGAACCCGATGCCTTTATGAGAGGGCCTCTTCAGTCAGTTCAGAAGTTTTTCCACTCGTTACTAGGTCCTGTCTGAATCTCGAAGCATGGGCCCTCAGGCAGCTATTAATGGCAACAGACCAGCTTGGGTTTCTGTTGCTTTGCTAGGTTTACTTTACTTTTTAATTTGTGTGTATGAGCATTGCTCTCTCTCTCTCTCTCTCTCTCTCTCTCTCTCTCTCTCTCTCTCTCTCTGTATGTGGGTGTGCAGTGCCCATGAACACCAGAAGAGGTCATCAGATCTCTGGGCAGTTGTGAGCTGCCCGACCTGGTTGCTGGGAACTGAATTTGGATACTACGAAAGAGCAGCAAGCACTCTTAATCACTGAGCCATTGCTTCACCTTGTTCATTTTGTCCTTTCTCCTGCTTTCTGGTGCCAGCCAACCATCTGTTTGCTCAGAAAGTAGGATAGGTTATCAACCAGAAAAAATACATCTCAACTACTTATCAAGTTTTACTACTTATCAACCAAGGTGTATTTTTCAGTATTTAGTGTAACGAATCTCGGTGATGCTTTTAAGAAGGCAGAGATTTCAGCCTTGTTGCCGGGTCAGATGAGCAGGCTTGAAATGAGTTCTGCACCTTCCCAGACACAGCATGTTCAGTGAGTAACAAGATCACCCAGTTTCCTTATTTGAACATATTCATAGACACCTGTGGGAAAGTGATGGGTAGCAGATACCCACTACATAGGGAGAGGGGTGAGTGCCGTGGCTGACGCTGTGGGCAGGTTCAAGGCTACATGGTTGGATGGAGAAGGGAGACCATGGCGAACATTTTCTAAGAACACAGTGAGAGGCTGATGACACATAGCATTGCTTTTTGGCTCCCAGGCTTTTTCCCAGCGCTGAGGAGAGACGACTATGTAAAAGCTCTCAGCTGCCTGTAACAGCGAAGGGTTTGAGGTTCCATGACGACTGACAGCCAGAAAAAGAGGCAGCTTCTGAGAAAAGCAGAAAGAAAAGAAAGAAGGAGAGGGAGAGAGAGAGGAGGGGAAGAAGGCAGGCAGGCAGGAGGGACTGGGAGCCTAGGAACCAAACAGCAACTATTTCCCCGCAGATCCCGAATGGTGCCCATCATGTCGTGTGTGTAGGTGTGTCTGATACGTGCACACTGATTTTGCAGAAACCTGAGGTACGGAAGGAGGCGCCTTTCTGCAGGAGACAAATAAGACTAATGGACTGGAAATGCAGAGGGGGAGAGGGAGACTGTCAGTCACTTTGGTTAAATGTGTGTTGGCTGCGTTTGAAGATCCTTCCAGAACTTCTCCCGCCAGCACACCATCCTCAGCCGCTGAAGCTGAAGCGCCTGTTTCGTCTCCTTGCAGGGGCTGCCTGGTGTGAATCAAACAGAATCACATTAGGAAAGGACTGGCTGAGAAAGCGCTCTCTGGAACAGGGAATTTTATTGGGAGAAGAAAAGAAAAGAAGAGTTTAGTCCCCAAAGGAGGCCTGACTGCTGGAATACTAATTCACACCAGCCTTCCTGAGCCCAGAGGTAGTGGCTGCATTCTTGCCTTGAAATTCAGATGCACTGTGAACAGAGGCACACAAGGCTGTGAGAATCCAAACTATGTCACTGTTTTTTTTTTTTTTTTTTTTTTTTTTTTTTTTTTTTTTTGTGACCAAAAAGTCTCCCTTTCAGCCAAAGGAAGGGGGTTAATATTTAGGGATTTAGAAAGAGGAAATGTAGAGGGGCCCAGCTGCAGGAGTTTGCATGCTGATACCACCTATGGGAACTTGTTATGGATTCCACCAGGCAAAGTTGCTATGGGACAAAGCTTGCAGGGAATGCTGGGAGTTTGGGTGGGGCTTCTCATAATGGTGCAGAGGGAGGGAAGGTTTATGAAAGGTTCCTTTCTTCTAAGGAACTATCGGCCAGCCATCCGACTTGCTGTCTTTCCTGCTATCCTGTGGTTCCATCAGCCTTCTTTGTATTAAGAGCTGCAGATACTGAGTGGTGAATGCTATTTTATTTGGGGTACTTAACACGCCATCTTAATGAAATCTTTACAAAGAGTTATAGGACAGATTCCAACAATCTGTTTACACCCAAAGAGATACAGACTACAGAAGAGTGACTTACACAAAGCTTCAGCTCACAGGGACTTAGATGCAAGTCTGACTCTCAAGGTCAAGTGCCCTTTGACCACATTTTCTCATCTATAGTAGAAGGGTGACCAATAACATCATCTTTAAAGTCTCATGGTTCCAAACCCCCTCAGGAGGACTATCAGCAAGGGCACTACCATTTTTGAATGGGAATGGAGCCAGAGCCTTGGGGTCCATAGACTGATGCTCTGCCACAAGGTGCTATCCTAAGCCTTTAACATGTCTGTTCTTCATACTTTCCCACCATGCTCTACTCTCTTTCTATCTACATTCAGCACATCAAGGTGTTCAAAGATATTTTTTCCTTTAGAACCTGGTTGCATTTTATTCATCTTAACTTAGTTGAAAATGACACAAAGGAGGATCCATATGTCAACAGGAATCCCTTACTCCCCATGGCTGACCGTCAATGCCTAGTACTCCCTGACTCTAGATCACGCTTCTTCCAGTGACACGGACAGGCAGAAAATATTGGCATGGCCTCCAGACTTCCACTGTGGAGATGGTGCTCAAACAGGGAGAAGGACATAAAACCAAGCCTTCCAGGGCCTTTTCCTGTAGTGCACATTACTTTCCAGGTCTGAAGGGATACAAGATTAGGGTCAAAGAAGGAGGTATCAATAAGAACTGGGTATAGATGAACTGAGGATGCAGCTAAGTTGTAGAGTGTTTGCCAAGCATGCATGAGGCCCTGAGTTCAATTCCCAGAACTGCAGAAGAGATAACATTTATGCCCCTGCCAATATTCAGTTCACATTAACTAAGTGTGTCAACTGAGAAGCATTTCTTTTTGAAATTAATGAATTAGTTAATTAATTAATGTATTATTTCATGCATGTATGTATGTACATGTTTGCACACATGTTGGTGAAGTCAAGGGCAATCTCAGGTATCATGGCACAGGGGATGCCTATCTATTTTTTGGGGGGTGGGGGACAGGGTCTGCACTGGAACCTATCATTCAGCAATGCAGCTAGGCTATAGCTAGTCAGCAAGCTCCAAGGATCCTCTTGTCTCTGCCTCCCTAAAGCAGGGGTTATTAGCATGCAACAACATGCCTGGATTTTCATGTGGGTTCTGGAAACTGAATTAAGCTCCTCATGATTGCAGGGTAAGTGCATAACCAGCTGAGTTATCTTCCCAGGCCCATTATTTCAATTTGTAAATACAGGAGCTAAGAATATGGGTTCCAATATACAACCTCATAAGATTCTCTTTCTTTCTATGAATTAAGATCTTGTTATTTAGTCTAGGCTTGTCTTGAATTCATGTTCCTCCTGCTTTGGTCTCCCAGCCTGGGATCACAGGTGAACAAGGCCACATTTGTCCAATCTCACAGTCTTTGAAATACTGCTTCTATTTTATTGCTACTTTAAATTCCTATAATTTCCCACACACTGGAAAGCTCTAGTCACCATGTTGAGTCTCTGTCTAAAACTTATGGTAAAGGTAGCAGAGGCCAGTAGCTAAAACTGCCAACCACAAGAATGCCCACTGCATGAAAAGCCAATCACCCATCAGTTCTACAATCCAGGAACAGTAAGAGGTGCTGAGTCTCAGTTGGAGGAGACTCTGGCAAGAGCACCCCATATCTGAAGGATTGAGAATGCCGTGCTAGTGATGTGACAGTGATAAAGATGTCTAGGAGAAAGAAAGGTGTGTCCCAGGAAATTTGCAAGCTTCATGTGCATTAAAAGTTGACTCTAGACATTTCACAATTTGTTGTAGGCCAGCAGAGATCATGGTTCCAAATCACTGGTATATCATAATCAATGGTGTGCTTGAAATAAAATATGCAGGTTTCCTGGCCCCACTTCAGAGCCACAAACCCAGCATCTCCAGGGGTAAAGACTGTGTATTTCCAAAATGTTTTCTACGAGTAACTGGAAATGGGGCGGTATAGTGTATGTAATCTTCACACCCATCAGTAACAAAGCTTTAGGAGACACATGCTTACAACTTCAAATAAGAAGAGAGATATGGTGGCTTAGAGCGGTTGGCACCACTCCTAATAATCGGAGTTTGACCTGCAGTCAACATGTTGTAAAGAGAGAAGTGATTCCTGCATCCTGTCCTCTGACCTTTGCATGCATGTGGTGGCATGTGCACACGCAAACACCTACTAGAACAAGAAAATATTAAAAAAAATACTTTTAACGGTATATAACATGGTTAAGAACACACAAACCTCTCTCTCTCTCTCTCTCTGTGTGTGTGTGTGTGTGTGTGTGTGTGTTCCACAAGTCAAGGTACATCTCATTTGGCAATAATAGTAAAACATTATTTGTTATGAACAGCACTTTTACTGGTTTTTCTGTGTGCCAATCACCACTGCAAATATTTTATGCTCATCACTTTTAAAAATCCTTACAACGTCTCTCTGGGTACCACTCTCATTTGCACTTAAGGATGGTGGAAGAGCAACACAGAGAAATGCAATTGCTCGCTCAAGGTTGTGATGTTGACTAACATTAAAACCAGAACTAGAACTCCAGTGGCCAACAGGGACATAGCCACGATTCATTAAAAACGGCATTTGTTTTGCAAAAGGTAGCTTTGCTCAGATGTTGTTCACTGAATCCATGAGTGTGCATGTGTGAGTACCCATGCATTTTTTTCAGTGAACATAAACTTGTATGTGATTGTGTGTATGTGTGTGTGGGGGGGCAGAGGTTAACATCAAGTGTCTTCTTCAATGGTTCCCTACCCTCCCTTTTTGAGGCAGAGTCTCTCACTGAACCTGGAAGTAGCCAGTTCAGCTAGGTTGCCTGGATGCCCTCTGCTTCTGCCTCCTGAATGCTGGGATTACAGGTCAAGCCACTGCACCTTGCTCTTTACCCAAGCATTAGGGATGTAAACTATGGCTCTCATTTTTTACATAGCAAGCATTTTATTGACATCCATCTCCCCAAACCTGGAGTTCATTGCTCTTTTAAAACACCCAACACTCTTGTCTGCTCCAGGGAGTCCAGAAGTCCTTGAAGCTCCTCCATATCCTCTTCCTGGTGTCTTCTGAGCTCTCCAGTGTTGAAACAGGTGAAGGCAGAGTCCAGGCTTTCATTGCCTTCTGGGGCTTTGTTATGCATGGCATCCCATGGGTGCTCACATGCATGTTGCCATCTGCTCTGCCGTGTACTCTATACCCCATGGGACATAGCATATGCCCCTGAGGCACTGGGCTCTAGCTCTGAATTCAGCCTGGCCCTGGCCTGTCACTACAGGCTGAAAATTGACTCCTTATCTAGATACTTTGAAGCAGAAGGACAGACTGCTGTTCTCTTAGGGAGCTCTGGCCCAAGAGACATCCAGGATCTTACAAAATTCAGAGAGCGAAATTATACCAACCCTCGAAAACCTTCCAGGGTTCTTCCTGGGAAGATGGATGGCAGGAAGTTAACCCTCCCTTAACACATAGTATGTCAAGACTGGACATAGTCCTATGCTCAGTCAGCCCTATGGAAGGACTGACTTTGGCTCAGTCTTTGGGGAAGCATAGAACCAGACCACGTAGACTCTACAAACCTCCCCAAATAAACATGTTTTTTTTTTTCACTGAAGAATGTAAAATGAAGATGTTTTCTTAGCAACAAAAGGAAAGAGTTTCTGCAGACAGCAGCTCCGTGCTCCTAGAAATACTGACAGGTAACATTTACAAATAAGAAGAACATTGAGATGCAAGTTGAGAGATGCGAGATGGAATATAAAGTAATAAAATGATAACCACATAAGTGAACAGAATACAAACCGACTGAGGAATGCACAAGCAACATTAATACTGCATTGCTGAGCCTATAAATATGAGAGTTACATAGGAGCGGGTGACGCAACTCAGCAAGGAAAGGCCTTTGCTGTCAAGTCCAACAGCCTGGGTTTGTTGCCCCAAACCACAGGGTGGAAGGAGAGAACAGACTTTTCCCACACCCTCACACATTGTCCTCTGACCTCTACACATATGTTGTGGCACCCAGCCCTAACACAGTCAGCTAAAAAAAAAAAACTACATACACACACACACACACACAAACAGTTACATGCATGTTAACAGATGAATAAGAGAAGGTAAAATGTTCTGAGTTCTGGGAGGGAGGAATGAGTGACAATCATGATATCTGCCATTAGCTACTGAACCAAGAAAGGAGTTTGAAAAGCGGAAACATTTGAAATTAAGTTAAGAAAACGGTGATCCAGTTAAGTTTCTTTTCAGAAGGAAATATTTCACTTCAAGAAGTATGTACCAAAACCAAAGAGGGCAGGGGATATAGGTTATTGGTAGAGTTGTTGCCTGGCCTGCATGGAGTCCTGGCTTTATTCCTCTGCAAAAACCAGGTGTGGTGATGCATACCTGCTGTTCCAGCTGCTGGGAGCTGGAGGCAGGAGGATCAGGAACTTAAAGTCTTCCTTGGCAACAGAGTGAATTTGAGACTAGCATGAGCTACATGAGACACATTCTCAAAAAAAAAATGAATAAAATAAGATATAGAAGAAAAACAATAGAAATCAATGAGCTAAACATCTCTCCCCCAAATTTAGGAAAATTACATTATAAAAGGAATGAATTTTAGCTATATAGTACAGGATGAACATACTACAATTCACAGACCCGAAGAAGATAAGTAACAAGGAGGACCCAGGGAAGGATGCTTAAATCTTACTCAGAAGGGAAAATAGAATAGACAGCAGAAGCAGTTGAAGAGAAAGAACAGGGTGGGTGAGGGAGCATGGAGAGAAAGGAGATCAGACCTGGGGAGAGTGGGGCAGGAAGACAGAGCATTTTCAGAGAGAAGAGAAACCATGGCCAGGAGCATCTCCTTGACAAGCTGGAAACCTATGACAGGTTAGGCTTCTGGGAGGATATGGGGGTGACTCTAGCTGAGACTCCTAGTAGCAGGGGTCATGGAGACTGAAGTCTAACTAGACAGGTCTCCTAGTGGAGGGAGGAGAATACCAACCCACTCACAAAAACTTCAATCCAAAATTTACCCTGCCTACAAGATGTGCAGGGGTAAAGATAGAGCAGAAATTGAGGGAATGTCCAACCAATGCCTGGCCCAACCTGAGACCCACCCCATGGGAGAGAGCCAACCTCTGACACTATTAACAATATTTCTCTATGCTCACAGGCAGAAGCCTAGCATATCTGTCCTCAGAGAGGCTCCACCCAGCAGCTGAGATTCATTGCCAAACACTGGGTAGAGCACAGGGAACCTTGTGGAAAAGTGGAGGAAGGATAGAAGAACCTGGCAGGGACAGGTGCTCCATAAGTAGATGAACAGAGCCAACAAACTGGGCCCAGAGGTGCTTGCAGAGACAGAAACATCAAGCAAGGACCATGCATGGACTGGACCTAAGCCCCCTACCCTACACAGATATAGCTGATGAGCACCTCTGCTTCATGTGGGTCCCCTAGTAAAGGGAGCAAAGGAGCAGGGGTGGGAGAGGCTGTCTCTGACATAGAATCTGTTGCCTTCTTTCAATCACTTTCCCCTGGTGGGACTGCCTCGCCAGGCCACAGGGGAAGATGATGTGTGCTGATGTGACTTGATGTGCTGGGTTAGGTTGGTAGGGTAGAGCCACCTTTTCTGGGGAGTAGGGGAGAGGGGAGAAGGGGGAGAGAGGGAGAATGGAACTGGGAGGAGAGGAGGGGGGGTTACAATCAGGATGCAAAGTGAATAAGTACATAAGTTTAAAATATATAAAAGCATTATAAAAGAAAGAGGGGGAAATAATGAGATACAGAATCTACAGCAGACTAGATCAGTAAAAAGTGGAGTCTAGACTCCAAAGAACATGAGAAACGCTAAGACCAAGCAAGCACCGAGCCAGCCAGGGCCAGCTTTAAAGTCACTGTCACTACAACTCTATGGGTGCCGGAAAGATAAGAGAGCATCACACATAAACGCTGACAAGACATTTGAAAATATAAATGAAATGAAAATCTCCGAAAGCAACACGAATTACCAAAACTTCCACAGAAGAGAAAATAAGAAGTGTCTCGACTTTAAAGCTTTTCACAAACAAGATGCTAGTGAACAGAACTGGGGAGGTGAGATGATTATCAAATAGTTCAGAAGGAAGAAAACAGCTACTGCTCATGAGTGTTGTTTCCATGGAGGGTCACAGACACTGAAGGAGCAAATTAGAATTAAGTGACTACAGCTGGGCCACTGGGAATGAATCAATATTAGTAAATAAGACTGGGATGGATGGAGCAGAACTCTTTGTGTCCTCCTCTGGCTTCAGCACAGGAGCACAGCTCTATACACGCCTGTGTAAACACATGCCTACACCATGCACACGGTACAAAACACAGAGTCTCATTTCTGTATATCAGCCCCAAACAAAATATAATGGTCTATAAATACCTTTATAATGGTGTAAAATACCCCATGAGTTTACCAAAACTCCCATGCCGAACATTACAAAAATACAGCTGAAAGAAAGTTAAGAAGTATGCTGGATTCATTTGCTGTATCCCTGGGTTGTAGAAGGTTGGGGGGATATGTACTTTCCTAGACTTGATGTGTGTGATGGGTAATTTATACATTATCCCTGGGAGAGTGATTTGATGCTCTTTTTATTTGTGACAGGGTCTTGCCCTGTAGCTCAAGCTGGCTTGGAATTCACAACCCTCATGCTTTAACCTCCTTAAATGTTGGCCTTCTAGGGGTGTCTTACCCTACCCTACTCCTGTCCTATTTCTTTAAAGAAATTAAATATGCTGATTCGAAAGTTTACGTGAAAATGTAAAAGTCTGGCAACAACCAAAATAATGTCGTAGAAGGAGGTATTAAGATTTCTTGCCCCAGATTTAAAAAAACAAAAAGAGTTTAAAACTAATAATATCTAAGAAATAAAGCAATAGACCAGAAAAGGCTAGAGAAAGGACCATACATACTTTGTCACTTGGTTTATGACAAAGATGCCCTTGAAGAACAGTGGAGAAAGAATGACCTTTTCAAAGAGCAATGCCTTCAATTTGGCATCTCTGTGGAAAAATTGATTCCAGACCCTTCTATAAACCATGCCATGTGCAATCAAGTTCAGATGGATTTGTTTTTTATCTAAATGTGAGCACATAGATATCCAGAAGGTAATTCAAGAGACTGTGTTTGCTGGTAGGAAAAAAAAAAAGTCTTAAACAAGATTAGAAAGTATCCAAAGCTAGAAACTGGTCCATCGGACTCCATCAAAACTGACACTTAATGCTTTGTCCACCACAATAGCATTGATGGAGTTAAAACAGGGGTCAGGGGAGATGACTCAGCGGGTAAGGTACTTGCTATCCCAATAGGAGAACCTGAGTTTGGATCCCTAGAGCCCACGTGGAAACTTGATTCTGTTATCCTGTGGCCCTTAAGTGATATGAGAGGTAAAGGCAAAAGAATGCCTGCACGTTCTTCGGTCAGGTAGCCTGGTCTAGCGTGTGTGGGAGGAAGCAAGGGACTCATTTCTAAGTAGGTGGAAGGTAAGGATCAACAGCTGTAGTTGTGGCACGTGCAAGCTTGCATTCACACACAAACCTGTGCAAATGCACACACTACACACACAGACACGTATGCACAAAGGCTAAAGAAATAGAGAGCTAGAACATAAGCTATAGAAAGAAAAAAAAAAGATATTTATAAAACACATTTCGTTAACGACTCACGACTAGAAGATATGAGAATCAACAAGAAAAGTACAAAGTAGGAGAGAAGTAGACAGAAGGCACGAACTGTTATTCTGTTGAAAAGCAGTCCTACATTTTGATAAACACACGAAACGAAGCTAGAGTCAGGAACAATCAGGAGGATTATAAGTCGAAATCACAATGAGTTATCACTACACTCCCACCAGAAGGGCTAAAATTGAAATGACTGACAGCCCCAAGTGTTTGAGAGAGTTTGGAGCATCGGGACCCGTCACATATTGATGGTGGGAGTGTAACTTGGTACATCTTTGCAAAGCTATTTGGCTGTGCCTGTTCAAAGGGAATGTTCACACCACACCCGTGAAGGTTCACATGGGCAAGACAAATGTGCTGGGAGCACGGGAATGTTTACATAGTCATCCATCTGTAATGTAAACAGCCCGAATGCCCCACAGTATAACCCCCCACTAGAACCCTGTGTAAGAATGAGAACTGGTAATCTTTACATGTGTATGACAGAGTAGATGAGTTCTATAAATTAATTTTAGAACACAGGAAGCAAAAGCATAGGATTAAATTAGCAGTTATTTATTAGGAATGCTAAAATATGAACATAATTGGCTCTAATATTTAGGAGTGTATGCCTGGGAGGCTCGGGGACCATGGGACTGGGCAGGGGTCTCCTTGGTGAGATAGGAAGGTGCTGGGAATAGGTATGTTAGCTCAGAGGTGAAGGCCGTGTCTTATTTCTAGGCTTGGGTGGTGGACATTTGGTCTTGAACTGTGATAAGCCACTCTGATATATGGCTTGGTAGCTCAAGTATGTATATTAATCTTTGAATATTTAATAAAGCTAAAACTGATTGGGGAGACAGTTTTAGCTTTATTTATATTTTCAAATAAAATGATCAGATTTAAAAATGATAGCAGCAAATGTTTAAACGCTGACTCTGGGAGCATTCTGGTCAGTAAAGTGCTCCCTCTGCAAGCACACGGGGACCCGAGGCTGACCTTCAGAGCCCACTTAAACAGCTGGCCTGGCAGCAGGAATTTGTAATCTCACTCCATGGAAACAGGTGAAAGCAGTTCCGTCAGTGGGGCTTGCCGGGCCGCCAGCTTAGTGTGATTGGTGAACTCTGGTGCCTAAGGAGAAGCTGTCTCAGAGCACAACATAGATAGCACCTAAGGGGAAGCCCATGTATACATAAACACACACACACATTTATAATTGATAATTGTGTAGGCTGCATGCATGACCCATCTGTGAGTGGCCACTTCGTAACCTGTCAGGTGATCCATGGGCTTGGTAGTGAAATTACAGGCATTGACCTGGCTTCTGTCCTGGTACAGAAGCTTGAGTAAGTAGGGACACCAATGTCATTTGTATACAAACATTGGAAAGAAGAAGGTAGATTCTCCACCACCTCCTTCTGAGCCATTTGTTTCACACCTTGAAATCAACCTCCAGAGTGGAATTTTGTTTCTTCAGATATGGCCATTCAATACAGCCACATGGCATTCAGCTTGTAAGGCTTCTAGACATCATATACCAGGTAAATCTCTCTCTCTCTCTCTCTCTCTCTCTCTCTCTCTCTCTGTCTTATCTATATATTCATGTACCTATCTACCTACATATATTTCATCTATCTGTCTATCTATCTATCTATTGATCATATATTATCTATTAATTATCTACCATCTATCTATGTACCTTTATATCAATCATCTATCAGTTTATCTATCAATCTATCACCTATCTACCTATATATCATCTATTTATCTATCATCTATCTGTCTTTCATCAATCTCTCATCTATCTATTTATCTACCTACCTATTGATCATCTATTTTTCTATAAATTATCTATCTATCTATCTATCTATCTATCTATCTATCTACCTTTATATCAATCATCTATCTATCTGTTTTTGTATCTATCACCTATCTACCTATCATCTATTTGTCTTTTATCATTCTATCTCTCATCTATCTATCTATCTATCTTTTATCTATGTATCTATCTATCATCTATCTATGTATATATCTATCTAAAAATCATCTATTTATCTACTTATCTTATAACCATATGAATATTTACTATATTCTGTACTGCAGTTTCTGCATACCATTTAATCAGTCCAACAGCCCGTTGATGTGAGAATTCCTGCATCTGTTATATGGACAAGAAAGCAGAGGCCCAGAAAAGTTAAGTCCCACACTTAGGAATACACCTGGGCAGTGGTAGCTGCCGGAGACCGGACTCTCACTCAGCTGACCTGTTGTCTATGAAACATCACAACAGTCTCATGGGGCCATTATCTCCGATGTAATGCAGATGAATCCTTTTAGACATTTGCATATGCAACATAATACTGGTGTCAGAGCTACTGCTTTCACTGCCCTGGGCACTCAGTAAAGGCAGGTGATGTTGCAACTTGAACAGCCTAT
Source organism: Meriones unguiculatus (assembly GCF_030254825.1). Lineage (NCBI taxonomy): Eukaryota > Metazoa > Chordata > Mammalia > Rodentia > Muridae > Meriones > Meriones unguiculatus. Next base: position 13,954,262 of record NC_083359.1, read on the forward strand.
GGCCTGGAATAAGTTTTAGCACAATAAGTTTTAGCCAGGGGCATGATGGCACCATAACCTGAGTTCAAAAGGTACAGAGAGGGAGGGAAAAAAAAAGAAAAAGATGGAATGAGATGGGGAGGAAGGGGAGGGAGGACAGAGGAGGGGACTAGAACAAGGGAGATGAAAAGGAAAGAAGAGAAGGGAGAAAGTGAAGGAGAAGTAGGGGAAAAAGAGTTGAAAAGGAAGGGGAAGAGGATAGAAAAGATGACTTATAGCATTGATGGGCTGAAAGGCCACATACATTATAATCCAAAATCAGCCAAATTGATCCTGCAACAGACAGTGTAAGATGACTTGTTTCTTTTCTCTATCATAGAGATATCGGTGTGGGGTGCCAGAACAGCATGAGGCATGGGGGTACACTGGAAAGAGTGTCCCCAACCCATGACCATTGCCCAGCAGTAGTCACCGGACCATGGGTGAGCCATGGCCTCTGTTTGGGTTTCATCATGCATCATGCAAGAGTGACAGAGCAAGCCTATGTGAAAATCAGGCTGTGCCAACTCCTCGGAATAACTGTAACTGATGCTAATACAGTGTAGACGCTATGAAAGGAGTGGGTAAATGGTGAGGAGGAGAGGGTGGCTTTCTGCCCCTCCTTCCCCTTGGAGCCCTCGAGAGCTCTCCTTGCCCCAACCTGTCACGTCACAGCTTCAGGATGGGTGTTTGAGGAACATGTTTTGAGCTCTACAATTTTGTGCAGCCTGTTTTTGGATAACCTAGATTAAGACTCCCAAGAGCCCCTTATGTTCAAAAGCTTTGTCTTCTATGGATCTACTCTGTGAGCAAGTGAGACAAAACCACTTTGCCACTGCCCCCAAACCCTGGGCATTCCTGGGTGCTGAGTTTTGCTCACCACCACCACGGCCCTGTTCAGGTCTATACATGAGCTTTTCAGCTCACCCTTGGCGATCTGGTTTTGTATGCAGAGGAAAAGAAACTATGATTTGTTTTTCATCTTTGTCTCAGACATGGACCTTGATGATATGACACTCACATTCACACAAGAGCAAAGGAAACTTCATCCCAACCCCTTCATGGCGTAGCAAAAGGTCAGACAGAAACCACAGAAGCTTTCATCTTGCACAGTGGGGTTATAAACAATCCAGGCTGTGGGTCTGAAGAGTCACTTGCGGTGTGCTGTCATTGGAAATGAAATAAGAGCACAGACTGTAGAATCAGATGGTGTTGATTAAATCTCAAGGCTATTCCCACTACCTATGGGGTATTGGGAAGACAACAAGCTCTTCCTGTTTATGGGGTGGGAATAAGAGCATCCTTAGTCTCATGGGGCCACAACAGGAGAAATATGTGTTAAAGACAGCTGGTACCCAGAGCATATTCAGATAAGTATTAGGATTCTATACTCATTTTGAACACCTGGCTAATAAGTGAATTCTCTTGGCAACATGTCTGCAGAGTTGTTCTCCATTCCCAAACTCCAAGTTGGTGGCAAACTTGACACCTAGTAGGGAATTAGCTTCAGTCAGAAGCAGCCTGTCAGTTCCCATTTTTACCTGCCTCAGGAGACAGGGAAGTCCCTTCAGGCCAAGACAAGGACATTCCAGGTGGAATTCCAGGATGAGATGCCGCTCTGCTCACTCTCCTCCAACTTGGAATCAACAGAAAGCTTCACCTTGGAGTCTGTCGGCTTAGCGATCTCTGTGAGAAGCTCACCTGAATCCAAACTCCCAGGCTGCCAGACAGAGGGGGTTGCTGGAACTCACTTCTAGCAGCAGTGTTTCAAGGTGGCAGACAAGTCTTAGCTTCCTTTCCTGGTTTCCCTTCAGCCCCCATCCTGGCAAAGCACAGACAGGCTCCTCTCTTCAGTGCTCATCTCATGCTCAGGCAGAGACTCAATGCACAAGGCCCCACTGGGTATAGTGGTGTGAGAGTCCAAAGGCTTCCTTTGACCTCCCATGGCCAAAATATCGGTCACACAAATGACACTTCTTGCCCAAGGAAATTCTAGTTCAGAGAGCATCATGGTTTTGCTTCTGACTGATTGAAAAGCTGTCCCCCAAATCTCCGTAATTCCATTATAAAAATGAAAGACAGATAACACTCTACATCACCCAATGCCCAGCCCTACTTGTCATTCAAGGCCTTCAGTTTCTCTTCCAGTCTTATCTAATTGTCTTCATCTCCCTGTACACACTTGATTCTAGCCAAGATTGTCTCCTCCTCCTTGGTACCCAGGCATTAATCTATATGTGTATACGCACACGCATGCATGTGGGGCATACCTCTAAGTCCACAGTGCAGTACAGTTCTGGCCAAGAGAAGAAAGGTGGGATCCCTGATGTGAGACAGACACAAAGGCAGCCGAGGAAGGCTGGTATTCACAGCAGCTCAGCAGCTCAGCAGCTCAGCAGCCATCTTGGCTGTTTCAGCCTTTGGGATCTTCCTCAGTTGTGCAGCTTGGTGCCCCAGGCTTTCCACATCTTAAGCAAAAAAGCTATCTTTTCTGCTTTATTCAACTTTTTTCCTTATTTGCCCCCTTGTAAGTATGTACTGTAAATATATGTTTTGAAATTTGAATTGTAAATATATTGTAAAAAATGTTTTGTAAATATATGTAATATAAGAATATAAGTTCATGTAAATATATCATGACTCTATATAACGTAAATACATAGTAAGCATGCATTATAAATATATATTGTAAATATAATATAAACATTCACTGTAAATATATAATTATAAATATTTTTCACGAATATATATTATAAACACATCATAAACGTGTTGTAAGTACATGTTTTTAAGACAGTATAATATGTATGTTGCATATTCAGTAAATATATATGATGTGTATGTTTGAAGCATGAATATAGTCATCTATTTAAGTGGCATCCTCAATATGTGCTTGTAGGCTGTGCTCTCCTTGCCAGCAAACCTGGTGGCCTTTTAGAAATGCCCGCCTCTGGTCAATTATCTCATTGAAATGTGAGTATTTCAAGCAGTCTCTTGTTTCCCCCTTCTCACTTCCCCCTTCATTTATTCGACGGTCCCTGGTCCCTCTTTCTCCGGACCTTGGAGCACCTGTGACCCTTGGTCCTTCCTGGCCAGCCTGCACAGATCCCTCCTTTATAGAGTCAGTTCCATGTCTCCTCATTTGGAGGCTTGCGCTGCTGTCTAATATTGTCATGACTGCTTTCCATCTACAAGGTCGGGTGCTTTAGGATGAATGTTAGGACTTAGCTTTCTTTCGGGTTTTCCAAAGTGCCTGACCTGACAGATGTTCAGAGACTTCTGCACAAAACGATCTAGTTGAGATGATAAAAAGAGCGAAGATAGACCTGGCACTGGAACTAAGTAAGGTCAGCTGAAGAGGAGGGAACCTACATAAAACCAGCTGCCCCGTTGCAGTAACCTTTGCAAAACTTCTGTAATACCCGTGATAGAGAAGGGCTGTGCAGCCTGACCTGTGCTGGGTTCTGTTAATGTACCACAGGGCAGACAGGCAGCTCACAGGCTTTCAGCAGACCACACCAAGTCAAGAGTACTGTCTGAGGAAAGGAGAAGGTGGCACAGAGCCATGGGCAGCCATGGAAGACTGGCAAACGAGTAACTCTGCAGTTCAGCTCCCACCCAGCCTGCCCCTGGCTTTGAGCTCTTCCTTGATTCTGAAGCTCAGTGTTCCAGGCTCTACCAGGCTAATCATTCTCCCTGCTTCCTTTATTTTCCCTAATGCAATAGGACAGTTTAGTGGGATGAAAATACATGTTATTCTGATGTATTTGTTATCTTTTCCCTATACTTTTATTTTTCTCCTTTCTCTAATGTATTGTAAATTTCACTTACAATTTGACCCAAGCATCCATGTTATGTCTCTCTGGATACTTGATCAAAAGAAACATGTCAGTCCATCAGGCTGTAAGTACCTTCCTTACCCCTGGACCATCCCTCACATGGTTCAATGTTCCTCCTTGAATAATGCACACTAACTATTCTTATGGTTTGAATCTGAACCGTCCGTCACTAGACTGGTCTTGTATGTTCATACCCTTGCAGTAGAACTGTCAGGAGGTAGAGCCTAGCTGGTAGAAGGGACCATTATGCTGGGCCTATGAGGTTGTATGTGGCCCATGGTTCCTGTCATTTTCTCTGCTCTCTGGTCCATGAGGACGTGACAGCATCTGCCACACTGCCAGCCCCTACCATGACCTGAGCAGCTACATCATGTCCTCCACAGCATGACAGACTGAAACCCTGAGAACAACAAGCCCAGATCTCTCCTGAGTTGTTTCTATCAGGTACTATTGTCACAGGGATACAAAAGAGATAAATAGAGCTACACAAATGTAGCATATATATATATATATATATATATATACATATGTGTATATATATATACACACACACACATATATACACACGAGACAGTCATGTGTAAACAAGCACCTACGTACACATGATGGAACATATGACATCACATATAAATATATATTATATATAAATACATACAAATAATATAATAACACATATAAAATATGAATATAAAAATATCATATAAATATAAATATATACATAAATGTAAATACTATATAAATAATATATATATACATATAAAGACATATATGTATCCACAGAGCTATCAGTTATTTCAATTGTATTCCTAGTACCTGCTTCTAGACTAGGACCACCTTGCACGCAGGACTCAGTGGACTTTGCCCAGCTTCTGAAGGCTGTGTCCATGTGCCAGGCACTGTAAATGGCCTCACTGAACACCAAACAACCCTCGGAAGCATGAGCTATCACAGCAGGGAGCATGAGTTTATAGGCTCTTGGCAACGTGCCTGAGGTTATTTGTGGGAGCAGTGTGAGGGCCAGCATACAAGCCTGGCACCCTCGACACACAGCCTAAGTTCTTGAAGTAAAATCTGATGATCCTCCCATGGGGTAAACCTGTAAAGAGAACATATTTGCACAACTGAGGAAGGGGACAGGACTCACCAAAAACAGACTCCAAGAGTCTCAATAGTGAATTCGCACCTGGGGTTCTAGATGTGCAGTAAGCATGGGGAAGGCTTCTCTGATGAACCCTTCCCTTGGGAACAGTATAAGGTGGAGCAGAAACTTTTCAAGCCTTCGCACTTTCGCAGAGTGAACTCTTCAAAACCTTTAAAGACATGTTCCTGGCGTTATTTGCTCATGAACTCCTCTGTCCGGGAAGACCAGGTGCAGGCAGCCAAGTGTGCCTCATCCATGGGACATAAGGCTGCTGAGACAGCCAGAGTGTCCTGTGTCACGTGAGGAGGACCACGCTACTACCTCTAGCCTGTCTTCTGGCTGGGACGATGGCCGAGTAGCTCCCGAGTTGGGAGCTTGAGTTTTAGACTCATGTCTGGGGCTGCGAACCCTCAGAACCTCCAGCAGACCACATCGTCTTCTGCAGAGAGTGAGAACTCGTAAGTTACAGTCTTCATGCTCACAAGTGACTGAAACACCAGGTACCCTGTTCCAGCATGCAGACAAGGCCACTGTGGCAGTAAAAGAGAACTCCAGCACTGTGAAGACTAGAGCTTGGGCCTGCTGTCTTCCACCTCGGTGATCTGTTCACTTTAGATGAAGATGACGGGGCAACGGTGGGATCAATTAGTGCACTCAGGCCTGCACATGGACTCAGTGGGGTTTAGAGCCCACTGGTACTGTCAGGAAGTCTGACCTTTGGCCTTGGCCACCTTGTATGGGTACTGAACAGACATTCTTTCTTCTTCCTTCCTTCCTTCCTTCCTTCCTTCCTTCCTTCCTTCCTTCCTTCCTTCCTTCCTTCCTCAACATTGCAGTCAGGCTGCTACATGACATTCATGAAATACTGTCACTGTCTGCTACAGTGTTGAGGGGAGAGGAGTACTCAGCAAACAGGGACCACCTCTTTGGGAAATACTGTTCTGGTTTCACTTGTTCCACTCTCATCCTGGCTAAATGCAACATTGGGGGAGAAAAGGGTAATTTGGATTACTCTTCTAGGTCACAGTCCAAGATGAAGGGAATTCAAGGCAGGAGCCTATAGGCAGGCCTGTTTGACTTCCACAGAACAATAGATTATCTATAACCAAGAAGTCCACTTTACAGCCAAAGAAGTAAGTGCAACAGGGACCATGGAGAATGCTGCTTGCTGTCTGTCAGGCTTCTGCTCACTTAGCTTTCTTACACAACCTAGGACCAGCTGCCTAAGGAATGGTCCCCCAACAGTACATCCATCAATAATCAAAACCATCACACACTGACATTTCCACAGGCTAATTCTTCAACTGACATTTCCTTCTCAGATAATTCTAGGCTGTGGTAACTTGAGAGTTAATCAGATGAACACCCATGGAATCGTTTTGAAAAAAAGAAATTAAAGCAGCCAACAATTTAAACTCATCATTATCATGACCTTGGGAAGGTGATGTTTAAAAGTTGAGAAAGAATCCCTTATATGAAGTTGGCTTATATCGGGTTTGTGGAAGCTTCTGGGAAGGAACCTGTGCAGATGAGGATGATACAGCTTGCTCCTCTGTTCACCCTTGGCCTTCAAGTCATTCTGAAGAGCAGTTTAGAATTATGCACTTCTGCCCAGCAAACCTCTAATAAGTAGGACTCAGTCAAGATGGAACAAAACCTTCTGACACTGAATACAACAGCTCTAAGGCCACAGCTGGCACTTGGAGCTAACACAACACCCTGTTCAAAGGAACCTTTTCACACTCTTACGAATCGTCTTCTCAACTTTGAAGGGCAACCCCCCCTACACACACACAAAAGAGTGTCCTTCTAGCAAGTACTGTATACACCCTAAATGTGAGCAAACATTTATAGTAACAGGAAGCTGAGTATCAAGTTTAGAATCTAGCAAGCACAATACCTTGGTATCATGACGGCTCTTGAGGTGAAATGAGGACACCCTTATTTTACATAAGGCCTGTTTTCTAGAAAATATGAGTGTCAGGCTAATTCCTCTAAAAACTTACTGCCACTGAAGACTGTAATTGGAAAATGAGAAGACCTGTCCAAAGGGGCCTGAGATTCCCACAGCCAGAAGGGAGAGATACATACATCTGTGCTGACACAGAGTTGGTCAGAGACGCTTGAAGGCACATGCAGTGCCCACAGAGACCAGAGGAGGGCGTTGGGTCACCGGAAACTGTAGTTACAAGTGATTGTGAGCCACCTGATGTAGGGGGGTTCTGGGAACTGAACTCGGGTCCTCTCCAAAGGGAACATTCTTAATCCCTGAGCCATCTCTCCAGCTGCACTTGGAATTAAAAATATTCACTATTTTTCAATACTGAATTTTTGAGTTATTGAATTTTTGAAGCAATTCACTCTCATCTGCAAAGCTGTGATGTCTGCCCATCACACCTGTGTTTTCTTCCTTTATGTTTTGTGGATTTGATGTGAGACAGTGTGGCAAAGGTGTGGTGGCCCTTCCCTGAAGGCCGCCGCTGTTACCTGTCGATAACATTTTCCCAAAACTCTTGTCGTTATGATCACTTTGTGAAGTAAACCATTCTTTGAGACCCACAATATTGATAAATTATTTTTATTGTAACAGTACTTTTAAAACGTACAAGCATGGGGCTGGTGGGCTGGCTCGGGGGGTAAAGGAGCTTGCCTGCAGGCCTGGTGATCTGAGTTTGATCCAGGATCCCAGGAGGCAGCAGGAGAGAACGAAGTCCTGAGAGCTGGTCTGACCCTCCCGTGAACACTGGCACGTGTGCACCTGTGCACATAACACTTTGTTGGAGACAGGGTCTCCTTGCAGCCTTCCTGCTGTTGACACCGAGTTATCTGGCTCATGAGCTAAGGAGGGGTAAGTCTATCACTCCCGTCTCCTGAGAGAAGCACGAGGGTTACAGACGTTTCCACCACGTGCTGGCTTTCCCACGGAGAGGCGAACTCATAGCCTCATGCTTGCATGGGAGCTCTGTCTTCTGAGCCATCTTCCCAGCTGCTCTTTCTTTTTCCCTCCTTTCTTCCTTCTTCCTTTTTATTTATTTAATTTATCTCGTGCGTGTGTGTGCGCATGCGTGCGTGCGTGCGTGCGTGTGTGTGTGTGTGTGTGTGTGTGTGTGTGCATACGCACCTACAATCACAGTACCACTTGCAGGAGTCAGTTCTCCCTTTCCACCGTGGGAGCCCTGGGAACTGGTCCTCAGGCTCGGCAACAAGCGTCTTTACCTGCTGAGCCAGGTGTGTACCAGTCTCCCCTTTTCCCCAGCTCACACCAGAGCATAACAGCTACAGCAGGAGTTCCTGCCACCAACAAGATCACCAGTGCAGATGCACGCCCTTGCACTTCTGTGGAGCTCACTCACAAGATGGCCACTCAACTTCCAGACATACCTGCTACCCTTCTAGTAAGCAAGGCTGGTGATGGAGCGAAGCCGTGCTTGCTTGCTTGCTTGGCATGCACAAGGATCTTTGATACTCAGCACCATAACAATAACAGCAGCAACAATAACAAGGGCTGGAGAGATGGCTCGGTGCTCGTGGGTACTTGGCACCCTACTAGAGCACCTGAGTTTGGTTCCTAGCACCCACAACAGGTGTCTGACACAGCTGCTTGTAACTCTAGATTCAGGGGAGCTGAGACCCTCCTCCGACTCCTCCACAGGCACTACACTACCATGAACATAGCCACATAAGACACACTCATACACATAATTAAAACTAGAACTAAAATTAAAAAATAATAATGATAGCAGGTTATGTATCAAATCACACTTACAGATTCACATGAGAACAGCTGAATCCCTGGGAAAACAAATTTTAGAAAGGTGACTTCTGTCTGGGAAGCCGCTGCTAGCTGATGCTGTAACCAGCTCTCATAAATTTATAACGATTGCTGCAGAGTCTACTAAAGCCAACGCAGGAACTATTTGCCTGTGTTTTTAAGTTCAAATCCTGAAGAATAGATTTAATTAAAATGAAAGGTATCTGTCAGGGGCTTGGACAAGTATGAATTAATTTACATTTAAGGGTGCAGGAAAGCTGCTTTGGGCACTTGCATGGGGGAAGCTCTGTAAGGCCTGCACTTCCTGAATAGACACTTCTGCCTCCTTCCCTCCTGAGAGGAGCCTACTTAAAACTTGAAAACATCTGTGCTACCTCCCCCCAAGCAGTACAAAGCACCTCATAAACTTCATATTAACAATGTCAACACGCTCCTGAGACTAGAAAGACAGAATTCATGCCCCTGGCTTCTGAAAGAAGCAAGCTCAGACAGACAGTCTTGTTTCTGAGGGATTTGGATTTGCTCCCCTACCTCCGTTTAGAAAACTGTAAAAATGAATTCCTTGCCTTTCACTTCTCTGCTCGTCTGTTTGCTCATTCATTGAGCGACTGCATACCAAGAGTAGTGCTAGGTGCTCAAGCCAGCTGAACACGTACCTAATGCAAAGAAGCTGAGATGGGTGAAAAGGAAAATACAAGCTCCCCTGTGCTTGTATGTGTGGGAGTGCACACAGGCACACCCAGTAAGACCAGTTTGAGGTACATGAGGACTAGTCTCAAAAAAACAAAAACAAAAACAAAAAACAAAACCAAACCAAACCCCCAAATACTTGAAAATCTGTTCTAGAGGTTTGGAGAAATAAGCAGCAGTTCAGGATTGGTAGGGAGGGCTGGGAGAGACGTATAGGAAATTCCAGAGACAGAATCCATGTGAAACCAGAGAAGCCATGTTTAACCTGACTAGGAGAAACTGGATGAGGATGAGAGAGAGAGAGAGAGAGAGAGAGAGAGAGAGAGAGAGAGAGACAGAGAGAGAGAGAGAGACAGAGAGAGAGAGAGAGAGACAGAGAGAGAGAGAGAGAGACAGAGAGAGAGAGAGAGAGAGAGAGAGAGAGAGCAGACTTCCTACTCTAAAATGTTATCTAGTCAGTATTCCCCGTGCTCTGTGGGTCATGGATCATGTTGAAGGCTTTACATAACCATCTAATTCAAACTTTTTACTTCTCTTCTGAAGACAAAGGGTCATATGTCCTGGGCCACTCAGATGGGAAGTAGAAGATTCAAGTTTTATGTCAGCCTTTGGGCGCAAAGTCCTGTGCTGTCGTCTCTCCATTGTGGGAAGTAACAGCTGAAAGTCTAGCCACCGGAGCTGATTTCTAGACGTCTCCAAAGTAAGGGAATTTAGACTTTGCTTCACAGGGTGGAAAAATGACAATTTTTATTATAGGGAGCAGGTGGAGTTTTTTTTTTTTTAAAAAAAAAGTGCATGCATGTGATCACAGGTGTGTATTTGAGTATAGGTGTGTATATGGCCACACAGAGAATGTTCTAGAAAGGAACTTGGCAGTGCACAAAGGATGAGCCAGAGAGAGAATATGAACACTGCGTCCTTCAGGTATTTAGTAAATATAGAGGCCTGATGTCCTGCCTCTGTGCTCTTGTTGAGGTCCTGGGCCCATGGAAGGGGATAGGGAAGAAAGAGAAGTTTTCAGTTCTTCTTAGCTCTAAGTTTCTCTTTCCTCATTAACGTTTTTATTTCTGGGCTGTTACAACGCCATAAAGAGGGACCAAAACACCAAGTAATCATGCGTTCCCACACTCATGCACCAGAGTAGGAGACTGTACCAGTAAGCATTTCCGGAGATACTGAACTGGAGAGCGAAGACTCACATGAATGTGGGTGAAACCACCTCAGTGGCGGGGGTTCAAGTGATCTAAGCCCCAGCACCCATCCCTCTCTGCTTCCGGGCTATAGACCCAATGTGACCAGCTGCCTCCTGCTAAGTCAGAGACTGTACCTCCTTCAACTATAAGCCGAACAAACCCTCCCTTCCTCAAGCCGATTCCCGTGGGGTATTAAGATCAGAATGACAAGAAAACCTAACACAGTGTACACAGCTTTCCATGTTCCCTCAGCTTCATCTCACACTGCTTCCGCCCATGTGCTCTGTTCCCAACACACCTGGCATCATTCACTGTGCAGATGGGAACACCCTGGCTTCCATCAAGGAATATTTATGCATATTGTCCCAACTGGAAAAATAAAATAAAAGGTCTTTACTCCTTTGGTATCTTAGCTCTAACTCTTGTCAGATTTTGGCTGAAATGGAACTTCCTGTGGGAGGTCTTCTAGGTGCTCCCACTCAGGTCAGGTGCCTGTGAGAGGCTCTGTCAGCATCACACCCCCGCTCCTCTGCAGCTTCTGTCAGGGTAGGAATTATCAATACATTGTTATAGTTATTTGACTAGCAGATGCTGGCCTCTCCTAGAACATGCCCTCCTCCCACCCTGCAGGACCTCTGATCCTTGAGAGCGAGAGCCATGTCTACTTTGCGTGCCTTGTTCTTAGAGCCGACGCCTACGAGGCTGCCTGCCTCATAGCACAGTGTCCATTGAATGGGAGAGTGGGGTGGATGTGAAATCAGGGATGGCTAATAGAGTTGTCTCCAGGGACACAGGAACCCTGGGATGGGAGGAAAGAGAAGCAGAGGCAAAAAGAGCCAAGAATTAGATGGTTATCCTTGATGACCCTGCTTTCTCAAGCCTGGTGGTTACAAAACTCCAGGGCCCAAGAAGGCACACATCCCACTTACTACCACTTTGGAAGGGAAGCTGTCTTTAGAATTGGGCTGCAAAGAGCAAAAAATCCAAAACAGAAACAGGTATAAAACCCATGCAGAGCTAAGGAACACATCGACAACGGCCATACTGACTGTGTAAGCATTGGAGCTATTTGTTTGCTCGGCATCTTAGTTTCCTTATTTGGCAAGTGGGGGACTGACTGGTCACTGTCTACCACAGTTACGGTGGTGTTTTCCATTCATCCATTCACAGTGCATTTAGTGCTGATTGGCTGAGTGGCTATCCTGTTCCTGGCTCTCGTCTAGGAGCTAAACAACACAGAGCTGGTAAGTGATTCTTTTTTCTCTTGGAGCTTATATTCCACAGTGAGGGGAATATTTACAAGTAAATAAAGGAACAGGTACATTTCAGAGGCTGAGAGGCTGCACAGCCGACTTGTACCGGCTCCCATGAGTGAGCTGTGTAATGCCCTCTCAACTTCTCACCTGATAGCTTGAGCAACGTCACTCTGATTGCTTGAGCTGCTGCAATGGAGGCCCTGGGGAGAGTTACACCTGAGAAAGAGGCAAATGCCACAAACCAGCATATCCTGATAGGGTCCCATCAGACACGGGTACACAGACATCAGGTTCCTGCACAAGAAAATACTAACACAGGCTGATAGAAAGATGGCTATCAAGAAGGTAGGCACAGGCGTTCATTGTCAAGGAATCTCCAAACAAGTGAGATTTGAAAAGAAACTAGAGACATCAGAAGACAGACGGGATGAAGGGAGATTTATCTGGTGATAATGGACAGATGACGCGAAGGTTTCATAGGATTTGTCAGCCTGGTACTCAACTGGGAACAAGGGTAGTGACGGCCACTGTTGCTGGAGCCTAGGGGGTGAAATGAGGCAAGGCCAGAGCAAGTTCATTTGAATAAGGCACCTGTGCCATAGCAAATGCAGGAAAGCTGTTAGAGATGAATAGATGTACTTAGCATGTGCTAAAAAAACCTAGGCAATGCTAGTCAGTGGAGGGTGGCTATTCTTGGTGACACTGACCACAGTTCTTTTGGCAGTTCACACTGTCAAACTCAGAGACAGTGCCTAATGAAAGAGCCTCCCTCCATCTTCACGCTGTCTCATTGGAAAATAAAATTATCTTTTGAAAGCATTCACCCTGGTTCCTTTGGTTCCCAGGACTCTCTTGCTGCTGGTGGGCTGGTTTTGCTAAACCCAGTATGACATAGAGTCCCACAGCCAAAGAGCCGATCTTCTCAAATGAGGATGCAATATCACTTTGGAGTCACAGCACTGCAAGACATGACATTCCCGCCTTCTACGATGACATAAAACATAACAACCATCATCTTTCTCATTTCGTATTGAAGGAGGAGAAGTGGTGGGAGGAGAGACAGAGAGAGAGGTGGGGAAAAAGGGCATTTGCTAATTAGAAGGCCATAAATATTGATGTCTTCCTTGCCACCTCCCCCCCCCCCCCCGAGCTCTCTCCTTTTGGCAACTGGCTGATTAATAATAGATTAAGCACTTTAGGTTTGCTTACTCTGGCTTCTGTGACTTTAAACGCATCTGCTGTGAGGAAACTGGCTGCAATGGGAGCCAGTATATCACACAGACTTGCAGCATAAAAATATTGTAGGAGGGAAAACAATTAAGCAGGATAACTACTATTTCCACCTCATCCTATCTTAGGTATTAATGGGCAAGGCCTTGGTTATCTTTCCAGATGTTAACATCCTTCCTAAGAACCTATGAAATCACCTAGAAGAGATGACTATGTTCAAATGTTTCCCCAAAATTAGAATTCTATATTTCTGGTGCCCAGGGAGGCCAGAAGAGGGTATTGGATCCCCTTAGAATTCAGGTAGAGGTGGTTGTGAGTATGGGAATTAAACCCAAGTCCTCTGGGAGGGCAGCCAGTGCGGAGCCATCTCTACAGCCCCAATGTATTAAAGTTCTGAATAAGTGATAGATGAGGAAAGCAACCCCACATGTGTGATGGAAAACCTTTTCCAAATCCAAGTTAATGACCATGGGAATTGGGACAAAGTTAGTATAGATGGGAGAAAACTGGGACGCATGCCCAGGATAGTACAGCTTGTGTAAAAGCCTTATGTGTTGGGATGGAGGCAGGTGACTGGAATAAAAGATCCTCTTTGGAGTCATGAAAGAATAAACACAGACAGTCAGAGATACCAGATACCATGCTGGCCTTGGGAGAGCGAGGTTACATCACAACTCTGGGTCCCCAAAAGAGGAAAGAAGAGGAGTCCTAATTCTTGGCCTTATGCTCTGATATATTTTGGCTTGGAGTGGAAACCTTACACTGTGACTTTTTCTGGACATAGGGTTATTAAGGATGGAATTAAACAGGATGAGGCCACACTAGGGTGGGCAGAGCCTTGGTGACTTGGACAAGCATCCTTATGACAACAGAAACTGTATAGGCATGCGCAGAGGCAGGGGCCAATGTCTCCAGTCTCTCAGCAAGTCTAAGTTCAGTACTGATTAGGACTGACTCAACCATCAAAAGCTGAGAATGACAAGGAAGCCTTCTCAACTAATGGTTCCTTGATTCCAGAACTCAGTCCTAAAGAGCTATGAGGCAGTATATTTCCAATGTTAAGTGGCTTTGTCTGTGGTTCTGTCCAGAAGGCCTAGGAGTCTGGCACATCCTCTTTCTAAGCCTGCTGCATAAACACATCAAGATAAGAGTCTGGAAACACAAAAATATAGAAAAAATGGTATCTAAACATTCTGGCACACACCTTAGCCTATAAAAGTCTAATCAGGTGTCCTCCTACTCCTGAAATTCTTTGGTTTGAACAGAAATCCAACATCAGCTTGAGGCCCCAGAGATTTTTTCATGAAAACAGCAACCTAAGGGCTAAGGGATCCTATGCTGATGAGGGGCAGTCACGCCTGGATTCTAGAAAGCCAAGAGTGGAAAGAGGTAAAAGTCTTTGGAGCGTGTAGTGTTGAATGGTGTACCCTCTCTCTAGGACCCACACCCTCATATTTGAGCTAGTAAAAAGGAAACACTGGTGGAAGCTAGCATAGAATGGAGGAGAAATTTGGGGTGATGTCACCCTCCATGGGCCTCCAGACACCCAGATCCCCACATCTGCCAAGTTTGCAGGGACTACCAGAGATAGGGCTGGAATAGAGTTGAGCTACCCCTTCTTGGCCTGCTTTCTACATCTGTGAAGGAAGGGGCTTAGCAAGCCATCCGCTGAGTATTCACTGGGCAGCAGGTGGCATCTGTGTTGTTCATCCAGTGGAACTAAAGAACACTGTACCACGGTGGCATGCTGTATCTCATGCACATCGGGTAGGAATGGCAAATAAGAGGCTTTCTATGGGGTAGACTTGAACTGAACCGCTATGCAAGCTTGTGAAATGCACAAACTATCATTATTCCTTCTAAAAAGTTGTTGCTAAAAGCATCTTTGGGCAATTTCATCATCAGATGTCTTTCCGAAGCCACATCCTGTTTAGACTCTGACAAGCACAGCATGAAAGGGACAGCAGTCCCCAGAACAGTGCCACCAAGGGGCCAGGAAGCCCTTCTGAGTCCTGATAGCAACAAGAACCTGAACAGCAGAGGGTGGCTCTCATTACTTCCATTTTCTTTTCTCTGAATCCCCAATCTCAACTTCTAATGGGGTGTCACAGGCTGAGATAGCTCTTCTGCAGCCGCACACCCCCCTGAAACTGGCAGCTGAGTATAATATTAATGAAGAAAGCATTATGCATCTGAGTAGGACATTAAACAACACAGTGTCTTCCTATTCATTACCCTGCTGGAACCTCACATCCACCACACAAGATGGGTCAGGTGAGTATTTTTAACTGGTTCACCAACAGAGAAGCTTGGCTCCAGGCCAGACTATTGGCCAAGGTCACAAGGCTTACCCTTGGCATTGTTTTCCTGGCTTAGTATTCACGCTCACTCCAACGAAGTTGGCTGCCTCTGAGCCACATCACGTTTTAGGTTCAGAATTGAACAAAGTATTGTAGAGAGCTATCCAATAGCACGGGAAGTCAAATAGACTAGAAGCTTGAAGAAGGGTTCTGTGGACGAGAGTAGCTGGGTTTGAGGAATGGCGGTGTGAGCTCACACTGCCTTTAGAATGCTCTGTGGCTCTAGTTCACTTATCTACAACAATTTAAAGTTAAATTTTCTACCTTCTTCAGTTGCTATGTTTGTTAAGCAAAACCCACTACAAAGTACTATTTCTGCAGCCAAAGCTACACAGAGAAACCCTGTCTCAACAAACAAACAAACAAACAACAACCCTGCTACTTCTTGTATGATGATGGCAATGGTGGTGGTGGTGATGGTGATGATTATGACAATGGTGGTGGTCATCAGGATTGTGGTGTACGAAGACGATGATAGGATGTGATGTTAGTGACGGTGACAATACGACTCTGGTAATGATAGTAGGGGTCTTAGTTAGGTTAGGGTTGTTATGATAAATACTACAACCTAAAGAGATTTTGGAGAAGGAAAAGTTTGTCTCATTTTACAATACCATGTAACAACTCACCCCTGAAGGAAGTCAGGGCCTGCACCTGGAGGCAAGAGCTGAAGCAGAGACTGCAGTGGAATGCTGATTGCTGCCTGATTTCCTGGCTCACATTTAGCTACCTTCCTTTTTTAATTTTTTAAAAATTTATTACAATTTATTTACTTTGAATCCCAGCTGTAGCCTTCTCTCTCATCCCTTCCCAACCCTGCCTTCCCTCCCTCTTCTACTCCCATGCCCTTTCCCCAGTCCACTGATAGGGGAGGTCCTCCTCCTCTTCCATCTGACCCTAGTCTATCAGGTCTCATCTGGACTAGCTGCATTGTCTTCCTTTGTAGCCTGGTAAGGCTGTGCCCCCCTCAGGGGAGGTGATTAAAGAGCAGGCCCTTGAGTTCATGTCAGACCCATGTCAGTTCATGGGTACTAGGGAACCCACCTGGAGACTGAGCTGCCATGGGATACATCTGTGCAGGATTCTAGGTTATCTACATGCATGGTCCTTGGTTGGTGTATACTCAATTATAAGTGGATATTAGACATATAATATAGAATAATCATACTAAAATCTGTACACCTACAGAAGCTAAGCAAGAAGGAGGAGCCTGGGTAAGATGCTCAATCCTCATTCTGAAAGGCAAATGGGATAGACATTGGAAGAGGGAGAAAACAGGGAACAGGATAGGAGCCTACAACAGAGGGCCTCTGAAAGAACCTACCCAGCAGGGTATTAAAGCAGATGCTGAGACTCATAGCCAAACTTTGGGCAGAGTGTAGGGAATCTTATGAAATAAGGGGGAGATAGAAAGACCTGGAGGGGACTGGGGCTCCACAAGGAGAGCAACAGAACCAAAAAATCTGGGCCCAGGGGTCTTTTCTGAGACTCCAACCAAGGTCCATGCATGGTGATAACTTAACTACCTTTCTTAAATGGCCCAGGCTTGCCTGCCTAGGGATAGCACCTCCCACAGTGGGCTAAGCCCTTCTACGTCAATTATCAATCAAAAATTGCCTCAAGACATCCTACATACCAATCAAACGGAATCATCTCTTCATTTGAGATCCCCCTCTCCCAGGTTTGTCAAGTCGACAGCCAAGATGAGCTAACAGAGCAGGCTCAGAGCAGGTCTCACCTCGGCTGTGCTGCCCTAGTGTCTCCTAATTGAGTGCTCTCTTTCTTTGGGAATGGAGGTACAGAATGAGGGATGGGGGATAGGCTGGCAAGGGCAAATGTTTCGAAACCCTTCAAATGGTCGACTTCCTACTTACTTCATCTGGGATTGGGGGGATCTTTTATTTTGTTCGCTGCTATCCACACGAGAGCTCGAGAGTTTTGACTTAGCGCTGGCACAGGGCATAAGAATTTCATGGCCCACTTTTACTTCCATCATCACTGATGAAGTGACTTTGCGGCAAAGTCACAAGCAGTTTAAGCAGCTCATGGCCATGTCCCCAGTTAGCACACACCTACACTACCGCTGTGCCAGTGTGGGATAAATGAAAACAATAGGAGGGGGAAAGTAACAACGGACTATTTATACACAGCCACACACACAGACACTGCTAATATCCATCTTGCTATTCATGTCGTCATTACTGTTCGCAGCTCCTTCACAGGTAAGGGGTGACCTGTGACTGATGAGTGCAGATTCCTCCTACTTCAACACAAAGAAGCCCTTTGCTCCAGGTGAAGACTCCGGCTTGGCTCTGTATCAGATTCCCTCCAGACATTTTCATTTCTTATTTATCCTTCAACGATTTCAAACATGCCCATAGTAAGCTATGATCATATAAATTCCCCATTTCCCTCTCCAAATTCCCTGTATCAAAAAATGCCTTCTCTTCTTCACTCCATAACTTCATGTCTTCACTATCTCCTCCTCCTCTTTCTTTTGATAACTCACTAAATCCAATTAGTGCTCCCTCGGTCTGGGGTGTCTAATAGGGCAAGAGAAATCTACTAGTGGACTTTTCTCATCTTTAGCAGCTATTCATTGCCAGCTGTTCCTCAGTAAGGGGTGGAGCCAGGAGATAATCTCCCTCATCCATCCTGATGACCTTGTTCAGGTAGCTACAGCTGGTATAAGGTCATGAGTACAGTAGATACATTTTAATTACTTAGGGCTCACTGACACACTTGAGTCCAACCAATGCTTTCTGGAGCAACACCACAGAACAAGCTGGCACTGTAAAGGAAGCAAGATACAAACTCCACTAAACAAATCACATGAGTGGAAGGTATCTTTCATTGATGTAAGGTCTTCACAGTGTTCCCAGGAAATCTCCTGTGAAAGACTCAGCACATTGTGGGAATGACAGCCACTGATCCTCCCTTACATATGCACAGCACGTTACAGTTTGTAAAGTGATTAGATAATGTTAGGAGCTGATTCAGTCATTTCAATACTTACTGAGCAGGACATGCTACAACATACTGTGATGGAAATTATTTGAAATTCTCATAACATCTTGAAAGGAGAAAAAATATCAGTACATTTATCCCATTTGTAAGTAAAGGAGAGTAACTGGATCACATTTAGACTCTTTTTTTTTTTCAATGCAGTTTATTCAGGAACATTGAACAATCCTCGGACCCCGGGGAAAGCCAGCCCACAGCTTAAATAGCCTCTGGGTAGCCAACCCAGGCTTGCCACGGGGGCAATGCAGATAGGTCCACATACATGGAAGCAAGCCAGATCCTCGGCCTTAGACAAATGTGGAGTTGTTCGTGACAGAGAGCACTCACCATCGGGAAGGTGGAAGGCGGAAACCAGCTCCATCTTTAAGGCATAGCATTACGCAGCTCTCTACAGTTCCCCCTTTTTGTTTTAGATGCATCAGGCAAGAGTAGAGGTCTGATCTCTGATATTAGAAATAAATTGGGACTTTGTACAGATGTTCATTTAGGTGTCATCCACCCAAAGAGCATCAGACCCGTCCGATACCTTTTTCTCAGAGGCGGGACCTGGGGCATCAACCCGCATGCAATCAGACATGCTCTTCTCTGGGTCCAAAGCGGCTGACCCTGAGTGCAGTGCTTAGCCTCGCATCCTGAGCGTAACATTTTAGCTTTTTATG
Organism: Meriones unguiculatus; assembly: GCF_030254825.1. Classification (NCBI taxonomy): domain Eukaryota; kingdom Metazoa; phylum Chordata; class Mammalia; order Rodentia; family Muridae; genus Meriones; species Meriones unguiculatus. The sequence continues at coordinate 13,973,444 of NC_083359.1, forward strand.
GTATCCAACCATGCTTGGGGAGAATGTCCTGCTTCAATGGCTGTAAAGGCCTGAATGATCATGGCTGCATCACACTGTTGTGAGACTCTAATCTTGCATATATACCACAGGCAAACCAAGGAGACCAACACCAGTAGGCCTGCTAACACTCCCATGCCCGCCCATTCCTTCAGATGATTCATGGCTGCAGCAATCCATGTTGATAATCCTGTGGCTAGTCCTGCGTCCACTCCGGTAGAATTTACTGTGACAATGGCCACTCTCAGCTGCTCCATCGTAGTATCGAATTCTCCAGTCCAATTAGGTAATTGGACTGGAGAACATTTAGACTCTTAAAACAGACAGGCTGGGAGTATGGCCCAGTTGGTAGCTTGCTTTTCTTACATGCACACTGCCTTGGATTCAAACCCCAGAGCCACACAGACAGGGCATGGCCACATACTTGTAACCCCAGGACGTTAGAGGCAGAGGCACGGGGATTGGAAGTTCAAGGTCATCTAGAGATACTTAGCAAAACTGAGGCCAGCCTGGGCTGTAGGACACTCTGTTTCTAGAAAAATGAACAAATAATTGCAAAATAAAATAAAACAAAAACAAGCCAATAGAGATGGCGGTTATACTCTGTTGGATTTAGAACATCATAGAAGCATCCTCTATCTGCTCAAGAAGAAACTCAAGCTTCCTTCCACAGTCTGTCAGGACCTGCCTGATATGGTTCTATCCCTGTGTTCTCAGCCTAGTGTTCTTTTGATATCTCAGCTGCTGAAAACACTTCAGTTATCTTGGCTGCTTTTTCATTCTTCAAACCATTTGAAAAATTCATCTCCTTAGATGAGTTGATTTTCCAACGAGTTTTGTAGACCTTGTGCCTTCTCTGCTTTCCAGCCTGGGTTTTGAAAGCACTAATGAGAGAGGGGCTTCCTGAAATGGCTGTTTAAACAGATGCCTTGTGTTAAATTTCTTCCTCCAGAGACCCCTTATCTGACTAAGGACATAAAGGCAGACTCCTTGACCCTACAAGGACATAAGTCAGACTACTGAGCCCACAGTGGCTGGCCGGCTTCCCATGGAGATGGAAAAACAACATGCAGTGAAACGGTAAGACCTCTGAATGTGGGTTTGAGCATGGATATTCTGCTCTTTGCTTTTTGATCCTTCACTTGATTGTTCCCTGCCTCCTCACAACTCAATGCTGGCAGCCCAGCCCAAGATTGTCCTGTCTCAGCCTCTAAAACATCATGATGACAAGCTTGCATCACTATGCTGTGTGAGACAGTCTCCCAGACAAGCAGCAGGGCAGGTGAGGGCATTGTTTTGTGGAATTTGTGCAGTGTAGCTCATATGAAGGCTGGGAGACAACTTGCAGGAGTCAGTTTTCTCTTTCCACCATGGAGAAATCTGGGAGTCTGATTCAGGTTGTCAGCAAGTACCTAAAATATCTGGACCACCTTAGCAGCCAAATACATTATCTATCCTGTGTCACAGAATTTCATCACAGAGGTACTGTGCCTGTAGGATTGGAGAGGATTCATGGAAGCCTGGAGGTAAGAAGTTACAGAGGACACGCCTATGGTCTGTACTTCAGGCCCTCTGAGGAATTTAAGGTTATGGAAAATATGGAAATAATCAAATATGAGAGGAACTTAGATTTGTTATCAACCCACTCAGACTTCTTGGATCAGTCCATCTACCCATTCGTCCATCCATCCATCCATCCATCCGTCCATCCATCCATCCATCCAGTCAACCGTACATACATTATTTTACTGAGGATCTATTATGTATTAGGCAACCCGGATAAGTGCTAGCAATCTTTCTAAAGCCCCTGCAGTGTATACAAAAGCAGCAACATTCATAGTGTAATGTTCTATCTATCTAATGGGCTTGCTGTGAACATCAAAGGAACAACATAAGTTAGATCCTTAGAGAGTACGTTTCTATGCATACAGAAGGACTCATGACAGCTGGGTATAGAGGAGCAAGTGACAAACAATGGAGGAAGGTAATGTAATTATAACCTAAACTTACCTATTGGGGGACTACCTCGTTATAGCTTTCATTTTTAAAATTGTTATATTTTAACAGAAATTCCAATATCCAGGAAAAAGATACATAAGGTAACGATTTGTTTGAATAAGTGGTCTGCACTTCTTCCCAGGGAAACAAAGCAGAAAATTTTTAAAACACACTCTTCGGACCAGGATTGTAGCCCAATAAGTAGATACCATCCTAGAATGTATGAAGCACTGATTTCAATTCCTAGTACTATATAAATAGGGCATGGTGGTACACACTTGTAATCTAAGTACTTGAGAGGTAGAAGCAGGGGGATCAAAAATTATTCAAGGTCATTCTTGGGTATATAGAAATTCAAGGCTAGACAGAGCAAAGTGATACCATCATAGGGTTAGGAGAAAAGGAGAAGAGAGGAGGAAGAGGAGAAGGAGGAAAAGAAGGAGGAGGAAGAGAAGAAAGACAAGAAGGAGGAGGAGGAGGAGGAGGAGGAGGAGGAGGAGGAGGAGGAGGAGGAGGAAGGATGCTATTGCAAAGAGGTGCCAGTAATTGAATCTGAGAACAAACAATTTTTGTTTCAGTATGCTTCCTTGGAGCTCTGTCCCTCCCATCACCCCTATTCCAGGATCCCCTCCTCTCTCACTGAATAATTTGTCCATTTATCATAGCTTGGCTCCTAACCTCTCTCTTGGGAAGCACTTGCTGATGTCCTCAGATACCTGTGTTCTGTGCTCACAACATACATAGGCTGAACTCCAAAAACCCATACATTATTCATTGTCTCTGTTTTGTCATGACTGCAGTGTCCAGAATGAGGGGTTGGCCAGAGGTGGAAGAGAACTAGACAGTAGGTGAAGAGAACTAGACAGTGGGTGTAAGGGTGCTAGGTTCGAGCTCTGAGACTCACATGTGGCTCAGGGACAGAATGTCCCCCAATCCTGGAGTTCTTAGTCCCCTCCACACACTGTGGGCTGGAAGGTGCCTGAGCCCTCTCCTGTCACTCAGATGGTCCAAGGTTCTTCACAGCACTTAGGCACTCCCACAGAAGCTTGGGTTTGTTGAGTACCTTTCCCTAGGGAAAACCTAATTGCTAAACAGACAGCGTATGCACTGCTACCTACTGCCCTGTAGATGAGCTGTATTTGACATCTAGTAGGAAAAAAAAAATTCAGGCCCTAAGGAACCGGGCTTAGGCAGCAAGTGGGGATAGAGCTCTAGATAATTCCCAGACTTCCTTCTCCCTCTTGTCAGACAATAGGAGCAGCGTACTTAGCACTGAGAAAACACAAGAGGCTGTCCCAAAACTGAGTGGAGTTTCCTTGTGGTCCTGAACTCTGTGGTTGCCAACCTGAAAGCATTGTGGATTCTCTCTCCAATCTGCCTCAAGTCTGTTGCAAGCATTCTGTGTCCGTCTCTCTTTACTGATCTCTATTTGATTAGTGTACAGGGAAAAATCTCACGGTCTGCCAAGCTGGGAAGGGGCCTTAGGGGTTGTCTAGGCCAAGACCTAAGCTGGACTGATCTGCAAACTCAGAGGAACCATAAGGAAGCAATGGCTCAAGAGCAGCTGTCTGGAAGAACTTGAACCTGAGCTTCCGTCCCGTCCCCATCTCTATCATATCCCCCCAGCTTTGCTTCAAACAAAGCAAAACTGTTTATTTATTTGATTGTTTACCCTTTTAGCTTTGCTTCAAACAAAGCAAAACTGTTTATTTATTTGATTGTTTACCCTTTTATACAACAGTAGTTCACCAATGCCCTGCTTTGGGGATTCCAATGAGAAAGGAATGAAGACGCTTTCATTAAATAGAGTCCAGGCACCAGACTCTTCCCTGGAATATTTTCTCTGATTAAATCTAAGGAGGAATAACAATTCCCTACCTCCTCCCACCTCCTTTTATGGAGGATGCATAGACATTAAGGTTGCTTAGTGCTGAAACTAGAAAGAAGCTACATATAGCCCATTATCTTACTTTCAATTTCTTACTATTTAAGTTAGCATAAAATAATGGTCTTTGTTATGGCATTTTCATACATATATGTCATTATATTTGTTTATAGAAGGAGGTTTTGATCATTCAAAGTAATAACACATACCTACTTCTTTGGAAACCCAAATTCAATTACTGGCTGCTGAACACTTCTCTAATAACAGCAGGGTATATGGTGTTATTATAAATAACGATAGAAGGAACACAAGCTTGAATTGATATGTCACAGTTCAGAATGCTTTCTAGCTGATAATGGGGTATCACCACAGTGATGCCTTTCTCGATAATGAGGTGACTGGGACATAGAGGGATTGAACAACCTACCTCCAATTAGCAAGCTCTCAAAAGAACCAGGATGGAAACTTCTGTTGAGCACTCCTGCTTCCAAATCCTCGTTCTATATTGTGTTACATTTTCTATTTGAAGGCATGATGGCTTTTTGATACTCTCGTCCTTAACAATTAAATTTGAACAGATCCTATTCAAATGTCTTCCCATAAAGCTAGACATGTAGAATAGAAGTCTGGATCCAGTCTGAACTTGTTTTGGGTGCTTGGGAGGCAAGGCAAACTATACTCTAGGCACCTTCTAGGGAAAACTCCTGTTTAACACCTTAAGCCTATGAACAACTGGGCATGCACACGATTAATTTTATTGTTCTGGGAAGGGATACATGCAGCAGGAAAAAAAAAATGATTATGTGACCTGACCTATCAATCAAAGTAGACAACTACCCAAGCAATTCCCCTTAACAAACCACTCCTACTTCCTTTAGACTCCCCCTTCAACCCCCAACAAAAGAGACAGTAAGCTGTAGTCTGAGGCTTTTGAGTACCCTGATCATGAGACCTGCTGTCAGTCCTGGCAATGTCTTGCTGTATCACTTATGAATGGTCATCTTGTTTCTTTCTCAACTCCCTATGGCCCTTATTTTCAACTCTTTGGGTAAGAGGACAAGAACCTGGGCTCTAACCCAGGCTCTGCTACCACTGCTAACAGTAGTGGGGCAGAGTCCGGAATGGCTCCTTCCTGAGCAAGTGGAACACACACATTCTTGGTGTCCTTGGCAGCACACATCCTGGACAGGAAGGCGGAAGAGCAGTGCTTATTAGCACTGACTTCAGACCTCCCAGGTCCACTGTATTTGGACTCACACTTACTGTGGCCCCATTTGTTACAGTTCTCTTGTGAGCATCTCCTGCTGTTGCTCATTTGTTTATCTGAAAGGCCAGGCTCTGTGGGGCAGACTCATTAGGAAGCCTTCCTTATTACAAAGACCGAGGAGAATGGCAGGGCCACAGTATTTGCCACTTACTTTCCTCTCCCCATGGCAACATCTCGATAGAAGGGATTCAGTCTAGAGTTGACCCAAACCCTGTTCTGAAAAACATGTGCTTTACTGGAGCAGTTTTGAGGAAGTGTAAACAGCTCCCTAAGTTTCTACCCACCCTCCCGCCTCTACCATGTAACCTTCCCTGGACACTGCATCTCCTAGTGTCATTTCCATATTTAGATGTCACTGGTTCCAGGGACTCATGCAGTCAGGATGACATGGACATAGCCCTTTCCATCCAGGAACACTATGGAAATGATTGCGAGGGGACATACCAGCACTAGCACACATGCCTACCACTCACCAACTTCACAACGATGGCAAACAGTTGTAATGAACTGTATCACTCTTCCCAGATGAACTTGGTACCTCAGAATCTCACTTATGAGCTGGGAATATGGCTCAGTTGGTAGAGTACTCATATAACATGCACAGAGCCCTAGTTTTGATACCTAGCACAACATAAATGGAGCATGGTTGTACATGCATATAATATTAGCATTTGGAAGGCAAAAGTAGAATTATTGATTAGTTCATGGTTCTTCTCAAGCTACACAGAAAATCCAAACATGGCATAGACTACAGGAGAGCCTGTCTCAACAAACAAACAAACAAACAAACAAACAAACAAACAGAAATCCTCTCATTAAAACAGATTGGATTGGGCATTGTAGCATATACGTGCAATCCTAGCATGTAGAAAACTGAAGCAGGAAGATGGAGAGTTTGAGCCAACCTTGGCAACAGAATAAGTTCAAAGTCATCCTGAACTACATAGTTAGACCAAGGGTTGAGTGTATCATTTCGAGGTCTAACGTTTGCCTAGCATGTACATGGTCCTAGTTTCTATCCCCTGATTAGTGAAGGTGCAGAAGGCAGGGCTTATCAAAAGCAAAGTGACCTCATTCAGTACATAAAACATAGGAGGCTTTAGAAGAGAAGCCCATGTCTTTCCAACATGATGTTCTTCATCATAAGCAGGTCCCAATGTCACAGTCAGAGTTCCAGCTTCTGATCCTTTCCTGAGCTCCAGGTTCCTGGCTGTGCTGAACATGTACATGCTGTTGAGATGTCAAGAGGGCAGAAAGCATGAGAAGATACTTGAAATGTAATGAAAACTTTCTAGGAAGCATTCTGGACTAACAGTTTCACATTACACAATCTTTGTATGAAATATCCGAGCAGCTGGTGTAGCCATTAGATGCTTTGATAGAGGCATCCAAGAGGCACCTCCTATAAGAAGCCCAAACATTACCTACTAGAGTTACTTTCTCACCTACAATGTGTCTTCTCACATTTACTATTGAAGAGCCCTAAATTTGAGGCAGAAGAGGGTTAGAAATGGAAGGGTGGCCCCATGGGAATCTGAGCTATGGCAACAGGCAGTCCACAGGAGAAGAGATAATTAGCTGAAAATACTTTATTATGAAGTTGCATTTCATCCTTGTGAAGGTGCCACAAGGTACTGATCTCCATGTTATTTTCCAAAGGTCATCAAGCTAGCAGTTGTAGTAATTGGTATCCAGTAGTCTAAAATGGGGGGTATTTATGTTTCCCGGTATATCACAGCCTTCCTAGACCACCCATCAACTCACCCCTCGGCTTTGATGAGAGCAAAGAAAGAAATGTGTCCCTTCTCCAGCTCCAGCAAAGAAATAGTTGTCACTCCACAAACGTCTTCCACACACAATCCTGAGCACAGATGGCCTTTGCCGTTAAACAGATTGCTTTGCAAGCTCAGATGCATTTTGAAGCTGGCAGATCAACAAGACTGTTTGATAACAGAAGGGTTTGTGTTCTAGAGACTTCTTTTAGGCCATCCATGGGCCTGTTACTCACAGAGATATTAATGCCTGTCAGCATCTCTGTAGGTTTCTTACTTCTTTTCCAGACAGAAGAATAACTCAACACCCATGGTTGACATGATGGTGTTACATGGTTAACTGTGAGAAGTAGTTGAGAGTTCGCCAGAGCATGTGGTCAGAGATTGCTCCCCGGGCTACTGCTACTGGGGAGTGGTGGAGACTTTAAGAAGTGAGGCCTTGGGGGAGGGACTTGGTCACTAAGGCATGTCCTTGAAAGACTTCAGTCCTCTCTCCTGTCTCTGTTTCCATGAAATGATCAGTTTTATTCTACAATGTATTCCTGGAGCAATGTGCCAAGTACAAAACCCCAGAGCTAACTGATCATTGAGCAGAACCTCTAAAACCATCAGCCAAATAAGCCTTTTCTCCCTAAATTATCTCAGGCGTTGGTATAGAGACCCAACACTGACTCCCACTGTCCAGAAAGCCACGGATCTCAGTGACTGAGGAGATGCTCTCAAGCCTCAGTGTGCCTGTGCTCAGATTAGAAGAGAAACAGTAAATATATTCTTCTCAAGGTCAATGTGGACTTTCTATGGGCCATGTGGATCACAGGTATAAGCGTCCAGGCCAGGGAGTGTCATCTGAGTTTTATCTCCACTCTGTTTGTCTTTAGTACTCAGAGAGGTGGCAGTGAGCCTGCTTACTGAAGAATAGGCTCCTGTTCATGAATCCCGGACACCAGTTCATGCTCTGAACACCAGTTCCTGGTCTGACAATTTGCTGTGGATGTGGGCTAACTAGCTCACTCTTCTGGACTTGTGTTTTTCTGTGATTGTATGGTAAGAGTAGATTCATTTTCTTCCATGCTCACTTACCTTTATGCTATTAAATGCCTACCACCATAAACACACAAAGAACCACATGGTAGCAACATCTCAGAAACTTCCTTAGTTCAATCTTCCACAACAGGCAAACTATGTAGAACTAGGATAAATGCCACCAGTATTTTGTGTCTAGACTACCCCAAAGCTCCAGTGGGGCAAAGTCTATACCTGACATAGTTACTCAGAAGCGGCTGGCCCCGAATGACTTACCAGGGAGGGGAAGGGATATCCAAACATACTCAAAGAGGATCTTGCCTCCAGAGAGCGCTCTTAAATTGAAAATTCACAGTATTTTTTTATTTGGCCTAAAATCCTGAACTTCACCCAATGCCTGCCACCCAGCTGATCCAAGGCTATTTACCCATGACTGCCTCCGTAACGAAGCTGTTTACATGATTGCTGAACTGTAGCACAGACCCTTAGAGGAAATAAATTAAGAGCAACCACATGCTTGTGGATCTGGGAATTCCACCATGGCTTTATTAGACTCAGAAGAAAATAGTTACCATCTCCCTACTATGTGATTATCGTCCTACCAAGTGCTACTCGTGGGAGGGAGACAGTTCCTCAGTCTTTCACAAGCTAATGGCATAGTTGTAAAGGCCCTTCCTGGTGCCTGGAATCATACTTCGAGAAAAATAAAATCCTGATAGAGATGACACTTGCCTTGGGGCCTCAGAGAAAGAAAAGCACCTGGGGAGATTTGACATTTGTGAAAGACGGTGAAAAGAGAATGGGGGAAGGGCCTGCCAATGTATGAACAAAGGCATGAATACATGAATGGGCAACTGGAAGGAGCTGGAAAAGATCTCTGGGGCTTGAATGCAGAGAACCTTCAAAGCCAGACTTGAGCACAGCTTTTACTTTGAAAGTAAGCAAGAAAAAACTCCAGGGGAGATTTGAGATTCAGAGAGCTTTAGGTAAATGGGAGAGCATGATGGAGAGAGAGGATCTGTAGTGATACAGCTGTAATACTAAGTGATGACCAGGATAAAGGTTCTAGAAATGGAAAGGAGGAGACCCTTTCTGGCATTGTGGAAGATTCTGTGGCACTCTGAGGGTGAAGATGTACTAAGAGCCAAAGAAAGAATGGAATCAAGAAGGGTCTATACTAAGAGCTTAATGACTGCAGCACCATTCACTTCCTGACTTATCAAGCCCATCAAGGCCCTCTGAATTACTCAACATTCTTCTGATGATATTTTGATAAACTCCATCAATGTTTCTCGGCCTGAACATGCATACAGATCACTTTAGGACCTTGCTGAAATACATATTTGAATCCAGCAAGCTTGGGTAAGGTGTAGGATTCTGCATGCCCAGCAAGTGCCTGGGTGATATGAAAGCTATAGAGCCAGACTTTGATGAGCCTCAGGCTTCAGTCTCTCTTATTCTATCTTCATTTCAAATGCTAAAATGTCTGTTAGGAATTCATAAGAAGGACCAGGAGGATGGAGGCTATGTTAAAGGACAACTGCAACCCTAAAAACTGTAGACTGTCCAGTTGCTCATGTTTGGTGTGAATACCACAGAGGTAAGGGTCCAGAGGCTTGGTGTAATGGTTAATATTGTTAACTCAATGGGATTTAGAATCACCATGGGCACACGACTCCTAGTGGAGGGAAGGGAACACCAACCCACACACACAAACTTTCATCCAAAAATTTACCCTGCCTGCAAGATGTGCAGGGACAAAATAAAGGAGAGATTGAGAGCATGTCTAATCAATGCCTGGTCCAACCTAAGGCTCACCCCATGGGAGACAGTCATCTCCTGACATGATTAACTAGACTCTGCTATGCTTGAATATAGAAACCTATATATGTTCTCTGAGTGGCTCTACCCAGCAGCTGATGGAAACAGATGGAAAGACCTATAGCCAAACATTGGGTGGAGTACAGGGAGTCTTGTGGAAGAGTGTAGGGAAGGATAGAGGGATGCAGAGGGTACAGGAACTCCACAAGAAGACCAACAGAGCTTACTAATCAGGGCCCAGCGTGGCCTGAGGAGACTGATGCACCAACCAAGGACCATGCAAGGACTCAACCTAGGCCCCTACACAGACGTAGCTGATGGGAAGCTCAGCACTCACATAGGTTCCCTAGTGAGAGGAATGAGGCCTGACTCTGGCATGGACTCTGTTACTTGCTTTTGATCACTTTAGCCTGGCTGGGCTACCTTGCCAGGCCACTGGGGAAGAGGATGTGCTAAATCCTGGTGCAACTTGCTATGCTGGATTGGGTGTGTAGGGGGGCTTCCCTTCTCTGAGGAGCAGGGGAGGGCAAGTAGCAGAAACAGGAAGGGAGGGTGGCACTGGAAGGAGGGGAAGAAGGGGGCTACAACTGGGGTGTAAAATGGATAAATAAAAAAATCATAATTTAAAAACTCACCATGTATGGAGACAATCCTTTGGGCATGTTTGTGAAGGACTGTCTAGATTAGGTTAACTGGGGTAGAAATACACACTGTAACTATGGCTGATGTGTCTCATGGGCTAGAGGTCCAGACTGAACAAAAAGAGAGAAAGGAGCTGAATACCAACGTTTGTTGCTCTCTGCTTCCTCGCTGCAGATGCAATGTGACTAGCCATCTCCCACTCCTGCTGCCATGACTGATTTCCCACCATGATAGACTGTACACTTCAACTGTGAGACAGAATAAGCCCTTCCTTTCCTTAGCTGCTTTTGTCAGAGTAACAAGACGGTAAGGGACCTAACTTCCCATCAGTCCTAGTTTTATTGTTACCTGGCTGTGGTTCCTCCAGGAAAATGAAAACAGAAGCGTAGGACGAGAACCCACATAACCTTGGTGCCTCTACTGGGCCCTACCTACCCACCCCCAGCTCAATACTTTTAAATTATGTGTGATATAAATTCTAAACCTTCCCACTGTCTGCTGCCTTTGTCATCATAGAACTCCTGCCTGTTCGGTTGCTGTCATCCACAAATGAAATGAACCTGAAGCTGCTTTCCTGTTTTAGACAGTGGCACCACATGGTTCTTCTACTTCATTATCTGTTTTGTTTTCTTTCAAATATTCATTCCTGTTGGTTTCTCCTTGATAAACTGAAATAATTATCATTGTTCTCTCTTGAGTGGGGTATTACTTTTATGACAGCAAGGTCATATCCTATATCATTCACTAGCATATCTCCCAAGTGCTCGCAGAACTTGACACACAATGGATGGTGAAGGAGTGAGTGGATGGGGTGGTTGAATGAGCGGAAGCAAGTAAATACTAAACAGAAAGTGAAAAGATAAACAAAAGGAATTTAGAAGTGAGATGCATTGATTTCACCAAGAAGACGAAAGATAAGCCGCCCCTCAGGATAGAAGAAAAATTTGAAAACATTTATCTAATAAGAAAATTTTATCTAGAATAAATAAAAAGTTACTAAGTAAAATTCTGTTTAAGGGGTTTTACATAAATATTTCTCTAAAGAAATATGCAACTGAGAAAATAAAGAAAACCTTCATTACAGACCTTGATGAGCTGAAGGCTTTAGTCTCTTCTTTGATCTTCACGCTAAACGTCAATGTCTCTATTGGAAATTCTCAAGGTGGATTTAGGAAAAGGGCCACCTGCTCTTCTCACACATTAAAGCCACAATGAGATAATATTTAGCACCCACTGGAATGTCTGTCATGAGAACAGACAACAGTGTGTGTCCATGGGGATGTGGAGAAAATGAAACCCTTTTCTAGTTTGGGTGGGGACATAAAATGGTACAGCCATATTAGAGAGCAATTTGAGAGAGCTAACCCTAGTTATTGAGTCACACAGCTACTCCAGCATTAGTTACATGCTGAATAGAAATGAAGTGCATGTGAGAAGAGCTGCTTGAGCAGCCATGGTTAAAATAGCTGAAAGATCGGAAGGACCCTGAATGCTTTTCTACTACTAACTGGATACACAAATCGTAGCATGTCCTTGTGATAGGGACAGTGTTTGCTCACAAAGCAGGGGTGGAGCACTAATTTATTTTTGTGACACATCTTGAAACACTGCAGTACATTTTGAAAGCCAGTCACAGACGAATGGGGGCTGTACCCAACTCTTGTGGCTGGAACAGCTCCATCTATGGAGACAGTAGGTGAATAACTGTTGCTGGGCTGTAGAGAGTGGAGGGAGTAGGGAAGAGATGGTGGCAGGAAAAAGGCTGTGCTAGTAGATGGGGAGGAACAGTCATAGATTGGGGCAACGCACGTGTGCGTCCTGTACATACTGTAAGACAGTGCCCCCACACAGGCAAGATACACAACTATATGTGCAAGAAATTGAGCTGGCAAGATGGTGAAGTAACTAAAGGTCCTTGATACCAAGCCTGACAACCCGAGTTCAATCCCGGAGACACACAGAATGGAAGGAGAGAGATGATGCCTGGAAGTTGTCCTCTGACTTCTATGCATATTCCATGACTCTGCTCTACATAAATAAATAAATAAGTAAATAAATAAATAAATAAATAAATAAAATGCCATTGAATCAAACACTTTAAATGGGTGAATGATGTGAGGACATGAATTATTAAACCATTTCAGAGGAGAAAAAAAGACAATTATAAACTGAAATAATTTCGATTGTAGTTTCAAAACCAACACCTTTGCCTTTACTTTTTGAAGGAGGTGACAACTGCTTAATAATGATTGAAGTGGCTTTTCCTATCCAGAGGAGACTTTCAGTTGGGTGTGGCTTTGGAAGGATAAAGATCTGAGAGAACAGAGGTGAGGTTAGGAGGAAAATGTGTTAAAATTAGAGAATGTAGCAGGACTACTGGGACTGTCAGTCGAAGGGCTTCCTTGTGTGGCCATAGGCCCTGTGTCGGGCTCACAATAAAGTACCTTTTGGAGTTTACATAGGTGAGATCTGAGAATGGCTAATGGCTCAGGAGGCCCTGGGTTCAATGCCCTTGAGATACATAGATCCAACATGGGAGGGAGCAGCAATTCTTAAAACCCATTGCTTCTAAAATTCTATTAATCAAATATGGCTGCCTTCTTCACTTGTTTTCATTACCATATCTATTGCTCCATCCTGACCATTCCACTTCTTTCCAGACAGCCACATCATGCCATGCTCTCTACCATGTCCTATCCCGCTGTAATTCCTGAAGCACGGGTGGTACGGTGAAGGAGCCCACACACAGGGAGAGGCTGTGTGGAGTTGCTAAGGCCAACACTCTGGCAACAGGAGATGTCACATGGAACCTTCTCATGATTCTGGCTCCCAGCTCTCAAATATTCAATGTAAGACCTCAGGCACTGGGCACAGACACAAGCCATCTCCACTGTGTTCTATGACAAAATTCTTAGGACTTTGAACCATGAACAAAAAAATAGCTGTTTTAAGCCATTAATGCTTTGGAACTAGTTGTTATGTAGCAATAGGTGACAGGTAAAAATAAAAAGAAATTGTCTGATTCCACAACACAAATTCTAGATCAATGGGATGTGAAGGAAAATGTTAGCAAATAAACATGCCTTAGCAGAAGTTGATTCCCATTGAAGAAGGCGTGGGGGGTCTATAGAAAGGGATATTGAACTTGACAAACAAGTACCAGTGCAACTATGCATAGGCGGTCTCATGGGATTAGAGGGGCATGGTGCAGGGAATGTGGACCTGATCCTCTCTGAAACACTGACAAGGCTCCTTCTCCACATCCATCCACGATGAGGACCCTGAGCTGTGCAGAGGTTACACCTGGACATTACCGTATCTTTCAAGGAGCAGTTATCGTGTCTTGACTTAAACTGGGTGTGGTGGCTACGCCTGTAACCCCAGAACTCAGGAGGTAGAAGAAGGAAGATCAGAAGTTTAAGGTTATTATTGACTACCCTGAAGTTTAAGACAGTCCAGGATATTTGAGACTCTTGCCTCAAAAATAAATAAATAAATGAATAAATAAATAAATAAAAAGAAAGAAAGAAAAAGAAAAAAAACAACAAAACCAAAAACCACCACCAACAAAACTATCTTGCTTTAGTTGTTCAAATCAATCATTTTTATCTACAAAAGCATAGACTATATTTAAATATTAAGGTTTAAATATTAAACCTTATTAATAAACATTTAGCATCTTCAACAATGCTGTTTATATTAGAATGATCCTCCCTACCTTTCCCAAATTCAAGACACTAGTGAAAAGAGGGCAATCTGAGATAAAAGGGTCTTTCTTCAATCCAAGCCTTTTGTTCCCCATGAAGAGGAGAGGAGGGGTAGAGAGGGGGCGTTCAGTGACAGACTTCTTTGATGCTGGGCTCCATCTTCAAGACTGGCTGACTGACTGTGCATCCTAGGAAAAAGAGAATTTTTTTTTGATTGGCTTCTTAGACAATAGTATACATTTTTGATGGGAAGAAGTAGTCCGGCAGCAGAGGTTGGAAATGTCAAGAGCAATGAGGAATTACAGTTTTATGTCATTTTGTCTTTCCTCCCAAACTCTTCAAGGCGCCTGAGCTGCAAGCCCTCCTCATTTCTATCCTTCATGTCTCTTCTAAAAGGAATGAAAAGCCTTGCATGAGAAAAGGAAAAAAAAAAGGAGGAGGAAAAAAGCAAAACAAGAGCTCTCCATGAGTGCTTGGAGAACAAAACATCCAGCACTTTTTTCATATTTCTGAAAGCTCAGCTCCATTATCCCTGTCCCAATCAGAGTGTGGGGCAGTGGCCTGGGAATCAGATACCAGCTGTCCCTGTGGTGGCTAACTCAGAAGGGAATAGGCAGACTTCACTTTCAGGAAGAGGAGAAAGGGAGAGAAAGGAAAACAAGTAGGATTCTAAATCACTCACTTGTGCATTCTCTGTAAAGCCCTGCTTCACATGGGTGTGTGGAAGTAATGGGGCTGGAGTCCTGATACAAGTCACATGTGATAACAGCCAGGAGAACTTGGCTTGATGCTCTCATGCCTTCTCACCTCAAGTGCCTCCAGGGTGAAATGGAGGTTCCACTACTGATGGGTTCACTGGATTCCTCCTCCTGCCTCCTTAGACCCATCCTCACTAGCTGGGTATACAGACATTGGTACCTGAGTGCCCAAAAAATCTGTCAGTTAGTAAGGTCAGAGGCCAAATTTCTCTTCTCAGCAGATCACAAGAATCTCGAACACATCCACAGGGTTCATAGTATTTAAGGTTAGTAAAAGACCACCATTCAAAGGTTATGACTTGCATGCTATTAAGTCAAGACCTGGGCATTCCATCAAGCTGACTCCATGGTCAAAGATTCTTCTTCCCTATTCCTCACCAAAATAGGTACTGTTAACTGGGCACAGCACTGTGATGGGTCAGGCTTTCTCCCTCCCAAATATCATGTATTACTTTGTCATACATGCTCCAGCTCTTAGAGCATGGATGGTTAGTCAAATCCTGCAGGCACATGGCTCAATTCATGTCACTAAGCCTGCTCAAAAACAACCAGTGTTTTCTGTCTTGAATTAAGCCTATACTCATGTTGGTTCTCTAAACCCACACCGCAAGGCATGCTGGTACCTTCATTTTAATTGACCAAGATGGTCAGTTCATGCTTAGTAGCTTTTAGTGTACACCTGACTGTGTGTTTGCTTGACTCTAGTGTTTTTGTTTTTTTTTTAATGGTAAAATGCCACCTTGATTCAAAAGCTCCATGTGTGCATGTTCGTTGAAGTCAAAATCAAATGGGAAGGCTTCATTTTTTGTCCTCTTTTTCCTTGAAGCCAGAGTTCCAGGCATTTGTGACATGGGTGCTGGGAACTGAGCTTGCATCCTTGGCAAGAGCGTACAGGATCTTAGCCACAAAACCACACTTCTAGCACTCTTTATTGTATCTGTTTGAACCTCTTTGCAAACACCTCTCTGTCAGTTTTGGCAAGGTAGTACAATGATGGCTAGGGTTAAAGCAGCTGCTCAGACACAGTGGTTGTCACAGGTCTGTAAAACCTAGCATTCAGGCGCAAGAGGATCCCTAGTTAGTGGCCAGACAAATTACAGACAAAGATTTTATCCACAAAACCAAAACAAAATAAAAGGCTAACAACAGCCGTGTATACCAAGACTTAGAGTGTGTGAGGCATCAAGACAAACGCTTTAATTCACTTTTCAATTCTTGAAACTGCTTTAAGCCAAGGTAATAGTTTTATCCCATTTCACAGAGGAAACGGGAACTTAATAAGGTTAAGTAATGAACTTGAGTTTCCCGGTAGTGGCTGGCAATTACATGGATGGGCTAGACTGCCAGGAAAGCACCTGCAAGTAAATGCTCCTGGGCTTCAGAGCCACGGATGTTAGATGATATAATCCAGGCTGTGTCAGTGCCAGCCTCAGCACCCAGGTCAAGCAATTGACTCGGTACTCTGTGGATAATACTAAGTTTGTTGTGATTGTGTGAGGTGATAAATGCAAAGCTTTGAGCCAAGCAGGGTGGTGTGTCCAGCAATGTCAGGGAATGGTCGTCTCAGGACCCACAACCAGACGAGCTGCTCCAGTGCCATGACCCGACATCTCAGCACAACATTGGTTCTTGCTCCCTGTGGTTGGAGAACCAGGTGGGTAACTCAAGAAGTCTTTTGCATCTCTAGGGATGTGCGATGTGTGACAGATGTGGGAGAAAAATGTTGGTTTGAATGAGATACGTTTCTCATCAGCTCAGGCATTTGAGTACTTGCTTCCCTGTTGGTGGCATTGTTTGGGGGAGGTTATGAGGAGATTATAGCTCGCTGGAGGAAATTTATCACTTTGAGAGTTCATCTCCTTGTTCCACATCCAGTATGCTCTCTTTGTTTCATGTTTGTGTTTGAGGGTGTGAGTTCTCAGCTTTCTGCTCCTGTCACTATGCCTGCTACTTGCTGCCATGCCTTCCTGCCTTCATGGACTCTTATCCCTCTGGAACCATAGGCCTAAATAAACCCCTCTTCAATGTGTTGCTTTGGTCATGAGGTTTTATTACAGCAACAGAAAAGTAACTAATAAAAGAATAAACATGTTACACGAACATTTGAATCAACATACTGTACCTTCTCACTCTGCTGGGAAAGGCCTGAGGCAACAGGAAAAGGCCGGGACGATTAAGCAGACATGGAACAGGGAGTCTGATTGAAGCCTTATGAGAATCAAGATTTTCAGCGCAATAACACATGCAGTGAAGTGGCTGTCTCATATCAATATCCACTTCATAATGAGTTTCCAAACAGGAATGGTAAAATACCAATGAACTGTGCTTAGGCGTAAACACATATGACCTTCAGCTTCACCTTTCTTCTTGCCCTGTATCTTTTGGGAATCTCACAAACAAGAGTTAACTTTTGAGTATAGTGAAATAATCTCCCTTTCCTCCACAACTGAACTGACCAAGGCTTTATATTATTATCTGTGGGCCTATCCACTCAGGTCCACATGAACCTCATTCACTGAACAAGCAAAGGTCCCTTAGAACTCGGTGAGACAGAGTTTCAGAAGTCACTATAAACTGTATGTTGTGACTCTCACTTGATCAGCCCACATCTACACTTGGCTGTGTGCTCTTATTTCCCATGTGTCTCTATTTCTATTCATTCCCACCCTTAAATCTATGCTAAGCTTTCCTGTTAAGAAACTTCAACTCTCTGTCTTACTGGCTCATCCTGAAATTCTTTTTAAAAATTTTAACTATCTATCTATCTATCTATCTATCTATCTATCTATCTATCTATCTATCTATCTATCTATCACAATTTATTCACTTTGTATCCTGGCTATAGCCCCCTCCCTCATATCCTCCCAGTCCCCCCTTTCTCTCTTCTACCCTTGTGTCCTTTCCCTAGTCTACTGATAGAGGAAGTCCTCCTCCCTTACTGTCTGACCCTAGCCTATCAGGTCTCATCAGGACTGGCTCCATCCTCTTCCTCTGTGGACGGTCAAGGCTGCACCCCCCACAGGGAGGGAGGTGATCAAAGAACCAGCCACTGAGTCCATGTCAGAGAGAGCCCCTGCTACCCTTATTAGGGATCACACTTGGAGACTGAGCTGTCTATGGGCTACATCTGAGCATGGCGTCTAGGTCCTCTTCATGCAAGGTCCTTAGTTGGAGCATCTGTCTCTGGAGGATCCCCTGGACCCAGATTTTTTGGCTCTGTTGGTCTCCTTGTGGAACTCCTGTTTCCTCCAGATCTTTCTACCTCTCCCTTATTCCGTAAGATTCCCTGCACTCTGCCCAAAGTTTGGCCACGAGTCTCAGCATCTGCTTCAAAGCCCTGATGGATAGAGTATTTCAGAGGCCCTCTGTGGTAGGCTCCTGGCTTGTTCCCTGTCTTCACCTACTTCCAATGTCTATTCTGTTTGCCTTTCTGAATGAGGGTTAATCATCTTCCCTAGGGTCTTTCTTGTTGTTTAGCTTCTTTAGTACTATAGATTTTAGTATGTTTATCCTATATTATATGCAATTCCCATCAAAATACCAACACAATTCTTTACAGAACTTGAAAGTACAAAATAGAAAAACAAAAACAAAAACAAAAAAACAGAATTGCTAAGACAACCCTGTACAATAAAAGATCTTCTGGAGGCATCTCCATCCCTGATCTCAAGCTGTACTATAGAGCAACAGTAATAAAAATGGCATGGTACTGGAATAGAAACTGAAATTCTTTTCTGCAGTGATGTCAAGAATTCTGGCTTCATGAGAGCAGAGGTCCCTGAAAAGAACTTGTCAGGCTGCTGTAGGTGGCAGTGGTGAGTTATCCCTGACCTGTGCCTCACTGCTGCTGACAAGGTAGGTGACCTTTACTGTTTGACTTCCCTGGCTCAGCTACTCTTAGGGAGAGTTTTTTTTAAACTCCATGTTCGGACACAATTTCTCAAATGATGTTGGAGAGTTGCTCATAACCAAAGGTGAAGAAGCTCCATGGAAACTTCTAGAAGCACTGATTTTAGGGGGTCATTGATGGCCCCTGCTGTGTGGAGTTGGGGACCCACAGCCAACCAACTCCCCTAGCTACTATACACCCAGGCTTTGGTGAGTAGTGATGAGTTCCTGAGGAATTATCTAGAAGAAAGCCACAATTTAGAAATCAAAGTCTATCTCACAGGACAAAGACCTCTATCAACAGTGAAAGTCAATGTAAGGTTTCAACTGAAACAACCCAACAAGACTCTTCTGACAAGGTTGATTTATTCATCTTTTATTTCCTGATCGCCCAGTGAAGGCTGGCAGGCAGGGAAGCAGGGAGTGGTCAGTAGACTCTAGAGTCAAACTGCCTTAGAATTTCTCCAGCTTGGGCCACTGTAAAAGGTGTGAACTTGGGCACTTAACTCCGTGTCTGGGTTTCTTCTACCTCCAAATGATATTTATTCTCGGAAATCTCTCCTGCATGGATGTTTGCAGCATATGAGCTGGATGATACACAAAGCAGCATGGTCCCCCACCGCTGAGTACATCTCAGTGATTGCCAGGATTCTATTATGTGTATTGAGCCAGTGTCTATCCATGGGACCTTTTTGACAGGTAGGAGCTACATCAGGAGAATGAACACAAGTCCTTGTGCCCTCATAGTGCTCACTGTTTCATGAGTCAGTCATGACTCAAGCTCTCATACAATTCAAAACAACTGCTCTCCCATTATATCACCTTAAGGGGGAGGAGGGGTTATCCATTGTCCACAGGGCCAGAGCGGCCTTGAGAGCCTGGGTACATGGACACAGAACAATTAATCTAAGTTCTTTGGGGACAGTCCTGCCTGGCAGCTGCAATATTTTTGTGCAAAATTAAGGTCTGCAGATTATAACTCAATGGGGAGAGACCATAAGCTGTGGGAGAAGAATCAGAAAAAGAGATGGGTGGTAGCTGGGATGGTGACGGAAACCTGGAATTCCAGCACCTGGGGGTGGTAGCAAGAATACCAGCACTTGAAGGTCATGCTCAGAATTATTGAGATCAGACTCTATTTCAATAATAATTTAAAAAGAAACCAAACCAAAGAAAAAAGAGGTGTGTAGGTTGGAGTGCAAGGAAAGGCTAGAAGGAAGTATGGGGCGGGAAGGCTTGACCATCCAAAGCCTTGCCGTTGTTGCAAAGCTTTGGGGTCTCTATCTACTGGACATTAACAAGCCACCTGTTCTTTTAAGCTAGGAAGGTAGAAGTGACTTTTTCAACTTCGGGGAGCTCCTGATTAGAAAACCAGGCTTGGGCCTGCTGTTGTTTGCCACATTTTTATAAATATTCTCACAGACACACCTATTTATAGGTAAACAGGACAAAGGAGCAGTTGCCCTAACAGTGAATAGACCAAGGAGCCAGGTCAGTGAAAGACTTAGTCTCAAGAGAAAAAAAAATCAGTGGTGACTAAGGAATGTCTCTTTACCTCGATGTGGGGTAAATGAGAGAGAGAGGCTCTGCCTTGGAGTACTTGGATGTGAACTCAAGCCTTTGGCCCTGTGGTGCATTCCCAAAAGACCATGAAAGTAGTAGAGGATGTTGAGTTTCTTGACATCACTGGAATCTGGCCTAAAAGCTGGGAGACGTGTGTGGACTCACTGGACTTAGCAGAGAAGGATCTTTCAAGGAACCAAGCATATCACACTTAGTACATCCCTCCTCTCTTGGTTACTAGATGGGTAAATAGTTAACATTCTGTAAGTTGGTTCTCATGCTATACAGTGAACAAGAATAGCTCCGTCTGGGGACACATATGCATCATGTCACCATGCTCCATCACAGGTTATTAAGCCTCATGGTATCCATCTGAAATGATAAGCCACCAATGGCAGCAATACTCATTTGGTTGGTGTGAGAGTTAGAATAAAATGAGGGTCCTCGTGTTCCCACTCTGGGGTCTGTTAGTTAATGGCCGTGCCTGTTGCTTTAAATGACATGTCATCAACATCATGGCGTCCATTTTCATATTCACTTTGTGTCTTGCTTGAAAGATTCATACACTCAAGTCTCTTTTATCAGTCCACCAGACTGGCGGAAATTCTAGTATGGACCTGCCAGTTTCTAAGCTTACCTCCATACTGAGACCAATCAACTGCTTCCTGCCCTGAGCTTTCCATGGCAACAGGCTTGTGTCCAGCAGTGCCTGCCTGGCCCTGACATTGCAATAGTCAGTGTCCATAGAAAAGAACCATGAAATAAAGGGAAACTTGCAGGCTACAGGGAAGGGTACTATAACAGTAAATCACAATAATCTCCAGAAACAGCATTGACACAGTCAAAATGTAAATATTAAAAATAGTAAAAAACCATTTTGTATGGTTTATACATTAGTGTGTAACTATTACATTAGTAGTACAAATTTTCAAGACTAATGAGCTGCAAATTTCTCTTCATTAGTAAGAATGCATTGGGCCATGGAAATTTTTTTAGGGGGCACATGGCAAGAGTATGCTGTACAGGTAAGCATGTGTGCATACATGCAAGATGTAGTTTCACCGGCTCTGTCTACTTTTTTTTTAAGCTATGGTCTTGGCAATTACCTGGAACTCACAGATTTGGCTATGCTGTCTGGTAAATGAGCCTCAGGGACCCACCTGTCTTTGCCTCCCCAGAGCAGAGACGTGGCTTTTTGTGGGTGCTGGGAATCAGACCCAGGTCCTCATGTTTAGGTGCCAGGCACTTCTTGCCTGGCACTTCACTGACTGAGTCATCTCTCCAGCCCCATGGGCAGTGAACTTTTTTGTGTGTGTTTAATGGCACCCATCAGGGACACCCCTTGGTTTTTGAGAATCCAATTCGGAGCAGCATAATGGGAAGATTTTGTGGTAACCCAAGCATTTATTTATGATTCGATGTCTTCTCGATTTGTGATTGTTTTTGTTTCTGAGGCAGAACGTCACTGTGTAATCCAGGCTGACCTAGAACTGGTGATCCTCCTGCCTCATCCTCCTGGAAGAAAGTTCTGTGATCAACGCCCACCCGACATGACTTTCACTTTGCAAGTTGCTCATCACAGCTACAGTGAGATCCTCAGTGTTTAAAAGGAGGGAGGTGTTGGTCCACTTCACACCTTCCACTGTTACACACAGGGAGGCGGGGTGGGATGGCTTGGTAGCTAAGAGCAGGGGATTCAAGTTCAATTTCTAGCACCTATGTAAGGTGGCTCACCACCACCTTTAACTCAAGTTCCAGGGAGTCTAGTGCTGCTGCCCCCCAGGGGCGTCTGCACTCATGGTACACACACACACACACACACACACACACACACACACACACACTCACACTCGCACTCTCACACTCAAGTAAAAAATGAAATAAAACTTTCAAAGAGGAAGCTGAACTCCATGTTGCTCTGTGGCAAGAAACTGGATATATCACCGACAAGACGGGGGTGTCTCAAGGAGCACATCCTGGGTGACCTCAGTTACAGCGAAACACACAAAGTCTCTTTATAAGTGTGGGAGAAATATGGGGTAAGTTCCTGTTTTAGCTGATCCTTAGGTTACAGTGTTCGGTTCAAGAGAAAATGAGCCATCTCCTAGCAGACGGACGTTTAACTGTATGCTTTAACCTCTCTACAGTAGCATCAAATTCACCCCAGTGGTTTTGTTGCTGTTTCTGATTGTCACTCCCGAGGCTACACCCCAGATCAGAATCCATGGGCATACAGCTTAGAAATGGACACAAACCAGTGTTTGGAAACTCCTTCCATCTCTGTCTCTTTAAGAAATGAGGACCTAGAAGAAGGGATTCACCATAGTGAACCTTTTAGTTCAGAGAAATGGTCAGCCTGAAGGGAAATTTCCAGCCCCGGAAATGTTTCTTCATTGTCTCTCCAACTTCAGACTGCAAATTAAAAAGCCATTGAGAGAGTTGCCGCCTCAGTCCAGTCATATAACTAGGCAGTTAGACCTGGTTGGCGCCCTCATTCCACCTGCAAAGAGGCTGCATCATGACTTAGGACTGAACCAAACAAACGGCCCTCTCAGGGTTGCCCACCACTTATACAGACAGATGGAATGATTTCTCCCAGCGTACGGGCTGCTGTGTTTCATAGTTATGTGTTCTTAAGCCATCACTGGGGAGAGATGCATAAGGATCTGCTTTCTAACCCACACCCTGCCCATCACAGCACGCAAAGAGAGGGCCCCGAGGGTGCCACCAGGTGAGATGATGCTCCATTGGCTGGAGACCTAATTCTTCCCACCAGCCGAGAGATGTTCCATGGGAGAGTGCAAACATGGGGGAGGGGTCACTACTGCAGCACTTCCTTACAGAGATACCCTTGATATCGTTGATGGGTTTTTAAGTAAATACTAGGACTGGGGAGATGGCTCCGTCAGTTGTACTTCTCGTGAAAGCATCAGGTCCTGAGTTCAATCCTCAGTACCTACATTTAAAAAAGAAAAAGAAAAAGGAGAAGAGGCATGGTGGCATGCTGTTATGATGCCAGCTCCGGGGAAGCAGAGACAGGCAGCATTCCTGGGGCCTGCTGGGCAGACTGAGTAGCCTACTTGTCAATGCCAGGGTTAAGGAGAGACCCTGTCTCAAAAGATAAGGTAGATGATACCTGGCACTTGAGGCAGAACATGGGAGGTTGGACCTGACCTCCATATACAGGTGAGGTCATATGTCCCCTGGCCCTACACAAGTAAATTCTAAACTGTGAATAATTCCTTCTAAGCTTATATATCCAGCAAGGGAAGCATTATTCTGACACTCCCCGAAGCCAATGAATCAGACCTGCTCTCTGACTTTGCTATACAAACTGGGAGACCAACAGTAGTAGAGATCTAAGAAGTCCCATTGCTGACCCACTAAATCAGAATCTGCACCCTGTGAAGATGCCCACATGATCTGTAGGCACAAGAAAACCTGAGGAGTTTTGTTCAGGCCCCAGTTCTATGTGTATCTGTATAGGTAATCTTAGGAATTAAGGGGGAAACTCCAGAGGGTCCTAGAGATCCTTACTTAGGTTGGCACTGGGTTCAGTCTGAGTACCGAGACTTGTTGAAGCTGCTCTATCATTTTGGTGTACACTAATATTGGCCAAGACATTTGTTTTTGTTTCCTTTGCAGAGCTTGAGATAGAACTCAGGGCTTGCACATTCTAAGTAAGTGCTCTGCTATTAAGCTCCATCCTCAGCTGTCACAGCAGGGTTTGGAATGCCTGTGTGAGAAAGCAAGAAATAGATCTATCATATGGTCCTGCTAATGTACTCCTGAGCATATTTCTAAAGGACTCTATTCTACCAGGGAGATACTTTCTCATCCATGTTCATTGTAGCTATTTTCCTGGCTATTCACAATAGCCAGGAAAAACAAAACCTAGACAAATATCCCCCAAAGGATAAGTGGCTGATGAAAATATGGCTCTTGTACACAATGAAAGAGTATCCTGCTGTAAGAAAAAACAAAATTGCCAGGGAAATTTGTGAAGCCAGAAACAATCATTCTGAGTAAGGTCACCCAGATTCGGGTTGATAAGTGCCACACGTTTTCCTGTCACGGTTGGATGTTATTTTAGAATCTTTAGATAGTGTGTGTTTAAGCTGGTATAGCCATGTAAGTCAGGGAATTTGCAAGGGGCCATTGAGCAGGGTGGATTTCAAGGGATACAGGGTAGAGCACAGGTGGAAGAAAGGAGAAGAGGGAAGTGGAACAGGACGAGGTAAATGAGGTCAGGGTGGGAGGACAGGAGGGAGCATGGGGAGCGATAACTAACACTAAAAACTGGTGAAAAAGCCTTACAGAAATGTACAGTCGTAGAAGTTTTCTAAAATATCTACCTCTGCACTCACATAGATAAAAGACATTTCAATGGGGTTGCCTTATGAAAGGAGCGGCCCTCTCCCAAGCACTGCATGGACCGTCAACTGAAAAGCCCAGTTTCCCATATGGGTTACCAGTTTTTGAAGTCTCAGTGTGTTCCCATAGACACTCAAACATTCCAGCATGTTGCTATTGCTCCTGATCATCTTCCAGAAACCAATGGTGGGACCCTAAAGCACATACTGATTCTCAGGAAATGAAAAAAAAAAATCAAGTTGGTACCAAGGTGGAGGCTTCATCCTTACTGACCAGTTTTCACTGTTGGAGGACTCTGGGCACCATCCTGGGAGAGAAGCATTCAGCAGTCCTACCTGGATGTGAACCCCGAGAGCTCTAGTAACAACGGTCCTGGTAAGACATGCCCACTGCTGCAACAGTGGCACAAATATTGTGAGAGAAACGAATCGCTTTCTGGTGGGATTTAAGGTAAACTCTGTTCATGCCTTGTGCTATTAACTGGCCTCAAATATTATGGCTGGCTAGACCCGAAGGTAAAAATCTAATACTCTTGTTCTCCTAAAAGGAGATAGTGTTAAATTGTCCTCTAAGTTCATATCTTCATCCCATAGATTAGCACATTTTGCAGTAGACGGGGATTAATACAGAGGCACATCTCATCAACATGCAGGTAATGACAGTGGAGCACTTATCTCTAAATGGGACATGAGTATCACACTCTTTCTCCAAGGCTCAGGGATCATTACAGATGTGGGGATAGAAACATACTAAGAGCCAGAGGTAATGGACATCTTCAGCGAAACAGTATTTTTTGAACACGACAGGGCTATTGACACAAATAAACTCACAGTGGCATGAACTGCATCCACAAGACCTGCACAAGAGTCAGCCAACCTAAATCCCAGTGTGGATAGGGGAGGAGCTCGTGAAGTCCCACCCCTAGCTGAGGAGCTACTGGCAATGGAGAGCTGTTGGGGTTGGGGGGAGAGTCAGTTGTTTTTTTCAGACCCCTGAGGGTCTACCCATGACATACACCCCCCCACACACACACACAGAGAGAGAGAGAGAGAGAGAGAGAGAGAGAGAGAGAGAGAGAGAGAGAGAGAGAATTAAGAGGATTCAGTGAAAAATTTTTTTTAAATAGCATGTAAAATTGGGAGAGAAAAGTGGGACCTGGGAAAGGGTCTGAACGTGAGGGAATGGAGGATGAATTTGATCAGAACACATTGTATATATTCATCCACTTCTCAGTTTCAAAAGAAGAAAAGGAAGGAAGGAAAGATGAAAGAAGAGAGAAAGAAAGAAGAAAGAGAAGAAAGAAGAAAGGAAGTCACTGCTCTAAGGCAATCCTCCAGCTCCCAAACTTTATAGATCTCTGAACTGTTAAGGACAGCAAGGGTTTTTCACATCCGTTTAGAGACCAGCAGGTGCTCACCACACTATCAGCACAAGGTGCCAGCCTTCTGTAAGGTGGGCACACGGGTACTACCTGTCTTCAGCATGGCCTTTGACAACAGGGGTCAGGGCTGACACATCTTTTGACTTTGTATTTTATGAATATGAGGCTAGAAAGCTCAATTTTGTGTGTGTATTCATATTAGAGATGTGTGCATGCGTTTGTGTGTTTAGAGGTCAGAGATTAATTTCAGATATCACTCCTCAGGTGTCATTTATCTTAATTTTTGAACCAAGGTTTCTCATTGAGACCTGCTAGACAGGATAGCCATTGAGCTGGGGGCAAATGCCAGCTCTGCTCCACAGCATTTGGAATTTCAAGCACATTTGGCTTTCTGTAGGATTTTTGGAGATCAAGCTTGAGTCCCAAATGCTTGAAAGGTGAGTACTTGACCAGTTGAGCCACCTCCTCAGCCTGGAAACCTCAATTTTTAATGAAAATCAGTCTCTGTCTGTTCGTCTGTCTGTCTGCCTGCCTACCTTCCTGCATGCCTACCCATCTGTCTCTCTCTCTCTCTCTCCCTCCCCTTTGGTCTCTGCAATGCTAGTCATAAACTCAAATTTCTTTTTATTATTATTTTTTTTAAAAACACATTACACAGAGTGAATATGGTTCTGGAATACTAGTTAGGGATGTCTCACAGAGAGCAGCCTCTCTCCACAGACAGGCAGAGAGAACACCAGGGTCAATCCCCAAATGCTGAGGACAGTTCTCAGGTGACTCCTGAGAAGGCCAGTGAGGGTCTGTCAGCCTTGTGGCTTGAGGGAATCAGGATGGCTGCAGCTCTCCGATTTCCAAATGGGAAACACAGACTCATGCACAATGGCTGAGGGAAGGTGACATGTGGCACAATTGGAGCGAGCCATGTCTTGATAAATGTTGAAAGAGCAGAGTTCAGAGGACACAGTGAAGCAAGACAGAGGCCAGGAACTAAGGCATAGGAGGCAGGCGGCACAGAGGGAGAATAGTCTTATGAAACATCACTGTACTTCCTGTGAGGTAAGGGTGGCTGGCAGCACTGGGGTCTCGATAATGTAAATAGTGCTCCAGGATGAGACCATATTCCCTGCTGGATTCAAACAGCTCAGACAACCCATGTCAGAATCACAGCAGGCATCTGGCTGAATTTACAGAGGCACCTCCTCTCTCACACTAATTGAACCCCCAGCCGACCCAGGGTGTTAAAGAACACAGGGAAAGGTCACTGTCAAAGCATAAAGAGCAAGAGAGATCATATTGTGGGATCACTAAGGACATCAGGTGGTGGAGGAAAAGGAGTAGCTCCTTAGGAAATTCGAGTTCATTGCTGAGAAGAAAATGCAACTAGAAAAAGACCCAATCTACGTCCAGTGTCTGACATTAACTCATTCTGATAACATCCTACGCATCTCTAATGAGACCAGAAGCTACAAAGATGCAAGTCAAATTGGCACAAACCAGCAGGGCAAGACTCTCAAAGCTACAAAAGAGCAGGGGTTGCAAGGGTTAACGTTAGCTCTCCAAATTGTCCAACTCTATAAACGGGTTAGAACTGGAATGAAATACATTAAACACCTATGCTGTTCTTGAATAAACGTCAAAAATATCATAAAAACTAAAACCTTCTCACAGATGTGAAGCAGAGGTTTTTCTGGTACCTAAGCTAGCCATAGCAACCCACTTGGGAGTTGCTAAGAGGGTGGTACAGAATCCTGTATTCTACCCTAGGGATAGTTAACCTTGATTATCAACTTGATGAGATCTAGACTCACCATGGAAAGAAACCTATAGGCATGTCTGTGAGAGAAGTTTTACACTGGGTTGATTAAGGTGGGTTCACTCTTAATGTGGGTGGTGCCATTCCTTGAACCACGGTCCAGGGTTAAATGAAAGGAGAAAGTGAGCTGAGTACCAGTGTTCATTGCTCTCTGCTTCCTGACGGTGAACGTGATGTGACCAGCCGCAGGCTCTTGCCACCACGCCTTCCTCACCTTGATGGACTGTGTTCTCACACAAGCTAAACATAGCCTTCCTTCTTTAAGCTGCCTCTGCTGGGGTATGTTTGTCACAGGAACAGGAAAAGTGACAGGTGCAGCCCTCTGCCTGCAGACACAGCCTCTGTGGGAAGGGCCCAGCAATGCATGCTTCTCAAGTTCTCCTGATGACCCTTTCTTAGCTTACCCTGCATCACCCCAGGGGATTCCTACCCTCTTGAATGAGCAGATTTCAACATACAGTTTTCATTTTAACTAAGCAACAGGTAAAATCGCCAGCCTAAAGTCAGACTTTAACAAAGTGAAGACACTGGGCTTTGGGAGTAATTTTAGTTTGATCTTTTTCTTGATACAGGGTCTCAGGCAGTCGATGCTGGCCTGGAACTAACTATAGAACCAAAGATAACTTTGAACTTCTGATCCTCCTGCCATCACTACCTACCAAGCATGGGGATTACAGGTATGTGCCACAAGAACCACCATTTACTGGGATCTTGGGGGGAGTATTTATAACTTTTAGTGATTTTGGATTCCATTGAGAATATTTATAAGGCCTCTATGTGCACAGTCCTATCTTAACACCAAACTGGCAGTTCAAGACTGACAGTAACCATCTTGCCAAACAGCTGTGCCCTTTACTTCCTGATCCGTGTCTTTCTACTCTTACCCTGCTTTTAAAAATCCTTTCTCATCTTGTTAGCCTCAAGTTTGCTTCCTCTATGGTGAAGCCTCTCCTGCCCACCCCCCAGAGCGCTTCAGACTACCACTCCCAAACTTCCTCTGCCAAGCTGGTTTTCCTGTCTGCACTCACCCTAGACTCTGAGTCCCTGAGGAAAATGGGTGTTTCTCAGCACATCTATAGGTCTGTAACATCTGCCACAGGATATAGCTTTGTACAGCTGTGGAGTCCTACCATTCTGAAGCACTGTCAGCCTTATGGGTCCTCCACTGAACTTTCCAGGCTTTTTATTTTATCTTAATCATTAGTACAAGTGTGAAATGTGCATGCTTCTGTCTCTATAAGAGTGGAGTATCTAGACTCAAAGAGATAAAGAAAGGATCTTGCTCATAATGGCATGGACAAAAATTCTACTATCATTACTATTATTACTGATGGAGTCCTGTTACGTAGATCTGGCTGGTTTGGAACTCACCACGTAGGACAGGATGTCCTTGAACTCAAAGAGCCACCCACCTCTGCCTGGTATTTAAGGCATGTGATAGCACATATTTTATTTTATTTTATGCTTATGAGTGTTTTGCTTGCATGTATGCCTATGTACCAGAAACGGACATTGGATCCCCTGAAACTGGAGTTACAGATAGTTGTGAGTTTCCATGTGGATGCTGAGATGAAACTCAGGTCTTCTGGAAGATCAGCCAGTGCTCTTACTTGCTGAGCCAGCTTTCCAGCCTCTAGAACCAAAATTTTTATGAGTACTACAATATCACTTCACTTCTTTTTATCTTATTTTACAGTTTTGAGACAGGCTACTACCCTTCAGCTTCAGCTTGACATATAGCTGAGGATTACTTTGAACTCTTGCCCTTCCCCCATCCTTACCTCCCCATTGCAGGGCTTAAGGCATGCAGTGTCATGTGCTGTTTATCTGGTGCTGGAGGGCCTCCCAAGAAATGGGCACGCACTCCACCAACTGAGCCATGTCTCCAGCCCAGCTCTACGCTTTGTCATAGTTGGAAAAATCACAACCTAGGCAGAGAGCAGACTCTCAGTTCCACAGATAGCAAACGAGGCCAGGTCAACGTACAAGGGTGACCTTACAAAGCCTTTCCTACCTCTTAGCTAATGCAGCCGTGAGAGGACAAACTAACGTTTTAGGAATTTCTGGATCACTTGGAGATTTTTCTCTCATTCGGTGAATGATTTGCCAGGGAGTTTACTTCCTGGAAACTGAAGAGGGGCTTAGATTTATTTACTTTTCCGAGGACACCAGAGTCCATTCTTTGCCTGCCTCTGTCCGCTGACTAGATACTGTTGCCCCATGTTCATGATAACTTCTGATCTCCAGCCCACAGCAAGCCCAGCTCACCCTGACCTAAGTCTGGGAGCTTCGCTTCTTGGCTCTAATCCTCTTCTGTTGCTGTTCCTCAGCAGTCGTTCTGTTGTTGTTTGAATGGATGGCTTTATTTCTTCTTCCTGATGAAAATTCAATAGTGACGGCCATCCTCAGAAAATCTCACATCTTCTTGTTCCTGGAGGTGGCAGGGAAGTCTAAAGGACCCACAAGTAATAATGCCTCTGTATTTGGTGGTGCTCAACTTCAAACCGGAAAATAAACCCAGGGAGCCTAGCCACCCATGTATCAAACCACTGGTCACACCTGCTACCAAATGCGGAAAACCGAGCCATTGACATGACCTGCCTCACTGATCCAGCCTGACCAACAGAAACAATTGGTCAAAAATGGAAACAATGTATTGATATGTAGTCCATTTTTATATGTGTGCATACCTGTTCGCATCTGTGTGCTTGCACATGAAAGTTTGAGATCGATGTCAGGAGTTATCTTGGATCATTCCTTCACCTTAATCTTAGAGGTAGGGTCTCTTAGTCAAATCCAGAGCTCACTGATCTGGCAAGCCTTGCTAGTGAGCTTGCTCTGAGGAGCCCATGTCTCTACCTTGTCAGGTTAGAATTATAAGAGGTACCACGCCTACCCCGCATTTAAAGTTCTGGGGACTTTAACTCCAGTCTTAAAAATCCATGCTTAAAAATCTAGTCCTTAGTTATTCCGCTATCTTCTCAGCCCTGGGAAGAACTCACTGTGGTGAATTGCAGGACCTTGGGTCTTCTACAGTCCAAATGCCCCACTGTGGAGCCTTGGGGTGATGTATTATTTTCTCACTATTGTTTTACAAATACACAGCTTTCCCAAACGTCCATGAACAATATGCTATTACATACATCTTAATATATCCTATCCATGATCACTACACGGTCATTGTTGCCTTTGTGGGTGTATCTGCCTGTTACCATAATCCAGTCTCTGAGGATTTGGAGTGGATATTAAGAAATGGAAAAGCAGACACAGGAGTAAATTAATTACTTTTTTTTTGCTGTACCAAACTACCCAACAAAAGCAACTTGCAGAATGATGAGTTTATTTGACTCACAGTTTATAGTCCTCCATGGCTGGAGGCATGGGGGGCAGGAACTTGGGGTAACTGATCATATTATGTTTCAATCAGGAAACAGAGAGCCACGAATGCCGGTGCTCAGTTCATGTGTTACTTCTTATTCAATCCGGACTCAAGCCCATGGAGTGGTGCTGCCCATGTTTAGGGTGGGGGTTTCTACCTCCAGGGTCCTGGTCTAGAATCTTCCTCATAAACAAGCTCAATGTCTTGTTGCCATAGTGATTTTAAATCCCATCGAGTTGAAAATTGAGATTAACTGTCACACAAACCATGACCTGTCTTACGAAAATAGCAAAAATAACATGTGAATGACAGGTCTAAAATGATATATGCCAAACTGTGGACAGAGTGGCTGTGGACAGTTTTATTTTCCTTTCTTATCAATTAAGAAATATTAAAGACCTGCATGGAGATTATTTCAGAGTCATACACTAACTTCCCTTTATTAAAAACATGTTATAGTTTTCCAGCATAAAAATATACAACCAGTGTAATTTATATGGATTCTGCCTTCTTGATAGAGGTGTATGTATGTATGTATGTATGTATGTATGTATGTATTTTGGTTTATATACTTTTATTATGAATGCAAGTTTGTGTGTGTATGTGTGTGTGTGTGTGTGTGTGTGTATGTATGTGTGTATGTGCTTATGTTCAAGTGCCTGCTGAGGCTAGAAGAAATCTTATCTCCTGGAGTTGGAGACAGGAGCCTTTGTGAGCTGCCTGATGTGGGTGCTGGAAACTGAACACAGGTCCTGTGGTAGAGATGCAAAGCTATTAACCACTGAGCCATTTTCTCAGACCCAGGATACTGTTTCTAGTAAAAATTACACACCTATTGAACATATAACCAGCCAGTGGCCAGCCCACTATGATCCTGAAGTAACAGATTTGTATGAAAAAAATGCATGTTAGAAAAATTTATGGATATAGAGGATACTAGCTTAATCTGGTTCCAAGTCTGCCTCTAGCTAATGCTCTGCATTGGCCATAGGTATCTGTGGGTCTCATCTTACTTATCAGAAAATGTCATTCCTCTTGTGAACTTCAAACATGAGGCCCTATCTTAGGAATGGGGCTCACAGTCAAGAATTTTAAAAAGTGTACATGGAGGCCATGGAGATGATTAAATCAGGAAGGGCTTTCCTTGCAAAAATGAAGAGCCGAGCTTGACTCCAGACCCCTTGTGAAGATGGCAAATGCCTGCAATCCCAGCAGTGAATGGGCAGAAAGAGGTGGAATGCTGGGGCTCCCTGGCCAGCCAGCTTAGATCAATCAGTGATCTCTAGGTCAGTGAGAGTTTGTCTTAGTTAGGGTTTCTATTTTTGTGAAGAGACACCATGACCATGGCAGCTCTTCTAGAGGAAGAAATTTAATTGGGGCTGGCTTACATGTTCAGAGGTTTAGTATATTATTGTCACGGTGAGAAGCATGGCAGCATGCAGGCAGCATGGTGCTGGAGAAGGAGCTGAGAGTTTAACATTTGGATTGGCAGGCAGCAGGAAGGGAGGGAGAACCACTGGGTCTGGCTTGAACTTCTGAAACTTTTAAACCTACCCTCAGTGACACACTTCCTCCAACAAGGCCAATCTGACAAGGTCACATGTCCTAAGCCTTTTAAATAATGCCACTCCTTATGAGCCTATCGAGGCCATTTTCATTCCAACCATCACAGAGATCTGATCTAAAATGGTGAAAATGGTGGACAGTACTTCAGAAATTACAGGTTTCCCTCTGGACTTCACATGCTTGTGAATACACATGCACATTTATCTGTACGCATGCATCCTCTCTGTCTCTGTCCCTCTGTCTTTCTGTTTCTGTCTCTCTCTGTCTGTACAAAGAAGCCAAGCCAGGGCTACAAAGTAAGACCTGACTCAAATGGAAAAAAAATCCTAAAGTGGGGGAACACTAGAAGGATCCAAGACTCACGAACTCCTATTTGTGGGCTGTTGCTACAAAGTGGTTCTTTCCTGTGTGTTTGGCTTCTGTGGTCTGACATAATGTGACTCTCCTTTAACAAGAGTCAGGGCCATCTGTGCGGCTGAAGAATGAACTCAGCCACTGACCAAGGTCCTGCTGAGGTTTCTAACGGTACAGAACATTCAAGGAGTGCATTCAACCCAACGAGTGATGTGTGCTGTTGTTGACAAAGGCTAGGAAAAAAAAATAAAACATATTTACCAAAAGACAATGCTCCAACAAAGTGAGGCATAGAAGATTTGAAGAAGCCAGAAAAAAGAATCTGTATTTAAAAAGAGCTTTGATCAGCCTTAAATGGGACATCTCTGTACCCCTCTCCCATGACTCAGTGAGCATTATGGGAAGGGAGGATGAAGGAATCTCAGAGCCAGAGGATGGAGACAAGAGCTGTGAAATGATCTAGACGGAACATGGGAGCTGCACTCATGAACTCACTGAAGCTATGGTTGCCTGCATAAGATCAAACAACAGTCTGGCAGGAAGTACTGATTGGATCCAGTGGGTTACAAAAAGTAGGGCAGGGGAGACATGAAGTCATAAAAGTAGAAGGGAGGTTTGTGTATAGGGGGTATCTGGGAGTTACAGGGGTTTATGGAGATATATAATCAGTGTATGGACATATGAAATTGTGAATAAAACATAAGACAAGACAAAGGGACTTGAGAGGTAATTATGTCTGTTCTCCACTCAGTGTATAACCCACACCCTAGTCCTTGGAACTTGGCTGAGAGTCTCTGAGAGCCAGCCCCCTGTGCTTTGTTCTGCTGCCTGCTTTCTCCTGAGTTGGTTACAACCTGACAACATCTTTCTGAAGGTAATCCTTTATTCTTTCGTTCGCAGCTTAGCCTCTTGGAACAGCACTAAAAGCCCCACAAGGCTTTCTGCTTGTGGTTCTAAACTGTGCTACAAGTATCCTGTCTTTATTTATGCTCTCATTAAATTTCAAGGTGCTGATGACCTATAATAATCACTGGATCTCTCCACTGCTGAGAAACTTATAAGAAAAGCTGTTCTTTGCATCTTCTGACAAGGAAGCTAACGAAGTACTTGTTAAATGAAAAACACAGTGTAAATTACTGTTGGCTATGACATGGTGGCCTGTGCTGCCTGCCCACTTGACTTTTCTGTCTCTTCACTGGTACCCTTAATTATCTTTCTAGCTAAAGAGCTGATTTCTTTAACCCTTCCTAATTATAGTGAGTCAAAAGTTGCTTCCACCTTGGTGAGTAGATCTTCTGTGCATGCCAGTCTAAGAGTTGAATGCTCGACAAATTTGTCCTCACACTCTGCTGACCAAGTTCAGTAACTAAGAGCCCTGTCATCCAGAGATGCATTTTCAGGAGTACAGGACTCCATCATCTACATGGACGTATATCTTCCATCTTCACATCCTCCCCCAATGGGGAGTAGTTATCAATAGAAATGGATATCTTTGAAGGTAGTTATGAGGACACAATTACTGATAGTCAGAGTCATCACACATGAAACAAGTGTGAACAGATTTTGTTGAGGTAGCAAATTCCAGCTGCCTGGACTTGTAAATAAAATTTCACTGTAGCACAGCCATGTCTGTTTGTCTGTGGCTCCTTGCACTTCTCAAAAGCAAAGTTCAGTACTTACGGCATAGATGGCTTGGCTTTCAGAACCTGAAGCATTTGCTATGTGGCACTTAGAGAAATTTTGCAAACTCCTGCATACTAAGCTTAGTGTGTGTGTGTGTGTGTGATGCCTACATCTCTGAAGCCATAGACCAATCTAGGACCAGAGAAAATGGAACAGCCTGGGTTTCTCTTACATAGTCTTTACAAGTCTCCTTAGCTGACTCTGAAATGAATCGAAGGTTATGGTCTGCAGCAGAATATAATTCTAGATGTCCTACTGCCACAGCATCTTACAGATGCTTGATCTTCACTCCAGCCTCAAAAGGGTCAACATATACCTGATGTTATTTAACAACTCAACCACCAATGTGTATAATGCATACTCCTCAACCACTTTAAATAATTCTTACTTTTATTTCCCCACATCTGATGGAAGCCAGTTATTATCAACTATTACACCTAATCTTTCTTTAACCTTTAGAATCTGTGGTCAGTGGGGACCATAGACCCATCATCCATCTCCAAGATGAATGACCCTCTGGAGTCCCCTCCTCATAACTCTGCTTCTCTTGCTGTTGTCATTGTTTTCCAGGGTGGAACAGGAGTGGATTCCAATAGATTTGGAGTCTCCTCACAGCACTTGATGTCTTCTGCAAGCATGGGAGAGCCAAGGATGACTGGACCAAATCCCATACTCTGTGTAAACACAGGTGGGATAGATATAAGGCAGCCAGAACAATGCAAGTCACAGAGGCAGTTCCTAGCAGGCTTGAGCATAGAACTACAGTCCCCAGGCTCTTTCCAACACATCATCCATTTTCTCTTCCTATCCTGAGATGACACTGCTTTATTCAGTATCCTTTCCATTTCCTCTCCCTTGTCATCATACATATTGGTCACATGGCTGCAGCATCATTCTCTGGACTCCCTCCAGGTCTCTTCCACCTAACTAGCCACCTTTTCCATCCTAATTCCCTTTAAGCTTGGCGTCTTCCAGAGATCCTACCTTAGGTTTGTGTAAATTTATTTTCAGATGAGTGAGTAACTTGTCAAATTATAATGCCGTGTCTTCTGACCCTCTACCCTCAAGAGCATTGAGCTAAATAAGTGTCCATTGTTTATAATTGACCTAGTTTCTGGTATTTTATTATAGCATCAGGAATGGACCTGCGACACAGAAACTTAGAGAAATTAGCTCTAACAATGAACAAGGGGCATGCCAAGCATATTGGAAGAATATAGAGGTAACGTAATACACACTCTATGTTAACTGCTTATATCTGCATAATTTTCACATCAATGCAATGAGACACTTACTATTATCACAGAGCTAGGAGATGGTAGAACTGTGGCTGTAATCCATGTCTGCCTGATTATAGCATCCTTCATCTTAATCATTATAAGGGGATCACATAATTTAGTGTGTGTTCTTTTTATTACTGAAAAGAAGAGGGGAGCCTCCTGATAGACTGAAGAAAGGAGTATTCAAGAAGCAAACCTTCGAGTGTAAAATGGTTGCTTGAGGTTTCACAAAGAGCAGCAGCAGAGCAAAACTGGATTCTGTATTCCCGTCTGATCCTGCTCATCCTCTGTAAGTCCTGGATGTGGCATACAGATCCATCTCTAGTCCCTGATCTCCAGTGGGTTAAGACTCCACTCTTCACAAAGTGGAGAGTTCACCCCAAGACGAATGAATGCCTTGTCAAGTGCCCTTAGCCATTATCAAGCCATCTCCATGGGCTGCTGCTCGCGACATCTGAGGTAGGTCCATGATCGCAGTGTGATGACTCCTAGTCCTAGGAAGTTCCTTCTAAAGAAAGGAAGAACTGATTGATTCTTCAGACATTTAGCAATGCTCAGGAATCATGTTTGCATCCTTCTCTGCAGGCACTTGGTGAAGAATTGGGGGAGGCATGGGATTTTGACTTCTGGGAGTTCTAGCTCTTGGTGACAATGGGCTTGTTATTCTTCTGCTTAGAGCCCACTTCCCAAACATCAGGAACCTGAAAGCTGAAGGAGGAAGTTCAAGTCCACGGCTTATTTCTAAGCAGGGAGGACAGGATGGCTCTGAGGGATGGAGCAGGCTGGGGTGGACAGAATTCAGTGAGAAGAATAAAGGTGATTTTCAGAGTTAAGCATACTATGAGTGGGCTCAGCTCTGTGCGCTTGCCTGACACTTTGGTAACATGCCCTTTCTCCTCAGACATTGCTGTTATGACGTGAATGTCCCCTCCAACATGCACACTGAAATTTATTGGCATAGAGATGACATTAGGGAGTGTTTAGCTGTGATCATGGGTAGGCTAATGCCATGACTGAGGTCCTGGGTAAGTTTGACCAACTTCATCCTCTACTGTGGGATAACTCAGCATGAAAGCTCCTACTAGATGTTTCTATCATGCCTTTGGACTTCTTAGCATAAATACACTACCATTGTTTGTGATTTACCTCGTCCATGGCATTTTGTTACAGTACCAGACATGAACTGAGACACAAGCACTTAGAGAAATCAGCAGTAACCATCCGTGGACTTGGAGAGGGGCATAGGAGAAGATGAGGGAGGGAGGATGGAACTGGAAGAGGAGGTGGGAGGGGCCTACAGCTGGGATACAAAATGAATACACTGTAATTAATATAAAAATAAAAATTGAATAAAAAATTAAACAATGAAGGTGCCATGCTAGGCATTTTGGAAAACAAAAATATATAGAGATATTGGCCCACTTATCTCTGTGATGCATTCTAAACTGTTTAACACTGATTTATGAGATTCTGTAATGTAGCTAAGTTGACCTACCTTACAAGGCTGAAAGTATGAATGAATAAAATGACACATATATTTCCTGGCACATCAATTGACATGCCAAGGAGTAAACATTAATCCCATCTATCTTACAAGGGACTTTCAGACTTCAAGGTGGTCTCAAGAGTGACCACAAAAGACAGAGAGTGTATGAGGTTTGGTAGAAGTCCGGTGGTCAAAGAAGGAAAAAACTGTCTACTCAGCATAAATGTGGGTTTCTAGAAGAGCCATGGAGGTGGTGATACTGGATCTGGATAGGGAAAAATGGAGGAAATGTTTGCTTATATTGATGTGATAGCTTGTGATGCTGGATAAAAGCGTTAAAGAACATTGGGAATTAAGGAGATGGGAAGCAGGGTGACAGAGCCTGTTAAGGAAGGAGGATGTTTTGCAGCTAGTTACCTCATGCCTTGAACAAAGTACCCAACAGAAGCAGCTTACAGGAATGGGGGGTTTAATATGCTCACTGTTCATGGCATGGAAGACAAAGTGGCCATTCATGGTGGTCAGAGTAGCTCTCTTTGGGAGCAGCAGGAGCATGCATCCGATTGCTCAGCTCTGAGACTGACTTGGAAACAAAGGGGTCAAGAGGAAAGTGGGATCTGCCTATAATCCTCTTCTCTTTCCCCTCTGACCCTGCAACTATTAACCAAGCCCTGTGTACAAAATGCTCCACAACTTTCCCAAATTCCAGGAGCAGCTGGGCACCAGATATTCAAGTACTTGAGCTTCTGGGCCATATCTTACATCCTAATTACAACAGCCTCGTGGGACCTAAGGGTGGGAACTGTGGTCTCTCCTTCCATTATGTAAGTTTGGGGGATTGAACTTGGGTCCTCAGTCTTGGCAGCAAACACTTTTCTCCACTGAGCCACTTTGCTAGCCCACTCTTTAGAAAAAAAAACAGGAGCAAGAGGCATTCTCAGGATTCCGACTACCACAGTAGATGGTGTGACGTGTTTTGTAGGATTTCATAGTTTCCACTTACTAATAGAATTTATTATTAATATGATTAATATTATTAATTGGTAAATAGGACTGGCTTTTCTACTTCTTGGTACATTTCTTTTATAAATAAATTGAACTAAGATGCATTTTTATTTATAGGAGAATGTAAGTGGATGCACACAAATGGCAAATACGATGTGGTGTGGTGGAGTGATTTGAGTCCTTATTCTAGTTCTTGGGAGGTAGAGTCAGAAAGATTATGAGTTCAAGTCCAATGGTGGCTGCATATAAATTCAAGACCAGCCTAGGGTAACCATGAAATCTTGATCTTGCCTCAAAAATCAATCAATCAATCAATCAATCAATCAAGAAGGAAAGAAAAAAGAAAAAGAAAAGGTGCATGAATCCACATATGAGGTTGACCTTTGGCTTCTGTAAACACACATTCAAACATGCATATGTTTGCACAGATGTCAGGTGAATGGGGCCATTTCTGAGTAATGGCCTTAGGGGACCTCTATGACCCTGACTCTCTTCTATTTATGACACTTCCTATTGGAAAAAGCATCTTGCCACTTCCTTGCTTTTGGGCCATTCAAATTCCACCACTACCAGACCCACAGCAGCCATTTTCCCCTCCACCCATGGCCCTCACCTCTCACCAGCACACACAGCTAATACAACAGGCCAGGGCTTCAGGCTCCCTGCAGATCCTTGCCTTATTCTCTCACTGCACCCCCTCAGGGTCCCTTTGTGCCCTTGTGTCTCTTTCCTGGGCAGCACTTTGAACTTCCCCATTCCTCTAAGCACAGGGTGGTGGGAGCTGGAGATGTTGGCTGAGGCTAGGTTAAACAAGCCTTGTTTATCCAGTGTTATTAGAAACAAATTAAAAGAAAAGCCTCTATTTGCTCTTTGATTGGTATCCCAAGCTGATAAAGGGCTTGAGAGTGAGCTTGGTTCGTAACACCCATCCCTTCATCCTCACCTTCAGCTGACAGTTCCCCCAACTGAATGTGCGCTTGGCTGCCGTGTTGTGTTTATCTGTCCGGAAGCCACAGAGCCTGTGGCTCTGACCCGAAGGCCTCCAAGCCCTTATGAAGTCCCTTGCCAAGACAATTACAAAGGCAGACCACCACGGACCTAAAACACAATGCAATTTATTTCTGTGGATCAACTTTCACAGCCCCAATAGCCCAGACAAAGCCTAGCAGTGGCTGAGAACTAACTCAGTCAATGAGGAGAAGAGAGAAGATGCTCTGTGGCCCCAGGAGACCGTGTGTGTGTATGTGGGAGAGGGAGGATGGGAAGGGGGTAGTGGGAACATGTTGGGAAGGAAGAATGTACTCCCAGGCACACTTCACAGGCCCTTTGCTCGGCAGGTCTGTGGGGTTTGGGAGTCATTAGTTCTCCAGCAGGCCCTTATGAAAAGGCTGGCTAATGCAGAACTCCAGAGCTAGGTTCGACTTTGCAAAGGTTCTTACAATCCTCGGTGTTTGGGGAGCCAGGGTTGCACAGGGGTGCATACATCTACCCATGCAGTTTATGACCAACCAAGACTGAATGGGGACAGCGGGGGAAACTTTACGATATGTGCGAAGGTCCTGATTTCCACGGTGCCGCGATTTATCATCCCAGGGTACCCTGCTCACTAATCAGAGTGGGTAGCATTTGGCTGCCGACATGGCTCAGTGGGTGAAGGCTTTTGTTGCAGAAGCCCGATGACTTGTGTTCAATGCCCAGAACTCACAGATTGAAGGAAAGTGCTGTGTGAAGTTTGCCCCCTCTCTCCACGCCCATGCCATGGCATATACACACCCCCTACATATCAAACTACACACAAGCCATGCAGATGAGTAGTGTTAGTTGTATATGTGTGTGTGTGTGTGTGTGTTTGTGTGTGCTTGCAGTCATGTATGTGGGTCTAAGGGGAAGACATCTCAGATGTCTTTCTCCAGGTATCTTCCCCATTGCTTTTTGTGTCAGCCCCCCCCCCCCACTTGTATGAGACTCAGCACAGGTAGTCACTAAGCCCTGGGTTTATTTATCTCTATTTCCTCAGTGCTGGTGTTATAAGCACAAGGCATCATGCTTTTTTAAAAAAATTAAATTCTGGGGTTTGAATTCAGGTCCTTGCACTTCCAAGGCACCACTTTACCAACTGAGCCCCCTCCCCCCAATCCTCCAACCTGGCCTTCTGTCATCATTTTATAGCCAAGAAAACAGGTTCAGAAAGAGCAACTGCATCGCCCAAAGTGCCCCTTAAGCACACTGTTAAAAATCCAGACAGTCTGATCTCAGGACCCATGAACCTTAACTGGAAAGGTGAGTTGTCTCATTGAAGACATCCACAGTACTGATGGGGAAGGCAGAATTTACTGGAAGTATGAAAGCAGTAGGATTAGGAAAAAAAAAAAAAAGCTGGCAGCTGCTTTCACCTGCAACCTCCAGTTAATTAAGAGGTGAGCAGAGGCAGGCGGGAAGGAATGGAGCAAAATGTTCCTCTAACGGAAGCAAGCGCAAAAGCAAAGGTTCTCCTCCGACATCATGTTAGTTGAAATGTTCGCTCTCAGCCCCGAGGACTCCAACAGCTATTTCCAAAGACACGGAGCAAAATTAATGGATTCTGTTCAACGAGCTTTGCTAGGGTGTCTGCTAGGTAGCATGCCCTGCACTCAGATGTCAGGGCTGGGGGAGGCTGACAGGAGGGAGTCAGGGTGGAGAAGAGGAGCAGATGGGGATGAGAAAGCCTCTCCCCCTAGAGATCTGTCAGTCTAATGGGGGAGACAGCCATGCATAGAAACTCTGCTAATGCAGACAGGAAAGAACATGGAGGGAGGGAGAGAGGGAGTTCTTGGGTAGGGATGGTAGGGATCTGCCAAAGCTAATTGGTGGGAATTAGATCTAATTTTGACCCCTGGAGTTGATTTAATGTCTTCCATAGAGAGAATGGATGGGGGGAGATGAGTACAGGGTTGCTTTGCTGGCAAAAGAAGTGGTGAAGCTGTGAATTTTGTGTAGTGTTCAGGGAAGAGTGCGGAAGGACAAGAGAGTTGGGGCAGGACCAGATTGTGCCGAGCCTTGAATGCATGTTACAGAGCTTGGACACTGTCTTGATTAGGGTTGCTGTTGCTATGGTGAAACTCCATTACCAACAGCAACTTGGGAAAGAAAAGGTTTATTTGGCTTACACTTTGACAGCACAGTCTATCATTGAAAAAAAGTCAAGACAGGAACTCAAACAGGGCAAGGAACCCAGAAGCAGGAGCTGATGCAGAGGCCATGGAAGGAAATTGCTTACTGGCTTGCTCTTCACGGCTTTTTTATAGATCCAGGACCATCACACAAGGAGTGTCTCCTTCCACAATGGGCTATGCCCTCCCCATCAATCACTAATTAAGAAAAAGCCCTCCCTACATGTTGTCTACTTACAGCTGTATCTTCTGAAGGATTTTTTTTTTCAGTTGCAGGTCCCTTCTGTCAGATGACAATAGCTTGTGTAACTAGCCAGTACAGAACCCACTATGCAGTGAATAAGGGGACACCATAGGAGGTAGAAGGTCAGGACGTTACCCCTGCCCCTCCCCCTCTATTTGACATGGAATCTTTTATTTGCCTAGATTCACCCAGAAAATTCTGCTAACCTGTGAGTTACAAGATTCTCCTGTCTCTACCTTTATGCACTTTCCAGGTGCATGCTGCAAGTTCTGGGGAGAGAACTCACTTTCTCTTGCTTGCAAGACAAGTGCTTTGTCAACTGAGTAATCTATAATGTCCTAAAAGGATTGGCTATGACAGCAGGGTTGAGGTGGTACTTCTGGGATTGTCTAGAGGCAGAGGTTGTGAGTTGATGTCAGCATTATGTGCCAAGACTGAGGAGACAGATCCATAATGTCTAGAATTTGATAATAGAGCAAGACACAGGTATGGGAGTAAAGTCAAAAAGACCCTTGATCTTTTCCTGGATAGCATGAAGGACTAGGCTATCATCACAGAAAGAGTAAGATGAGGACAGAAGGAGGTGAACATAAAAATTGTGATAATGGGGACTGGGCATGGAGAGATAGCTCTGTGCTTAAGAATATTTACTGTTCTTACAGAGGGCCTGGGTTTGGTTCCTTCCCAGCACCCACATTGGGAAGCCCATGACTTCATGAAACTCCAGCTCCAGCGGATATGACATCCTCTGGATCAGATCCACAGAAAACTGAACTGATGGGCACATACCCACACATATAACATATACATGACTGAAAAATAGAATAGATGCTTCATAGACAGAAGTAACTCTATGCCAAAAAGCAAAACCCGGTGGATATCACACCTGGATATCCAGGTCATAGGATTATACTGCCTACATCCAGGGAGATTCTTCATCCCTCCATCAGCTGTCTCTGGAAACACCCTCATAGACACAGCCAAAGGTGTGTTTCTTTAATGCTCTTGGCATTTCTCTTTTGCTAATTATATTTTTATTGAGAATTAAGTATATAAGAACATATAAGATACACTCACATCCACCTCATTTCTCTCTTCTAGCTTCCCTCCTTCTCCTCTCTAACTTACATTCTCCTCTATTGTATTCCTCTCCTAATGTTCTATGTGCCAGTGGCTGGCCCTAGGCATCTTCTTTTCTCTCCTTCCTTCCTTCCTTCCTTCCTTCCTTCCTTCCTTCCTTCCTTCCTTCCTTCCTTCCTCCCTCCCTCCCTCCCTCCCTCTTTCTTTCTTTCTTTCTTTCTTTCTTTCTTTCTTTCTTTCTTTCTTTCTTTCTTTCTTTCTTCTTTCTTTCTCTTTCTTTCCTCTCTCCCTCTCTCCTTCCTTCCTTTTTCCCTTTCTTCCTTTCTTTCATTTTTTTCTGTCTTTTTTTTTTTTTTTTGAGACAGGGTTTCTCTGTGTAATATTGGCTGTCCTAGACTCACTTTGTACACCAGGCTGGCCTCCAACTAACAGAGATCCACATGCCTGTGTCTCACCAAGTTCTGGGATTACAGGCATGTGCTACCATGTCCCACTGCCTAGGCATTTCTTAACGTACTCAAGTTGACAATCAAAGTTAACTGTCACACTTACCTTACCCAAGAACAGATTAAAATCAGAAGAAGGAGAAAAGAGGGAACAAGTTAGGAGCCTGACACAGAGGACCTCTGAAAGGCTCTGCCCTGCAGACTATCAATGCAGATGCTGAGACTTAATGGGCACCCTTTGGGCAGAGTGCAGGGAATCTTAGGAAAGAAGTGGGAAACAGTAAGATCTGGAGAGGACAGGAACTCCACAAGGAGAGCAACAGAACCAAAAAATCTGAGCAGATGGGTCTTTTCTGAGACTGATACTCCAACCAAGGACTATGCATGGAGGTAACCTAAGACCCCTGCACAGATGTAGCCCATGGCAGTCCGTATCCAAGTGAGTTCCATTGTAATAGGAACAGGGACTGTCTCTGACATGAACTGATTGGCCTGCTCTTTAATTACCTCCCCCTGAGGGGGAAGCAGCATTACCAGGCCACAGAAGAAGACACTGTAGCCACTCCCGATGAGACCTAATTGACTAGGATCAGAAGGAAGGAAAAGAAGACCTGCCCTATCAGTGGACTTGGGGAGGGGCATGCATGCAGAGGGTGGAGGAAGGGAGGGATTGGGACAGGATGAAGCAGGGAACCACAGGGGAGATACAAAGTGAATAAATTGTAATTAATAAATATTTTTTTTAAAAAAGAACGGATTTAAATAGCTCAAATCTCTTAGAATATTATCATGTTGAATAAGCTTTCTGAGACATACCCCTTTCCCAGCAGGTATGGGTGAAGATCCTTCAGGTGTGAGACAAATGTCTCACTCCTTGTTAAAGGAGGACCAGTGTACTGGGGATGGACACTTACAACCACGCTTTATAGACCCTCAAGAAAACCTTACATAGAGTCACACACTGGAAGTGACCACGCTGATGTTTATGCCAAGACCTCTGGGTCTCAGCCACCTGCTGATCCCACAAGCTGACAGGGTCCATCTCAGAGGAAGGGATAATGCATTGCTGTTAGAATATTTACTGGCAGCATTCCAAGGCAAGGGCTCTTTGTCCATGCCCTCGCTGGAGGGGTTTACAAAACTAAGCACACAAGGTTTTTCAAATTGCTGTTGTCA
Source organism: Meriones unguiculatus (assembly GCF_030254825.1). Classification (NCBI taxonomy): domain Eukaryota; kingdom Metazoa; phylum Chordata; class Mammalia; order Rodentia; family Muridae; genus Meriones; species Meriones unguiculatus. The sequence continues at coordinate 14,018,202 of NC_083359.1, forward strand.
AGGTTCGCTGAGGCATTTACTACATTACTTATCTGCTCCCTGTCCCCCTGCCTGAATTTCTAAGGCCTTTTTTTTTTTCTCTTGCTGTAGTACCTGCCAATAGATCTGGGCTATCTTACAGCTCTTTCTCCCCAGAGAGGCATTTACCAGTGAACCTTTCAGCCAAGCTTTCACTTGGCATCAAATACTGAAGAAAAGTAACTTCACTGCTCACCAAGACAGGCAGGGTCTGCTAATTACCCCCTGGAACTTGGAGCTTTGGAGAAGCTAGGAACAGGGGCTTGGAACAGAGGAAAAGAGGGGATCTTCTTCACTGGCTTTGTACTGGTGCAGCATAGGTGACCTTTGCAGGTCAGATGACTTTTCCAAGGCATCAGGGGAAAGCAGGGGGCAGGGAGAGCCATAAAACCGCTAGAAGACTCTTGGTCTGGAAGGCTACATGGATGTCACCCTTGCCAATATCGGTATTCTGGAGTTTGCAGGCCCACTTCCATTCTTAGCACTCAATTTTTCAGATGGTTGATGTCTTAGTCACTGTTCTTTCACTGGGAGGAGATGCCATGACCAAGACAACTCTTATAAGGGAAAGCATTTAATTGGGGGCTTTCTTATAGCTTCAGAGGGTTAGTTCATTATGGTGGCAGGTAGGCAGGCAAGGCGCTGGAGCAGTAGCTGAGAACTTACATCTTGATCTACAAGCACTAGGTAGAGAGAGAAAGAACCTGGACCTGGTTTGGGCTTTTGAAGCCTCAAAGTCCAACCCCAGTGACGTACCTCCTCTGACAAGTCCACACCTTCTAATCCTTCCTAATTAGGGACTAAACATTCAAACAAATGAACCTACAGGCTCATTATCATTCAAATCACCACAGTTTTCTTTGGATAAATTATGGGCTCTCAGCATTTTAATGGCTTTTGGGACAACTAATATTGATTGTCAGCCTGACAAGATCTAGGATCATAACCAAGATGATCCTCTTTGGGTTTCAGTGGCAGATTTTTCTTAGTTAAGTTAATTGAGGTGGGAAGACCCACCTAAATATGGGAAGTAACATTCCATGGTCAGGGGAGCTGGACTGAAGGAAAAGGAGGAAACATTGCTGAGCAGCAGAATTAATCTCTTTCTGCATCCTGACTGTGCTTACCACGTAACTAGCCTCCCTATGGCACTTGCCACCAGGCCTTACACCACACACCATGTCTCACACTTCGAGCCAAAGTAAGCTCTACCTTCCTTAAGTTGTTTGATGAGGCGTTTTTATCATAGCATTGAGAAAAGTAATTAACACACTTCATCACTTCATATAACGGTATCAGTGTAGCACAAGCCAGTTATAGTGGTACTTGTCTATAGTCGCAGCAACTTGAGAGACTAAGGCAGGAGGATTGCTTGTCCCTCGGGAGTTCAAGACCAGCTGAGGCAATACAGTAAGTCCTTGTATCAAAATGACAATAAAATAATAAAAACCTCAGATAATGTTTCTGAACACTCAAGAGATTACATATGGCTGCTCATGTGGCAGCCATAGTGATTGCCTTTGCTTCCTGTTTATGCTTGAAGTTGCTCTACCTAGACTGAGGCTGCCCTGTTGACGTGGTAAGCTCACATGGTCTCTCCTTCCCAGCCTTCTTTGACACCTCTTGATCTGATGAGCACCAGGCTCTGGTAAGCATTAGTGACAGGCCCAGTGACTTCATTGTGTCACGCAGTATTTAATTCTTTGAATCACCATTCTGATGCCTCAAGCAACTTGCTCTATTGTCTGTGTGTGTGTGTGTAGGGGGGTGCTTTTGCCTATGCTATAGATGCATTCCTGCAGACCTTTGGCTGTCCCCAACTGTCACATCCATCACTCCTCGCTGTGGTTTACTATCTGTCTTTCCAACAGGGACTTGGGTTGTGTCCTTAGTATCTTACAAATGGCAGATGCCCAAAGGACACATTGAATCGATAAATGAATAAAAGGTCTTGTCAGTTATCTTTACATATCCTACGGTGCCAAACACAGAATGTGCCCTCTGTGTTTGCCCCAAGACAAATTCAATATGTACAATGGCAGGTTTGCAAAACCAGATACCTCTGGGGACCACGTGGGCAACCAGCATCAGTGGCTACAATACACGAAAAATCAAGAACAGGGACGATGGAGGACTTCATTAGTTTTCTAAATGTCTCACATCTGGCCAATGAGATGGCTCAGTGAGTAAAGGGGCTTGCTGCCAAGGCTGCTGGCCTGAGTTCAATCCCCAAAACACACATGGGGGAAGAAAAGAATGGGGTCCTGCAGGTTGTTCTCTGATTTCCACATGTATGCCCTGTCATGTGTATGCATGCATGCACCATGAACATATAAATATTTTTATTAAAAGAAAAAAGTATCACACTGTGTTATTTAGATCCTGCTTGCCTGGGGTGGGGGTGGGGAGCCACCTATGGGCCAAACTATGCCTTCGTTTTCCTATGACCCTTACACTGTGAAATGAGCAAAGCTGCTGACCTATAATACTTAGAAATTCACGTCAAACAGAGGATGTGACACAGTTTACCGTACCTGTGTGTGGCATTTCTTATGTTCTTTGGGGGCTGTGTCTCAGTTTACCAAATTCCTCTCTTGGCATCCAGGAAAATCTAAAACTACAGCCATGCTCAGAGTTTGTGTGTAAATTTTCAGATGGGCAGTGAGTTAACGTCTTTTGAGCCCACACATAAATGGTTGATAAGTAGTTCTTATATTGTCCCTGAAAGGCAGTTTATCATTGACAGTACCAGTCCTCTAGACACAGTGGAGGGCTGGTGATTGGGAAGATTGTAGCCAGGAGGGTAGTGGGAGTAAGGGATCCTTAGAGGTAAGGAGGCCTTCCCTCTGTGTCTCTTTCATCCTGATTCTACACCGGCCTCTGCTCCTCACTAAATGAGGTTTCATCTCCCACGATGAAAGCAGATCAGGCTCACATGATCTCCAAGCTTATGTGGGACTCATTTGAGGTCAGTGGATTGGTAGCTGGCTCTGAAGAAGAGGTGCTGGGGATGGAGGTGGGTAAGGACATTAGCAGTGGGTATGTTTTCTCAGCTGGGCTTCCATTTGGAGACTGAACTTTTTTCTAGTGCTTTAGTCCCCACAAATCTGTTCTGAACTCACATGTGGGCTCTGTGCATATGATTGGGCACTCAGTGTTCGCAGAAATGGTGCTGGCTTTCTTCCCCAGCACCATCTGATACAGCAGGGCCAGGGAAGCTGGCAGAAATGGGCCAAGAATAGAACAGGCAGACCCTTCTGATGTCCCCACACCAGGGTGCACATGGAAGAAACATAATCCTACTAAACATAATTCCTACTAAAGGACTTGGGAGAAGCATCAAGATGATAGAGAGCAACGGATCCTCATGGTGTCCTTAATGTTGACACTATACACATGTCTGGGGAGGATCATCTCTTAGGGCTTTTCTAGCTCTGATTCTGCACAACCCAAAACTTCTCTAGCTGGGCTGCCTCTCCTGGGGCCTGAGAAACAGCAGATTAAGAATATGCAGGTGTGGGATTAGGGGTGTAGCTCAGTGGGAGAGCACTTTTTTAGCCTGTACACAGCTCTGGGTTCTATCCCCAGCACCATTACCAAAAAGAGGGGAGAGGAGAAGAGAAGAGAGGAAAGGAGAGCGGAGGAGAGGAGAGGAAAGGAGGAAGAGGAGAAGGAGGAGGAGAAGAAAAAAAAAAGAAAAAGAAAAAGAAGCAATGGTATTCTTAATTGTAGAAGACCTTAGAGGAAACCAGGCACCTCTCCTTGGCTTTGAGCAAAAACGGTAGTCTTGTCAGATGCTATATTAAATATTTTGATTTAAAAATGTAATTATAGCAGAATGATCTTCCATGGTCTTCTCTCCATCACACTAGTCAGCCTTCCCTAACACACACACACACACACACACACACACACACACACACACACACACTGCCTTCAAGCTCATCTCTATCATTTCTGATTTGGATAATTTTCTTTCCTGATCAAGTCTTCCACAGTTTCCATCTCTGAATTCATACTAGGCTAGCGTCCAGATATCCTATGCCCTGGATCCAGTTTCAAGCTCTGACCATCCTTATAGTCACCCATTATATCACCTAAGAACCTTTTAGGTCTTGGCTCTGGTGCCTTGGTGACTGAAGTATCTGCTACTCTGTATTTTGTTCAGGAAGTTCAGCTGCATGTGTCTCCTTTCTCTCTCCAAATACAAGGCCTGTTCTTGCCCTGAGACCATGTGTCTGCTATTCTTTGACCCTAAATAGAGGATGTGATTGACAGTTTCTCTTCAGGGAGCCTTCAGCTTGAACATTTCTGCCTCACCTCCTGACCTCTCTTCCCAAATGACTGATTCTACTCTTCTATCACACCCTCCCCCTTTCCATGCACCCTTTCCTTCTTTTTTTCTTTATTTTTCTCTTCTTCCTCCCTCCTTCTTCACCTCCCCTTCTTTCCCTCACCATCCTCCTCCTCTCCGTCTTGTTCCTCTTCCTTCTTCTTTTCCTCCTCCTCCTCCTGCTTTTTAATATTTCCATGTTGGTACTTCCTTGCTCTATGAGTCTGCTTGGTGAGGCACTTACCCACAATTCACCTTTCTCCTCCTTCACCCCAATGGACCACAAGTGCAGAGTACAGGTAACTGCTCCATTGCTTTATACGCTTTCTTCCTAATACAATTGTCAGAACTCTTCTAGGAGCAAAATGTTTTAAAAGAATGAATGCCCAAAATCACACCTGTGTTTACAAGTTATACCCCTAGCTACTTGTTGCTTTACCAAGCACAGAGAGCTAGCTAGCTACAGTGAGGTGGGAGGAGAGGAGTAAAAATGACTCACAACAAGTGGGAAAGTTTGTCAACAGCTGCTCTAGGACTGTCCCAAGGCTTACCGATTCTAGAACTCAAAGACAAGAAAAGATGAGCCAACGTGGTGGCGACCTTAGCAGGAAGGGCACTAGGCCTAAAATCTGAGGCTCGCAATCAGCAGGAGCCATGAGAATGCCACTTAGTTTTGCAAGCTCCTGTGGCTCGGCTTGTAGAATGGGCACATTCAGAAACACACTGAGGCGCTGCAGCTTAGTAGCAGAGCTCCTGCCTTGCATATGAAGTGCCAGGTTTGAGCCCCAGGACAGTACTAACAGCAATAGCAACAGCAAACTGACTGACCAGCAGCATGGTGGGAATGGGGGTCTTGCCCAGATACATAGTGGTGAATGGAGTGAGCAGATGCCAGAGCAGCCACCATCTGCATGTGAGCAGGTGCGTGAGGCTGGGTGGGCTGGGGATTTGAGGTGCTGCTTGCTGGAACGTTAAAGACAAGGATACTAGTCTGCCCATGAAACCTGCACACCAGAATTGAACATGGCCACAGATTCTAAGAATTCAAGACTGGCTTTCCTCCCGGACAGGTAACTCAGCTGCAGGCACTAGATAAGAACTCCAAAGAAAGGCTGGAAAACCACTCTTCCCCTTCAGCTTAGACATGACCCAAACGTTAGCCAGCTTCAGTAGCTGCAGTTGGAGAAAAATCTCTGGACCTTGGCTGCTCCAGGATGGCTGTGATGAATCTTGAGATGTCATACAAACATCACCCATGTAGGTCAGAAATAAATAGACAAGCCTGGCATATCACAGAGATGTCAGGAGAGCCTGAGATGCACCAATCTAACGATGACAAGGCACCGTGGGAAGGGGACAGATAGGTGAACTCGATGTGGTTGCATGTGGAGTTAGAAAACCAAGTCCTGGGCTGGTTTGAAAAGTTACTTCTCCTGGCGATGGAGAGATGGCACTGTTGATGAGGCACTTGGCATGCAACATGAATCTAATCTCCAGGACCCATGTAAAAAATACAGACAAGCAGGTCTCTGGATCTCACTGGCCAGCGAGCAGAGTCAAAGAAATCCAAGCCAATGATAGACACTGTCTTAGAAAACAAGGTGGGCAGCACATGAGCCCTGACACAGGAAGTTGTCCTCTGGTGCACGTGCGTGCAAGTGCACACACACACACACACACACAAATATACACACATAAGATGCACATACACAAACACAAACATGTATCCACACAAATATACACACATACACAAACACACACAAACCTACACAGACACACATACACACAACTTCTGCCATCATACCTTCTGTTGACTCCATCAACCTCATATGTGTGCTCTTCCAACCAGCTATCTAAGTAGAGTTACAAGTAAGGCCAAGTGAGAGTCCAGACACCCCTGGATTAATAGTGGGCCAAGAAGACTGCTGAGCCCCTAAAGATCACTATTTTATCTGGTGATGTGAGGCCATTAATCTCAACGTTAAGAACAAACTCTCAATGTAGACCAGCCTTCATTGAAATCTCACTTCTATACCTTGAGACTTGACCTTCCCCAGGGGGGAGGGGCTCATTGATTTCTGAATGTTGACCTTTGTATGTGGGGGTGAGGGGTGGGGTAGTAATTGATTTCTGAATGTTAGCTACTGTCACTCTTATATCAAACGAGTTGAACAGCCATCAAAACAAACAGTAGGAGTCCAGCAAATAAATTGCCTGTTGCAGTCCCCCCTGGCCAGGATTCTGGTTTATTACTCTCCTGTCTCTCTCATCCCTGCTTTGGTGGGTCTGTTTGGTTATGCCTGGCTCTGAGAGGTTCATCTTTTTTGAGGCATCAAGAAGCTACCTCCCCCACCTGCATCGTATTGCACACATGGGTAAGCCAGTCCTTTCTGTGCCAATGTGCCAGGCTCGATGTCCGACCTAAGGTGCACCTGCACACGGGACATTCCATCTTCTCTTTGGGCTATGAGCATGGGGGCTAGCAAGTGATCCTTTACTCCACAAAATGCTACCCTCTTTTTCCATGAACTCTGACAGCAGAGGAGATATCCTACTTATTCTTGCACATATCCTACTTATTCTTTCAAACAGCCAGTGAGTAGACTGTTGTTTTAGAGTCCCTGGGTTCTCACACTGGCAGTAAAGTGAAAGAGGCGGGAAAGGTTCAGATCTTACCCGAGGATGCTTTCTGGAACAGAAAATAATGGATGACTGATCAAGGCCTGAATCTATGTTCCATCATCATTGGTGCTCCTAAGAGATAGTCTATGGGCTTCGAGTATGTGTGTGCTTACATGCACATTCATGTACAGATGTGTGGGTGTGAATATGGACTCTAGAGGTTAACCTTTGGTATCACCCTTGATGCTGTCCATCTTGTTTTTACAGACATGGCTCCTTTCAGGCCTGGAGTTCAGCTAGGCTGACTGGCAGCCCCAGAGATCCTCCTATCTATGCCTTCTCAGCACAGGGACCATATATACCTGTCCCTTTAGATGAGTTTTGGCTATTGAACTAGGTCCTCATGCCTGTGCAGGGAGCACTTTGCTGAGTGAGCTATCTTCACAGCCCCAGGATGCTCACTAATGGATACAAACAAAAACCTAAGCTGGGCAGGAAAGTCGGGGGAAGGGAAACTGAGGCAAAGAACTGCAAGAGGGAGAGGAGATGGCAGGATAAGAGATGAAAGGGTAGGGGAAGAATGTTCCAGAGCAGATAGATGCTCAGCTGCATGAGGCTCTGAGGCACAAGCAGCTTAACAGAGCCAAGGCAGAGAAAAAGCTGCTTTGGAGGTAACCACAGCATTGCGCTGGATGTGTGTAAAGGCTGGATAATTGCAACATGAGTGTGGGCGAGGTCCTGGGGATGGAGAATAACATGGTTAGGGCTTCAGAGGTCAAAGGTTCTGTGCTCATATCTCACACTCTTAAAAAAAAGTAGAATTCAGCAAAAGAAGAAAGCGATATTTAATGAGGAAAAGCAGCAGATGCAAACCACATCTCCTGACTTATAAACCTCTGGCCCACCCTCTGCCCCAAGTGTTTATTAATGGAGTGAGCAAAGGCCTTGATCTGGCAGGAAACCAGGGTTCTGCTGACAGTGGGTGAGCAACTACCCGCCTCGCTGGGCTGCGTGCCCTCAGAGGGTAAAGACCACGTAGATATTCATTCGCCAAGCTCAGCTGTTCACAGGGCTCAGGGTGAGTCTCTAGGGCTGTTGCAAGCTCTGAATCTCACAGTTGCCAGGAGAGAGAGAGAGAATTCTCCTGATTCCGGGAAGAGAACAAGGCAGCTGAGAACTCCCAGAATCCCTGCTGAATTAAGACTCCAGGTAGAAGGATCTAAGCAGGGTCACGGGAGTAAGAAGGAAAGGAGTCAGGGTTTCCCTTTCTGTCAGACAGAACAGCAGATCTCCAGTTTCCCACAAAAGGCCTTTTCTACTGGCTTCTGCCCAAAGTAGCTCCTTATTAGCACAGATTAGAGGAAGCCTTCTGACATCCACCAACTCCTTCTCTTCCCAAGCCAGTGCTTCCCTGGGCTTCTGTCTGGCACATCCTATCATCTCTGGGGCACACTGCTGGGCTGTTCTCTAAGTCTCTGAGAGACAAAGGCACCACATGGTGCTCCTGAGGAGATTCTGTTCCCCCTTTTCCCTGGTCCTCTCCTCACGTACCTCAGCAAGGGCTCCTTAGATCCATTTTCTCTGAGGCATTATGGGGGTGGGTCTCGCCCTCATAGCCCCATGCTCCTGACTTTTCTCAAGCAAACTAGGGAACACTGGCAAATGCTGAAACCTTCTTTACAAGGCAAGTGTGACTATCAAGGTCTGGGCAAGACAAAATGGCAGGCCAAAACATCTTAGGAAGAGGAAGAGAGAGAAAGAGAGGGAGAGAGGGAAAGAGGGAGAGAGAGAGACAGAGACAGAGAGACAGAGAGAAAGGGAAGAGGAAGAAGAAGAGAGCGAAGAAAAGAAAGGAATAATGAAGAAGATAAAGGGAGAAAGGGAGAGAAGGAGAGAAAAAAAGAGAGGAAGAGAGAGGAAGGGGGAGAAAGAGAGATCCTACTCATTGAGTCCAGGCCTTTGCTCCTCTTCACTCAGAGAAGCACTTTGCAATCCTGGGCTCTCTCAACTCCTCTGGAAGGCTTCTCTGAGATTTTTATTCCTGGAAAAATAGCTTTCTTTCCACCCCAGTGCTATTTTTCTGGACAAATCATAGCATTTCTTGGCTCTTAGGCAGTCATCTGCAAAGGAATGACAACTTCAGAGACAACTGAGGTGAGGTGTATAGAGAGACAGGAGGTGAGGTAGAGATCCTGGGACCAGGACAGCATCTAGGCTTGTGATCTTCTGGAGCAGTCACTTCGTGGAAGGAACATGCTCTCTGTGAGTCCATCTGACCAGGGTTCTCTTGGGCCTCGATAAACTACAGTTAGGGCATAGCAGAGCACAAACAGAAAAAGTAGTTAGAAGGGAAAAAAGAATTTTACTAGAAGCAGAGTTAAGACTTGGGGAAGGCCAGAGAAATTTTGGACAAATTAAACTCTTGATACATTAATTTCTAGGTCAATAGTTCATTTTCTACTCTTAAAATACCTTCATCTCTGACTGGCAAGATGGTTCAATTTCAATACGGGCTCCATATGGTGAAAGGAGAGAACCCACACAGACAAACAGACACAATATGGACACAGACAGACAAACACACACACATAGACACCACAGACACAGACAGACAGACACACACACAGAGTGGACACAGATAGAAACACACACACACACCACACACACACACACCATACACACACACAGACAAACACACCACAGATAGACAGACAGACAGACACACACACAATATGGACACAGATAGACAAACACACACACACAGAGACACCACAGACACACACACACAGACAAATGGAAAATAAATCAATCAGTATTCCATTTCTTCCTAACAATCTTACTTGAAACTTCACTTGAAAATCTTGATACTTGTCAGAGCCCATAGGCTTATGAACCCATCCCCTCCAACAAACCATATGTATATGTACACCCCATACAAACTCATATATGTGAGTATATAAGTACATGTTACATGTAAAACAACAAAAGCAGGCTCTTCCTTGACTCTCAGAGAGCCACAGCCTCAATCGGAATGTGAAAGGAGGTGATGGAAGCATCAAGTACCTAGGCTGGAGAATTTTTATTTTTATTTCTCCACTGACATAGTTTAACCTTTGTCTTTTGGCAGCTAACATATTGCTCAAATAAAGTGAAGAGAAGGGGAGGGAGGTGGGACCGCAACATGATCTTTTGGGAATGATTTTGCTGCTGGAAAAAAAGCATCTCTACCCTGGCTGTTCTCTCCTACTATCAAATCAATTGTATATTATTACCCCGCTCATGTAGGGGGGTTATGAAGGTTGGGAGGGAAGGACACACCCATACACATCCCACCATGATAGAAATCAGAAGTCATGATGCACAGTGCCAGAATGTGGACTCTAGTCATCAGTGTGCTCCAAGGCTTTTCAAGTGTGGGCTTCCATTCTAGACCACAGCACTGTTTTAGGCTCTGGGACCACAGTCCTTAGAATAATAGAGCTTCGGCTGGAAGCCGGGATGGTGATGGCTTTTCTGATAAGGTTTCCAGGAAGATGAAAAAAGATGACATATCCCAAGTGTTTGGCATTCCTTGACTATGATATGTTGCCATGGTGATCATTGCTATCCTTGTCACAGAAAATGGTACCTCCTACTACTATCTGGAACATTCTCTTTTCTGCGTGTGTATGTGTAGTGTGTGTGTGTGTGTGTGTGTGTGTGTGTGTGTGTGTGTGTGTGTCTGGGTATATGTGTGAGCACTTGTGTACATGCACATGTGTGCACATGCATATAGAAAGATTTAGGTTAATGTTGAGTGTCTCTATTGCTCTCTACCTTGTATATTAAGCCAGGGTCACTCATTGAGGCTAAAGCTCACCCCTTTTGTTAGTCCGTCTAAACAGCTTGCTCTAAGGTGCCCTTGTCTCTGCTGTGCATACTGTAGGATCACAGGTGGACTGTCACACTCACCCAGCCTTTACATGAGTCTGAGTATCTGAACCCTCATTCTTAGTCTTGTTAGACAAGCACATTACGCAGTGAACCATGTCCTCAGACATCTAGAATATTCCTTCCAGCTGACCTCCCATCTTTAGCTCTTGTGCCTCTAGGAAGTGGGCTCTCTGCCTTGCCAAGGCAGCCTTCCCTTGGGCTGAACCTAGCTTGGGTCTGAGTTGGACTGTAGAGTGATGATAAATGCACAGAACACATCCTTTGGGTCACTTGGCTGGTGCTCTGAGGACTGTGCAAAGAGGAGGTATCCAGGTATCCTAGGTCTGTGAGGCCTAGCCTGGGCTGTCCTTTGCTGACCCTCAGACATTTCTTCTGGCACAGGGCTCACCAGCCCTTCAGCTACTTACACCTTCTATTTGTTGGACCTTCATAACTTGGGCCCACCTAAGAATGTCTGCATCCAAAATCCCCTCTGCCTAGAATATTGCTTCTGGATTTTATTCAGAACGGTCTTACTTGACATTTCCACTAAAGTTTAGCTGTCCTGTCCATACCCAGTCTCTCTCTGGTCATCCCAACCTCAAGGTACATCCCTACCCAGACCAACATCTTGTTATCACACATTCAGCTGTGTCGTCTCCTCCATCCTGGTTGTCATCCAAGGCCATCATCATCATTAATCTTCACTTGCTACTGGCATTTCTTTCCCAAGCCTAATAAGAACAGGACTTATGTTTAAGCAGTTTCCCAGCTCCTGCTATGGTATCTTGGCACTATAACGTTTCTTGGAGGGCGTTAGAAGTTAGACATAGGGTCTTCTCAGCCCATATTCATTTTCCTATTTATGTCACACAGGTACAGAATTCCCTGCCCAAGAAGCTGGCTCTTTGCACGAGAGGGATACTCCTCGGGGTACATGAAAACAGAACATGGATGTCTGGATGAAAATACCTAGGTCTGAGGTAGAGCAAATTGCTTTGGATTCCATGTGGCACCTGGAAGCAGAGAGACTGCAACAGCTCAGAGGAAGCCGTCTGCTACTTGGGAATGAATTAGATGTTAGCAGAGGTATCGACAATCCAAATCCTGTTTGTGATCTGCAGGGCTCACAGATGTTTCTCATTTTCCTGACACGAGAGAGATGGGGAAACAAAGAAGGGACCTGATCTGGGCAAGAAACCAAAGTGGAGGAGTGGAAATAGTTGTGCTTCCTTGAGAAGCACCAAGATCAGGCTGGAGCTCCACAATGAGATGCTGTGTTTAGCTTGGCCATGTGATCTTGAGAAGCCATCTGACCTCTCCATGTCCAGATGGCTGTCTACCTGCTGTGTATATATCTGCCCTCAGAGCTGCTGTGATGAACAGGCTGCTTCAGTGTGTTAGACACTCAGAGCCCAGCAATCCACAGATGCTCAAGCAGCTAGCGCTGTAGTGTTAGGACAGCCATGGGTGATGTTGCTGTCAGCAAGTGTTTGGCTCTCATCACATGCAGTAAAGGAGGCAGATTGAAGCTTACTATGCCACCTCAAAGGAGGGATCAGGACAGTGGGGTTCGGGTACCGGACAGACACCAACCAGTGTGACCCAGGAGAGGCCCCACCATGCTCATTTTATTTTTACATTATAGAATAGTATTCCTCAAGTAACATAAATCTCACTTCTCAAATTAGAAGTTTGGCTCCCTGTCCAGAACCTTGGAATGCTCACTCACCACAAGGCCTATGAGAGTCTGTGAGCATTTACTGAAATCCTTATTGAGACTCTGATGCAGTGTCCTCCTGCACAGGTCTCCTCAGCTTGACTGTGACATTTCAGGGTCTTCTATTTTTGTGTGTTCTTGCTCACATATTGAAAGAGCTCGATGTTTCTTAAGAATGCTTTGAGTGGCCAGGCCTTTCCTGTTACTAAGCCTCACCCTCCCTTCCTTAAAAAAAATAAATCATCAAAACACATAAAGCCTAGGCTGGCCTCAAACTCAGTATGTAGCTTAAGATAACCTTGATCTTCTGACTCTGCTTCCATCTCTCAAGTGCTGAGGTTATAGGGGTGTACCACCTTACCTGGTTTATGAAGTGCATGGAATAGAACCCAGGGCTTTGAGCACTCTACCAGAAGATAGAATGTTCTGATCGATTTTCATTGTGCAATGGGCTTGGAATTTATCAGAGTCACACATAGACACATACCTTAAGCTTCTTTCCCGCCTAACTGTCAACTGGTGACTGCTTGACTCAAAGTTCTGAGAGGTGGGAAATTAGAGGCAGTGTGCTACCTGACTGAGTCCATTTTGAGTAAAAGGGGCCAATCTCAAGCCCCAAGTTACTCATTAGATGAGGCTTTGTGTCCTAAGCCAATGCGGTGGGTAATTTGGGAAGGGAGAAAACCCACAAGCCTCTAGGAGAAGAGGGCAGGCATTTCTTGAGATTGGGAACTTTAAAAACTTTTGCAGCAAATTATCATACTAGCCATATTCTCTTTTCTCTCTTCTGGCATCCCTACCTGCATGATGGTGTGTTAAGAACTACTCGGTTTTTCAAGGGTCTCTTGAATTTGTTGTCTTACCTTTAACACTATCAACTGACTCAGGTCTCCACCCCCCTTACCCCCTTCTGAGAATGTGTGAGGCATGTCAGCTCTTCATAAGTTCACGAGTACCCCTCCTAGATTCTGACCTCAGAGGTCACTGGGATTTAAGAAACATCTGAATCTGAGTCTCTCAGCGGGAACCCACATGGAAACCCAACATGAAAACTGAGGACATGTCAGAATATGTCATGCTGTCCTGGTCCCTCTGTGAGAACAGGCTTTCTGGGAAGATGTCCCCAAAGGACAGTCCCATTAGACAACACAAGACAGTAATTTGTCCCTTGGATTCAAGCACAGATGCTTCTTTGTGAAGGAGAAACGACAACAATAAAGAACAAACAATGGTACTTGCTAACATGAAGTAGGCAAACAGGATCGTAAAAGGAAATCTGCTGCTATTGTTTCTGTTTGCAGACAATCCGACACACCCTATTGTATCAGCCAAGGTTATAGACATCTAGTTGTTCAGACAGAGGGACACCCTTGATCTTTGTACATCTACCCTCTGGACTATGCGACTTAAGAACATGGCATTCTGAAGGAGGGACACCCCTGATCTTTATACATCACCCTGGGGCTGTCCTACTGAAATAGAGGAGGTAGCATTGTAAGGCAGCAGTGACAGAGGAAAGGATGCCAGCTGACCCAGGTCAAATGCAGCAGGGCCTAGTGTTGGGAGGGTGTCAAGATGGGCTTGGCCAGCCTCTCATGCCACTTTCTACATAGATGTGCTGTCTTTCCTGTGGCAGGAGATATTGAATGGAGGGTAGGTAAGGAAAAGTGCCTGAAGAATTATAGCAAACAGTGGAAGCCCAACACTGAAATACAGCTAAAAAAAAAAAATAGAAAGAAAGAAAAGAAAAAAAAAAGTGTCTCAGTAGGTCTCAAATGTTGTCTCCTGGCTCACCAGCATTAGCACTTGTTACAAGTACAAATTCTTCAGTCAGACCGACTAAATCAGAAATCTGGAGTGGGATCCCCCGACCAACCTCATTTTAACAAGTCTTCCAGGTGAGTCCGATGCTTGTGAAGATTTGAGATTCATAGGTGAAATCTCCAAGCCCTCACTTGTGAGGGTTAAGATAGTGAGAGACAGCCAAGGAGAGTGGCTCCTGCTTTGGTTGATTGGAAGAGTCCACATGTCGCAAATTTACCAAAACATGAAGGAGTAGGGAAGATTGAAGACGATTAAGAGGTTGAGAGCACCCCTCTCCCACTCTCAGCATCTTCAGCCCCTTCCCTAGACACAGAGTTTATCTAGTCGTTCTGGCTACTCCACCAGGCAGTACCACCATCTTTCCTTTCTGCAGGACATTGAGACCGCACAGTAGAGCATAGAGTCAAGAGGCCTGGTGTTTAAACCCAGAGGACATGTCAACCTCAAGTCCAAAACAGCTGGTCTTTCCTCTTCTCTGGCTGAGTACTACTCTTTCACCCTCTTGTAGACAAGAGAATTAGGACCTTCCTGTCATAGACTGGCAAGATCAGTGGGTAAAGGCCCTTTTTACTTAGTCTGATGACACCGGATTCCATCACCAGTATCAACATGGTGGCAAGAGAGGCCAGAGTCAAGCAGAAATTGTCCTCTGACTTACACATAAAAGCCATGCACTCAAAATAAATGCAAAAATAATAATACATAATATCTTCCCTCTAGATAATTATGAGAAAAATTTCCTTCAATGTGCCTAACGTAGACCAACAGCACACACACAGTATGGTTTTTCCAATAACATTCCTTCCACGTAACGTTCCAGAATTACTTCCCACTGGGAATCAGGGGCCAGAAAAATATCCAAAGACATCTCAGGCACTTATTTAGAGAGTTTAGTTTGATGTTTTTACCCTGAACCCTACAATATCTGTCACCATTTTCATGCTTGAAAACAAACAAACAAAAAGCCAAAAGCCCCTACAATAAATATTGTATTCACTATGTCCGTCTCAATCTTGTGGGCTGCTGTGTCTACTATATTTTCAAAATGAGCATGTATGGGTCCAGAGACTGAGACTATGGCCATTTTAGAAATCCTAAATTTCACCTTTGGGAAGAACCTAGCACTCCTCCTAACTCTTCATGGCTAAGGTCACCTGGCATATTATTATACTGTTATTAGCTCTGTCATGCAGTAAAGAGACAGAGGACCACTGGCAAGCTTAGCGGAAATTAGCTTTGACCAATTGTGAGAGTCTGTCAGGACGTGGCCTGTGAAGTGTTGACATCCTTTCCCAGAACAAGGGGGTAGGAAGGGTCATTGGACCTTCATCTGAATATCTAGCTGATCCCCACAGCCATTGTATACAGTTCTGTCCTAATTTCACATGGCTGAATGGGGCTAGAGAGTATAGCTGGGAAAAACTGCAGGGAGAGGACTTCATCTATATAATTAGAGGGAAGCAGTCATCCACCATCAGCTGTTGGGTGCAGATGATTTGGTGTCTCTTGTGCTCTGGTCACTAACCTCTCACCCAAAATCTGCAAATAATTCCAATAAACTCATTGGTTTTCCTGGGTGAACTTTGGTAGAATGGCACTCAGTTGGTCATGGGACCTTAGGCAGAAGAATGGTTGCTGTTCACATTTTCACCAAGGAAGGCATTTTAGCAATATCTACAGCTCTGTAGCTCATTGGAGCATTGCCTGTTCATTCCCACAGAGCTGGCTTAACTCATGATGCTGACTGTTGCGACGTAGCTAAGAGGGAAGTTGGCTTCCATGCAGACAATTCTCTACCACAACCACGGCTCACAAGGCGCCATCAATCAAAGTGCCAGTTTTGAACCAAAAGAGACTCTTCAGTTGACTGAGCTGAGGGGGAAATGGTGTTGGGAGAAGTTCCAGCTCTACAGTTAGCCAGGAAGTATGGTTGTGGTGTGGATTCCAGACCCATGGTCACCACTAATGCTCTATTGAAATTTCTGACAGCTTCCAAAGTTTTCACTTTTCTCCTTCTAAGGTGTATCTTGGCTGACAGGAAAGGGGAAGCTGGGAAAACAAATTACCACAGGATCACCTCCTACTGAAGGCAAGCCAGCTGAAATTGATTGGAAATAAGGGACACTCCAAAGAGCCCTTCCAAGTGCCCAGGACATGGCCTGCAAAAAGACAACTAGAAAGTGTTTGCTTTTGCTTGGCATAGCTGACATTTTAAACCAGGGTTACACGTGTTCTGGGGGCTACCCTGTGTCTTACAGCAGCCCTAGCAGAATCTGTTTTTTCAGCAGTATTTCCTGACCCTGAGTTATGACGATCATGAATGTGTCCAGGCACTGACATAGAGACGCCGGGCAGGGACGGGGTAGTAATATTAATGCCCCGTTGAGAACTCTGGCACTGGATGAAAATCAAGGAAGGAAAGGTAAATAGTATGGGCAGTGGGTGAGCTGACTGTCTTGTTGGGAGGCACTGTGCACACGTTTAATGCCCTGCTAAGCTCCAGAGTTCAGTGGGTGATACGTGTCCCAGAGGCTGCGTCTTGGTTCAGTCAATAGTTGAATCCCTGTGCGATCCTAAGTAGACGGTGCTAAGACTGAATGTGTCTGCTCACTATTTACCCAAGGGCTGCTGTGCCCAAAGGCAGCAAATATTTCCCGGGATTTCTATCAACTATTGTATGGGCTTCATGGGTTATCTTTGACTTTCAGGGAGCTGTTTCCCTCTGTAGATCCACAGGAGCCTGCGATATAAACCCAGCTTGCAATTAGGAAATTGGACTTTTCTATGCTACAACAAAGATTGTAGACAACCTGATACAAAGTCCTGCCTTCCAGAAGAAAGCACCCGAGACCATCACCGGCTCTGCCTCCAAACCAGGCCATTTAGAAAACTCACACACTGTACCAAGTAAGCCATTGTAGATTGGTCCAATGCAAATGAATCAATTTTCAGTAGTGTCATGTGGTTAAATGAGTCAGAGATTTAGGGACTGGCTCAGAATGACAGAAATCTGCTTCCCACCTTGCAAATGGGTTGTCTTGCAGGGACATGCCTGGAAGGATTTGTACAGAATCAAGAGGGGCTCTTTCTAGACCAGAGGTCCTCGACCCGTGGGGCAAACCTTTTTCTCCAAAAATAGTAACGATTTTTGGATTACGATTACGATTCATAACTGTTGCAAAATTATAGTTATGAAGTAGCAATGGAAATAATTTTCTGGTTGGGGGTCACCACATGAGAAGCTGTATGAAAGGGCTGCAGCATTTGGAAGGTTGAAACCAGGGACTCTCAGAGTCTCTCTTGCAGACTTGAGTATCTCTGTCATTCAGGAAGCCTGTTAAAACACTCAGCTTTAGACCCTAGGCCAGGAATCCTGACTCTGTAAGTTCAGGTTCCAACCAGTAACATCTTCAGTTACTCTCTTTGCTTCTACACATAGAAAATGAGAACTATGGCCAGAGACCCTGAGACATGCTGACTTCAGAGATGACCATGTTCCAGGGGCTGGTGTTTATGGAGGGAGCTGGAGCACAGCAGGTGCTATGGTCATTGCAAACTGTTCACTCATCACAGACACAATGCAGAGCCTACTGTGTGCTGGGCACTAGAGGTGCTCTCTCTGTTAGCTGTTTGTGCTGTAGCTGGGACAGTTAGTTTTAACTGTCAACTTGACACAGTATAGAATCATCTTGGAGGATAATCTCAGTGAGGAATCCTCTATGTCAGGTTGGCCTGAACATGTCTGTGTCCGTATAGGATCATCTTGATTCTGTTAAGCCCATTTCACCATAGGCAGCACTATTCCCTGACTCTGGGTCCTGGGCCATGTGGATGGGGAAATAGACTGAGTGGTAAACTTGCACACATTTATTTCTCTCTGTGCTCCACTATGGATGTGATGGCTGCCTTAGATCCCCGCCTTCTTGACTTCCCCACAGTGATGGATTGTGACCTGGAATTGTGAGCTGAAATAAACCCAGAAGTTGCTTTCTGTCAGGGGTCAGGGTGTTTTATTTATTTATTTATTTATTTTTTTGTTTTAATCACAGCGACAGAGATGAAACTAAAGCTTTAGTCTAATTAAGCTGACGTATTCTGACTAATGCACACATTCATTGGAACATTTCGTCTGCAGTGAGAGCTAATCTAATAGCTTTTGTCTACCATTTACTAAATGTGTCTCTCAGACTTACCTACTTCAGACTCTTTATGATGGGAATAACCACAGTGGCTACTTTGAAGGACCTTTATAAAGTAGAAAAGACAACAACTTTGCTAGTAATGTAATACACAGTGTTCTGAACTCATTACAGGTCATCCAATCTAGACTTCACAATGGATGATCACATGCTGCAAATGAAGAAACTGAGGCACATGCACAATGCTGGAACTTACTGAAAGTATAGGGGAAGGATTTGAACTCAAGGCGGTTTGAGGCCAGGGTTTTCACACTTCTATGAACCCTCAAGATAGAAGCAGGGTGCTGCTGTCCACTAGGGATGCTGAGCACAGTGTCGGGGTCCTGCAGTCTGCATGTATCTGTGTGCGTACATGCATGCATGTATGTATATGAATATTTGTGTATATGTGGTGTGTATATGTATGCATGTGTATCTATGTTTGTATGTATGTATGAATGTGTATCTGCATATGTATATGCATGTGTGTACATGTGCGAGTGTTTGTTTTCTGTGTGTGTAGGTCAGAATAAAATCTGGTCTCCATTTCTCTCAAGCTGGAATTACAAGAACAAACCACTCTGTTCAGGATTTTTACATAGGTTCTGGGATTGAATTCAGATCCTTACACTTGTAAAGCAATCATTTAACCAACAGAGACTGACCCATTTCATCAGCCCTATGCAATCTTTCCAAGGCTGTACTAGCTAGCTTTCAGGTCAACTTGCCACAAAGTGGTGTCATCTGGGAAGGACTCTTATGAGAAAATATCTTCATGCGATTGACCTAAAGGCAAGTATGTAGGGTACCTTCTTTCCTTCCTTCCTTCCTTCCTTCTTTCTTTCTTTCTTTCTTTCTTTCTTTCTTTCTTTCTTTCTTTCTTTCTTTCTCTCTCTCTCTCTCTTTCTTTCTGTCTTATTTTATTTTTTTGACACAGGGTTTCTCAGGGTAACAGCCCTGAATATCCTAGACTTCCTTTGTAGGCCAGGCTGGCCTTACACCAATCTGATCCATCTGCCTCTGCCTTCTGAGTGCTGGGATTAAAGGCATTACAATGCCTGGCATGTGTGTGATTGAAATTGATGTGGAGTGCCCAGCCAGTTGGGGGTGGAACCCTGTCTGAGCAACCCAGGAAGAGAAAGCCGTGGCAAGCAACATTCTTCCATGACCTCTGCTTAAGTTTCTGCCTCCAGGCTCCTGCCCTGCCTTCCCTCAGTGATGTTACCTGAAAGTGCAAGATGAAATAAACCCTTTCCTCCCTAAGTTGTTTTTGGTCATGGTGATTTATCATAGCAACAGAAATCCTAACTGAGACAAAGGTTGTACCTAAAAAGTATTTTTGATCACAAATATAAACATGTTGTATGTGAACTATGAAAAGAAAACTCCAAACTCAAGTCAGTATTTAACTGTTTGTGAAACATGTCAGGTTTCAGGTGATCCACAACACTCATCACCTCACCCACCAGCTGGTTTAGAAGAAGGTAACAGTGGACCTGACTCTAGTCAAATGATTTCCTGCACAGAGTTTAGTAAACATTAGCCACTCTGTTATTTTCAGCATTTTCTTGAGCTTTGATCAGCGGAGACACATTTGGAGGTGTTCAGATTCTCTCAACAAAGTAGTAATTGGTCCCCTAAGGCTGTGGCCAGCTCAGTGCTGTCCAAGTTCAGAGGATTCCAGCAAAACTGGGCTGCTGCACATTGTTGAGGAAAATGAAAGCCCCCACTAGCACTGAGCTCAGGGTCAGGGTATATCTCTGTGGCAAGGCCCTATCCCATCAGGAGGCTGGGAAGGAGCCACAGAAGCAGGCAGAGGCCTCTACAGTCTACAGCAGTGTGACCCCAATCCTGTTTCAGTCTGTGTCTCAGGTCTCTAATGAGTTTACGGCATGTGTGACATCACCCTACAATATCTCTTCTGCCAGAAGATTCCCTCTGGCTTTTGACTCTTTAGTTAGTGCTGGATTTTTCTGATTAATCTGGAATGTTGTGCCAACTCAAAGCACGGGATCTTATCGACACTCCTTGCTTCCTGGAGGTGGAGCTAAAGGTTACTATCCCAGGGCCTTGGTTTCTTCTTTGAATTCATCCATCACTTTATCATGACCTCCAAGGTTCTTTCAGCTGATTTTGAATTCTGGTGCAAAGATTTAAAGTGGTGGTATCTGGTAAATCTGAATTCAAATTCTTGCTCTGCCACTTTTTAGGGAAAGGTAGCCCAGGCTAGCTTCAAACTCACCTGGAAGTCAATGTTGTCTAGTGTTGATATTATATGTGTGCAGCACCATGCTGTTTTATGCTGTGCTGGGGATGCCCAGTACCTAAGGAGTACCGGTCAAGAACTGTACAAGCTGAACCATAGCCCCCGTTCTCTTCTGCTTCTTGAGAGGGGATTTTAGTCCTTGGTAAACTTTTACCTGTATTTTCACTGTGTAGAGTGAGGCAAAGGCTCCCTCATAGTGGAGACTTGCTGTTATTATTAGCACTATTCCTAACTCTCACATTTGGTTTCACGGTCCTCTTGCCATATAATGGATCAGTTAACAGTGACCTGCATTTTTTAAAGATTTGTTTCAATGTTTAAACTATGTGTACATCTGAGTCTGGAAGCAGGCGTATACACATGAATGCAGGTGCTTGAGGGAGCCAGAAGAGGGCTTTGGGTACCGTAGAGCTGCACTCACAGCTGATTATGCTCTGTGGGCCATCAGCTTACTTGGGTGCTGGGAACGGAACTTGGGACCCCAGCAAGTGGGGCAGGCGCTCCTAACTACTGAGCCATCTCTCCAGCCCTCACTTTTACTCGGGAAGCAGAATGGGGAAGAATCAGAGACCTGCCATGCTGTGGTTTGGGTAAGGGGCAAGCCTCTACTTAGCCTCTGCCCAAACCTCCAGCACCAGTTCTGGAAAGCTCCAGTCCTCTCACTCTCCCCTTCTCTGGGCACTCCTTCCCACCTGCTTCCATGCACACAGGTGCACATGAAAACAATTTTGATGGAGTCCTAGCTGAGTCGTGCAGCCTTTGTGATTGCCCCTCCATGTCATCTCTGATTGGAAGTAAATCATCTTTTTAAAATTTCTGCTCCAATCTCAAGCCTCAGTGAATTGCAGAGAAATCTCGGCTCTGGGAGCTTTTGAATTGGTAAATAATTTGCCTTTGTCTGGGAAGGTTCTGCTGTGGGTGGTGGCATGCTGTTCAGGGCACTCCCAAAGGGAACTGGCAGCTTGTGGGGCCAGCAAGTTCCCCTCTGTGCCCTTCAACTTCTCTGCAGGGTGTGAGCTGAAGACGAACTGACTAAAATAAAAGAGACTGGTGAGCTAGGAAAAAAAAAAAACCCTCAGAGTGAAGTTAAACAAAACAAACAAAAAAAAAAAAACAAAAAAAGATGCAATGTTGTTTGTCAGATCAGATCAGGCTAGTTGAGAGCTGAGAGCAGAAGCCTCAGACCTGCCATCTCTTGATCCAGCCAAGCCTGTTCAAGGTTCCCAACACACGTTAACTAGCATCACCATGAAGCTAATAGGCCACGGGGGCTCACAAGCATCTCTCCAGCCCTTTCCCCTGGTCAGAATGCTTAGCAATACAATACCCACATATCTAGTCATACTCTGGTTGGCATGACTAAGGAAACAACTGAGAACAGGAGATTCGCAAGAGAGGAAATGACAGATGTGGAAGTTCGAATGAGGCTGAGCAATAAATCACTTATCAAGTGCTTGGGTTGCCAGTGCTAGGACCTGAGTTTGATCCTTAGAACCCCCCCCTCTCTCTCTCTCTCTCTCTCTCACACACACACACACACACACACACACACACACAAAATCAGGTTTGGCATTTAATCGTGTAACAGCAGTGATGGGGAGGTGGTTACAGATGGAACCCTGAGACTCACTGGACAATCAGCTTGGCCCACTTGGCAAGTCCCAGGCCAGTGAGAGACCTTGTCTCAAAAACCAAGGTGTGACTTTGTGCCTACCTCCTTCCTCCACGCTGGGATTTGGTCTGGCTTGGGCTCTCACAGGTCTTGTACATGATGTCACAACCACTGTGAGTTCATATGTGTAACTGCCCAGCTGTGTTGAGAAAACATTGTTTCCTGTAGTTATACGACCACTCCTGGCTCTTTCTATCCCAACTTCTACTGGGATCTCTGAGCCTTGGGAGGACGGATGGACTATAATGACCCACTTAGGCCTGAGGATTCAATGGTCTCTTATTTTCTGCAGTCTGACTAGTTTTGGGTCTCTGTGTTAATCTCCATTTACTGCAAAAGTGGCCTCATTGACGCAGGTTGAGAGATTCACTAAGACATGGGTATGATGACAAATCCTTAGGAGTTTAATACTGTGTCCACTTAGCAGAATAATAGCGTTAGGGATCTCTTCTAGGGATCATGGCCTATCTAGTCATCTCTAACTGAGGAGCTATTGGCAATTGGTAGCTACCAGGAAGAGAAATCAATTATCTATAAGGGTTTGACACCTGGTAGGTCAAAACATTCAGTGAATGTTCAAGTGCCTAAGAGTATATCAGCAGTACAAATTGATTTGGTGTGTTTAAAAAGAAAAAAAAAAAAAGGGACATGAATTTGGGTAAGTAAGGAATCTGAAAGGAATTGGGGGAGAGAGTGAATGTGACCAAAATACAATGTATATAACTGTCAATGAACTAATACAAATTAAAAACATAAATAAAACAAAAGCCAACAAGGTGGATAGCACTTGAAAAATAACCATGCTTTTGACCTGTAACATTCATAGGCATGTATATACATGTGCACAAATGTATATACACAAACACACACAATTAAAATGCCCCCACCCAAGTACCAACATCACTATGCTACTAAGTGGTCTATAATGGCCTTTTACTAGAGTGGTACAGTCTTCATTGAAGTCTGACTAGACAAACTTCTCTGCTGGAAAGGAGCAGATGAATGGTGTTCACTCTCCAGGG
This sequence comes from Meriones unguiculatus, assembly GCF_030254825.1. Taxonomy (NCBI): domain Eukaryota; kingdom Metazoa; phylum Chordata; class Mammalia; order Rodentia; family Muridae; genus Meriones; species Meriones unguiculatus. The sequence continues at coordinate 14,041,769 of NC_083359.1, forward strand.
CCTGGTGAAGCCAAATTCTCATGGTTAATGGGGTCACAGATATTGCCCAAGCCTGATCTGCTGCCCTGCTTAGGCCATGAACCACTGGGTGAGTTTTCCAGTGCTGCTGTAGGTCCCAGGGGCCAAGGTCAGGCAAGATTGCCAGCTCAGATCACTAAGAGGCTTCTTTGCTACTGGATCTGAAGGAAATCCACATTCCAGCTCCAGCTAAGATCGGAGCTAGAGAGAAACAGAGTCCAGTCTTGAATTCTTTATGTTTCAAATATAAGCTGCAGGGCTGGCCTTGACTTTGAGCATAGGCAAGGAGCATCAGATTCATCTAAAGGGTGGTTGCAGACTGGAAGGGCCCAGGATCTACAATGGAAATCTTAGCAAGACACTCAGCATCTGTTGCAAAGGGTCCAGTTATCTGGATATTGCCTCCCTTCTCCATTTATTGTACCTGTAGAAGAATTATTATGTAGCTCATCATCATCATCATCATCATTGTGAATATGTCTCTTTGTGTGCACAGCTGCCTGTGTGGATACATTGCCCACAGAGGCCAGTGGAGGGTGTTGGAGCCCCTGGAGTTGGAGTTACAGGTAGATGTGAGCGGCCTGATTCAGGTGCTGGGAACTGAGCTCAGGTCCTTCACCAACTTAAGCTCTCAAGTCACCAACTTGTTCTGACATTTATATGTGTTAATATAACTATTAGAGTCACTGCAGCAATTTCATGCAAGAACACAGATATGCTGAACTTTTCCCAAAAAGTGTTTTAGGCAAATATTGTGTAAAAACATATTTTGCCCAGGGCTGAGTGAACACTCATCGTTGTATGGCGCACACAGTAAGTTCTCAGTGTTGCACAGTACTGAGTCAACAGTGCGCTCTCAGGGTTGCAGAGTGCTGGGCACTGGTACAGTTTTTGCAGGCAGGTGTCATATTCTCTCGTCTGAGATCCCTATGTTGGTTTCTATCTTTGGCCTATGGGCTCACTTCTGAGTCCCTAGTTTTGAACTCAATACCAAATGCAAACAAATAGTCTACTGTAGTAATCCATCCATTCACACTTGAAGATAGTTCAGTTTGTATAGTTCCCATGGTGCAAGCACAAAAACCTGAGTTTCACCCCCAGAATGCACAGAAATGAAATCTAGCCTAGTGTGGTCATACATGCTGATCCCCTTGGCTGATCGGTCAGGCAGTTTATCTTACTTGATATGCTCTAGGCTAGGGAGAGACCGTGTCTCAACCAAAAGGTAGGATTGGGTACACACACACACACACACACACACACAGACAGGAGAGAAAGAGAAAACTTCTTTCATTCATTTGGTTATTTAGTCATCCACCTTATCCAACTGATAAGTTTAACTGCGTTTGTGCTAGGTCTGGGCTGCCACTGAGGAAAGGTTGAACAAGAAGCAAAGGCTGTTTTCATGGACTTTCCACAGAGGGGTTGGGCTGGACTTAAGATCCTCTGGTAAATAAGCAGGTAAAGTAGGTGCTGTGAAAAGTCTTTTCCTGGAAGTTAGGAGTGAGGGTAGAACAATTAGGGGTTTGTTAAAGGAAACATGCTGAGGACATCTCTGTGAAGAAGTCCTTGTTAGCTATGTGTGACCAGAGAGGTGACTTTAGGAGGAGATCTGAGAGCATCCCAGGTTGAGGGCACTGACAACACAGCAGTCTTAAGGCACAAAGCACTTTGTCATCTTTACAGAATTAAAGAAAATGCTGGAAGGCTGGAATGTAGCTCCACAAGAGTGAGACAAGATGTAAAATGAGAGTCTGGTTCCTGAAGGGCCTTATAGACTAAAACTAGGAAGTTCATGTTGATTGATTGGCGGATAGACTGAAAGAGTGTCTCCCGTGTCCCAAGCTGGCCTCAAACTAGATATGCAGTCAAGACGATCTTGAACCCCTGATCCTTCTGCCTCCATCTCCCTGAGTGTTGGACCTACAGATGTGCACCATCATGCTTAGCTTATATGGTTTTGGGGTGGAGCTTAGGGCTTCATGCAAGGTAGACCAGCACTCCCCCAAATGAGCTGCCTCCCCAGCCTGGAGGGTTAAGGCAGGGATGGCATTCATCTACATTTATTTGAAAAGGGACAGGAGCCTTTATGGGATACGTGGCCAGACCAGAAGTAAAAAGACAAGTTGGGAGGTTAATTCAGAGGTAAGTGGCAGAGGCTGTAAGCAGCAGTGAATGCCAAACAACAAAGATAATAGAGTAGTGTTTGGATTCCAGATGTAGTTTGAAGGTGGCATAGTGATGGGGGGGGCAAGCTAGACTTTCTCAACAGAACAATGCTCCAGCAGGCAGTGGATGAAAAATAAAGCCATGTAGATACCCTGGGGACCTGAAAAGAAACTGACAACAGATTCATTTTAATATTAAGCATGTCTGTGAAAGAGAGAGTCCTGCTGGGTTGGGCTGCCCAGTCCTGGTGTGGCAGGATAATGGGGGAGAGAAGAGTTTTCTTTCAGGCCAGCATGGTTTCCTGCGTATCCAGGACAATGTATTCTTGGATGGGTGTATTTGAGTACAATGACCTGATCCCGGACCTGATTACTTCTCACTCCAAGCAGCTCTCACTTGCCCAACATTCTAGTGATTGCTAATCCTAGTCCCTCTGATCCAGGCTACCATGAGGTTTCTATTCTCTGTTGTTTCTTTGTGACCTAAAATATGGCCACAAATATTTCCATTGGTACACTGGCTTTTCTTTTCGTTCTTCCTGCTTTTTTTTTTTTTTTCTTCTTCACAGACACTGGCCAAGCTGGGGTTTTTTGTTTTATTTTTGTTTTCCGTTTTTGCTCTGCTTTCCCTCCGTTGGCATGGGAACGCTGAAGCGCTACTTCAGAGAGCTCGCATCCACAGCGTCATCCCACTCCCCCTGTGCCAGCCCGTGCTTCGAAGTGTTCAAAGACGGTAAACCTTATCCTTCGCGGAGGGAAGTCTGAGAGCAGCAGACACACAGCTGTTTCTCGGATAATAAGATCTCTAATTTGTGAGGTCCTAGAGGTCATGGGGACCACACAGATGAGACCCCCTCTTAGAGAAGGGGACTCGAGCCAGCAGTACACAAAGCTCTTATATCCAGGTCTGTAAGTGGTGTGTGTGAAGTTCTGTAACCTTGCTGGATTATCTAGACCTTTGCTCAGTGAAAAAAAAAAAAAATCAGAGCCTCACCTTCCCTCTTCCCTCCTAGGGGAGCTGTTAGGAACAAATGTGACCCGTGCGTGAGTAAACGGTGAACATTTCTTTTAATTAAAATGTCAAATGTAGTTTGGCATGTGGATGCTCGTGTTCATCCTTTAAACTGATGAGAAGCCAAATAACTGAGTAAGTAGTCAGCTCACAAGTAGACGTGGCCTGATTGCCATCTGCATACCAATCATCCTTCACGCACTTAATGTCCTTGGAAGACCCGGCTCACTTGGTTAAAACCTGCTTAGGAAAACATCTACCCCAACCGCAAGGACGTGCACAGCCTAGTGAGAAAGACCATATTTGTTTTCACTGACTTTTATTGTTTAGATTTATAGTTATTTATCATTAGCTTCTTTTTATTTTTAGTTTATGTCCATGGGCGTTTTTTTCTATAGGTATGTCTGTGCAAGCCTAGTGCCCTTAGAGGCCAGAGAAAGGTTAGCAAATACCTTTGAAGTGGAGCCACAGATGGTTGTGAGCCAGAAGTGGGTACTGGGAGCTGAACCCGCATCCTCTGCAAGAACAGTCAGTGCTCTTAACCGCTGAGCAAGCTATTTGGCTCCTGTTTGCTTTTAAGACAGGGTCTCAGGTAGTAGAGGCAGGCCCTGAACTCCTGATCATCAAACTTCTACCTCCAGAATTCTAAGATTACAGGCTCTCGCTACCACACTGCATTTAGGCAGTACCGGGGATAGAACTTGGGGCTTTGAGCATGCTAGGCATGATAATTATTGTAATTATCATGCAGAGGTGATAATTGCATATATGGGTACGTTGTGGAAGGCACAAGTCATTCTAGTTAATATTCTTTCACTATTTTCACATATATATTGCTTTGTGGTGAGAACATTTTAAATCTACTCATTTTAAAATGTATTGCATGATTATCTTTGTTAACGTATTTTGCAGCTGATCACACTAGATCACCAGAACATGTTTGCTTTTAGAATCCTTTATACAGTTCTTCATTATTGCGGAGGGATCATCCATGCGCCATGGTGCAGGAGTGGAGGCCAGAGTGCAAATTGTGTTAATCAGTTTTCTTCCTCTACCCTGTGAGACTTGGGGATGGAACTCAGATAACCAGGCTTAGCAGTAAGTAGCTTTATTTTCTGTGTGTCTCAGCAGCTGTGGTTTATTTATTTAAATACTGACATTTTATTTATGCATTTGTTTATTTATGAAACAAGGTCTCATGTAACACAATCTGGCCTCAAGCTCACTATGTAGCTGTGAACGGCCCTGAACTTCAGATCCTCCTGCCTCTATCTCCCTAATGCCAGGGTTACGGGTGTGAAGTTTTAAGCAGTGCTGAGTATAGCAGGGCCCTATACTTGCCAGGGAAACACTCTACCAGCTGAGCTCTGTCCCAGCCCATCTTGGTCCTTTTGTTTCACCAAACTTTGTGCCCTTTGACCACTGCTACATCTTCTGTAGTCAGCTATCACGCAAACATCCTGTATCCACCAGGAAATCTTATTACCCTGTGCCTCCCAGCTTATTTCAGTTAGCACAGTGTTCTCACAAATCACCCATGCTTGTTTCTGTCTTTTTTAAAGGCTGAATAGTATTTCATTATGTATGCATATCACATTGAAAATCAAATCATCTGCTGAAGGGAGCTTAGGTTTTTTTTTTTTTTCTTTCTTTCCTATATTGTGGCTATTGTAAATAATGTGGGGGTGCTGAAATCTCTCGCTACACATACACGCACTCAGAGTGGGTGGAGAGAGGTTCCTGGATCAGATAGAGGTTTCACTTTTCATTTGAAGAATTGCCATACTCATTTCCAAAACGACTGCACTAAAATCAACAGCAAGAAAAGGCCTCTGCTCTCCTCTCCACAGCCTTATCAGCACTTATCATCATTTTCCTGGTTAACAAAGGCCATTCTCACCTTTTGCCATTCTAGCAGATGCAAGGGGATGTCTCCTGGGGTTTTAATTGGCAGTCGCTGGTAAGGATGTACATGAAGTATTTTTCTCGTGTATCTGTTGGCTATTCCCACATTCTTTAAAAAATATCTATTCAGGTCCTTTGCCCATTTTTAATGGGGCTGTTTGTTTTTCAGTTAAATGCAACACATATAAAAATTCAAATGTCATCCTTTACCGAAATAGAAAACAAAGCAAAGCAAAAAACAACAATCTTTTAATTTGTATGGGAACATAAGAGACCTCGCGTAGACAAGCAATCTTGAGAAAATGAAGGGGGGAGGTGGAGTTGCTGAGGAGGTGGCTCATTTGGTAAAGTGCTTTCTATACAAGCATGAGGATCTGAGTTCAACACCCAGACCAGTATGAACCCAGGCATGGTGGTGTGTGGCTGCACCCCTAGCCCCAGGGGGCAAAGGAGGACCCTTAAAGCTCACCAGGCAGTCAGCCAATCAATGAGCTCCAGGTTCTGTAAGACACCCTGTCTCAACAATAAGGTGAATTGTAATAGAGGAAGATAACCGACATTAACACAGGGCTACCACACTCCCCCCACGAATGTACATATGTACAGACACACAAACCTTCACACTCTCCTCCCAAACACATGGGGATACTGGAATCATCTTCTCTCTGGTTTTAAAATATTTTTAAAGCCGCATTACACATGGAAACACTAGCCTAAGAGCAGATTTGCTGATCAATGAACACGAACCTAGGCATAAGTATGGCCCACTGACTTTCCACAGAGGGGTTTAAAACCTACTGTGTGACATGGAAATGGGGAGCTTGGAAGATGGCTTAGCAGTTGAGGAAAGGGCTGGTTTTGCCCTTTTCTGTGTTTGGGCACCAGAACCACGTGGTGGCTCACATCCAGATGTAATTACTCCTAGTTCCAGGGATCTGACGCCTCTGACCTCTGCAAGCAGCTGGTGTAAACATGGTGAACAGACAAAGACACAGGCACTCACATACACTCGTAAAAAAAGTGAAAATAAAATAAGTCTTAAACACATACAATACACACACACACACAAACCCTCATACAGACACCCTCACACAAACATAGATGCAAACTCATACACACAGACACACCCATTCACACGCTCTCTCAGACACACACACACACATCCTCACACCCAGACACACAGTCATACACACACATACCTGTACACACACATACACACACATACATACATACACATACTCTCACAGACAGACAATACACAGGCACACACACACGCACACCATGAGGAAAAGACAGCCTCCTTTGTAAATGGTTTTGGAAGCTTTGACTATCACGTACAGGAAGATAAGACTGAGCCTGATGTATCCTTTAGAGGAGAATCTAGTCAAAATGTGTTAAAGGCTGCATTGCAAGAACTAAAAAGGCAATCCCCATAAGCGTAAAGAGAAATCTACTGGATGGTAGCCACGATGGTGGTTTCCCTGCACAGGACCCCAAAAGCACAAGTAAGCAAAGGTCTGCATTTAAAAAACAAACAAACAAAACCAAAAAGCCACAGTGTGATGGCGGATGAGCAGCCACCACGGAGAGAAACAGTCCAATCCAGAGTGGGTGTGGCCATGTACTCAGAGTGAAGGCCCTTCCAAGTTCTCTGGATCCTCATTTGCGTCATACAGCTCCAGTAGGAATTTTCCGGCCTGGAGGTGAGCTCCAACGGGATGCTCTGGGGAAAATGCATCCAGAGCAGGAGCAAAACCCAGCCAGGGTTTACTTGGCATGAGAGACCTGTTTGGTGTCTTTCATGCCATTTATTTTTTACCCCACGCTGGTGGAGGTAGAATTTGTCCAGGCTGATAATCACTACTCTATATGGTCTGATCATCAGGGGGACACAGCTAACACAGGAGGTGAAAGCGGCTGGGGTCATGGAGGGGCATGGAAACAGTGCTCAGCAAGGCACTGGGGATTGCAGGCTAACTGCAGACTGATCGAGGCTTGAGCCTTGCTGTCCTGCTCCTGTGTTCCCTCTGGGCCACACCGTGGCTCAGAGACTCAGGACAAAGGAAGAGGCCACTGAGACAGAGTGTCCGAAAATCTAGCCCTCATCCTCGAAGACGCCAGCTTCTGGCACGCCTCCTCCTCTGTTCTGCCTCCCTTAGGTTTTCCCGGGGATCTGCGTTGGCGGGGGAATTCAGGGTATTTGTGGATAACAGATGTGCGTATTTTCTTGGTTTAGTAAGATGAAGAGAAGCAGGAGAAGGCTGGGCACTGGGCCAGGCCTCTGTAGAACTGTCAGAGGCCTGGGTCTAGTGTGCCGGACTCCCCAATTTGCCCAGTGCAGCCCTGCACTATTGATGGCGGCTTCAGCTTGCTCTCCACATCTGTGCATTTCCATCTAGATGCCAAGTGGCCAGTTGTACCAGTTAGTTTAGGTTGGCATACAAAGTTCTTTAGAAGAGGCAGCTTAAGCAATACTTTTTTTTTTTTAAAGACTGGGTCTTTCACAGGCTGGCTGAATTTACCTGGCCATCAAGTTTCAGGGATCTACCTGTGTCCATCTCCAATGCTTGAATTAGAGGTGCCAGCTCTTTCTTGTACCTGGCTTTTGAGGAAGGAATGGTGATTGAGATTCAGGTCTCTTTGCTTGCACTGAAAGGACATTACAGGCTCAACCTTCTTTCTAGCTCCCACACACAGTCTTTTCCTTGGAGTATGTGCCCAGAGAATGAGTGCAGGCATGTTCTCTGCTGTCTATAATAATGGCACCAATTCCATCATCGGGACCCTCCTCCAGAACCTCATCTAAACCCAAGTCCCTTAAATCTCAGTCTAAACACCAGAATCTTGAGGGTAGACCAGCATATGAGCTCTGGTGTGGGGAATGCAAACTGTGAGCCGTAGCACCATCCCAAGGAGTTGGAGCTTCTGTTCAGAAAGATGTTGGCCAAGGGGTGCTAGAGAATGGGCTTAGACACAGTAGTTGGTTTGCTAAGAGCTGTGACAAAGGCCTTGTGTCATCAAGCAGAAGGCAGCCGGGCAGAGGGCCAGGATTCTGGGAGCCACACTATGACAGGTGTTAAGATTGATGATGTCTAAGAAGCCAGAAAGAAAGAAAGGACTAGAACCCCCCAGTCGCTGATCAAGAGATACATGTGAGGACAGAGCATGTTCAAGAAAGCACTGCAGTGGACCAATGCAGGTGACCATCCCTGTGACTATAAGTGGTCCCAGTGTGCCCTTCCAACCTTTCCCAGATCTTGGCCTCTCTGGAATGTTATCTTAGTTAAGAGTCTATTTCTCCTATGGTCCTTGTGTCCCTAGTCCAAGTCTTTGTTCCAGAACATAAAAACCCAGAATCTTTGTGGATGCCAGACAGACTCTGATCTGCATGAGCAACAGTGCTGATGGAGGGGATAGATGCCCAGAGCCAGGAAAATGGGGCCTTTATCAGTCACTGGTGCTCGTTTTGGGCTTTTGAGCCACAGATAAGCCATGAGATCTTTTAATAAGGTGGCTTCTTAAGAATTTGGGGATGAGGACCAACATCTACTCATGGGTACCTCCATCAATTTCCCATCAGAAGAGCTTGCCATGTCCTTGGCCACCTGAAGTTCTTTGTAGCATTATGATAGAACTGACTTAGTTGCTTCAGATAAGACAGGGTGAACTTTGCCTCTCCAGGGCCAAAGGGGCAAACCTCTGGCCCCAGGCTTGTCAGCCTTCCCACTATACCTTTGTGTATTAAGTTTAAAATGCCTGCTTCCTACCGACTTCATTCTGAAGCAGATTTGGGGGTTCCCTGGGTGTATATCAGAAGACAGGTTACCCAGAACTGCCTTTGTAGAGATAGAATAAAAAAGCATGGCTGCTGGACTAGCCTGAGCCAAATGGGTAAGTGTCTGTCCAAGTGTCTGAATCTGGAGGGTCTCTGTTCCGGTTGGCACTATTTGGAGAACTATATTCAAATGTTGGTGAAGAGCATGGAGAGAATCAGACAGCTTTTCTGTCCCAGTGGCCCCCAAACTGTTAGCTACACACAAACTGTTCTGCACTCTTACTTACTCGCTTGACCATGGTAAGGTGTAGCTGAGACAGACAAGAGTCTCTGGATATTTATAGAGAAGTCAGTAAAAACAAGGCCTCTACAGAGTTTGGAAACCCAGTGTTCTTCTCTTAATTATTTGAGAAGTTCATATGTGACTATAGTACAGTTTGATAATATCCACCCTCCATTCCTCTTCCTAGCTCCTCCCAGGTCCACCCACGTCCCTCCATCTAGTCTCCAGACGCAGGAGGATACAGAGTGGTACTCAACATCTTGAACAAGTGCAGCCCTCCTTATTTAGTTCGTCATGACTACACAGATGCCCAGACTACCAACCCTCATCAGCCATGCTCCCAAGAAACCTGGCTTCACTTTCAGAACTCCAGACTTGTAATGGGAACCACTCACTGGCCAGAGAGTTTCCAGTATTCTCATTGCTATGAACTCTCCGGAATCTGTGGTGTAGATATGAGGGTGTAATGGTACCACTGGACAGCAGGTGACTTTACTCTTCCCAAAGATGATTCTAGTCAGTCTTGTTTGAAGGAGATTACTTGGCTTATAGCCTGAGAGAACTGGATGATTCTGTCTCTTAAGTGTGCTCTCCTGACCTTTTTTTTTTTTTTTTTTTTTTAGCTCAAAGCCAAGCTACTTCTCCCAAATCCATCATCTGGAAGGTTTGATTTGTGTGACGAATCTATCAAGTTCCCTCTCCATCATTTAAAACAAACAGATTTATTTTATTTTTATCTATGATCATCTACTATGTAGTGTTTGTGTATTCCACATGTGTGCAGGTGTCCATAGAGATCAGAAGAGGACATCAGATCTCTTGGAGCTGGAGGTACCTGTGAGCTACCCAAATGGATGTGGGGAACAGAACTCAAGTCCTCCCAAAGAGTAAGAGCATTCACAGCTCCTGAGCCATCCCTCCAGCCCTTCCATCACTTTTGCAACTGAGAAATCATCCGCTCCCTACATCTCCATTCCAACCTCTGCTTTCAGACAGTCCTTTTTAACAATGTCACCCCTGGACTCATGATCAAGATGTTAAAACAATGTTGTCTTACCAAGGTAAACATGTAAAAAAAAATTACATTTCAGAAACAATCTCAATAATATACATTGAAAAATCAGGTTCAGATTAATCTTTATATAAAATTCAAGTTCTTGGATCAGCTCCTTCCTCCTAAGGGGCTAGTTACCATTGCCTTGTACTTCACTCTGGCAGCATGAGCTATGCACTTAGCTGATATATACTGCCTTGTTGTGCCTAGGGAAACTTAGGACAAATTTTAAATTCTATTTTCTTATTTGAAGGCAACAGACTCCAAGCAAGACTGAGAGAGCTGCAGAACACCACCCTGGTAGATGGTAAAAAAGAATCAAGGAGTGGGGTGTCTCTACTTTGGGTTTTGTTGTTCTGTCATTTCCACATCAAAGAAGCTTTGGGTCTAGATATTTCCTAACTAAATTACAGAATCCCATCCAGTGCATTTTTGCTTTCCATGTCCTTCATTTTGATAAGAACATTGGATTTTTCTGGTGAAGGCTCTGGAGGGCATCTCCAAAGGAGCTCGTCATCACAAACAATTAAATTGAACAAACACTAATAGCTCCCACTCACAGCGTACTTGCTCTGCTCCAGGTCTTATGCTAAGCACTTTTTAAGTTTATCTCCTTTGGTCCACACAACTGTAAGAAGCATGTGTCCTTGGTGTCGCTTTACAAAATGAGAAGCTCAAGCTTTGAGAGGTTAAGTCGCTTATAAAAATCACCTGGGATCCAAAATTAGGAAAGCCAAAATCCTCACTTCTTAACGATTAGCCTACCCTGGGGGTATCTATGGCGTGTTGTCATAGAGAGTTGGGCTACATAGTCTTGTCATCCTTGTCTACTCTCCAAGGGTTGAGGGTCTCTACAGCTGGTTCTTACCCTTTGGCGTGGGGTACAGAAAGTAGGAAGTCAAAGCAAAAATAAAATCTCATAAAAGGGGGCTGATGAAATAAACGGAAAATAAATAATGAGCTACTGAAGGAATGAGAAGTGGCCTAACAGGACAGCGGTGTTATCTGAGAGGGTGTCAGATACTATCCACAGCACAATGCCACCATCACCCCTCCTACCTTCCCCTCTCCCCCGAGTGACATTCTGAGTCATTATTAGAGTGTTATGCACCCATTCTCTTTGCCACGTGATTTTGTCAATCAAGCATGTGACTACACTTTAACCAATGCAGTATTTCAGGTCATTGTACAGGGTAGAAAAATGTCTATTCATGATAAGGCTTAGCCCCAACCCTGTGATTTTTCCGCCAGCAGTACTAGCTTCCTGGACCCTTCCTTACTCCAGAGAGAGATACATAAGGTTCAGTTATCTTTCTGGGAGTCCAGATGATCCATCTGAGGACAGACATAAACACAGCCAATTTGAAGGCAGTAATAGATTTTAAGTTTTCATTGTAAGTAGCTGAGACACCCAGCAAACACTGTGTCACACATTCTTTTTTTTTTGTACACTCAGTTCATTTTTATTAAATAAAAGTTAAATAAAAGTTATTTATTAAATAAAAGTTAGCAGTGAACTCATTGCTCTTAGAGTTACAGCAGCCTTGAGAACATGTATCTACAGAGACAGTGGCTAGGGTAAATAATTATTTTATTTCAGGTCCTCTTTTCCTTTTTCTTTTTTCTTTTTTTTTTTTTTTCAATGCAGTTTATTCAGGAACCTTGAACAATCATCTGACCCTGGGGAAAGCCGCCAGCCCACAGCTTAAATAGCCTCTGGGTAGCCAACCCCAGACACATTCTTTTTACCCCACTGTATCCATTTCCCACAGGAAGTCTTGGTGACTTTAAAAAAGTGACATTATATACTTATACTACCATTGATAACTGTGTCATATTTAAAATTAATCTGAAATTCTTAACATAACTACAAAGCTCTGCCTACCTCTCTGCTCAGCATGTTTTAAGTACATTGGCCTTATTTTGTTTTCTGTTCTTTGAATAGTGCAAAGCTTAATCTCGTTTTAAAGCCTGCACACTTGTGATTCTTTGCTTTCTGGGCTATCCTGGACATTAGGTCTATATCATGTACTGTGATAACCACTGTTCACGTGTGACTACTTTAAGTTAATTATGATTGAGTAATATTCAAGATTTAGTTGTAGTAATCAAATTCCAAATGCTTAGTAAATACATACAGTTAGTGGCTCCTATAATAGCACGATGTTAAATTGTATCTCCCAGCCTTAGAGAGGGTTCCATCCATCACAGTGCTGTGATGGCTAATCTGACTGTCAAGTTGATAGGATCTAGAATTGCTTAGGAGACAAGTGTCTGGATATATCAGTGATGGATTTCCTAGATTATGCTGAGGTGGGAAGACCCATCTTACCTATGGGCATCACAATCCCATGGGCTGGGGCTCTGGATGAGGTAAAGAGGAGAAAGCAAGCTGACCATCAGCACTCACCACCCCCCTCTCTCCTTCCTGGCTGAGGATGCAGTGTGACCAGTCACCTCACATTCCTGCTGCCTTGACTCCCTCCACGATGGCCTGAGCCCTCAAATAATGGGCTACATTATTTTTTGATGGCTGTTTTTTTACAGCAGCCAAGAAAGTACAAACACAAAGACTCAGTTACAGTACCTCCTCGTCACAGAAGTTGTACAGTGACCATGATTCTAATATCTCTCTGAACGAATCCACCTGTCTTTCTTAGAGCTTCCCAACTTCCTTCTTTTGTTGCTGTTTAACCCTGCTCTTCCTCCTTGGGCACAGAGAAGCTTTCATTCCTGCCCCAAGCCACAGGAGATCGAGGCAAATACAAGAACCAATCACCTACAGCTCCTGCTCTGCCTGTGTCTCCCTTGGCTGCCTCTGCAGCATTTAAGAAGTATTTAAATGTATCATTTCTTTTTGTTCTGCAGTGCCCACCCTAAGAGCATTTGGGGTTTTGGTGGGTTTTCTTCTGTATTCCTATGGCTAATGCAGAGCAAGTGCTCAGTAAACACTGGTGAACAGAGTAAGTGGGTGGAGTATTATCAGGTGAGGAAACGGACTCTATCTGGGAAGGCAGTCACAGGAAGACAAGTGATCTGATGAGTGGCTCAGAGATATGCTGTGACAATACTGGGGGCACACTTGTCTGGAGCATGGAGAGAGCAGAGCTATAAGTCTTAAGCACACACACACACACAGATAGCTAGCTAGATAGCTAGATAGACAGATAGAGATATTTACTAGAGAGAGGCCTGGATTGTGGGTTGAATTCTATTACAATACAAGATGGGAAGTCTTCAATGTAATTTTTTTGGATAGAGAGGGTCCAACACTAGAAACAGCAGAAAAGAATTTCTTTGCCACCATGTCAGTAGAAGACGGAAGCTGTAACCTCAGTAGCAGAGGAAGGGAAATGAGGACCAAAGATCAGAAGAACTGCAGAACCAACCTGTGGTGCATGTGAGGTGGAGGTCTGGGAGACCTGAGACACTGTGAGACACTGGTGGGCAGAGCATGAGTGATGTCACAGCAGTAAAGGGCAGAGAGGGCAGGGCAGTTGCCACCACCTGCTTCTGGATCTAAGTATATAAGTTCTTGTTCTGGATACTCCATGTAGAGTACAGAATGCTGGACAGTAGGGAGACATTGGTGAGGAAAACAGCATAAATTTCTGGGTGAAACACCAATAGTGAGGTTAAACCAAGCCAGGCCTGTGATGTCAGTGTCCCTGGTTGGGGTGTGAAGACCTCAATACACTATAGACTACAAGAAACACTGATGGAAGACTGGGTTTTGCCACTGAGAAATCCAAACATAAGCCAAGAAGAATGGATTCATTAGACCAGTCAGAGTAGAAGCCACATCCAAAGGCACTGAGAGTCATCTTGGAGGAAGGAAGAAACAGAAGGACAACTTTCATTAAGCAGTTTTCCTGAACTTGTGACTTGCTTGGATTCTAGAGGACCCTTACGCCTTTATAAGCTTCCATTCATCTACCTTCCACCCCCGTGATGATTCTTCTTGCATGAGTGAGGAGTTGGCAGAGAATAGAGAGTTGGGGGGGGTCCCATTCTTTGCCCTCTAGGAGGCTGCAACATGGGAGAAGTGAGGGATGGGGGAATGTTTCCTGTTTGCCCAGACTTTGCTCCAATTAACCACATCAGTTAACCAATGGCATCCAGCAGAGAGTGAAGGTGAAGTTCTTCAAAATAAGATTAAAAGATATTTTTTGAATTTCTGTGTGTATATTGTCTATCTCCCTTAATAGAATAGCTGGTTTATAGAGACCAGGACCAGACTGTCATTCTCCAGTCTCTCTGTGACCAGTCAAGTGTTGACTACATGGTGGCTGTTGCTTTTATCAATGGGTTACTGTTGCAAAGCAAGGCAGCCCTATTGTATAACATGCAATAATATGTAACCCTTGCAATACTGGCTTGTTCACAGGTCACTGAGGTATGACCCCTCTGTGACTGGAGCACACTGAGTTTTGTAAGCCACCAGTGACACCTGTTCGTTCTTTCTCCCAGGACCAACAGGCTCTCCAGGCATGTTCTGCCATGGGTCTCTCTTGAAACAGGTCTATGAATAGCCAACTTTCTAGAGTGAGTCACATGAGCAGACACAACATGAATGGATCAGGGAGTTAAAGGAGAGAGATAAAGCATTGCCTGACAATGATAATGTTACCCACTACTAAGCTCATAAAAACTAATGACTTCGTGGATGTCCGGCACTACATCAGCTGGCCTTTGTAGCCGCATCTCTTTTCAGCCATGAGAATCCCACACTTGAGAATGACTGCACTTCATCAGTTCATGACTTCCTGTGAAAGAGAACCATGCCTCCCTTCCCTTGGATAAATACCAGCTTAGGATCCCAATCTGTTTAGCCCAGGTTAAAGCCTCCTTCCTGTGATCCTGCCTCTCCCTGGCCTCCCTTCTTCAGGCCCAGGAGAGATTTCATTCCTGCCAAAAAACTAAAGGAGATAGAACCAATTAGAAGATGGGACCATCTGGTGGTGTGGGCTCATCAGGTCGGTAGCCAAGATTCCCACTGGGACTATGAGCGTGCTTGTGCACACTAGGCTGAGTGAGCAGTGTAGGGGCTGTCCTGTCGCTGGGAAAGTGTACGGATGACAGTTTCCTTAGACCTACCACACTTCAGAGAGTAGCCTCAGGGGATACCGGTGCAAGTGGACAGCAGTGGTCCAACTGTTCCGGGGGCACTGGTCTGCTCCTGGCTGGGCAGGCATTATAAAAAATACTGCATAGCTCTGGATAATGTGTCAGTCTCAATTTCAAACCTTCTTGTCACTCTGACCTCTGATCTTCTCTTCTCTTTTGGAGACCCTTCCAGGTCAGCACATGAACCCTAGACTACAGTGGTTGGGCTCCCTCTTGTTTCTGAATTTTCCCTCCTACAGAGATGTGCAGTCAGAAGACATTTGTCTCTTTTTGCTCTTGAGCATCTGATCCCCATTCTGTAGGTGATAACACACTGGTTTCTTCTGGGAAATTGATTCTTCCCAAAGTTCATGACCATTGGGCAGGCTGATTTAATAAGAGCAGGTGTATTTGGGGTTGTATGGCTGTGGACAAGGCTGCTTCAAGTCTGTGACCATTTGTTGACTCACTCTCCAAGCTTTAGAAAACGATCATTTGACTACACTAGGGCAGTCACAAAACCTTAACACCCTGGCCACTTCACATGTTCTAAAATGAGCATGTGTACAAAATTTTGTTCAGTGACGCCAGGGCCAGGATTTTGCACTGTTGATGAAAAAAGGAAGTTTCTCCTTCACTGGACTTTGAGGGCCAGTGAGGGGTGGCAGTGTTGTTGGGCTGATATCTGTCAACCCATTTCTGACTACAAAGCCTAAAGATCCAGAGGACATGTCTCTGTCTTAATGCCAATTCAAGTCCTTGAATCAAGAGACAAACTGAAACAAAAACTATTCATATAACTGAGTTTTTGTCGCTATGAAGGCTTGACTATCCCCTTCACAAACAGGGTTGGCCTTTGTCCCTACGAACAAGGGTTTTCTTAAGTCCACTCCTACGGACTGAACAACATGAGAGGAGTTCTGGGTTAGTGGCGCTAACATATTGGGGCTGAGATAAACTTAGCCTTGTGATTTCAATTTCTCCCATCCTGAAAAGAGATCCATTCATAGATAATGACCACCCTCATAGGAAGGCATTAAAGATTAATTAGTCACATTGTATTCACGGTATGTTTATGTTAATGGATAAGAAGCCTGGGTAATTACATCACCCTGCCTTTGCTCAGCACTTCTGATTTCTCAAAGCCCTTTCAGATGAGTAATGGCAGTGGCTTGCTCTAATGACCACAGACTCTCCTTTTAATACCCCAATACTGTACATCTGCAAAAGAACTAGACACAGAAGATCATTTTGCAATTACTTGTCAGCACCAGCATCCAACAAGGTACCAAAACCCTGCTATACTAATTATTACATTTAAGCCAGTTGCAAATAGTTCCATTGACTTTATTGCTCATAAAATCAGATTAAAAGTTTTAAAAATAAGGCTGGTAAGTTTTAAAAATATGGCTCAGAGGCTAAAGGCTCTTGCTGCCATGTCTAACTGCCTGAGTTTGATCCTCAGGATCCACAAAATGGAAGGAGATAATGAAGTTCTGGGGGTTGTCCTCTGGCACATATGCACACACAAGGAAAGTAAGTAACTGTAATTTAAAAACATTAAACAAAAGAAATATTAAACAAAGCACCTTTTGTTTAAAAAGAATTTTTTATCTTTTTTATTTTTTATTAATTACAGTTTATTCACTTTGTATCTCCCCATAAGCCCCTTCCTCCTCCCATCCCAGCCCTATCCTCCCTCCCCCTTCTTCTCCCTTGCCCCTCCCAAGTCCACTGATAGGGGAGGTCCTCCTCTCCTTCCTTCTGATCTTAGTCTATCAGATCCCATCAGGAATGGCTACATTGTCATCTTCTGTGGCCTGGTAGGGCTGCTCCCCCTTTAGGGGGAGGTGATCAAAGAACAGGCCTTTTTTTAAAGATTTTAAGATAATCATCACATGTTGTTCTTAAGAAGACAAAAAAGGCTAGTTGGACAAGGTAGCACACACCTGTAATCCCAGCACCAAGGAGGCAGAGGCAGGTGGATCTCTGTGAGATTGAGGCAAGCCTGGTTTACAAAGTGAGTCCAAGTCAGCCAAGGCTACACAGATAAACCCTGTCTCAAAATAACAAAAACAAAACAAAAAAACCAAAAAAAGACAAAAGGGTTATAAACTTGACACCCAATAGAAGGAGACAGTGTATGTAAGGCAGGCTACCGTTGTATAGGATTGTTTAGGAGGCTATAAGAATGAGTATATAAATGTCAGAAGTAGCATAACTGCTACAGTAAGTACAAAAACTAGGTTATAAAGCAGCAAAACACCTAGCATGTCTCAGCTGATACATTCACAAACAAGATAGAAAAATTTATCTTTTGTATTATAATTACACAAAATTTAATTTTGAGCAGTGTGTCTGTTCCCATGGATTTCAGTAAAATGCAGTACTTGAAGTACATAAAAATAAAAGGCAATTTTAGAAAATCACTTTCATCCTAAAAATTCTATTTGAAGAGGACTCTAGAAAGTGCCTCTCCATCGGGTATCAATTTCATTACCCTCAACCTGCCTCATTTATATTGGTTTTGCCTGCATCCTCTGAGTCTTGGATATCCAATGGTCTTGGGTTTTCCTGCGCTTTGAGCATGACTGGCTAGGACGTACCAAAGAGCAACCAAGAGGGCTAAGGATATTGGAAAGAAATGTCTAGTAACCTGAGCACCCAGTGTCCCTTAATCAAGCTAGCAGGAAGTAATCAAGCTACTTAAATGCACAGGGCCATGTGACCAGACCACGTGCGTTGATGCTGGTGATGAGGGCTGCCATCATGCCTTGGAATACTGCAGGCATACCACAGGATGAGGAGAGCCCACCTAGCGCACGGATGTCTAGGAACCAAACTGGGACTACTCAGGGTTCTGCATCCCAACAGAGAGTTGCTTTCTTATCTCAGAAGAAGGGAAGTCTACCCCATGGCCCTGGAGTGGAAAGGAGGCATGAATCCCACTGACATGTAGTCATCCCCATGATAACTGTGTGTGGTTGGTGCTATCTTCACACTCTTTTGAATGAAGCTGAGGTTCCGAAAAGGAGCATCAACACCTACAGAAGATAGAGCTCACACATCTGCAGCCAAATCGAGCTTTCGGTGGGTAAGAGTGCTCGCTGCACAATCATGATCTGAATATAGAACCTAGTACCCATTGGGCATGGCCATACATCAGCCTGTAACTCCAGTGCCGGGGGAGACAGACACAGGGGGAGAGCTGGACCATCAGCCTAGTTTAAGATTCGGTGAGAGGCCCAGCCTCAAAGGAATAAGATGAAGAATGATAGAGAAGGATTTCCAACATCCTTCTCTCTTCTCTTCTGATGGGCATACATATGTGTGCACCTGAGCTTGCATGCATGTGCACACACACACACACACACACACACACACACACACACACACACACGCTCACACATACCGGCACAAACATATATGGCTGCACACACGTACATGTGCAAAACAAGACAAATGAGCCTGATGTCTCATTCACAGCCTTCATAATCATCTACAGTGGTAGGAATGACTCACACCTGGCTTTCACCTCATCACTTTTCAGCCACACATCATAACCACATGGGATTTGAAACTCTCAGAACTCAATAGAATCAGGGTGCACATCCTCTCTCCCTCCCCACAGCCACAGGCAGCCTTGCTCTCTTCACTGCCATTCATTCATTCATTCATTCATTCATTCATTCATCCATCTAGCTAGCACCACTACACACTGCTCTATGGTGACGATAATGAGAAACTGAAGGAACCAAAGTCATGGACCTCTAACTATTCCTCCCAGCATGCAGTGAAGGCAAAAACTAGGTGACTAAGGGGGGTGGAATGATTTGGGCATTGAGTGGAAGGTATTTGGGACTGAGATGCAGAGAAGAGGGTGGATCAAGAAGGCAAAGAATGCTCACAGGTATAGACAGAGCTCGAGCTGACTAGGAAAGAATAACTTCTTTCTTCCCTCCCTCTTTCCCTTCCTCCCCTCCCCATTTTCTTCCTCTTTTTTCCCTCTCTAGTTTATTCCTCCCTCCCTCCTTCCCTCTCTCCCTCTCTTCTTCCCTCTCTACCTTTCCTTTCTTTCTCCTTTCCCTTCTTTCACAGGATTTTTCTTTTTATCCCAGGCTAGCTTCTAACTCACCATGTGGCAGATAGAGCCTCAAAATAACGGATATTCTCCTGTCTTAGTCTACTAACTGCTGTGATAATGGACATGAACTAGCATACCTGAAAGAAGGGCAGACCACTGAGCGGGGAGTATGGGAGGGGCAGTGTGTAGGTACAGGGGAAGGATTGGGGGTTGGAGGACCACCATCACATCATATGAACAAAGCGATTCAGTGCACTGTCTAGCTTCTGAGCTAGGAGATTGGCATGATTTCCTGCTATGCACAGGATCTCCAGAATTCTATACCCTGCCTGGATTAGCCGGAAGCTTTCACAGATACTCAGCTATGGGCTCATGGAGCCACATGGGACCGCAACTCATCCATGCACCATCAGATTCCATTCCTCCTAGCATCTCTTGCCCTGTTTCTTGCCTACCTTCACAACATATTGGATATAGGAGGAATGGAGCAGAGAAGACCATTGCACTTTACCCTGAAATCTGCAGGCTGCTGAGTGGCAAAAAGCCATCTCCCAGCTGCTCAGTGCTCTTCACTGTAGGGAGGGAGACACCAGGACCAGTGCCTGGCTCCCTTTAGGGAAACCAAAGTCTGAACAAGCATTTCTTTGCTTACAACTCTCAGGTGTCTTTTTGTGGCTTAGAATGCATAACAATCTGGCTCCAGCCACACACATTCCCAACAGGTGCCTGCCTAGACTACAGCCACCATTCTCCACTCATTTTTGCCAGTATACCATCCCAAGCTCCTGTCATCAGCTCTGACCCCTAAGCTATGTCCCTGCATAGAGCTGGTTCCTACATTATGTGCTTTCCCAGAGACCTGTTCCTTCAGCACATTTCTGGTGTGATTTCTTTATTTGACTCATCTGCTATTGTTCCTGGCCAGGACACACCATGATCTCAGGGCTGTTTTCTGATTGTCGTAACAGTAAGCACTCCTGAAATACCCCTGAACTCCTGAGTGAACAGGTCTGTGTTTACATACAGCATATGGCTATTTCACATTGGGATGGGGTACTGTTTCCTTTGGGTTGGTTTAAGGACCCCTCACCACCTAAAGGCCACGTGCACTCAGCATAAAATCCATGGGTTGGGGGGAGATGCACAGATGATTAAGAGCTGGCCTTACAAACATGAAGACCTGGGCTCAACCCCCAGTTTCCACGTAAATCACAAATGATGGTGCATGTTTTCAAACTCATAACTGGAGAGACAGAGGCAGGCAGATCCCTGGGGCTCTCTAGGCAGCCATCCTATCCTAGTAAAATCAATGAGCCTCAGATCTCACCAAAAGACTTATCTTAGAAAACAAACAAACAAACAAACAAGCAAACAAGATGGATGCCTTCTGAGGAACAACACCAAAGATTGACCTTTGACTCCATGTGCATGCACAACATATATATACACGGATCTCCTCACAGATATGTGCACTTGCATACACACAAGCATGCACCCTCACTCACAATGAAAGGCAGAGGGATGCTACGGAGATGCTTGAACACTCCCGAGACTAGCATCTGAGTAAGAAGATAGCCTGTTATTTTGGTCTAGGACTTCACATCTGAACCTGGAGAATCCAATCTCCTTTCATCGTACAACACACGATACATATACCAAATGTTTTCAGCTGACCTTCCTTTTGGGTTTCTGCTTTAATCTTGCTTGATGAAACCTAGATGGCTCCAGCGGGAAGTTTACTTACAACAGGTGGGGAGTTCAGAAATTCTCTCTTCTGAACATGCATAACAAAGAGAAAAGGAGGAGAGGGAATGAGAAAAGAAGAGGGCAGGGGAGAGAAGAGAGGAAGGGGAGAGAGGTGAAAAGAGAGAGGAGAGAGAGAGAGAATCCTTTTTTCACCTCTTTGTTCAAGCCTATTTGCTTTTCAAGACCCCAAGCCCCTTAAGCGGAGAATCCATACAATTCCTAGTGCTCAGTTCCTATTGCAAAGCCCTGGATGGCAAATGGATTTCATCTCTTGAGTCAACTCTGACCAATTTGCAGTAGCTGCGTAGAATGCTGAAGTGAGAGGGAGTCTGAGGTCATGCTGGAAAGAGTGTGAATAGCAGCTGCTGTCTCTGTGGTGTGGAAGGGGCATGGTGGGACACCCACGACAGCGAAAGTGGTGATGGATGCTTTGAGCGTGTCTGAGCGCATCTGTGAATGCCATCAGTTTCCCCAACAGCTCATGTAACTACTTTGCCAAGAAGACAGCAGCCATCTCCTTTATCTCAATAGAGGTCTTTCCCCAGAGGGAGAGGTGTGTATCAAAAAGCCTCTGTTCAGAGAGAAAACCGAGACATCAGTGTCAACATCTGTGCTTCTTATGGGGAGAACATGGATGAAGATTCAGGAGCCTAAGCACGTTGTCATATCAACCAAAGAGCTGCAGGTATTGGCTGTCAGCCCAGGGCATGATGTGGGTGTGCTGGCTGAGCAGTGTAGCTGTTTCCTCTGAATTGAGACAGTCTCTTCTGGACGGAGACGAGATGCTCGTAAGACAGGAAACATCGGAGGCTTCAAAAGTTCAGGAAACTCCTGATACTAATGAAAGTCTGCAGGCCGGCTTCTCAAGGCCATCAAAGCAGCAAGCACTTGCTTGCTGGGGAAAGGAGACTCCACTACCAGTCAAGTTGCTTACAGACAGAGCCTAGCTGGAGCTTGAGGGAGGCAGCTTTCTTGCTGGGGTGGGCCTTTCCGTGTGGCGGCAGCTTTGGGGTCACCTGTGCTCCTTTAAGTAACCCCTCACTCATGCTCCTGTAACACCATCATTCTCAGTGGTCCACTAAGCTAGACTGAGTTAGGATCATCACACTGGTCTGTCCCTGGGCCCTATCTGGGGGTAAAGTTCTTCCATGTTGCTCCAGGAAAAGTCACAGCACGGAATTCAAAAGCTCCACTCTCCAGCTCAGGAAATGGGCACATAGCACGTGGTTAAGGTGGAGGGAGGACACTGACAACTGTGAATTTCTCCTCCACCGAACATCTCCCTGCCTCTTCACTGCTAACGTCTTCCCCACATCCCAACACGCACCTGCGCCTCCCTCTCCTGAAGTCTTGCCGTCCACAGCCAGTGTCTGCCTTATTTTATCCTGAATCAGACTCCAAGGCACATGTGGAGTCTCCACAAATCGCCTTCAGAGACTAATTTAGGCTCTTTTTTTTTTTGCATATTTGCAAACAAATTTCCATTATTTTCTGTAGCAGCATCTATACAATGGGGTTGTTATACCTAAGGCAACACCTAGGATGTAGGTATCAGTGGCAGGAAAGCCTTTGCTCACCCTGTCTCTAGCTACATTCCTCGTTTCTATGTTAAGACTGATTCTTTTTTTTTCTTTTTCTCTTTCTTTCTTGTGTCTTTTTTTTTTAAAGCAATATGCAGGTTTTACACATTTTTTTTTGTGTCCTTACTATTTCTTACAAAGTGAATGATAGATGTTAGAATAAAATAACACAATACTGGAAGTTAAAAGGCAGTTTGAGCCCTGGCCTGTGCAGACCCAGCCAAGCAAGATCATCTGATTATAGCAGCCACATGAAGAGCAGGACATGGAGCTTGGCTAAACCTGGAAGCTTATGCTTTATATTTAAAAACAACAACAACAACAACAACAATTCTCCATTCTAAACAGTACAGGGAGAATATAATGTGTGCCCAACATTGCTTAGCACTTTAACTTTTCCCCAAAGATAACAGAAGTGCTGAATTTTGTCTACCTTCTGAAAATCATCCTGAGGGGTGAACAACATAAAATTATGGACTCTGTGTTCGAAGCTTTGAGATGATACATGACGTTATACAGCACCTAAGAGGCCTTTGCCTGTTGCCAGCACCCAAAGCCTTGTTAGAACACCCTTGAGAATCCCAAGTGGACCTACCACAGGAGTCCCCCATAGCACCTGGCTCTAGCAGGCCACTGTCATCTTTAAGTTGTGTGGGTGAGCCCTTTCTCTTGGGGACTATGCTAGGGATGTTTTTGTGTGAACTCGGCACCACTGTGTGCTCAAGTACGTGCTCTCTGGAGAGCAATTCACACTCTAGCAGTGGATAGATGCACCACACAGGAAGTGATGCTTGAGGAGTCCATGTGGCTTGCAAGGGAAATGCCTCCTGCAGCCAGTGGGGAAAGACAGAGATCTGGACCAGTCAGGGGAGGACTCATTCCGATGGTCACTACCCATCCCTTTTCTATTAATCAGGGCCATATAGACTTGGGGCTTAATGTTGCTTCATCTTTCAATAACATTTTAAAAGTTTTATTAGATATATTAATTATATATAATAATGATCTCGTCATGTCATTTTCACACATGTATGTAATGTATATTGACTACAGTCACCTCTTAACCCTTTCTCAAATCTTCTCCACTCACGCCAATTCCCTTCCACTTCCTTTTCTACTTTCTGGTTTTTGTTTTTATTTTTGATGCTTCAAAGAGTTTCATAGGGGCTGCTTACAGAAACACGGGTAAGGGACTATGTACAGGGTCCTGGGCACCTTGCCAGTGGCTATGCCTCTGAAGGAAATGTCTTGTCTTCCCCAAACTAGCCATTAGCTGCACATAAATCTTCAGGGAGGGGCAAGGTCCCTCCTCCGTGACAGGAGGCTGATGGATTCAATATTGTGCAGATCTTGCTCTGCCTTTTACATTTTTAAAAAGTTGAAACATCCAAATTTTAATATGAAATTTCATCTTTTTGAAGGCTGGTCTCTGTTCTGTTCTGAAAAATGGCCCATGGGTGGTCATTTAGTGACCCCATTCACAGCACATGAGCTACACGGAATTGAGAAGCCCGTGCAGAAAAGTACAGGAAGGGAAGTTTGTAATGTGTTCCCTCTACATCTGCTATTTTCTCTGCCCATAAAGTGCCACCCTCTACTCTTTCTGCCCTCCCTCCTTCTCTACCACACTCTCCGAGACAGGCCGACCCTGGGCCTCCCTGGGCCCCTAACACTCCTTAGAAATCTCTGCAAAGGCACGTGCAACATTACATTTTAATTTTCTCTTACAGGACAGTGTGCCTCGCTGGGGATAAAGTCCTCCAGGGCAGAGAACGTGTCTTAGCTTTGTCTGCATTTCTGGTACTTAACGTTAGGCCTGGGCTTGGTTAAGGGCTCAGAAATGCTTACTGGAGAAATGGAAGACTTTTGAGATAAAAGACTTGCTTAAGCTGTGGTGCCCATACTAAGCAGCGCAGAGACTTCTGGGTCTGCTCTTGACTGTTCTGATTCTGAGGAAGAGAAGTCACTGCTGAGCCTTGCTTTAAACCAGCTCTCTAGGCAATTGCTATGTTCACTGAAGTCCAGGAACCTCTCAGCTAACTTATATGATGCACAAGGCTGGGTCTTTGCTTTTGGTTTTATTCTTTTGGCCCTTACAGTCCTAAAATCTGGCACAAGGTTTGGTATGATGTGGGAATTGTGTGTGTGTGTGCGCGTGCGTATTACAAAGGAATGAATTTTTCATTCATTCCTAATGAAGGAAGGAGTGAGTAAAGGGGTAAGATGAGCTTGTAATGGGGCTCCTCAGACTGCTGATTAACTGGAGCCTCACTTAGCATGTCACTTGTCACTAATCTACTGTTACCATATAAAGGCATGAACACTGGTGGCTAGGCAGCCAGTATCTTTGTGGATAGCTTCACCTGCTTAATGGAGAGCCAGCCCTACTCTGTCTTTGTAGATTTTGAAGGAGACATTTGGATTGATTATCTCTTCGCTGCCCTGTAAATAATGGCTGGTGAGGAGTGTCCTCCCAAAGGTGGCACTCTCACTTTGGCAGCAGTAGTCAGGATGTCTGTGTCCTCATGTCTGTCTCCCCTGCGTTCCATGCCCTGTATTCACCGCTCTCCCCTTAGATTGCCTGTTGCTGAAACTTCTAGCAGGAACAGTTAATGCATGTCCTCTCCCTTCCTCTCTCCACCCTCTGGTGGAGGGATAATGAATAGCAAAATACATCGCAACACAAAATTGAATGATCAAATTGAAATGATAAATGCTTGCTCATTTTCTGAAGTCAAAACGGAATGGGGCATTAATTCGAGGTAACTGCTACTTTGTATTTCAAAGAAATACACACAGAAGCTGGCTCTAAATGACGTGCTTTACTTAGCTGTTCATGTGTGATAAATTAACCCCTTCTGCCCAGAACAACTCTCTCTCCTTGATGGTTTTACTCAGTTCAAACTGGGAGAGATATACAGATTCCCATACACAAACATAGACACAAAGCATTCCACAGCCTTCTGTAAAAGTAGCAGACAGTAGTTGCAATGCCATCACTCCCCCAAACCTTCCCCATTCCTTTAGATCTTGGGACAAAAGAGCAAAAACTGAAGGTCTGAGCATAAATGGCTTCATTGCTTCTCGGAAAGCCTCCCAAAGTTCCCTTTGGGGTGGGTGTAATCTGATTAAGAGCCAATGTTTTAACCTCCTTGTTTCCAATGTCCACCTTGGTGCACAGCCTAAAGAAACACTGAAAGAACAACCATACTCACAGAGCATAAATGAGTAACAACCTGTGTGCTAGCCTATGGCAGACTTCAAGTTCAAACCCTCTGATCCACTGCCCATAATGGGCAGCCCTGCCTTTGTCAGGTTTCTGCCTCCCTGATAAACAGCCAACACCTCTGTGCAAGATCAGGTCTTAGGTTATGAAGATAACAGACCAGAAACACCATCTCTTGCCTTTGAACATTTCTTTCTCATTGTGTCCTCATTATCTTGTCTCAGTGCTCAGCATCTTGACAGTAGGGAGGCAGTTATCATATCTTTCCAGCAAGTTCTGATACAGACAGTTCTCAGCCCTGTGAGTTGAGACTACATGTGCCAGCCATTTATTCTTATTGATTCCCTTATCCTCTTTGTTGGGCAGTGAGCACCTTTGAGAGTTTGATCAAATCAATGAAATTGGGGCTTCCTGTGTGTCTGTCTGTGTGTGTGTGTGTGTCCTGGTACCAATGGAGGCTGGAGGAAGGTGTCATATCCCATACAGCTGCCCATTACAGGTGGTTTGGGGATTGGGGAACTGAATTTGGGTCTTCCACTAGAGCCATTCATGCTCTTAACTTCTGAGCCATCTCTCCACGCCTGAAGGCATCTTCACAGTTGCACATGCATGTAAAAGATTTGGGTGGTATAAACACACTGATGTCCCACTAAAACCCTTCCATCTTAGAGCTGTGTGGAAAAGAACAAGAGGTTATCCAATAGCTAAACACCTGTTCTGCATTGCTCTCACTTTCTTGCTGGGATGTTTTCACAGACCCACAACCTAAAGATGCAGGGCTAGCTCTTTCCTTCCATGGAGTGAGTGTGATTGTTGATTGTGACAACAAGTTGACTGGTTTAAATGCTCCTGAGCACATTAGTGAGGCACACTGAGTGAGGAGTAACTCAGACATAACATTCAGAATAGCTGAGTAGGAAGAGCCACCCCGAATGCAGGAGGCGCTATCCATGACCTGGGGTAGCAGGCTGAATAAAAAGGGAAAAGGAGAAAATTGGTAGAACCCAGCAGCCTCTTTCCTCTGCTTCATGAGCTACTCAGATGTGAACAAAGGACCCTAGGTCCTGCCACCCAGTCTTCCCCATTACGACGGACAAACTGTGTCCTCAAGCTGTGAGTCAGCGTCAGCCCTTCCCACAGCAAGCTGCTCCCTGCTAGGTATTTGGTCAACCGACTAATGTTGCAAGTAATACGCCAGACAAGCTCTTCAACCCTGGCTGTACCAGAATGCAGAATAGTGACTATTTTAACCATTGGACTACTCCTGTGCAAGGTCACAGATGCAGCTTGAAATTGGAGTTTATCACTTTCGGGGGGCGGTATGAGGCCACTGCCTCATCCGAACACCCTCTCTGACTTTAGGCATTACAGATAAGGTACCCTAAAGATAGATGGATCTATCTATTTGTCATAGTGAGCAGAAATATGGGCTTGAGGGTGGAAGGGGGTCACAAGACCTGTGTCGACTTCTCCACTGACCTTGTGAAGGTTACATAGCCGCCCCATCTCAGGCTCCTGTCTCAAAGAGACGACAACAGTTCTCTGCAAAGCTCCATCAAGGAGTAAAACAGACAATTCCCCAAAGCAGCCAGTTCCACATAGTCTGTAGCCAACGATTAATGGATAAGAGCAAAGACCACCGCCCATACCCATGATGCATTTACCAAAACCCTCTGGTGAACAGTAATTCCTGGAACTCGTATCACCATTTTCCTGGGTGTGATCTTAGAGGCAGAGAAAATTCTGAGTTCTTATTTGCACACTTCAAAATCTCACCAGCAGCAATCACTGAGAGGCCCCCATAAGGGAATGTGGGAGAGAAAGATGAAAGACAATGTCTTCCACCATCTGTAGGTCAGCAGAGGTCATGAAGCCAGTGGAGGTTCACAAAACATGCAGTGCCAACTCAGTCCACTATGGGGTCTGTAACTGTTTCCCCTCGGTCTAGAGGCTCACACTTTCTTGCTGCGCATTCCCACCAGAGCTTAATCCCTAGAGGGACAGTGTCTCTACTGATTGATTTTTAGGCTTTCCTCTGACACAGAGGGATAGCTATACATTCCCCTCTGCCCAGATTTCCTTGTTAGGCTTCTGTTGTTAGAGGCGTTTGCTCACCACATTTTTAATGTTGCCACTCCAGGTGTTCCCACTGTAGCTCCCCCTCATCATCCTGCAGGTGACCTGCATTCTGCTTTATGCTCCGGAGTCATCGCTAAAACTGTGTAGTCATCTTAGATGTTTCTCTTTTTAACCCGCAGCACATCACACCTCTTTGGAAGCCGCCTAGCCACCACATTCCAATAATGCCTATTCGCTTTGCCAAGATAGGACACACTTCAAATTCACCTGTGATTATCAAGACGTGGGCACACCTTTGTTCTCCTCCCCGGTAGGCAGGAAACGGCTGAGGCATTTCAACCACCTGGTCCTCAAGTCACACCCCTTCCTTCTCCCTCTCGCTGGTTGCCTAGTTGTGAAAGTGCTCAGTCGAGAGGCCCCACCAGGCTGAAGTAAGCCAGAGGCAGTCAACCCAAGACCCCACCAGGCTGGCATTTAAAACTCGCTGACAGTGAAAAAGCACACCCATTCTATGAAGCGCAGCAGGCTCTGAAATATAGACTGTGGGACTCACTTAAAAGGCTCTGGAAATTTCCCTTGAAGGGCCTTCTCTCACGAAGACAAATGACGACTGGAGTCATCTTTGCAACAACAACACCTACCCACGGGCCCTCCCATCACGGGTCCAGCTCAGAAAGACATGTCAGAAATAGCAGCCGTTACTTACATCGGTAAGTCATCTCAAAGCTGTCACTGATGTTCACAATATCGATCTGGGGAAGCAGCTTGGGGGGCTCCGTGAGTTGTGACAAAGCGAACCTAAAAGCCGCATGTTCCTGCGATTGCTGGTTTGGAAATAACCCCCCTGTGAGGAGAGAAAAGGCGGTGGAGTAAGATAGGGGGTAGAGATGGGTCTCATTGCTCAGCAGCCCATCCCTGGGAGGTCAGTTCTCTCCCATGCAAACCCAGAGCTGTGGTCATAGCTCTCACTGGTGAGGACTCCAAACAGTCTCAACTGGATGTCAAGTCTTAAACTCCATAAACTGGCTTTTATGTCAGGCACCCCCACTCTGCCCCAACATTTGACTGTGGGCCCCTTGGCTCAGCAAAGGGCAAAGGACACAAGAGACCTCTAGAATTTCACTTCTTTCTTTCTCATTTTTTACAAGATCTCCAGTAGCTTCTGTTTACACACACATACACACACACACACACACACACACACACACATGCACACGAAGATCCTCCCTGTATGTACTTTTGCTTTTCTTATCCAGACCCCATTTCTCATTCACAGAGCCTTCAGGTACCAGGAAGTGTTGCAAAGTGACAGATATAGAGGCCTGGGACCATTCAGGCTTTTCTACCACTGCAACTGCTTGTTTCAGACTTGGCCAGATTTGCAAGCAGTGTCGCTTGCCCATTGCCTGCAAGGCTTCTTGTTTATTTTCTCTGAGAACCCTGGTTTTTGTCTCTCATTGCTCTATGTTTTCAGATACCTTAGGAATGGGTGGTTACATAAGGGATCGTCATTGTGCTTTGCAGATGTGGGGGTCTTAAGAGTGCCAAGATGTGCAGACATCTCCTAGTGAAGTGCACGGGGAAGGTACCTGCCAGGGTTCTTGTTGCAAGACACACGAGGACACAGAGCTTTTCTTCGCAGTAGTGTGGATGTGTAACTGAATTGAAATACATCCCTGTAAACTGAAATCAGCTGTTTCTAGGGGCCGAACTACAACAAATCGTGTGCTCAGGAGTTTCCCTCTGATTGGCCAGGAATTCACAGTTCCAGGAATATGTGGATAACTTCCTGTGCCGTGGATACATGTTTGGCTCTAAGGACAAACTATGGACCTCGGGGCTTGTGTTAGAGATCATGTACTGGTGACGACCTCCTGGAAGGGATGATTTCAGCATTTGTTCTACCGGTTGATATGTCTCCCCTGGGTTTAAAAAGAGCAACAGGGACTGAGACTGAACATAAAATATCTGCAGAGATGCATGGGCACACACAGTGCGCCCCCATAAACACCCCAGGCACTTATGCCACAAGGATGCTGCGCACACATAACTGCAGAAGCCAGTCCCCAGTCCCCTTGGTGAAAGATTACAATTGGCAAAGTATAGACAGCCAGGAAGAACAAACAGTGTCATAGGCCAGCACAGGTGACTGCCACACACACTGAACGCCCCATTTTAGCAACCAAAACCAACCAAGCAAACAAGCCAAAAAAATAAAAAATAAAATTTCTCTTGCTTGGGATGCTCCAGTCTCTCCTCCCGGGTGACCACACCCCACACTCCTCTGTCCTGGTTCTCTCTACAGTGAATGGGAGTGAGCAGGTGGGAGGTAGGAGGGAGCAGTTACAGGCTGGGCCACAAGGGAAGTATCTCCCGGAGACAGGAAGTTTGCCTGTAAGGCAGGAGCTCATGCACATGTACACATTTCAGAACACAGCTTAACAGGTGTCAGGAAACAAAGCAAGTTACTCCACGGCCATCCCACTGGTACCAGGAGCCAGGAAGCTGCGGAGGCCCAAGGAGGCTATTAGCAACACATGTGTGCCCATAAGATCCCCGCTGTATGCCCCCAAACACAAAAATTCTCTCCCTCCCTCTTTCTCCCTCTCTCACACACACAAACAGTAGCAGAGATGGAACTCTTCCTAGTAGTGCAGAGGACACAGAAACCCAGCCTGCCAAGACGTCTCAAAGCACAACAGCCTGGTTGACGCTGGGGGACAGACAGTGCTGAGTGGCTGGTCACTCTGACCCTAAACCCTGTTACTGGTGATGATGCTTCATTTGTTTGGCTTTTCCCCCCCATGGTTAAGGGGGCAGCAATACCTGTCTGCTCCTTCCTAGATACAAGTACAGCCACCAGATGAAGGGAAATGAGGACCAGAAAGGCATGCAGCATGTTGAAACCCACCTGCAGGTTGAAAGGATGGAGACCAGGATGGGGACTGCTGCTGGGGGAGTGGGGGTGAGGAAGAAGCCTATACCTGAGTGTGTGCTAGCAGGAGCACTATTGTCAGTGTCTGTGGTCAGAGCTCTAAAGAGAAAGGGGCAAGGATGAGAGAAAAGGCAGGCTAGGAAGTTCCAGGATTAGGGAACAGGGGACACAGCCCAGCATGGCAGATGGCAAAGGAAGACAGCTAGGCTCTGGAGCTCTGGCTACAGAGTGGGGCCTGGGACACCTTCTCAGCAGAGGCAATCAACATAACCACCACCACTCCTTCTCTAAGAGGGGTCCCTAGCCCCTTCCTCAGCCAAGACATAACTGCTACCCCGTCACCCAGGCTGCATGTGCACATTTAATATATAATCTCCACACACATACGCCCACCATACATATTTATATAAATCAACCAGAGCAGGCACCATCCACCTAGCAAGAGTTAACTCCTTAAGCACTCTGAACCCTGTGTCAAGCGCAGTCCGATCATATTTTTCCCTCTCTGGAACGGAGGCTCCTCCATTTCAGGCACTCACGCTTGGTGCTCTGAGTGAGCGGTGTGTGTGCACCTGTATGTGTGTGTGTGTGTGTGTGTGTGTGTGTGTGCTCGCGCGCGCGTGTGCACACGAGAGAACACTTCCCTTGTGCCCCTCACTGGCATCAGAGGAGGATGAAACCCCTTCCCCCCCCACCACTGGCAACCCAAGTCTTCCTGCCATCCTGGTTTTCGGTTGCCAAGCACAACAGCTCCGACTGAGAATGGGTTGAGAAATCTCCCCTCAAAAAAATAAAATAAAATAAAATAAAGAAAGAAAGAAAAAAAAAAGAAAACAAGAAAAGAAAAAAAAAAATCCTGGCCAGATCCCCAAAGTCCATCCCCAGCTGTCCCTCTCACTCACCTATCTGGATATTGTTGGGGAAATTGGCACCCACAACCGCACCTAGAAATCCGGTGCAGAAAAAGGCAAAGATGTACGGCATATTCCTTTTTACATTGGCGAAAAAGAAGCCTTGGTCCAACCATAGATTTGGTCTTCCCTCCCCTTCCTTTGATTCTTCTTGATGCTCTGCCGGCTCTTTTCTTCCCGCAGTTCCTTGCTTGCTTCTTTCCTTCTGTGAGGTTTCTCTTGTTTCTCTTGGAAGGGGAGCCAAGCAGTTAAACTGCAGCGTTAACGCCGACTGACAGCCAGATTAACTGAGCCGGGAGCAGCCCGTCCTCATGCTTGGAGCGCTAGCTCGCTCAGCTCCCCCTCTCCCTCTGCTCTCCTCCTCTTCTCTAGCAGCCAGCCTCTCTCTCTCTCTCTCTCTCTCTCTCTCTCTCTCTCTCTCTCTCTCTCTCTCTCTCTCTCTCTCTCTCTCTCTCTTTCTCTCCCTCACACTCTCACAGGCTGCCAGCTCTCTATGCTGATACTCAGGAGAGCCAGCTCGGAGTTCCTGCATTGGCCTCTCCTACCCATCACCTCTGCCTCCACATCTTTACCTCACTTTCCTTTCTGTGGGTGCAGGGGATGGAGCAGGAGGGAGGGTGGAGGGTACTTTCCCATATAAGGGGCAATCACTGTCCCCTTCACCTCCCCCACCCTCCTCTGCTCTCTCAGCCCCTCCCCCAGCCAGGGGATAAGATGCTACTGGGAATGCGGGTTCAGCTGCAAGTCAGTAGGTGGCAGGGGGTCCCCACGATAGCCCTGGATTCGCCAGCTGCTTGATCTAGGTCACTTTTCCTAGTAGTTTGCGGTTGTGCTGGATATATCTTCTACACTCCACTGGCCCAATTATTCCTACAACTAATTCCCAAGGGGGAGACCCTCAAAATCCCTCTCCAGAAATTTAAAGGGAAGACTGAGAGAAAGACAAACAACAGTAGCTTCAGGGAGACCGTCCTGTGGTGGGACCTGGATGCTAGCAGAGCCTTCCTCTGTTAGGATCGGCATGGGTGGCATCTTTGGAACCATACGTGTTTGAACTTGACCCCTCCCCTCCGGCTTTTTTTTTCTTTCTTGCAGGGCACAGGAATCTATAACAGCAGAGTTGTGTGGGTGGGTGAACGAAGAAGATTCAGGGTACGCACACAGGGCAATTACGTGAGTCATTTTGGGCTGATTCCAGCCGGAGGATGCAGGCTGCTTTCACTTATATCTGCACACATTGTTTGAGCTCCGTAGAAGCTGGGCCTCCGTGGACCCTGCTGGATGGCAGCTGGCTCCGAGATACCCCAGAGAGAATAGTGTGCATGGGATGATAGTTTGAGCCGTGGTAGAGCCATCCATAATATAACAGCTGAGGCTGTTTATAGTCTATGAAACAACTTCACAGACATCCACCTGTCCTCACACTCAGAAGTGACCATAGGTCCTGGGATTCAGACTGAAGATGCCCAGTGAGGCCTTGGGTTTTTAAGCATTTTTTTTTTTGCTACATTTTTAAGTGTAAATGTGACTATATGTGTTTGTGTGTTTACATGCATGCCATGACACGTGAGTGGAGATCAGAGGACAACTTGTAGAATTTGGTTTTCTTCTTCTATCCTCTGGGACCAGGGATTGAACAGGGACATTGGCTTAGTAGCAGGTGCCTTTACCAGGCTAAGCCATCTCACTGGCCCTGCTCCTGTGAACTTACAGGCTCTGGCTGTAGCCAATAGACCCCTGTCCTGGCTGAAATGCTTACACAGCACAGAGCCTTACAGGAAAAGCAAGCTCCACTTGTCGCCAGTAGGAAGAACTTAAAAGACTTTGGACTGGGTTTTCCTTTGCTACTGGGACAGAGCATTTTATCAAGAGACTCCCTTTCTTCAACAGCACTGCGCCATCACACTCTGGGACTTGCAAAGCCCTCAACACAAAAACGTAAAGTAGGAGTGACATGGTGGCCGGGTGTCTTGTGCTTTCTTGTGTCTTTTTGTAGACTCACTAGGTAGCCTGAGTGTTTCCAACACCAATGGTTACCTACCATTTATCTTGCAGCAGAGAGCTCACTAGGCATCGCTGGGGATGTGTTTGTGTGACAAGCCCTGTGGGAAGTGATTGCATTCCCATCTACTCATAAAGACACTGTGGCCCAGGGATTTGGTCAAGTCTTCACTTCCAGCTTGGAAAGATTAGGAATGTGAATGCAGGGAACCAGTATCTGGTGCAAAGGTCATCACACTTTCCATCTCGAGGCAGTGGCATCCTGGTGTGAGCATCAGCTAGGTAAACTAAGGGGCCGGGCTCCAGAAAGACCACTTCTAAAGCCCCGGCCAATATTAAGAGCCGGTGATTGAATGATTCCATGTTAAAATTCTTCCATGGGATTTTTAAATTTTTTTTTTCTGTCTCTTACTATTTTGAATGGTACCTGGGGACCTTTCAAGCTCTCTGAGCTTTGTGCCTTGTAATAATAATAATTAGGCTGTCACTAAAGGCTTCATACATTGTCACCTTTCAGAAGATCTCAAAGCCCTTTACAAGGATTAATTAGTAAAATCACATCACCGGCTTGGAGTTGGAAATAATTGTTTGGCTTGGGGGTGTGATTAAAGGAGTCCAAAAGATGCATTTTCTATGATCTTCATAAATCATATAATGAGACAGAGCTTCCAGGACACAGCTCTATGGTCTGTCCTTCATGGGTATGATCAAGAGTGGCCCATGGCTTAAAAAATACATGTCTGTTCAGTGGTTAAAGACACATGGGGCTGGCACATCTTAGGCCCAGGCATTGAGGCCAAGTCACATTCCTCTTCAAATTAATGAATAGAGGGCTTCCTTTCTGTATCCACATAGGGCTGGGGGCTGGGAAACACAGAAATGCACCACCAGGCAGAGTCTATGTCCCAAAGAAGGTGAATTGGTGGGTAGCAGAGGTCTTCATCCAACTGACACCCAACACAGACCAGGATAAGGGCTCTGAAGCAAATATCATCGTGGGGGAGGGGACAGGAACACAGCCACTGCTGGGCCCCAGCATGACTTCAAAGATTTGGGGAAGGAAACCTGTAGGCAGAGACTAAGCATGCAAAAGCACAGAGGGAGGAGACAGCCTGCTGGAGGCAGGAGAGGAGCCAAGTGCTCTATGAGCCTGAAAAGAAACAGTAGAGGACAGGGACAGGAAGCCAGAAGAGGCAAAGCTAGGGACCTGCTTGCTATACTGTGGAACAGTGCAGAAATGGTGAGAGCAGCAGACAGAAACTGGTCAGGAAGGGCAAGGTCCCCAAACCAGCAGCTCTAAGAACGGCCTTACCAGAGGTCAGGAACACTGGAAAAGCATTATGGTTTTTCTGTCTTTGTTGTATCCCATAGGAGCACCTCTGCCTAGAGAGACTACAGGGCTGAAATTGAATGGGGTACCACCTACCTCTGCCAGACACTGGCTTGGGCCAACTGGGCTGACCAGCTCATTGCCTTCCATATTCTTCACCCAAGTTCTCTGCTGCTAAGTCTTTTAAAAAGTCCCTAGACTAGCAGGTCAGTACTATCCTATTTCCTAGAACCCCTCTTACCATACAGGGCTTTCCTACTCCTATTTACAAGGGCTGCATGAATCTTAAAAGATGGCCTCACAGATAGCTGGGATTAATGGTAGCCAAGACCTAGAGATATAAGACACACTATGTGCAAGCTGGTAGGACTCAGAGTGGTTAGATGGCCAGCCTGAAATTGTGGGTCCCAACTGGCAGCAACGTTCTCCCTGAGTGGTATTGGCAGTGTCTGAAGATATTTCTGGTCCTCACAACTGGGGGAGTGCTATTTGGCATGGGTTGATAGAAGCCACAGATCCTTCCAAACCTTGTGTAATGTATAAGGCAGCTTCTGCAACAACAGTGTGACCTGGCTTATGGTACACCCAGAACTGACGCCAAAGATCTTTCTTAAAACTTAAACAAAGAAACCCTTATTTTATTGTATGTGTATGTGTGGTTACCATGTATTTGCCCATAGTGCCTAAATGTATGCGTGATATGCGGGTACCTACCTGTATGTGTGTATGTACCCCATGTGTCTGCCTGGTGTCAAAGGAACTGAGACGAGAGCATCGTATCCCTCAGAACTGGAGTCACGGGTAGCTGTGGTTCACCATGTGGTCGCCGGGAACTAAACATAGGTCGTCTGCAAGAGTAGCTTGTGCTCTTAGCCTCTGAATGATCTATCCAACTCTTTAGATGATTCCCAATTACTACATTTATTGACTCACTGTGTGTGCATCCATGTGGACAAGTGCACGCCATGGGCCACAGCAGGCAAGTGGAGGTCAGAGGACATCTGAGAGTCCACTTTCTCCTCTGGCCACTTGGGTCCTATGATTTCAGCTTGATGGCAAGTACCTTGACCTGCTGAGTCGTCCCAAAAGCTCTAAAGACTTTTTTTTTCTTTTCTTTTCTTATGCAAGATGACTTTATTCAGTGTAAAACGATAGTATAGCTTAGAGAGGGGTAGACTGTTGGTCAAAATTGGGAGTGGCTACATGAGTGGGAGTACTCAAGGGCTCAAGGGACCTCCTTAAAGGCCATGACATCTGGCTATCAGGGCCTCTATACCAGCTTCCTACTCTACTACATTACCCAGACGGAAGCTTCGCTGTATCTCCTTCTTAAGAGTTTTCACATTATTATGTAGAACATCTGAGGATGGGTGCTCCTTCAGTCCAGATGGAAGGGCTCCGGGTAGCTGATAAGCTCCTATGAAAGCAGTTCAAACGCCAGCTACAGTGTGTCCCAGGGACAGCGTGGCACCTACTTTTCAACTGGATTATAACCTACCCTGGGACAGCTTTGGCAAGCCTTAACTTCTGTTGCTCTGTAGCCAAAATAGCTTTAGAATCCCTTTATTTGACTTTGGTTTTAGTTTTTATTTTTTTCATTGCAAAACAAAGAAATGTTGGGCAAATAACTCAAGTCCAATCGCCTCCTTTGGCCACATAGGAAAATAAAGGGAAAGTACGGAAGAAGATGGGGCAGTGGGCGTGTGTGGGGGGTGTGGCAGGCAGGATGGATGAGAAAGCAAGCCTGCTGAAAGTGGTTGGAGGGATCCAAGGCCCATTATCATGTCATAAGGAAATACAGGCCTAGTGTGGCAGATCTTCTTAAAATTTTTTTTTGAGACGGTAGAAATACAGATGGGTGGGGGAGGGTATGACTCAATTGGTAAAGTACTTGCTCCACAAGCATGCAGACTTGACTCAGACCTCCAGCATGCACACGGAAGCCAGGCACAGTGGCTTGTGGGCCTGTGATCTCAGAGCTGGAATGCAGAGAGACAGGAGGATCCCTGGGGACTCACTGGCCAGCCAGGCTAGATAATAAGTGAGCTCCTGGTTCAGTGAGA
Source organism: Meriones unguiculatus (assembly GCF_030254825.1). Lineage (NCBI taxonomy): Eukaryota > Metazoa > Chordata > Mammalia > Rodentia > Muridae > Meriones > Meriones unguiculatus. The sequence goes on from NC_083359.1 coordinate 14,079,045, forward strand.
GACCCTGCCTCCAAAAACAGGGTAGAGAAGGCTTTGAGGAAGGCACCGTTTGTTTCCAGACTCCACAGGCACACATGGACATATGTATCCCACACACATCTTCATAAATCTGTATACATAAAGAAACGTGGATCTTCTGCATCTAAAAAAAAATTATTAGATGTATCTTTTTTTTTAAAGGTCCAGGAAAAAAAAAGGTGAGGTACAACATGCATTAAGTCAGCATCTCTGGGCTCAATCTGACCCACTGTCCACAGAGTTTCTGTCACAAAGATTTTTAATTCACTATTTTATGTTCTTTGGGGAACCAAGTTCACTTATTTTCAGGGCCTCTGTACCTTCATTTTGTGAAGTGGTTCGCTGAGGCTCTGCCCTGGTCCACTGTGACCCACTGGGCCTGGAAGATATCCAGTTACCTGTGACAGGAGTATGAGGGCTCCCTCCCTCCCTGCCTGGCCTCAGCCTCTATCTGTAGAACATGAAGTTTGTTCTGGCTCCCACATCCTGGGTTTCCAGTGTACAACCATTCAAGGGGAGGGGGACACTATCAAATTTATAATCTGAGAACAAACTGCTGACGGCTAACAAATTGTCAAGAACGCAATCAGAGAGAGGGTACCCCTGTGGCTTTAGGAAAGCCGTGTTTTCATAGACGTTAAAAAAAATAATAGTGATAATATTTTCCATGTTTTCTGGCACATTTCATACCGAAGGATCCCAAAATACTCCCCAGACTGTGTGTCAAGAACACACCCTGCAGAATGTAACTACCCACTCTGGAGCTCTGCCAGGCTGAACACTGTTTTCCATCTCCCCCCTCTTTTTCTTCTTTCAGACTTCCCTCTCCTTCTCACACAAATGACAGCATTTTTATAAGTGCTCAGCGTTACTAGGTAATTATGGAGCAGAGAAAGTTCTAGAAGACACCTCCAAGCAAGATCAGTACCTAAAAGGAAGATGAAGGGGGAAGTACCCCATAGTGTCATGGTGACTGGGGGAGATCTGGAGACACTGACCAGTCCTCTTAACTAGTGTTGTCTCCCAACATACGCTAGGGTGGGGGTCCTAGCCCAGCGTCTCTAGTTGCTCTGCGTAAGCCTTGCTGCTGGGCTGTCTCTGAGCCATAAACAGAGGGAAGCCTGGCCATAACCTTTCTCTGGTATTATCCCTGGGCCACACTCTTGTATTGAGCCAATGTACATTGGTAGGCAGAGTATTGTCAGTCCTAAGATGCGTCCAGAGGGATGAAGGCTTTTGCCCCAAGATACAGACTGAACAAAGGGTCCTCTTACACTGTTCTTGGGGAGGGACTCTGAGAAGTCACTCAGAAAGCCAGAGCAAGACATGTTTTCTTTAAAAACAAACAAACAAACAAACAAACAAACAAAAACAAGCCTGTCTTTAAGAGGAGGCCAGTGGCGCTTGCTGGCGGCCTTCTCTGACAGAGCCCACAGCAGCATCTAGGCACTGATTAGAGTCCCACCCACTGCATGGCCAAAAGCAAATTTTAATCAAGTTTTAGGAAACTGGAAGCATAAGTGATTATAATTGACTGCCATCCTCTGGCATTCAATTTTGCTGCTTGCTTAACCTCTGTCCCCTCCTTTATAATTCTAAAGGAGACAAAATTCACACAGAAGGGAGAAAGTATGGAGAATGAGCTGTCTACCAAGGAAGAGATATGGGTAGAATTTGGGAGGGTGAGCAACTGAAAGAATTTTTCTTTAAAAAAAAAACCCACAAAACCCAGGGCCTCAACTTATAAAACACAAAAAGATCTTAGGAAGGCCAAGCCCCTCATCCTGAGCCATCCTGGAGAGGGAGTTAGACCAGGAAAGCCATGCTCCTCATCCTGGGCTATCCTGCAGAGTGTCTGAGCAGGACTGACACTCCCCTTTGATGACAGCCCTTGTTCTGCCCTGTCCCTTTGAGAGAACAGGAGCCCTTCTCAAAGGAATAGAGCAGCAGCTTTAGGAAACACAGACACTAAGTGAAGAAGCCCAGACTCAGAAAGGTCAGCACTGTGTGTTCTTTCTCGTGTGTGGATTCACACCTCAGAGTGGGACTCTGTGTGTTTAGGTTGAAGTGAGAGTCAGCAGAGGCCAGGATGCAAGAATGAAGCCATAGTAGAGGATACTTTGCCGTGGTTTAAATGGGGAAAGAAATGAGAAGAGACAGGTAAAAAAAAAGGCAGGAAAGAGGGTCGAGCAACACTAAGGATAGGTGGGGGGGAAATCATGTGGAAATCAACTTTATAAGCTAATTAAGATATACTTAATTTTTTAAAAGAATTATATGTATATGTATGTATTTAAAGCTACATCATAAATACAGAAGAAGAGAAATGAATTAGATCCACCTTTAAGAAGAGGCAGAGGTGGCGACTGTCTCTGTGGTCCGTAGCTCAAGCTACTACAGTAAGATTTGCACTGAACACTCCTGAGATGATGCTTGAATAGAATAGGAAGGGGAGGGCACACAGCTGTCTCCCAGGCTCCAGTGTGAGTTTTCACTGTCAGCAAGAACTACCTGTCTTGTCTGCTTCAGCTCAGACATCTAGAGGCCATCCTTGAACAGGAAATGGAAATGGCCTATGTGGTGAGTTCAAGGTCAGACGGGTGGGGTGTGTATGAAGGGGGGACATGATGACTAAATGGGACATCTACCGCCAAGCCTGATAACATACGTTCAATCTCAGGACCCAAAACAGTGGAAGGAGAGAACCAACTCTTGACAGTTGTCCTCTAATCTCCACATAGGTACCATGGCAAAAGCAAGCACCTATACACACAAATCCTTAGATACTATCAAGATGTTTCCATGGGTTGTAAAACCCGCCAGAACACTCCTCACCCCTAGTAAAACCCTCCTCCACGCCTCACCCCTCACATGCATGGTTCACCACCTTCTTCCAAAAGCGTCTCAGACTCCAATAACAAGAAAATACTTGTTGTTCCTTGAACCCCTGCTGTGTGCTGAGAACCATGGCTGGGACTGAATTTTGGGAAGTTTAGTTTTGGCTTGGATGAATGCTCTATTTGAGCTAAAGTTCAGAAAGGCAAAACCATTGGCTATATGCAGAGAGGACATAGATACCACTGCGGATATGGCAGGTGATGGATTTCCTCTGTGGAAATGGAGGCAGCAGGACTCAGTGAAGGTGAAAGAGAGGTAAATGAGGCCATGAGGCAGGACAGGCTGTGCAGGCAGGAAGCACTACTCACACTCATACTCATACTTGAGTATTTACTGTGTGTGAAACAAAGTTACAAAGGTCTCAATCTCCAATCTCCACATAAATTTCTGAGGTCCAAGGTATCATTATCTTCATTCTGTGAATAATGCAGCCCAGCACCAAAAACTTCAGTGAAAGTGGGGCATCTGCATTTGCAACTGGAAAGGAAGCAGCAAGATCAGGAGTTCAAGCCTAGCCTTGGCTACACAGAGTATTCAAGGCTAGACCAAGATACATAAGAAAATGTCTCAAAAAGCAAGCAAGCAAGCAACCAAACAAACAAACAAAGACAAAAGGAGGGCCGATGTGAATCTTCTTACATGGTGGTAGTGCCTAGGAGCAAAGGCCAGACCTCAGGGCTAGGCTACAGCCTTCAAAGTTGAGCCACCCCTAGTGTCTTACCCTCCCCCCTCCATGTTCCACCCCACCACCACAGCCCCCATCCTCTTGAACTCCCCCCCCCCCAATTTCCCAACGTGTTCCTACCCCTGGCCTCCCTAAACGTGCTCCAGTCTCCTAAAATAGCTCCACACTGGGGACCAAGTAAAACTGTCAGCCATGGGAGACAGTTCTGATTTGAGCAGTAAGAACTCCTGACCATTCTTCAAGCATTCAAACTGCCTGCCTGTGCTGACCCAGCACCCAGCTGTCCCCTTGCTGAGATGTATCGCCTAGAGGCAGACACTCAACAGAGATCTCTACACCCTCCACACTTTACTTTTTTTTTTTTTCTTCTACAGTAAACAGTCTAGAATCTGGCTCTTTGGAAGATTGATTGTTTTTTATTTTTCATTATGTATGAGTGTGAGTGTATGTGTGTGTGTGTCTGTGTGTGTAGGGTGGGAGTAATGTGCAAAGGAGTACAGGCAACTGTGGAGGCCAGAAAACGGGCTTAGATATGAAACTGTCGGGTTTTTTGTTCGTTTGTTTGTTTTGTTCTGAGTAGTCCATTCAGCCCTGGTCCAAATAAGATGCCAATAAACTGTAGCTAACCATGAACATATATCGAAGGTCAACAGTTTACAAACGATTGTGCCAGGGACTACACATACAGCTTTTCACTGAATGCTCTCTGTGGTCTCTGGGGCATTTTGATCCTCATTTTATGAAATGGGAAAGGGAGGGTCAGGGAGCCGATGTTCCTCACTGGAGGCCACGCAGCTCAAAGAGCATTGGGATTAATCTCTGCAAACCCAGGCTTTCTGAATCCAGAACCCAGCTCTGTATGTGAGTTGTTCGAGGTTTCATTTGGGGCAATGCAGCTTTGTCAGCAGGCCAACCTCTGGGTTATTTACTGAGTGCTCAAAAAGTGGTTGAGGAAAAACGCCCTGTTCCCAACACCCCAGGGGAAGTGATTGCGTTCCCCACTGTACAGCTGGGATCTTTCCATTTCTCCTTTCTAGTCCCTGTCTTTATGGAGCATGAGCACATCTTTCTGTGCAGCTGAGGTCTCTAATACTGTGAGCTAAAGCCTGGGTTTCATAACCAAGAGCCAAGAGGCCAGCGTAGAGGACGTGTGAAAGATGGACTCAGGGGAGAGGCCCTCAGATGTTAGTCCTGAACCTCAGTGAGTCAGCAGCTATTAGCACCTCTCATCCTCAGCCCATGTCACACATTTTCCGTGGGTCAGGCAAGCATGAGCAGCCTGAGCCGCCATGTTTACTTCCTCTATTCTGGAGCCAGTTAGCGTAAAGTTTGGCTGCTACCCTTGAGTTCCTCCTCTAGTACCTTTTGGTAGCTGTCCAAGGGCAATCCCTGGGAACTGGGGCAACAATGGCCTCCTGCCCAGGGCTGAGCAATTCTGGAGTCATTTTTCAGTAGTACTAGTCTTTGGTGCCTTGGCTGTACTTATGCCAGAGCAGACGGGAAGCTCCTCCTCCCAGGCAGCCTCCTGGCCTCAGTCTCTCTGATAACTGCCTTCTGGACCAGGACTCAACCCTCACTCTTGTTCAGGGCTGCTCAGGGCAGGGCCTCCAGTTCCCAGCCAGTCCCTTGTGGCTCTCATTTCCAGTGTTCTGGTTCTGGGCCAAATCATCCTGCTTCTTCTGGTGACATCATAGCCTATAGCAATGGGCCAGCTGCCATGGTGCTTCCCTGGGCAGAAGTGGCTTTCAGGCTCCAAGAGGCTGAAAGCAAGCCAGAGAGGAGACAGGAAGGCTGGCCAACATGAGTAGCCTTAAAGGACGTTATTGCTACTGGAGTGTTTAGGAGATAGACCTACACACATGGGTGAGTGATACATGACAGGTCTGATACGTTAGACTAAGTGAGTCCACACGTAAAGTCAAATCAGCCTATGTCCCAGGCTGCTCTACTGCCTCCACTAACGTTGCCAGTCATGGGCTGGTTCTAGTTTCACTTCTGTTGCTGTGTAGACACCATGACTGAATATATCTTAGGGGAAGAAGGGTGTTTTTGGCAAACACTTCCAGGTCACTGAGGCAGATCAGAGTGGGACCCAAGCAGGAACCAGAAGCAGAACCATGAAGGAACACTGCTTGCTAACTCCCTCTCTGGCTCCCTCACAGGCTAGCTTTCTCATGCAACCCAAGGCCACCTGCTTAGGGAATGGTGCCAGCCACAGTGGTCTGGGCTCGCTTACATCAATTAACTATCAAGACTGTGTCCTATAAATATACTCACAGACCAGTCTGATCTAAGCAGTTCTTCAGTTAAAGCTCCGTGTACTCACTCAGGTGACTCTAGGTTGTTTCAAGTTGACAGCTTCAAGGTTGTGCCCTGCCAGGCCATCAAAGACACACAGAGAGCCATAGTACTGCAGGATATATGGGAGACATAACCCAACTACAGTGTATACAGGGGTCTGAGGGCTACATGATGGAAGCCATCAAGGCAGTGTCTTTGGGCCCAGCACCTGAACAAGTTTATGTCCTTACCAATAGGTTCACCTCATTTTTCTTCTCAAGATGTCTGTCCCGACAAAAGCTGCTATTGGACCCCAATAGCAACACATACCTATTTCAGAAGCAATGTAAGCATCCTGGCTCTGCCTCTGATTTCTCGCCTTTGGGGTGTGTGTGTGTGTGTGTGTGTGTGTGTGTGTGTGCATGTGTTCCTGTGTGTGCAGAGATACATATGTATTCTCATGCAAAGGGCAGAGGACAACTTCACAGGTGATGTCTACTTTGTTTTTAGGTATGTCTGTCTGTCTGTCTGTCTGTATGTTTATATATGTTGTATGTGTTTTTCAGACAGGTTCTCTCAATGGCCTGGAACTTCACAAAGTAGGCTAGGCTGGATGGCTAATGAGCCTCAGAAATCTTCCTGTCTCCTTTCCAGTTCTGAGATTATAAGCATGGACCATCACACCAGAATATTTTTAGGCGAGTTTTGGGGACAAAACTCTGGTCCTCAGCATGCAGGACAAGCACTTTACTAACCTAGCTATATCTCCAGCTCCTGGGAATGTTCTTGATGTCACAATTTAGTCACTGGTAAAGGAAAACTTGCTCCTAGTGCCTGGTAGACTATACATTCTGAACTTCACAGAATGGACCCCAGCAATGAAAACCTCTGTGGTCTAAAATGTCAGTAGTACCAGGGGTGAGAATCCCTAGTTTCTAGAACAAGGGCAGGTGAGAAAGGATGGGACTCGAGGGAGATAGAGAATGGGGGCAGAGGGAACCCTTAGAAGCTTTTGAGAAGGGATGGCAACCATGCTGAGCTCCAGAGGGAAATTCCCAAAACCTTGGCTGGAGCCAGTAAGTGATTGCAGTTAGAGCTAACTAGGTGAATTCCTGAATTAGGGCAGCAGAAGAGGAAGCAGAAATGAAGAACCAGCAGAGAACGTCATTTCAGGCACCTCCACTCATCACCTCCCAACCTCAGAGGCTGTTGTATTACAGTTGCACAAATGCCAGTCACTTTCAGGAAGGCAGGATGCAGGAAGCACTCATTCTTTTGTGTACAGGCTTTTATTTTTTTTAACTCTAAGAAGTTCTTCATTTTACAGAAACTTAATTGCATTGCACAGGAAACACATAAAGCCTCTTCCAGTCTGAAGTCTGGGAAGTCTAGTGGCACAGGAGCCCATGCTGTGGCTAGTAGAAATCCTAATGTTTTTACTTGTGGGATGATCTGGGAATTGACATGAAAGACATGCTTGATTATTTTTGCAAGGTTTGAAGGTATTGTTTCATGTTCTTTTTTTTATTTTTTTATTTATTTTTTTCAATGCAGTTTATTCAGGAACCTTGAACAATCCTCGGACCCTGGGGAAAGCCAGCCCACAGCTTAAATAGCCTCTAGGTAGCCAACCCAGGCGTGCCACGTGGGCAATGCAGATAGGTCCACATACATGGAAGCAAGCCAGATCCTCGGCCTTAGCCAAATGTGGAGTTGTTCGTGACAGAGAGCACTCACCATCAGGAAGGTGGAAGGCGGAAACCAGCTCCATCTTTAAGGCATAGCATTCCGCAGCTCTCTACAGTTCCCCCTTTTTGTTTTAGACGCATCAGGCAAGAGTAGAGGTCTGATCTCTGATATTAGAAATAAATTGGGACTTTGTACCGATGTTCATTTAGGTGTCATCCACCCAAAGAGCATCAGACCCATCTGATACCTTTTCCTCAGAGGCGGGACCTGGGGCATCAACCCGCATGCAATCAGACATGCTCTTCTCTGGGTCGAAAGCGGCTGACCCTGAGTGCAGTGCTTAGCCTCGCATCCTGAGCATATCATTTTAGCTTTTTATGGTATCCAACCATGCTTGGGGAGAATGTCCTGCTTCAATGGCTGTAAAGGCCTGAATGATCATGGCTGCATCACACTGTTGTGAGACTCTAATCTTGCATATATACCACAGGCAAACCAAGGAGACCAACACCAGAAGGCCTGCTAATGCTCCCATGCCCGCCCATTCCTTCAGATGATTCATGGCTGCAGCAATCCATGTTGATAATCCTGTGGCTAGTCCTGTGTCCACTCTGGTAGAATTTACTGTGACAATGGCCACTCTCAGCTGCTCCATCGTAGTATCGAATTCTCCAGTCCAATTACCTAAAATATAGCTCGACAATTGTTTAGACAGATTTGCAGCACAGGAAAAATTCTCATGTTGTATGCTAGTGACACAAAGTCCAGCATACTTTCATTGACAGCCTGGTTGAGCCATTTGCCATAGGGTATCAATTTGCTCCTGCAAGAGGTCAATCCTCTGATTGAACACCATCAAGCTTCCTTTTAGTTGAGCATTAATTCCTTTATGTACAACTAAGGCATGAGCTACATTGGCTAAAAGATTATTCAGGGTCTGAGCAGTCTGCCCAGTATGACTCATGGCTAATGCCCCGGTGGTAGCTCCAACAGCCGCCAATGAGATGGTAGTAACAATGGTGGCTGTAGTTCCAAGATCCCTTTTCTGTCTGAAGAGAGACATAGCGTGAGGGGCATCAATGGGCACAGGCACCCAGTGAGGCATGCGAGTAACCAGGGCATACCTAAATTTACTAGCATTCCAGCATTGGGCAAAAAAGCAAGTATCATTACCACAATTACTTGGCTCTATCTGGCTAATAATGAATAAAAATGGGGGATATAGACAAACAGGTGTGGGCTTATAGGAAATATTATGAGAAGCCTTAACCCCTCGTTGGAACATCCTGCGTCAGTTCTAGAACTAGCAGTGGTGGTGTCCGAGGTCTGAGTAGGTTCAGGAGACCATTGCCCCCAGGGGCGAGACCTAGGAACCTACCACAGAGGGCCTCTGAAAGCCTCTGCCCTTCAGACTATCAAAGCAGATGCTGAGCCTGATGGGCAAGTGTTGGGCAGAATGAATGGAATTTTATATAAGAACTGGGAAATAGTAAGAGCTGGAGAGGACAGGGTCTCCACAAGGAGAGCAACAGAACAAGAAAATTTGAACACAGGGAACTTCCCAGAGACTCATACTCCAACCAAGGACTATTCATGGAGATAACCCAGAACCCCCGCACAGATGTAGCCCAGGGCAGTTCAGAGTCCAATTGGGTTACATAGTAATGTGAAGAGGGACTGCCTCTGACATAATCTGATTGGTCTGCTCTTTGATCACCTCCCCCTGGGGGGAGCAGCCTTACCAGGCCACAGTAGAAGACAATGCAGCCACTTTTGATGTGAACTGACAGACTAAGATCAGAAAGGAGAGGAGAACCTCCCCTATCAGTGAACTTGGGGAGTGGCATGCAAGCAGAGGGAGGAGGGAGGGTGGGATTGGGAGGGGAGGAGGGAGGGGCTTATGGGGGGATGCAGAATGAATAAAGTGTAATTGATGAAAAATTTTAAAAAAAAGGGAAAAAATAATTTAAGAACCTTAAATGACTTTCAAAATTGGAGGAAAACATGGAGTTAGTCAATTGGCATGGAGCACGTCTCGCCCCTGTTTCATGTTCTGTTAGTGTGCAGAAAGGGGTTGCGTGATTAGGCTGGAGTAACATGGGCTAGCATTTCTAGTTTAGTGGATGCAGAGAGTTAGGAACAATCCACACACGCTGGCATTCTGAGGCAGACGCTGTGAGAGGACAGGTGACAGCCAAGAGGAGAGGCACCTAAAGTAAAGAGACTCTAGGTGTGTAGGTGTGTATATGTGTGCAGGAGCATGTATGCAGGTGTGGACATGTTTATGCGGGCATGTGCACACATGTGAATGTGTGTGGAGGTATATGGGCAGGTATGGACACGTGTGGGTGGATACATATGTGCTCAGGTATATATGTAGGTGTGTTTGTATGTGTGGACAGATGTGGACAGGTGTGGGCACACACATGTATTCAGGTATGTGTACAGGGTATGGATATGTATGTGTAGGTGTGTAAACATCCTGCATACATATATGGGTGCATGCAGAGGTGTTTTACGTTGGTCATATGTTTATGAATGTTTATACATATATGAACATATGTGCAGGTGCGTGCGTAGGCATGCATACAGTTGTGTGCAGGTGTGTCTATCTATGACACATGTGGAGGTGTGTTTAAAAGTGTGTATACAACTTGTGTGTGTGAGTGAGTGAACATTGTACATATGCATAGATGAATGTACAGTTGTGTGTACATGTGTGCTTGCAGCCGTGTGTAAATTATGCATAATGTAGGCGTGTATGAGGTATGTGAACATTGTGCATGCATATAAATGTTGTGCGTGTGTGTGTGTGTGCACACGTGTGCACAGGTGTATGAACATTATACATGGATGAAGGTATGTATAGACGTATGTGCATAGATGTGTATAGACATAAACACATCCTCACAGATAGGTAAGGGTGTGCGTACACATTTGTATGGGTGCGTACAGGTGTGTGTACATTGTGTATATGTGTAGGTATGTGTACATAGGTGTGCCTGTGCAGACATGCTGTTGGTAAGGGATGGTCAAGAAAAATTAGCTACTTATCTGCCATACATGCTGAAGGCAGGTTTCTTTTTTTTTTTTTTAAAGTAGAAGTGATTATTTTATTTTTATTTTTAGTTATATTTTATTAACTCTGTATCCCAGCTATATTCCACTCCCTCATTCCCTCCCAACCTCACCCTCCCTCCCTCATCTCTTCCCTGCCCCTTTCCAAGTCCAGGGCTTGGGGAGGACCTCCTCCCCTTTCTTCTGACCCTGTTTTATCAGGTATCACTGGGACTGGCTGCAAAGTCCTCCTCTGTGGCCTAGAAAGGTTGTGCCTCCCTCAGGGGTGAGGGTGGGGCAGAGGTCAAAGAGTCAGCCATTGAGTTCCTGTCAGAAATAGTCCCTGTTCCCTTACCATGGGAAACCAATTGGTTATGAGCTACCACAGGCTTCATCTGAGCAGGGGTTCTAGGTTATATCCATACATGGTCCTTGGTTGGAGAAACAGTCTCAGAAAAGACCCCTGTGCCCAGATATATTTGGTCCCTGTGGAGCTCCTAGCCTTTCCAAGTCATACTAACTCCCCCTTCTTTCATATGATTCCCTGCACTCTGCCGAAGGTTTGGTTATGAGTCTTGGTATCTGCTTTGATACTCTGCTAGGTAGAGTCTTTCAGAGGCCCTCTGTGGTAGGCTCCTGGCCTGTGACTTGTTTTCTCCTATGTCCAATTGAAGGCAGGTTTCTATGGAGCACCTTTGTGGTAACTTGTCTGTGCACGAGCTGGTTTGCAAATGTGTAAATGAAAGTCAGGGGTGGGGCCAGTGAGGTAACTCTGAGGGAAGCCAAGCATAAAGAGCAAGCTCAATGGCCTAATCTGATCACCTGATCCCATGGGAGGAGGAGAGAACGGACTCCTGAAAGCCGTCCTCTGACTTCCATGAACATACACGGCACATGTTGAGCCCACACTCTCAGATGTGTATCCTGCACATACAACATTAGTGCAATAATTAATAAACATCGACAGAGGCCGGGGAAGGCTAGGCGTAGTGGCTCATACCTATAATCTCAGTTCTTGGGAGGCTGAGACGGGAGGATTTCCAGGAGCTTTGGACAGACCAAATTTGCACGGTGGGTTCCAGGCCAGCCTGGGCTGCAGAATGAGGACATCTATTTAGAAACAATGAAACAAAAACCTCTTAAGTCAAGCCTCAGGTTCTTGGAAGCGCCCAGCTAGGGTGGGGTGAGTCCTTGAAGCAGAGGGGTCATGGGGGTCTCTATGGGAGGGTGTGGAGTGAGCCTTGGAAGCCATCAAGTTTTAGAGGCCAGAGGAAGGAAACAGACATATTAACAAGCTGAGGAGAGATTCCAGAAGCCAGAAGAGGACAAGAAGCACATGTTGTCATAGAAACAAAGGGCATGAGGGTTTCTGAGAAGGAAAGGGCAGCCAATGGCTTTAGAGTTAAAGCTCAGTATGAGAATGGGTTGAGAGAGGGCTGGTATACTAGATTGTGAGCAGTGTGGTAAAGAACTGAGAGAGAGAGAGAGAGAGAGAGAGAGAGAGAGAGAGAGAGAGAGAGAGAGAGAGAGAACAGTTTCCCCAGCTCCTGCCCATTCAGCCACTCATGGCCACTGAATACAGACTATTTCTTCGCAGTTGTCCTTTGCGAGGATATGAGGACCCCATGCTTTACCTTGCCCTCCAGGAGCTCACAGTCCATCACTTAGATATAAAACCCAATGCAATGTGCCCATTCATTGTTTCTTTGATAAAAGCCTGCAGTGTTTGGTGGAATTGCATCGGGACAAGCTTCCCGGAGGAGGTGATACTTAATCTGAACTTCAAAGAAATGAAGGTTAGGTAGGAGTTAAAAATGGGGAAATGAGTGTCTTACTTACTTTTCTATTTCTGTGATAAAAGTCCATGAACAAGACAAGTTATAGAAGAAAGAGTTTAATGGACCTTACAGTTTCAGACGGGTGGAGAATCTATGATGGTGGATTGAAGGTGTAATGGCAGCTGGAGCAGCAGCAGAGAGCTCACACCTTGGTCCACAGGCAGGAAGCAGAGAGAGACATACTGGGAATAATGAAAGTCTTTTTAGTCCTCAAAGCGCAGCCCTTTTCAACAAGGCCACACCTCCCAGTACTTCTCAAACAGTTCCACCAAATGGAGAGCAAGTATTTAAGCACATAAGTTTACGAGGACCATTCTCTCTAAACCAGCCCGGAGAATGACCATTGGTGGGAACGGAAATCGTTTCCAGGCATACGGATCAGTGGGAGCAAATCATTAAAAGTCAGAGGAATTGATAATGAGAAAGTTGATGTCACAGAGGAGAGCAGGGGTGATTCCAGCAGGGATCAGAATAGGGTGAGTGTGCCACTGTTCTGGGAGCAGTATTTGAACTTGATTCTGAAATGCCCAGAGGTGTAGAGCTACATATCTACGGGGCTTAGAGTTCAGGCTGAGTCTGTGGTGCAGTTGACCTGCAGCCCACATCTTAAACTCCACAAATGCTCAAACTATTTGTTGAATTAATAGGAAGATGTGAAGTCAATAAATCTCACTCCTTGAAGACGTGGACTCATGAAATACTGATGCAGAGGAGGTGCAGCAAGGGGGAGGAAGGATAGGACTTTTGTCTGTGGCCGCATTTAAAACATTGACCTCTCTCCAAGGTCACAGATTCCTAGCCATGTCAACTTGTGAAAGATGAGGTGCCAGTTAGTCAGAAACCACGCCCAGCCTGACAGCAGCTGTTAACACTCCATGCATATTCTCTCTCTTTCTTTCTCTCTCTCTCATTTTCTCCTTTCTTCTCTCTTTCTGTGTAGTTTCATTTCTCTCCAGCATCTGTCTTCTCTTTCTCTCCTTTTTTTAGTTCTCTTCCTTTCTTCTTGTTCTCCCCTTCCTGTTTTTTCTCTTCTCCCTCCTTGTCCTCTTTCTATTTTCTTCTCTTTCCCCTCTCTTTTCTTTCTTCTCTCTCCCATTTCTCTTTTTCAACTCTCCTCACCTCCTCCTCTTTCCCTTATCTCTATCTTTCTTCCCCCTCTCTCTCTACTCTCTTTCTCACTCTCCATTTGTCCTCCCTACCTACATTGGTGTGGACTGAGATCATACCCCACATAATTTACCATGCATACAATTGTGCTGCTGTTGCCCCGGGCCTGCTGCAGAAATATCTACCACAATCATTGGCTGGAAGATGAGCCAAACAGCTGAAGATAGATGATAACTTTCAGGGAACAGACACAGAGATACATACGATCAGCAGAATCCAGGATATGGAAATCTCCTCAGAATAAATTGACAGCATCTGCAATAAATACATCCCAAGGGAAATCTTCTTTTAAGTAGAAATAAGACCCCAAAGATCCCACAAGACTCTATAAACATATAAAGTCGATGTCATACTCTGACCTTGACAGCATAGGGATTTGAATAGATAGTTTAAAGGAATTTTAGAATCACGCAGTGTTCTAGTTTGATTTCTGATTCTATGATAAAAACTCTTTTACCAAAATCAGCTTGAAGGAGGTAAGGGTTTATTTGACTGACACATCCAGGTGCCCATCCATCACTGAAAGGAGTCAGGGCATGGACTCAAGGAGGGACATTAAGCAGAAACCATGGAGGGTGCTGTTTGCTGCCTTACTCTCAGCCTCATGCTTACCTGGCTTTTGTACATAGCCTTGGATCTCCTGCCCAGGGAATGATATTGCCCACAGTGGGCTAGGCCCTCTTATATCAAACAGCAAGACAATGCCTAATAGATAAGTTCAGAGGGTAATGCAGTACGCGCAATTCTTTAACTGAGGTGCATTCTTCTCAGGTAACTCTAGGGTAGGTGCAGTTGACAGCTGAAGCCAACCAGGACATGTAAGGTGTTAAGCCTGGTGAGATATTTAATATTTAAACATGTGTTAACTTTTTATGTGTGGTAATGAGGATTTGGTCATTTTTAATAGGAGTCCTTCGGAGGAATACTGAAATATGGATGAATATGAGGAGAGCATCTAACATTTGCTCCAAAATAGCTCATTGGGATGCATGCTGGCAGTGATTGTAGATAAGACCGAGAGAGATAGAGAGATAGAGAGAGAGAGAAAGAGAAGAAAAAAAAGGCAGAGGTCATCGAACTGTTCTTACATTTATTTTTATTTGTGAATGTTCTTAGTGCGTTGAAAGGGTTGTGAGTGCAATGTCAGTGGAAGCCAGAATATGTTGGAGATGGAGTTACAGTTGATTGTGAGCAAGCCACCCAATGTGGTTGCTGGGAACTGAACCTGGGTCTCGTCCCACTGGGGATCTTGACAGGTTAACTACTAGGAAGAGATTGGAGAACAATGAGGCAGCACTAGGAGCCTTGTGGGGGCCACAGAGAAGAAGCCAAGTACTCAAAGACCAAGCCCCCAAGGGTGCCAAGTGGCATACAGGAAGCAGTAACTAATAAGCTAATCCCTTATTTCCTCAACAACCCAAGTCTTTAGTCAAAGCCATTTAGTTTACACGTATCAGTAGCATAATGAAAGATGGAGCTATGTGTCCTGGTTGTTTGGTCTGTGCCAGCCTCCATCAAGCACCAAGAGTATCCTCACACCCCTATGAGAAAGGTGGGATTGCCACGGACAGGATAGAGCCTTGCTTGCAGGTCCAGCATGGAGTAAGGTATTTTAAGGGATTCTTGATTTCTTTGAGGTTGCCATTTAATAAGCAGTGAAGTAAAGAGATAGATGTGTGACAGTTGTTCTAAAAATAATTGGGGGCTGGAGAGATGGATCAGCCATAAGAACGCTTACGTCTCTTCAAAGGACTGGAGTTCTGTTCCTAGCACCTACATTGGGCAGCTCCCAGAAGCCTGTGGTTTCAGTTCCGGGGGACCCTGCATCCTCTTCTGGCATCCTCAGGCACACACTCGTGTGTAAACCCATAGACAGACATAGACATAGATGCTTAATTAAAAAGGAAAAAAAAATAATAAGTGCTTATGGCAAAGAGACAACTCTCTCAAATATTTCCCTGGGGGGAAAAATTGAGCCAAGACCTGTAGTATGAAGAACAGTGAGTGGGTGAAGAGGAACAGAAAACAAACAAACAAACAAAAACAAATGAACACCAAGAGGCTCAGAACCCCTGAGTAAAGATGGGCCAGGGAGGGGTTGGCTCAGACACACAGACACACTCTGTATTTCAGCAGGAGAGAAGGTGGCAAACTGAGGACAAAAGGGACATTTTCATGATCACAGTGGACAATGCTGTAGGAGAGAGAGAGAACGGGGGGGGGGCAGAGTCTAAAGACCTCAGGAGGCAAATCTAATCAGCAGGAGCTGGTAACTGACAGGTTGGGGGAACGGGACAAGCACCAATCTGGCATGGAGAACATGTCGGAGCTCTGTGCTGGCCATGTATGTGGCTTTGGGGAGAGAGAACTTCTGAATATAGGCTCTTTAGCTTTAAGAGCTGTCAGGGACCCACACCGACCTATGGTAACACATTGCATGGGTGCTTTCATGATCCTTTTTTTAAATATTGCCAGCCAAGGTCTTCTGAGGTCCTTTGGTGACACGGTGACAATTGATGCACACCCAGGTAAATGGGCCACACTCACTTCTAACTCTCCATTGAGACAAGCTGCAGCAAGTGACTCACGGTGCATGTCGGAAATGACCACCTCCCATGTGATGAGCTCATTGAAGGGCCTGAGTGTGAACCTATGGCTTTTACTTCAATCAACTTGTGTGCAACTGTAAGACTCAAGGTCTTAAGAGGAACTCAATGACTGGCTCTTTGACCTCCCCACCTCCCAAGGGAGGAGCAGTACTGTTAGGCCACAGAGGAGGACTTTGCAGACAGTCCTGAAAATATCTGACAAAAGGAAGTCATATGAAAGGGGAGGAGGTCCTCCCCTATCAGTGGACTTGGAAAGGGGCAGGGAGGAGATGAGGGAGGGAGGGTGGGATTGGGGAGGGAATGAGGGATACAGCTGGGATACAGAATTAACAAAATGTAACTAATGAGAAAAATAAAATAAAAAAAAGAGGAACTGAAGGCATGGCTACATGGCAAAGCTAAACAGAACTAATGACATGACTGGCCTGGGATTTATGAGTTGGGTGGGCATTCAGCCAATTAAAGCAACAAGCAATTTAGCTGGATTTCTAATGTACCTTCTGAAAGGCACAGACCCCCCCCCAAAAAAAAAAATGCTAACAATTCAAGGGTATTAACTCTGTGGGGAAAGTCCCTCCCACTGTGTCCACCTGTGCTTTCTGTCACCCCCTGAGCTTCAGAAAGCACAGGAAACCATCCCAGCCACTCTACTCACCTCTGGTCAAGAACACAGGCTTCTGCAATGCCAGTACATGAGAGGTCAAAAGTGGAATCCCCAGAGCGCAGGAATAAGATAAGGCAGTGTTCTTTTCTTAGGCCAGCTTATCCTGTCTTCAGTTGGCCTGGGAATGCACCCAAAGTAATTTTTCACCCAAAATTTTGCATATTAGTCCCCTTGAGTGTTTAATTGCTGACAGTGTCTCACCATGTGGAAAACCAGCAATTAGCCTTTGCTGTGTTCAGATTCCAGCAGGAGGGGAGTTGGGGCTCCCACAGGTTCACACATGTGAACATTTCATCCCCAGCTGGTAGCACTGTTTAGGGAGGTTGTGAAACCATTGAAGATGGCCCCTGGCTGGAGAAAATGAGTTGCTTATCAGACATAACTTCAGTGAGTCAGCCTTCAGGGTCATGGCTGCAGCTTGGGACCTTCCTATATAAGAGAGACTGCCTGGGCAGAGGATGGACCAAGGGGTCTATGGGTGGCAGATACTTGGAGAGCTGGCAACAAAACAAGGGCTATACTAGCTGGCCAGGAGAACAGGGAGAAGGAGAGACTCAGAGGTGAGACCGAAGGGGAAACAGAACCCAGTCCAAAGAGTCTGCTGAGTTCTAACTAAAGATTGTGATGAATGAGGGATGTTGTGGATGAGGGGGCACTCAATAAGACAGGCTAGGTGGCATAGCTCAGGTAGTTTACTGGGGAACTTGCCAAGGGAAGAAACCTAGAGATAAATTGGGATCTTTGATAGCAACTAAAGCAGAAGCTGATGGTGGCTTGGATCAGAACTAAAATAGAGGGTTTAGTGAAAGGAAACTGAAGTAGAGATGGAGAGACTCAATAGTTAGGTGTGCCTACTTCTTTTCGAGAGGAACTGAGTTTGGTTCCTAGCACACACATCAAGCAGCTCACAAACACCTGTATCCCCATCTCCACAGGACCTGACACCCTCTTTTTGTGAGAACTGCCTCCCCATAATATATGCTCACACAGACACCCATAAGCATAAATAAAATAACAAAAATTTGGCCTGCACATGATATACATATATACAGGCAGCACTCATGCACATAAAAATAAGATAAATAAATCTAAGCAAAGTCTCTTAAGTAAAAAAAATGAATCTTTATTAAAGAGAAGTTAATTTCTTTTGAAGGTAGAAAAAAATTTTGGTTTGCAAAATGGCTGAAGATAAGAACTGAGAGAAGATCCCAGATTGCACCCAGGCCGTCTAGGGGGATGGGGTTGTCATTAATAAAGCATATTTGTTGGGGGAGACTTTCATGAGCTCATTTTTAGACATATGTTTAATTTAAAATGCCTATTAAACATTCAGGTGGAAATGTCAAGTAGGAAGTTAACTATGGGAGTGTGGAGTCGAGGGAAGATATCCAGGCTGTGGCTGTGCATTTGTTTGCATATGGGTGGCCTTTAAAGCAAGGAGAACTGCCAGGGCGTGGGTATAGACTGGAAAAGAAACAGTTCAGGGGTGGAACCACTGGGCACCTGAACATGGAAGCTCCTATGTGAGGGTGACCGGTCAAGCCAGAGGGCCAGGAAAGCACCTGGAAGAGCGAGAGAAAGCCAGAGGGGTGAGCCACCTGGAAACAAAAGAAACAAGAGCTTCTAGAGCAGGAGGACCCTGCCCAGTGAGGCTGAGGAGATTGCGTGCGAATGGGGCTTAGAATTATCTGTCCACTCGGCTTAGTACAGCCTGGTTCATTGTCACACAAGATCAGCTTTTGTGAAGAAGTTGGGAAGAAAAAAAATGTGCTGACTGATATAGGAAACGAGTGCAGAATGAGAGGTATTAGAGGCAGCAAATTTAGACACTGTTCCTGGAAGAGAAGTAGAGAAAGGAAGCCATTAAGGAAGGGAAAGAGGCGTAACACAGCTGTGTGTATACTGAGGGAAATGTTCCAACTGATGGAGAGGGATTCCTGAGCAATGCCCTGTGTAGGTGCAAGGGTAGAGGTGTTCTTTCCAAAGTCATTATGTCTGTCAGGCAGGAGCAAAGTTAGAAGCTGTGAGTGAGGATGAAGGAGAAAGTGTTGGGGATTTGAGAAGACATGAGAAAGCTTGGGATGATTATATGTCAGTAGGAAGAGGACTGGGCCAAGGAACTGCAGCCTGTGACCAGGCAAGCCTAGCACAGCCTGAGAGAGAAACCAAGAACTTGGTGGAAGTGGATTTTTTTGGTCTTACTCAAGTTCTGTCCCTAACTGGGTAAGGATTTAAATTTAAATTTACCTGGGATGCTGTAATTTAGGTGCACAATTATGATTCATTTAGGAGGGTAGGGCATGGGGAATGAACTAAAGGGTCTCAAAGCAAATAACTATGCTGGTTGAGCACAGCTGAGTAAAGAGGGGAGTGAGGTCACAGCAAGGGACCATGAGAGGCAGTATGAAAGTTTTAAGATCAGTGGATTAAGAGAACCAGGATAGGTCAAAGGGAGTGCAGGGAATGGTCTGGAAACACAGGGGTGGGTGCTTGAAATGGATGTTTGGAAAATATAAAGTGATGGGATCTACTGAAGCCTAGGTTGTCTAGGCTGTGACTGAATACCCCAACAGTAAAACAATTTGGGAAGAAAGTATTTTGACTTACAGTCAGTCATGATGGGGAAAGCAAGGCAGGAGGAGAAGGAGACTGGCTGATCACATTTTCACTCACACACATAAAGCAGATGGTGAACAGGAATGGAAGCTTGATGATAAAATACCAAGGCCCACCCTAGTGATGCAATAGCTTCCCCAAACAGTGCCACCAACTGGGGACTGAATGTTCCAACACATGTGTCTGTGAAGGACATTTGTTGTTCAAGCCACCACAGGATGTTGTGCAAGCATACACGCATATATGCTAGTCATACACAGCACATATACAATGCATATATGTTAGGCATATACATGTGTGTGTCCTTATAGTTAAGTGTGGCCATGTGATTTGTTTTGGCAAATCGTACGAGTGCAAATGACAAGGGTCCCCAGGGGAAACATTTAGCCAGCATGCTTACACTTATCGTGTCATTGTGAGCTAGGAAGCACATGTTGTCACAGAAGTAATTCTCATATGTGTCAATCATGACATGTCCCAGGGACTCATCCACCCTGGTGTAAGAAATAGCTCAAAGTAGGAATGTGTGTGTGTGCGTGTTTTCCCAGTGTAATAGAATGTGGCCTTCTCTGTGTGTTCTCTGCACTATTTCATGGCTGGCCCTGTGACAGCAGTTGAGGATACAGAGATTAATAAAGTTGTCTGTGTTCTTAAGAGAGTGCGGTACAAGGTTGGGTGCGACAGCAAAGAGGACAGCTGCAGGAGGGACCCGGGGAGTCAGGCCCCTGTGGCTCTTCAGTCTCCTCACTTCAGTTTGGCATTTGGAACCCTTCACAATTATGGCTTAGTGTCACTTCCCTGACTCCATTTTAGTTCCTTAGTTCATCAATAAATGTGTGTTGAGTGACAGGTCTAGGGCCAAAGGTAAACACATGGTCGATGAAGCCGAGGCCCCTTGCCCTCACAGGCCGGATAGTTTATTGGAATGGGTGTTAAATATTTAATTCATCGTGGGACTGGGTGTTATGAGCGAGCAATGGACAATAAGAGACTAAACCTGGACTCATCCAGGAAAGCAGCAGAAGAGGCAGGAATTACACCATCCTGGGATCCTGTGTGTTCCAACACCCTCATACACAGACAGCATGGCCTCCTTAGGGCCTGAGGCCATCTGAGTGAGGAGAGATGAGAGTATGGACTGAGGGGCAGGAGGTGAAGGAGGCAAAGACTTATCACTACTGATGGCTCCACAAGCCAGGTTCAGGGCTTGGATAATACCCTCACTGGCAAAGGGATGTGTATGCAGGTTACAGTCCTTGAAGGTAATGTTTACAAGTCTTCCTTTTCAGCATCGCTCTAGTAGTCGAAGGCAGGGAGCTGAAAGGGTGGTTAGGTCCTGTCATCAGCACACAGGGAAAGGAGGGTGGTTGGCAATGACGGCTTGTAGGATGCGGGGAGCTTCAAAAGTTATTTTTAAAGCAAAATTCAATTTAATTCGTGATTACAGTTGATATGGAGGCTAATGACAAGGGAAGACTCAAAGGTAATTCTAGTTATTCAAACAGCCAAATTGACGGCAGCTTCAGGGCTGATAAGGAAAACTCCTTCTAGCTGGTTGTAAGAGAGAGAATGAACCCGCAGCCATGAACAGCCTGAGCTGTTCTGGTAGTCTTGTGCTGCTTCTGCTCGCTTTCTGTGTGCTGCGCAGACCGTGATACCCATTCCTCCTCATTCCCTCTGCCCCTTGTAATCAATCCACCTCTCTCTGATCCCCACCCTTTCAGCTCTCCAGGTAATTACCCACCCTGCCCTCCATCATTAGATAGAGAATATTTTGCACTTTAAGGGGTTTTATACAAACAGAATTATATAGAATGTGTTCTTTTAAGAAACGAGTCCTCCAATAAATATTTGAGCACTTCAGCTCTGGGGATGGAGCCAAGAACTGGACAGGCACAGTGGCTGCCATTAGGGAGGATTAGTCGACCAAAAGAGGCAGCTGCTGAATAAATAATTGCAGTAAGGCCTGTCATGTGTCGATGAGAGGAAAAGCACGGATGATGTGCAGACCAGCAGCATCTGATGGAGGGCTTACGATGGGCCCAAAGATCTAATGGTGCAATGAGCAATCAAGCCTGCAAGGGCAGGAGCCAGGATGTGGGAACAATGTGAAGAAAAGAAATCATGGCTTGCCAGGGGAGGAGGGAGAAGGCAGTGTAGCTGGACGCCACCAGGCTACGAGAAGCGCAAGCATGTTGTCTTTGTCTTTGTGGCTTGTGCTGTCTTGACTTTTCCACTCTGGATGGGTGCTCTCTTCTGATCCTCATCCAACCTTCCCATTGGTTCCTTATCTACCTTCCTTTCCTGCCAGGACAGTGCCTCTCCATTATCATTTATGACAACGTCAGCTTAGCAACTGGAGAAAGAATCGGGGATACCCAAACATACAGAGCCTGTCTTGCCAAACCCCAAGTCCAGTGCTTTGTACACCCAGATGGTATGAGAGATGGTATCATCTCTAGGCTCCTGAGAACCCAACATGCTGCTGATGTGGCCATCAGCACAGATCTCAAGATGAGAAGATGCCTCAACTGTCAAAGACTTGGGTGTGCCCGAAGAGTTCACTGACACATAGACAGCCTGTGCCACTTAGTACTTGATTACCTCCAGGCAGGAAAGCCTGCTTAGGTCATCCCTTACATTTTTCTTCAATTTAATGAAGTAATTAATGCTATAAAAAGAGATGAAAATATAAATGTAAGAAAGCATGTTGCATAATTAACAATGTATGCATATGCATGGCAGGGTATTTCTTTCTGGAATACATCTGCATATGTCATTAATTGAAACATAATCACTTTGTTTTACAGCCAAATTATGAGTATAAGTCATGCTGCCTGGATGTCAGCTGCCAGCCTGACCCCAGGGTATGTGATCACACGGGAGTGTGGGGGACAACAGCAGGGGCCAGGAAAAAAGTCTTGGGCTGGGGAACCGTGGTACTATCTGGCTTCTAGATCCAGCTCTGCACTAATTTGCTATGTGACTTTGCTTTCTCCGGGCTGTAAATCTGAGGGTGGGACATTTTGTGGAATTCATAAAGAATGGTAGCACATCTCTTTATTCAAACAAAAATCCCAAATAAAAACATATCCACAAAACAAACACCAAAGTAGAAAGTCGGGTTGGGGAGATGTTTCGGGGTTAAAGTGCTTGTTACGTAAGCATGAAGCCAAGAGTTTGCTCCTCAGCATCCACATTAAAAAGGCCAGGCCAGTTGGCACATGCTTAAAATCTCAGCACTGAGGAGACAGAGACAAGCAGACCCATGAGACTTGCTGACCAACCAGTCTAGACAAATCTGGGAGCCCCAGGTTCCAGTGAAAGATAGCCCATCTGGAAAAGATACCTCTGTAACTGGAAAAGTAGACAGACAGTGCTTGATGGCATAAAGGCACCCAAGCTGTCCCCTGTACTCCACATGTATATACACGCACCCACATGCATGCATCTGCATACACGTGAACTCATATCCACACCTCCGTGTCCACGCATACATACACGCAAGTACCTTTAATGGTAGAAACTGCAGAAGCAGGGCTTTCTCTAGTTCCATTTTCCTTCATCTGCACTCCCCCAGCTCTTTCCCTCAGCCTCGGTAAGTTCGTCAGCTTCTAGAACATGAGGTCCCTGCGGTGTTTCCTCATTCTTTTGGGAGCGTCATCTGGAGAGAGCTGGGGGGAATCTGGCCTGGGAATTCAGGAGATCTGAGTTCACATTTATGGGGCTGTGCCCATCAACAGCGTGGCCTCACACCAGTCTCCTACTCAGCTTGCATGCCTTACCCGATGACTGTCGGAAAAGAAAGCAATCTTTGTCCCTTCTTACCCCAAACTACGTAGCAGCTAGCTAAGTGCTCTGCAGGACAAGCGTATGGTGGAGATTGACACTCTGTCTCCTGAGGGCTGAGGAAGTGGATTCTTACCAACTACATGACCTTGTTTGAATTGTTTAACCTTATTGTGTGGTTGTTTCCTCATCAGTCGGATGGACAGTACCACAATGTTCTCCATGAACAAACTATCAGTTCTATAAAACTGTTATACTTAAAACCAATGTCCATATGAAATAAGCTTATTACCTCATTGATATTATTATTATTGTTCTGTGGTACCAAGTGCTTCATCCAGGGCCTCCCATCTGATACATAAGCACTACAGTGGAGCTACATTCTCAGGCCTCAACCCATTTAAGTTTTATTTTGAGACATTGTCTCACTAAGTTTTACTGGGCATGCTTGAACTTTTGATCCTCCTGCCTCAGTCTCTTGAGTAGCTATGATACAGATGTGTACCACCATATCTGACATTGTTATCATTTTTTAATTAAAATAAAAACTAATAGAAAGAGCTGGCTATGGAAAGATGTGGCCTGTTTTCTAACTAGAAAACAACTGTTTCTTAAATAAAAACACTAATCAAATGAAGGCAATGCAGAGAATTCTGCAGAATGTCTTCTGCAGAGAAGACATTAAATGAAGACATTAAACGAAACATTGATGTTAAAATGCCTTGAGAAACTAGCAAATCTCTGCAAATACATGTGTAGTTATGTACTCCAAAGACAAACCTAACTCAAGAAAATGTATGAGAAATGATTCCAGGATTATAGGAGGTTTAATTGGGCCATTCTGACCCCCTGTTTAGTGTTAATTGCAGCAGAAAGAATGTAGGAACTAAGTTTTCACTTCAGGGTGCTGTATCAGGTTTGCTGATATATAATGACCAATATACAGCTTGCCACCCCAAGCTCCTCACTTACCTCTTTTAGCCTGTAAAGTTCAAGAATATGAGAAACAGACAACATACACACACACACACACACACACACACACACACACATACACACAGGTACACACAAAATTATACACACATCACACACTTATGTGTAGACCACAATCCACACACATTCATAGATCACACACATGTAAATATAACACACACACAAATGCACACACACGCACACACACCACAAATGTTCTCTGAGCCATTCCTGTGGACTAAATATGGCCTGTGCATGGTCAACACTAGGCTGTGTCACCTTAAACATGTCAAAGACAGGCTCCCTGAAGAAACGGAAGGTTCTCATCCACAAAGAGACTAGCAATATATCTGTTGCCCATTCTAAGGATTGCAAGCAATGAGGCTAAAGAGCAATGCATAAGACCTTTCTGGAAACTCTGAGTTGCTCTCATTTTTTTTTTTTTTTTTTTTGGCAGCCATTACTAAGAAAAAATAAAAAAAGCACAGTGACTTTTTTGTGACTAACAAAAAAGTAGTGTATACAGCATTGATACACTGGGCAGAAGGATTATTCTCATCCCTGGAAAGATGAATCAAGACAATGTGAGGTCCCTTATGCAGTTTGTAACTTAGGAACTTATTTCTAGTATTCTATGTTTTATACTTCTAGAACACAATCCACCGTGTGTAACTGAAATCTAAAAATTCAAAACCTTGCAGGTCTTGTGAGGCATCTACACCATTCTCTCTTGCAAAAATGGAAGCCTCCTATTTAGCTCAAGTTTTGGGGATGGGATTCTGTCACCGACCCCTCATCTTGCTAACGTGTGTGTCAACTTTACTATAAATACCCCTAACCTTGCAAATAAGATCCTGGGGTTTCTTTTGGCCTGTATGGGAGCTAGTACCTGTCCCCATGCCCCTGGGTTCCTTGGGAAGGGACCTGTTCTTTCAGCCGTCAGTGTGTACTCCTCCAATGAGCATCACAACCCAGCCTACATAAACCAGGCTCTTACCAGGTTCTAACAGTGTTTACAGCCCAGAGCGATGGCCAGCACTGGACAAGGTGCCCAGTGCTAAGAATGGGCTTTGATAAGTGATATGAAAGAAAGGGACAGAGTGTAACAAGGGAATATGACCTAGTTTGGGAAGTTGGGTTTGAACTGTTTTAAAGCACATCCCTTTATTGATATTTTGGGGCTAAGAAAGGTTTCCGCCTCCTGCTGGTATTGTAAGAATTG
Source organism: Meriones unguiculatus (assembly GCF_030254825.1). Taxonomy (NCBI): domain Eukaryota; kingdom Metazoa; phylum Chordata; class Mammalia; order Rodentia; family Muridae; genus Meriones; species Meriones unguiculatus. Next base: position 14,104,549 of record NC_083359.1, read on the forward strand.
GGCGTTGTGGTGGTTACAAAGCACTGTGCACACCATCTAGCACAGAGAATTTTCTCAAATCTTAGCGATGAAAGACACCATCATCATGTTTACAGTTCTTCTCATTTTCAACCGAATGGCCATTTGTTCTGAGACCTAAAAGGGGTGTGTGATGGCTACCTCTCAGTGTGATTGGATTTGGAATCACCTAGGAGACACACCGATGGATGTATCTGTGAGGCTATTTCCAGATAGGATTACTTGAGGAGGGAAACTTCCCCATTTGAATATAAGAGGCACTGTCTTGAAGCCTAGGATCCTGGACTGAATAGAAAAGGAGAAAGTGAATTGAGCGTCAATGTTCATTTCTGCTTCCTGACTATGGATGCATGAGTAGTGCTCTCATGCTCCTGATGCCGTGACCTCACTGCCATGATGGACTCTGTATTCTCCAAGACAAATCCTTCTTCCTTTAACTTGCTTTTGTATGTAGCGTTTGGCTTCAGCAACAAGAATGATAACTAATACAGAGTAGGAACCTTAGGTACAGATGCTCTGCTTTCTTTTCTGCCACTGTGATAACATTTTGATGGAGGAAAGGGCTTATTTAGCTTGTACTACTAAGTCCCAATCCATCAATCTATAGTCTAGATAGTGACTATATCCAAGAACCTGAATGCAAAAACCATGAAAGAGCACTCACTACTCGCCAGCTTGCTCATTGTGTCATGCTCAGCTAGCTTTATTATACAACTCAGGGCCACCACCTTAGAAATGGGGCTATATGCGGTGGACTGGGCTGTCCTACATCGATTAACAACCATGACAATGTCCCACAGGCATGCTCAGAGGTCAATTTGACCTAGGAATATCTCAGTTGAGAGTCTTCCCTGACTGATGACTCTAGGCTCTCTTAAGTTGATAATTAAAGCTCACTGGGGCACAGAGTTTCTCATTCCTAACCCATGTCCCTTTCCTTCCCCTGCAACAGTTTAAAGTGTCATCTAGAGATAAGTCTCCATATGTAAGATGAAGATAGGCAACCAGCATTCTAAGGAGCAAAAACTGGCCTACTAACTCCTTATCTACTGTACACATCCCATATCCTATGACATTTTGCACTTCAAAGTGAAATATCAATAAAAAAATGAATTTTTGAAAGTTGGCAAAGCAGCCAAAATATACAACAACCTGGATTCCAGGTGTGTGTCAAAGCTTCAGAAATCTCCATTTCTGTTGGTTTGCTGTCTTTCTTTCTTTTTCTTTCTCTCATTTTCCCACCCTCCCTTCCCCTCTCCACATCTCTTTCTGTCTCTGTATCTCTCTCTCTCTTTCCACTTCTCCCATTCTATGTAACCAAGTGCTGTAATTGGCAACCCCTCCATAGGTATCTTTGGTTCTGCCTATTATTTTGCCCTGAAGATCCTCTTACCTGTATATCCGTAGGAGACACACTGCTGGGAGAGTCACTGTCACATGGAGAGGTCTGAACTTTGCAGATAGAAATCACCACTGGAAACTACCTTTTTTTTTTTTTTTTTTCATTTTCAGCATCATAACTAAGCAGAAAAAAGAAGACAGGTGAAATGAGAAAGGGAAAAGGTTTCAGGTTAAAAAGGCGTGGGGATGGGGGAGGTTAGAGCTGGAGCAGTTACCACAATTAAGAAAGGGTTGCCAAAGTAACGGCTATGAGGTGGCAGCTTCCTTGCCAATCCCTTTGCAGATCTGTGGCATGGAAACACATGTGGGTCTCTCCTGGAGTGACTAAATACAGACTGCACTCAAGGGAGTTTAAGCTATGTATGAAACTGACTTATCCAAGGAGAAAAACATCCATTTTTTATTCCTCATAGCAAACTCAGACCTGGGTCTCCTTTATCATGTCTTTATTCTCAGGATGAATGATCCACTGGCTAAATATCAGTTTCTTCCATGGACGACAGGGCAGTCTTCCTGGCCCTGTGCTGTGATAATCCACTACCCACCTTTCCTCAGCTCTCACCATTGCTTCACCGAACCTCCAATAAATTTACATCCATCCATCCATCCATCCATGTATCCATCCATCATCCATCGTTGTATTAATAGGTATTAATCATCTCTCCTTGCTAAGCATGACTCTAAGCACAGAGAATAGACTAATCGAAGAGACTAAGCTGTTCTTAGTTGATTTTCTCACTGCTATGATAAAATAAGTGACAGAGCAATGTTAGGCATACAGTTTATTCCAAACATCAGTTTTATTGTTAACTCACTGATAACATGGAGTAGTCAGAACCTTAGCATCCAGAATCAAAGGTTAGAAATGACAGATACTGCCCTGAAAAAAATGTAGTATGTTGGGTTGGGGCTAAGGGGATGATGGCTCAGTGGGTAAAGTCCTTGCTGCTCAGACACAATGACCAGAGTTCAACTCTCAAGCAACTACATAAAAATCTGAGTATATCCTATAACCATAGTGCTCAGGGGCAGGGGCAGAGCTAGACAGCTGCTGGGGTTTGCTGGCCACTGGCCTAGTTTCTGGTACATGAGAGACTCCATCCCAAGAGAATAAGTCAGAAAGTAATAGAGAGGGATACTCCGGCCTCAGCACATACGTGGAAACATGCACCTGCATATACACCACCCACAAAAAATACACACAGAGACACACAAATTTAATCTGTCATTGTTGGCTCTGCTGCCCTTCAGGAACTTGAAGGTCAATTCTGGGAGCATTAATTATGGCTCAGGATCAGGATGCCCCATGATGTCATGGGGTGTTACCAAGTCCCACAATTTCACCAAATGTAAACCACCCTCTTTAATGATTGTTTGAATCTAGAGTTTGTCAAATCCTGTTCCCCAAGATACAATGCTGTGAGAGCTGAAGAGCTGAACCACAGAGTGGGAAAAAATGCATATAATTACTGCCAATTGATTCAAGAGACATTTCATTTGTTTAAACCATCCCTGATTGCGGATCCTATAATTTAGGGATGAGAAGGGAGCCTATAAAGCAGGAAAGTGTGCACCAGCTTCTATGTTCCTTTGACTGTCACATGGACATGGTTTCCTTTGCTGGGACAGGTTTTCTTTTCCTTTTTAAAAACTTGTCTCTGTGCATATCTGTGTGTGAATCGTGCTCACACATGTGTGTCTTTGCATGGGTCTGGGCATGCATGCTGAGGCCAGAAGAGGCTGCTGAGTGTTCTGCTCTCTAACCCTCTGCCTTATTCATTTGATACAGGGTCTCTCACCGAAACTGGAGCTAGGACAGCAGCCATTGACCACCAGAGATCTTTCTGTCTCTGTCATCCCATAGCACCTGGCTTTTTATGGGGACACTGGGGACTGGAACTTGGGTCTTCCTGCTGTTGTCGTAAACACCGTTACACTTACTGAGCCATCTGCACAGCCAGGGACAAAGCGTTGTAACACATTATGACAGATACTTGCTGCTTGTACAGGTAGGCTTTCTTTTTGTCCCAAGGTCACCGCTGGGGCTTAGCAGATCTAGGGCAAGAATCTGAGCCCCAGTGACCTCTCATTCTGGCTAACCCTTCCTAACCAGACCTGAAAAGCCAAATTTGCTATGTCTAGGGGATGGAAGAATGTCATGTTTAAATTCAGGGTTTCTTCCTCTTTTTTGCCTTTTTTTTTTTTTTTTTTTTTTTTTACTTTCTTTGATCAGAAATTAAGGTAGCAAAGCTCAGAGGATAGTAACTCACTTGGGTTTAGGGAAAAGAAAGAAAAGAGAGAGGCAAGTTTTAAGATCATTCGGACTCAAACAATGTTCTATTATTGCCTGGGTTTTCAGAGACATTGAGGTCCCTGGGCTTTCGTCTCCTGGCTTTTCAGGTCCCCGTTGCTGTCTAGAGCCTCAGGGTGGTTGGCAGGGGGAGGTGGACGGTGCCATCAGAAACCAGGGTGAGTTGTGGAGAGAGCTCTGTTCCTCCCAATCTGGTACTGTGGCATTCCCCCCCCTCCAGTCTCTGTGATTACAAACTGTTACCCTGGAAACAGTTCAATATCCTCTTGAAAATATGAAAGCAACCAAAATGAAAAAAAAACTACCAGAAATCCTGAGGTCTTCTTAGAAGCCATCCGATTGATTTTCTGTGGGGCGACGAGGATGCTCAGACCCTAAGAACAAGCTTGCTCTCCCTGATGCAGGATGCACTTAAGATCTCACTGTGGAGGAGGAACACACGTACAAGGAACAGTATCTGCTAGTACAATAGCAGATACTGCAAAGTAGCTCAGGCAAGACGCTGGTGGCCCTGAGACTGAACAAGGTGTGTGTCTCCCATAGGTACACCGACGTCCTGTACTTACTTCTCTGCCTCAAGCTGTCAGCCTTCTACACATTGGAGCCCATTATCAGAGCAAACCACAGACATCTGGAGTGATGAGCTTGGTCAGGTGATGGAGTCAGATGAAACTTACTATTTTCATTAGAGAACCGAGACACCAAGAGCTATTAGGGTTTTGAAATAGTTGCCTCTGGGGCTAGCAAGACGGCTCAGTGGGTAAAGGTGCTTGCTACATAAGCCTAAATACTTGAGTTTAGTCCCCAGTACTGACAATAGAATGTGTGTGTGCATGTGTGTGTGTGTATCTCTCACAAACAAGCACAGACATCATACACATCACCCACAAATGATAATATATAAAACAGCAAATGACCTCCTTTCTTTAGTTGTGACTCTTGCCTCACATTCTGTGTGTCTTGCCCTAGAGTCAACGAGAACCACAAGAGTTTACTGGATGCTCCCGGCGCCCTGTGCGTTCCTGTTTGGAATGTTCCCGCACCATGGACTCTTGTGGGTGAAAAGACAGAATTTGTTCAGCATGAGGAAAATCAGAGGGGAAAACACCCAGTCTCAATGACTAAGGTAGTTTTAATGGTTTAACGTCCATGTTTAAAACACTGACTAGGTGCTGGGCTAAGTACATGGCAAACTGCTATAGACCCAGCTGTCACCATATATAATCAGGTGCCCCTAGTGGGGTTTAAAGGAAGAGTCTGCCTTTAAAAAATATTTTAATTCTCTCTCCTCTCTCTCTCTCTCTCTCTCTCTCTCTCTCTCTCTCTCTCTCTCTCTCACACACACACACACACACACACACACACACACACATGCACACACAAATGCAGATGCCAAAGGAGAGCATCAGATCCAGTGGAGCTGGAGTAATGAATGGGTGGTTGAGCTGCCCAACATGGATGCTGGGAACTAAAGAACAGAATGTGCTCTTAATAGCCACACAACCTCTCTGGTCCTAGTCCTGTTCTTCAATGCAAAAGTGCAAAGTTTATTTTTTGTAAGTCCAATATCGTTTTCCTCTTCCCCCTAAGGAAGAGACCTCTATGCTGTGGACTGTGGCAATTCGCTTACATAAATCTGTGCCTCACAGGTAAAGGTACTTTTGGAAGCCACTGGTTAGACCTGAAAAGAATAGGACGCATAAAGGAGCCCCCTTTCTCCTTTCCAGTCCCTCTTTCCAACTGTCTTGGATGTACTCTTACTGACTGTAGCTACAGTAGCCACTAAAGACCATGAAGACAGCTTAGAGGACAGCAGCCAATCAGAAAGGATAGTAGAGCAGGGAGACAGGTCTGGAGTTCCTGATGGATAGATGTCTATAAACCCATGTGGTTTCAATGAGTGTATCATACTTAAGACACTACTTTATGGGTATCTGTCACTATCCATCAAAAATAATTCCTGGAGAGTAGAGAGATACCTCAGTCTGTAAAGTACCTGCTCTGTGGATTTACTTTTTTTTTAATATAGTAATCACAGGTTATTTACTTTGTATCCCAGCCGTAGCCCCCTCCCTCATCCCCTCCCAATTCCACCCTCCCTCCTTCATCTCCTCCCTGCCCCTTTCCAATCCCCTGATAGGGGAGGACCTCCTCCCCTTCCATCTGACCCTAGTTTATCAGGTCTCTTCAGGACTGGCTGCAATGTCCTCTTCTGTAGCCTAGCAAGGCTGCTTCTCCCTCAGGAGGGGAGGCGTCGAAGAGCTCGCCATTGAGTTCATGTCAAGTAAATCCACAGGATTGTGCAACCGTTAAAAAAAATACAAATGGATAAGAAAAAAAAATACATATATATATTCCATATCTGAGTGAAAAACATGCCATTTTTTCTGCATCTGGCTTATTTTGCTTAACATGATAATTAATCTCTGATTCCATCTATTAACCATTGATATTTTTCTTAAGAAAAATGTCTGTTTTATATTTTTGACTATCCACTGGGTTATCTGCTATTTTATTTCTTATTGGTCTATAAAAGCTACTTGTGCATTCTTTGAAATTTCTTTGTCAGTGGATTTCATAAATTAGAGTTCTCAGTTCATGGCTTACCTTTTATATGCTATGCTGTCTATTGATGTATGGAAGTTCTCAGGTTTTTTATTTTTTTGTAATTAAATTTGTCAAATTTACCTGCCCTGTAAGCCTGAGGACCTGAGTTCATATCCCTGGCTTCCATGTAAAATATGAGCATGATTGCACATCTGTAATCCCAGTGCTGGAAGAAGAGAGGTAAGTTAAGTAGCTATCCAGAGCTCACTGGCAAACAGTGAGCTTAATTAGTGAGCTCTGAGTTCAGTGAAAGCCTGTATCTCATAAAGTAAGGTGAGAGCAATCAACAAAGACACCTTGGCTGGAGAGACGGCTCAGTGGTCAAGGCTGCTTCATGTTCTCACAGAGGAACTGAGTTTGATTACCAGTACCCCAGTTGGGCAGCTCACAGCTGTTTGTAATTCCACCTCACTCTAACCTCTGCTGGTACCTGCACTCACATGCACAGAAGGACATACAGACACACACACACACACACACACACACATGCATATAATTTAAAATAAATCTCAAAAAAGCATCTGATGTCAATCTCTAGCCTCCCCATATGCATACCCATGTAACTGATACATGTTTAGACACACATACACAAACACAAAATATGCACACACACATAGTCGACACATACATACACATATACCACAAACATATACATACACCCACCACACACACATATACACACATCACACATATACATATACATCACACACACATGCCACACATACACCAGATGCATACATGCTGCATGCACATAGACACATATACCCTCCCTCCACACACAAAGACTCCTAAGTTATAGGTGTCTGTTTTCATAAGCACTCCTATTGAAGAGCACTTAGCAATCAGAGAAGAATTCAATTTTAGAGATGAAAGGACTCTGGTTTGGCCCAACAGCCTTACGCTGAAGATGAAATAATGAAAGCTAGTTATTCATTCCGTTGGAAAACATTTATTGAGTGGGTAGGCTGTATCAAATTCAGGGAAACTGAGATAAAAGAGAGCGAGAGACCGTTCATTCTTGCAAAGTACTCACTACAGAGCTGAGGAGTTTTGAAAAGGAGTGTAAACCGTTCAGCCAGATGGGAGCAGTAATGCAGGAGAGCCAAGGGGTTTTGGGGTATTGAGGTTGATTAGCTAATTCACTCTTAGGAGGCCTAGGCAGCAACAAAGGCTTTTAAAGGACAGGAGCCTGGGGACTAAGGCTTCAAAAAGAAGCAGAATAGATGAGAACCAACTGGATAGTGCCACAGACTTCCCTTGTGACAAGGTCAGAGCTCTGACCTCAGGATCTGGAATTCCACGGGACGGTAATTTTACTTCATTTATTTGCTGAACCCAAGACCCAAGCTGGGTCCTTATGTGGACAGTGAAGTGCCACACCAGTGAGCTACTGAGGTTTCAGAGGGAAACAGCAGTTGGTAGTTCAAAGCACCAAAGTCTAGGGAGGTTTGAGTTTAAAAAGTACCCGTGTTCATTAGAAAAGACATTTCAGAATTGTGAAAGAAGTAATTAAAGTAGCAACCCTGCTGAAGGATCAGTTTTAATAGGAAAGTCACCTCACTCACAAGGACAGGAAGAAGGAGTGGAAGGCAGAACGGAGGGCCAGTTAGGTAGTTTCTTTGTTGAGATACAATACCTAAAAATAAAATAAAATAAAATAAAAAAAAGTGAATTGAGAAGTTATTAATTTGACTCCCAGCTTGAAGGCACAGTCAACCAAGTTGGGACAGGTGTGGTAATGAAAGCAGGTCTTAATATGGCAGGGAGATCAGGACACTGCTTGTTCATGTCTAGGTAGATCAGGAAGCAGAGACAGATGGGAAATGGAGCCCTGCTAAACTAGGGCCCTGCTCCCCATAAATTCGCTTCCCATAGGAATGTTCACTTCCTAAATGTTCTACAGCCTTTTGAAACAGTGTAACCAGCATCTAGTGTTCACATAGGAGCATCTAGAGGAGTTTTTTATCAACTAATATCAGGGGAGATATCACAATGTGTTACCTGCTGCTGTTAGTTGTGTTTGTTTGTTTTGTTGTTTCTAAATGTTTTTATTAAAGTTTTAACTTGACACAGCCTAGACTTACCTGGAAAAAAAGTCTCACCTAAGTGAGAGATTATTAGATCAAGTTGGGTGTGGGCATGTGTAAGAAGAGCTTTTATTCACCTGATCCAGTTTTTGTCTCAGAGGCTTATTGCCTCGGTCTGCTAACCTAGGCCTACTCCTGGAAGCTTCTAGTGTCCATACAATCTAATTTATGCTTAGAACGTTTTCAGCCTTTGAGACTTACTTTTGAATAAGCTCACCCTTTCTTGTTCTTTCTGAGCTCATAGCTGACTGGTTCAACTTAGCTGCTCTGCCTCAGACTTCTCTCCCAGACAACTTATTCAACCTGGCTTCTCTTTCAGCCCTGGAATTGCTCTGCTTGGCTTCAAACTAACTCCAGCAATTTGCACTAATCTTCTGGATCTGCTCATTCTCTCACTCATTCTGTCTTCACCCATGTCTAGCTTGTTCTCTCTTCAACCTGTCTCTGTATATCTGTCCTGGTAAAGCTGCTGCAGGTCTCTCTGCATTGCCTCTTGAGTAGCTTCCCTTTCCTCTCTCTTCTCCTGAGAGTTGGGTATATCCTGTTCCGTCAAATCTTCTCTCATTCATCATTTTTTTTCCTGCCACTCAATTAGATATCACTTTCAAACATGGGTGCTTCCTTCTACAAACTAACTTTACCTTCATTTTTGGGCATGAAAGGCATGTATCACTATGCCTGGACCTCAGCTTTCCTTTACCTGAAACTTGCTCTATACTGGGCTGGCCTTGAACTCAGATCTGCTTGCCTCTGTCTCCTGGATTAAAGGGGTGTTTTCCTTCCAGCCAGATCACATAGACCTAGAAGGTCTTTGGATGTGATCTCTTGCCAGAGCAGCCATGTTCTGTATTAAAATTCCTCTTCAGTATTGTCTGTAGGGGATTGTCTTAACTGTGCATTAAGTGATGTGGATTGACTCAGCACACTACGGGCAGTTCCATTCCCTAGGCAGGGAGTCTTGGACTGTAAATGTAGAGAGGTAGCTGAACAGTATACACACATGCAGTTTGTGCATACATGTGTGTGTGTGTGTGTGCACACACACTTGTACCCTTCATTGTGGTATGATATAAGTAGCTGCATTTAGTTACTACTGCCTTGATTTTCCCCAGTAATAAATTATAGCCTGGAACTGTGAGCTAAACGAAACCATTTCTCCCCTAAGCTGCTTTTTGTCAGGGCATTTTATCACAGTAATATAACTGAAACCAGACCATCTCCTTACTTAAGCAGGTTGTAACTCTCCGACCATGCCACTGAAACACCCTCAAACAGGAAGAGTACACTGTGCACCAGACCTCACTCACCATCTCCACAGCGTGCTCCCCATAGTAACCAGGGGCGCTGCTCTGATCTATTTATGAATGTAGTCAAGGGCCGTGTCTCAGTATTGGGTAGGTTAGAGACAAAACTGGGGACACAGATAAGTCACCAGGCCATGACTTAGGATGACCTCCAAATGCTGGCTTGTTGCTTCTGAGGATGATCCCTGCATGGGGGCAAAGGGAGCTGGGAGAGGTTTAGGCTGGAGTTGGAGCTCTGACCTTGTCACAAGCATGCCTTGTGGCATCAGCCTGTTAGCTCTCTTTCATTTAGCATTTCTGCTCTCTTTTTTGAAGCCTTAGTCCCCTGGCTTGTGCCCTTTAAAAGCCTTTGCCGCTGTCTAGGACTCCTAAATGTGAATCAGCTAATCGAGTTCAATATCCCTAAAGCTCCCTGCGCTCTCCTGTGTTACTGCTCCCGTCAGGCTGAACGGTTAAGCTTCTTTTACAAAATGCATCAGCTCTGGAGTGAGTATCTACTTTGCACCATCCAGGGAAATTTAACCTTGGTCCAAATCTGCATAAATTACTGTGCCTCCTCTTTAGGGAGACGTTGTCTCAGGGTGCATTTGGCCACAGATTACAGGAATTCTTTTGAACTTGTCTTAAATAAAGACATTGCATATGACTAGGAACCCAAAGCAAGGAGGTTTTTAGATGCGGGTCAGTCCATGTAATACAGCACCTGTGTCCAGGTCAGTTTTTCTTTCTTTTTCTTTCTTTCTTTCTTTCTTTCTTTCTTTCTTTCTTTCTTTCTTTCTTTCTTTCTTTCTTTCTTTCTTTCTTCTTGTGTGTGTGTGTGTGTCTGGGTCTGGGTCTCTCTCTCTCTCTCTCTCTCTCTCTCTCTCTCTCTCTCTCTCTCTGTGTAGTCCAAAGGTCAACACTGGGTATTGTTTCTCAAGATACCACCACTTTCTTTTTCTTTTATACAGTCTTTCACTTTTAGCAGGCATCTGCTGATTTAGCAATGCTGGCTCCCCAGTGAGCCCCAGGATTTACCTGTCTCTGCCTCTCTAGTGCTGCAATCATAAGCATGCATTACCATGCCGAGTTTGTAAAATGTGGGTTTGGGGAACTGAAACCAAGTACTCATACTTTCACGGAGAGCATTTTATCACCTGATCCATCTCTCCAGCCCTTCTCCTTTTCTGTTGGTGCTGCCATCTTGATTCTTGTTTCTAGGCTGTTCCAGTTGCTACTAACCCTAGAAGAGAACCATGCTCCTTGTGAAGAGGAATGGAGTTCATTGCTTCTCTCTGACTGGGTCAGTGCAGGGCAGTGCTCATCAATGTTCCACAGAAGGTCTTCCAAGGAAAATGAGATTCCAATTGGCTTAGACCTGATATCTAAAAACCTTTTGAGAAGTTCAGAGAGGGAATAATTTAGGGTTTGTGAATAATTTAGGGTTTGCAGTCTCTGTCACAAGAATTTAAGTCTGTCATCCTAATGTAGAGGCATGCATGAGCCATATGCAAATGATGTGCAGGCTTTGATTATTTTAAACCTACTCTATTTAGGGTTCATAAACGCCTCTACTTCCCTTAAAACTCCCGACCCTAGGTAGGAGAGAAAGAAGGTTAAGAGGGACAGGGGATATAGACCATATATTTCAGAGGTAGTTCCTTGGGGCAATTCCACTCTTCCTTGTCAGGATTCCAACAGTCCAGCAAACAGCAAACAGTGGCAGCAGGAATCAGCAGTGGTCCCTCTCTCTATGTCTCAAAGTCATAGTAGAGGTTTTGATTTCTTTAAAACTCGCCTGTTTTAGGAGAATGTGTTTTGGTTTTGGTCCCAAGTGTGGGATGGAAATACTTTATGCACCGATGAAAAGAAACTCCTGAGAGACTAGTGATGTTTTCCAGCTCAAAACTACCTCATGTGAGGGGTGTGGTTTTTGCCAGCTGAAAAACACCCTTGTTTGGACTCTGAGAACATATAAATAAGAGCTCAGAGACAGAGAGAGGGGGCTTTGCATTGCTTCTCTATGCTTCCCATCATTTAGTTATGCTTCCCATTGTTTCGAGGTTTCTGCTACCATTTCCTGTTTGCTGTTTGACTGGACTTCTGGAATCTGGACGACTCAGATTGGTATTACCCTAAAGAACCCAACAACCCTAAGCAGCAGGAAGCAGCTAGAAAGGTCTGCATTCCTTTTTCCTACCAACCTGCTTTCTCTCCTAAATAGGGTTGGGGGGCGCTTGGAAGGGAGGAAGAGGCAGTTAAGAACCCTAAATAAAGTGGGATTTTGAAAAATCTAAGCCTACACAAAACCCAAAAAGAAGAGAGAGAGACCTCTCTGTCTCTCTCTTTGGGCTCCTGTCTATACCTTCTTTGAGTCTGCACCAGGATAGGTTTCAGCTGGCAAAGCCTGCTCCCTCTTCGTGGAGGCAGTTTCCAGATGACAAGGATCACTCGCCCTCTCAGGAGGCTGTCATCAGCTGTGGATGCCTGCATCATCCAACACTTGGGACTACAACAAAAACACATTTACATAACATGACCAAAACTACTGTGTGGATGGGTTACAGTAAAGCTTTATGCTTATGAAATGTCCACAGCGCCGTTTGCTGAAGTTGTCTTTTTTCCAGTGTGCATTTCTGGCTTGTTTATAAAAAATCAGGTGTGCATATGTGTTCAGATTTATGTCTGGGTCTCCAATGAGCAACCTGTTTTTTTTTGCTTGTTTGGTTTGGAGTTAGGCTACTGAGGATTTGTGTGGTTTTTTGTTTGTTTGTTTGTTTGTTTGTTTTTGTTTTTTTAGAATCCTGAAAATGTTATTTTGTAATATATTTTTTATTTATTACAATTTATTCACTTTGTGTCCCAGCTGTAGCCCTACCCTCATCTTCTCCCTCTTCTCGTCCCATGCCCCTTCCCCAGTCCAATGATTGTGGAGGTCCTCCTTCCCTTCTATCTGACCCTAGACTATCAGGTCTCATCAGGACTGTCTTTCATAGTCTTTCTCTGTGGCTTGGTCAGTCTGCTCTCCCTTCAGGGAGAGGTGATCAAAGAGCCAGCAACTGAGTTCATGTCAGAGACAGCCCCTGAGAGAGCCCCTCTTCCCTTTACTAGGGGACCTGCTTGGAGACTGAGATGCCATGGGCTACATCTGTGCAGGGGTTCTAGGTCATCTCCATGCATGGTCCTTGTTTAGAGTATCAGTCTTAGAAAAGACCCCTGAGCTCAGATTTTTTTTTGGTTCTGTTGCTCTCCTTGTGGAGCTTCCAGACCCTTCCAGGTCTTTCTATCTCCCCATTCTTTCATAAGATTCTTGCACTCTGCCCAAAGTTTGGCTGTGAGTCTCAGCATGTGCTTTAATATCCTGTTAGGTAGAATCTTTCAGAGGCCTTCTGTGGTAGACTCCTTTCTTATTCCTTATTTTCACCTTCTTCTGATGTCTATCCCATTTGCCTTTCTGAATGAAGATTGAGCATCTTACCCAGGGTCCTCCTTCTTGCTTACTTCTGTAGGTGTACAGATTTTAGTATGATTATCCTATATTATATGTCTAATATATGTTTATAAGTGAGTATATACCATGTGTGTCTTTCTGCTTCTGGGATACCTTACTCAGGATGATCTTTTCTAGATCCCACCACTTGCCTGCAAATTTCATTATTTCCTTGTTTTTAATTGCTGAGTAGTATTTCATTGTGTAAACGTACTTCTGTATCCATCCCTCTGTTGAGGGACATCTGGGTTGTTTCCAGATTCTGGCTATTATGAATAAAGCTGCTATGAACATGGTTGAGCAAATATCCTTGTTGTATACTTGAGCATCTTTTTGGGTATATGCCTAGGAGTGGTATAGCTGGATCTTGAGGTAGCACTATTCCTAATTGTCTGTGAAAGTGCCAAATTGATTTCCACAGTGGTTATACAAGTTTACATTCCCACCAGCAATGGAAGACGGTTCCCTTTTCTTCATATCCTCTCCAGCATGTGTTGTCACTTGAGTTCTTGATCTTAGCCATTCTGATGGGTGTGAAGTGAAATGTTAGGGTCGTTTTGATTTGCATTTCCCTGATGAGTAAGGGTGTTGAGCTGTCTTCTTTATGCCAATACCATACAGTTTTTATTACTATAGCTCTGTAGTACAACTTTAAACCAGGGATGATGATACCTCCAGCAGATCTTTTATTGTTCAGGATTGTTTTGGGTTTTTTTTTTTGTTTTTCCATATGAAGTTGAGAATTGTCCTTTCAAGGTCTGAAAAGAATTGTGTTAGCATTTTAATGGAGATCACATGAATCCTATCTTTTGAAATGATAGCCATTTTAACTATATTAATCTTACGGATCCATGAGCATGGTATGTCTTTCCATATGATATCTCTTCAATGTCTTATTTCAAAGACTGAAGTTTTTATCATCCAAGTCATTCTCTATCTTGGTTAGAGTTACCAAACTGGATTTCTGCATGTAGAAGAAGGCAAACAGATCCCTATTTATCACTCTGCACAAAACCAAGTTTTTAAAAGACTACAACATAAAACCATATAGACTGAACCTGATAGAAGAGAAAGTGAGGAATAGCCTTGAACACAGTGGCACAGAAAATTACTTTCTGAACAGAAAACGGATAGCACAGGCACTAAAACCAACAATTAGTAAATAGAACCTCACAAAACTGAAAAGCTTCTGTAATGCAAAAGACACTGTCAATCATACAAAACAGCAACTTACAAAATGGGAAAAGTTTTCTTTTTTTTTTGTTTTTTTTTTTTTCAATTACATTCTGATAGAGGACTAATATCCAAAATATATTAAGAACTCAAGAAAACAGATATCAAAAAACAAGCAAACTATTTTAAAAATGGGTACAAATCTAAACAGAGACGTCTTAGTAGAGGAATCTCAAATGACGTAGAAACACTGAAAGAAATGTTCAACATTCTTAGCCATCAGGGATATGCAAATCAAAGCTACTTTGAGATTCCATCTTACACCTGTCAGAATGACTAAGATCAAAACTACAAGTGACAGCTCATGCTGGCAAGAATGTGGAGCAAGGGAAATACTTGTCCATTGCTCGTGGGCATGCAAATTTGTACAGCTGCTATGGAAACTAATATGGCAATTCCTCATAAAACTGGGATTTAATATACCTCAAAATCTAGCCACACCACTCTCTATCATATACCCAAAAGATGCTCCATTCTACCACAAAGACACTTGCTTACCCATATTCAGTGTGGCTTTATTCATGATAATCAGAAACTGGAAACTAGATATTCCTCTACAGAGGAATGGATAAAGAAAATGTGGTACATTTACATAATGAAGTATTACCCAACTGTTAAATTTAAAAAATGACATCATGAGATTTGCACACAAATGAATGTGAGTAGAAAAAAAAAAATCTTCCTGAGTAGCCCCAACCCAGAAAGAAAAATAATGGTATATATTCACTTATAGGTGTATATTAGCCACAAAGTAAATGATAACCAACCTGCAATCCGTAGACCCAGAGAGGTTAAATAAAGAAGAGTGGTTTAGAGGGGACACATGGATATCTTTGGGAAGGAAAAAACAGAATAATATTTACAGGCAGACTGGGAGTGGATAAGGACTAGAGCAGGAGGGATCAGGTGAGGAAAGATGGGATAGAGGGAGAGAGTACAGGGAGAGACAGCTGGAATTGGGGGCATTTTGGAAGTGGTATGAAAATCTACTACAGTGGAAACTTCCTAGAATCTATGAAGGTGATCCTAATAAGGGCTCATAGTAATGGGGATATTGAATCTCAACAGCCATGTCCTGTAGCCAGGCAAAACTTCCAGTAGAGGGACTAGGTTGCATTCAGTTGAATTGTTGGCCAAGGAGTCCCATAGAAATTCCAAACAACACAGGCTGATGCTAAGACAAAGGATTGCCCTTCACAAACTGAGAGCAGGGCCCCCTTGGAGTGGAAAATAGCTACACAGCTCATTGAACCTGGAAAGTCATGCTGTGCCTAGGTGGAGCCTTCAGACCTGCATTCTAATCTTTTTTTCTCTGCAGGATACCAAAGGACACATGTGAACACTGACCCAACCACAAAACTTTGACCTACAATCTGTCCTGCCTATAAAGTATGCTAGGGCAATGGTTGCACAGAACTTGTGGGAACAGCCAATCAATGTCTGATTAGACTTAAGGTCCACTCCACAAGAAGAAACCAAGAACCAGAGACAAGATAGCCCAGAGATCTAGTGTAAAACTAGCTTGTCTAAAACAGAAAAAATTTCAATAAAACAATTCTTAATGACAGTCTGCTATACTCACAGATCAGTGCCTTATCCTGTTATCAACAGATAGGCATCCTCCAGCAGCAGATGGAAACAGATGCAGAGGCCCACAGCCAGACATTATGCAGAGAGAGAGAGAGAGAGAGAGAGAGAGAGAGAGAGAGAAAGAGAGAGAGTTTAAATTGGAGATCTCCATCAAATTCCTCTCCTCAGATCTCAGAGAATCCTGCAGAAGAGGAGATGGAAAGACTAAGAGTAAAAGCAAATGCCATTTTATGCGACTCCTGACTGCTTGCTCTTGGGACTATTTTCCTCCTGTTGGGTTGCTGTGTCCAACTTCCATATAATAGTTTTTGCTCAGCCTTATTATATTTTATTTTGTCATATTTGGTTGTTCTCTCTTAGAAGCCTGTTTTTTTCTAATGAGAGACACAAAGGGAGTGGATCCGGATGGGAGAGCAGGTGGGAAGGAACAGGAAGGAGCAGGGGGAGAGGGAACTATACTTTGGATAAATTGTATGAGAAAAGAATCTCATTGAAAGTAGATCCAGTATTTTAAAAGAACCAAAAGAAAACAAAACAAAACGAAAAAAAAAAAAAAACAATCCTCCCCAAACAGACAAACAAATGAAACATTCAGAACAGATGAGTGAGACTTGAATAGGCCAGTGGCTGCTTAGGATCTAAGGGGATGGGGAATCAAGGTGTAAGATTTCTTTGGGGGCAATAACAACACTCTAAACTTTATGCATTATTTTCAAACCTTGTGTGGTGGTTTGAATAGGAATGGTTCCCATGGACTCATCGGTTTGAATGATTGGCCTGTAAGGAGTGTCACTATGAGGTGGTGTGGCCTTGTTGGAGTAGGTATGACCTTCTTGGAGAAAGTGTGCCACTGTGAGGCAGACTTCAAGGTTTCCTGTGATGGAGCTATGCCCGCTGTGGTACACGGTCTCCTTCTGGGTGCCTGAGGATCAAGATGTAGAACTCTTAATTCCTTCTCTAGCACCATGCCTGTCTGCACACTGCCGTGCTTCCTGCCATGATGATAATAAACTGAACCTCTGAAACTGTAAGCCAGACCTAATTAAATCCTTTTCTTTATAAGAGTTGCCATAGTCATGGCGTCTCTTCACAGCAACAAAAAACAAACTAAGACACCTTGTCATTGTAGATATGTTACCCTGACTATTTTAGCTGTTGTAGATGTTACATTGGTGAATTGCCATGCATATTGATAGCAGACTCAGAGACTGTAAAGGACTCTCTTGTCCAGACTCCACTCCCATCTCCTTAAGTGTCCTCCAAGACTTCCTGTCCTGGAGCAGGCTGGCCCTGGAACAGGGAGAAAGGAACTGAAGGTATTAAGAATATTGTATCTTCTAGAACAGCTAAGATGTGAACCACTTCCAACAGGGGTTAACCACTTTTTATTTCACATTATTAGAATGCTTGTCTTGGGAACAAAAATCTAGAAGATCATCCACGGAGAGAATGCTCAGTTCTGCCTGGAATTCCCTCCTAGAGTCTCCAGCATGACAGTTTCATCAGGGTTTCCCTGTCATCTCTGCTGGATGTTGTAAGTCTTAATTTGATGATGTTTTGCTATCATCTACTGCTTCTCTCTGTCTATTTTCTGATTGCTTTTTTTCACTTTTGCTTGCTACATACTTAATAAAACCACTTATTCAAAAGCACAGCTAATGCTGTTTATCCTCTGTAAGGAACACCTGTCTTCTATAATTTGCTTTTGTTTTCTGTGCCTGATATGGGGGGGGCACAAGTTTCTACATTGATGATATACCTTGAAAATGAAATGTTCCCCCCTTGGCTCATATGCTGGTGCACTGTTTTTTATTATTATTAATTACACTTTATTCATTTTGTATCCCCCCCATAAGCCCGTCCCTCCTCCCCTCCTGACCCTACCTTTCCTCCCCTTTCTGCATGCATGCTCCTCCCCAAGTCCACTGATAGGGGAGGTCTTTCTCTCCTTCTTTCTGATATTAGACTATCAGTTCTCATCAGAAGTGGCTGCATTGTCATCTTCTGTGGCCTGGTAAGGCTGCTCGCCTCTCGGGGCGGGGGGTGATCAATGAGCTGGCCAATCAGATTATGTCAGAGGCAGTCCCTCTTCCCATTACTATGTAACCCACTTGGACACTGAACTGCCATGGGTTATATCTGTGCAGGGGTTCTAGGTTATCTCCATGAATAGTCCTTGGTTGGAGTATGAGTCTCTGGGAAGTTCGCTGTGTTCAAATTTTCTTGTTCTGTTGCTCTCCTTGTGGAGTTCCTGTCCTCTCCAGCTCTTACTATTTCCCACTTCTAACATAAAATTCCATTCACTCTGCCTGACATTGGCCATCAGGTTCAGCATCTGCTTTGATAGTCTGCAGGGCAGAGGCTTTCAGAGGCCCTCTGTGGCAGGTTCCTAGGTTGTTTCCTGTTTACTTCTGGCTTTCAGAGGCCCTCTTTAGCAAGTTCCTAGGTTGTTTCATGTTTTCTTCTTCTTCTGATGTCCATCCTCTTTGCCTTTCAGGATGGGGATTGAGCATTTTAGTTAGGGTCCTCTCTTTTGCTTAGTTTGTTTAGATGTACCGATTTTAGTGGATTTATCCTATGTTGTATGTTTATATGAGTGAGTATACCGTGTGTGTCTTTTTGCTTCTGGGACAACTCACTCAGGATGATCCTTTCCAGGTCCCACCATTTACCTGCAAATTTCATGATTTTCTTATTTTTCATTGCTGAGTAATACTCCATTGTATAGATGTACCACAATTTCTGCATCCATTCTTCAGTTGAGGGGCATCTGGGCTGTTTCCAGCTTCTGGCTATTGCAAATAAAGCTGCTACAAACATGGTTGAGCAAATGTCCTTATTGTGTACTTGAGCCTCTTTTGGATATATGCCTAGGAGTGGTATGGCTGGATCTTGAGTAAGCGCTATTCCTAGTTGTCTGAGAAAGCACCAGATTGAATTCCAGAGTGGTTGTACAAGTTTACATTCCCACCAGCAGTGGAGGAGGGTTCCCCTTTTTCTACAACCTCTCCAGCATGTTTTGTCACTTGAGTTTTTGATCTTGGCCATTCTCATGGGTGTAAGGTGAAATCTCAGGGTTGTTTTGATTTGCATTTCCCTAATGGCTAATGAGATTGAGCATTTCTTTAAATGCTTCTCTTCCATTCGATATTCCTCTACAGAGAGTTCTCTGTTTAGCTCTGTTCCCCACTTTTTAAGTGGATGACTTGGTTTGTTGCTTTTCAGCTTCTTTAGTTCTTTATATATACTGGATATGAGTCCTCTGTCAGATAAAGGGTTGGTGAAGATTCTTTCCCAATCTGTAGGCAGTCGCTTTGTTTTGATGACAGTGTCCTTTGCTTTACAGAAGCTTTTCAGTTTCATGAGGTCCCATTTATTGATTGTTGCTCTTAGAGCCTGTGCTGTTGGTGTTCTGTTCAGGAAGTTTTCTCCTGTACCAATGAGTTCTAGGGTATTCCCCACTTTTTTTTTTCTATCTGATTTACTGTGTCTGGTTTTATGTTGAGGTCTTTGATCCACTTGGACTTCAGTTTTGTGCAGGGTGATAAGTATGGATCTATTTTCATTTTTCTACATGTAGACATCCAGTTGGACCAGCACCATTTGTTGAAGATGCTATCTTTTTTCCATTGTATGGTTTTGGCATCTTTGTCAAAAATTAAGTGTCCATAAGTGTGTGGGTTTATTTCTGTGTCTTCTGTTCGGTTCCATTGATCCACCATTCTGTTTCTATGCCAGTACCATGCAGTTTTTATAACTGTTGCTCTATAGTACAGCTTGAGATCAGGGATGGAGATACCTCCAGAAGATCTTTTATTGTAGAGGATTGTTTTAGCAATTCTGGGTTTCTTGTTATTCCATACGAAGTTGAGAATTTTTCTTTCCAGGTCCGTAAAGAATTGTGTTGGCAATTTGATGGTAATTGCATTAAATCTGTAGATTGCTTTTGGTAAGATGGACATTTTTACTATGTTAATCGCTGGTTCACTGTTTTAGAAGGTTCTGGAACCCCACTAAATGTGGGGTTTCACTGGAGGAAGTAGGTGACTAAGGCTGGGACTTGAATTTGACAGTTCTGTCTCACTTCTTTCTGGTCCTCTAATTCTCACGTGTGGATTAGATGCGATCATCCAGGCCTCACATTCCTGCAGACATGGCTTCAACTCAGTGAAGGACTGTGAATGTTCTTAAGCTATAAGGCAAAGTAAACCTTTCCTGTGTTAAGTTGGTTTTTGTCAGGTATCTTGTCACAGCAGTGAGGAAATCAGTGACCACATGACACCTGGCCTGGGTGTTCTTGGGGCAGTCCCTCTGTCTGTGAGGCAGCAATGTAGACATTCAAAGCAGGCAAGACAATCTGCTGTTCTGAGTCTGGACCATGAGAAAAAGTCCCCCTTACCTTGAGAAAGATAAGAAGGCTCAATATAGTGTCTCAAAGCAAGAGCACACAGGATAAAATTTGGAACCAGTAGTTGAGAAGGGGCCGGAGGACTCAGAGCACTTAGCAGAGTGTGCTGGAATTCTGGAAGGAAGGGGTATGGGGTGATTGGAGAGGTTAGGAACAGGGGAAGTACTTCTAGCTATGGAACTTCTGTGCCTGGGGGCAGGAGGAGCCAGTGGATGAAGGGTGCTGGAGGCCACGCTCATCGGAGGCTTCCAAGCACTGAGGTCCTGACCACAATCAGGCAGAAAATCACAGCCTTGTGGCTCGCGGCCCCGTTTCCCAGTGAATAGAGCTTCTCCTCCCGGAAGGACGGATATGTCTGCTTTCAGCGTGTTAAAGTAAGTTTATTTCCTTTTAAAGTGAACAGAATTGAGTTCATTGACTTTATATTGAGTTCACCGGCTCCTGGTGCAGCGCCCAGTTTCCATTGCTTTCTTCCTTCTTCATTCGTGCAACCAAGCTGCCTCGACAGTGGCCCGTGGCTGAGCGAACCGCCATGCCCCTGTAGCAAAGGGAACTCACTAACGGGCAATGGAGGGGAGGTGTCCTGGCTAGAGTTTGTGTCAACCTGACCCAAAGTAGGGTCTCCTGAGAGGAGGGAACCTCAACTGAGGAACCGCCTCCCCTAGATCTGTTTTTAGACAAGGCTGAGTTACAATGGGGTCTTGTCTTTGGGCCTCTACTAGTGATTGGGATGCAAGGGCACACTGAGGATGGTCCTGCCGCCAGATTCTTGACCTGTTTGAGTTCCTGCCCCAATCCCCTCCAGTGGAAGCATAAGCAAAGAAAACTTTTCTGCTCAAGTTGCTTTGGGTCATGGTGTTTCATCACAGCCATCACATCCCTGAGTAAGACAGTACAAATCCCTGTGTAAGACAGTGAGACTTCGAAGGGAAAGAATGCCTCTCTGTCTGGGTTAAACCCCTTTCTCAGGGATAATGGGGGAGGCTGCTTTTCAGTCTAATAAGGAGTTAGGACCCGAGTGTGCTGACAACCGTGAGAAACCGTCTTCACAGAGGATTTCTCTGCTCCTTTCTTAACCATGGGGAGCATCATCTTACCCACCTGGTTGACAAGTACTGTGGGTGGGTTGAGGGAAACACCTGGGGGAGCAGGTGTGCTCGGGAGCATTGGAGAGCCTCGGGAGAGTCTGGAGGGGGGAAAGCAGGCTGCCCCGTGGCTCCTCCAGCTTAGGAAAGACTGAACGCTGCTTGCTTGTGCAACACTGAACTCACCCAGGTGACCCTGCTGGGGTGCCTGGGTTAAGCCAGGTGGAATCACCCCTTCGTGATTCAATCTTGCTGTGCCCACTACCAAATGAAAATGTTCCTGTCAGAGCAGATCAGATGAGAACAGCCCCAGGCCATGCCCTCTACAGGTATCCTGCATTATTCTCTTGTAACTACACCACACCGTGTCATATTCAGAGACCTATGTGGCTTGGCTTGCTGCAACCCTCCCAACTTCTGTTTGTTTGAAGTTCTCCTCTCAGTCAGTGGCAGGGACCCCAGATCTGCTGTTAGCCCAGAGGGAGACACCCAGTTATGAGAAGATGCAGTGAGTATCCTCCATTGGTTCAAAACACTTGTCAAATGAAATGTACTGCTGGAGGCCTCAGAAATAGTTTAATAGGGCCTGTTCTTGGAAAATATGAAAAAAAATATAAGCAAATAGAAATTACGTCAGCTAGGAATATTACTAATAAGAATAGAGTCAAAGTAGTGCAAGTCACTGTCCCCACCTGGATTGGCAGAAGTCCATCCCTAGGTGTGTGAGCGCATGCAAATAAGTTACTTTAGGTCTCAGCTGTCTTCTCTGTCAGGAGGGTGAACACATTGCTTAGGGACTGGTAAGTGTTGTAACAGACACTTGTCTGTTATAGAAATACCCCGTAACTGTGAGCATGATTTATTTCACTCTTGTTTGCAGAGGCCACCTGAGGCCCAAAGACAAGACCCCATTGTAACTCTGGCAAGAACCAGGACTAAACTCCGACTTTCTGGTTTCCCGGGCAAACAGACAGAGCTGTCAGGGAAAGGTGCTTGATGAGCCCGAGGGGTGTTCAGCTTGAATTCTGCGCCTTTGGAGAAGGACTGTGGGTCGTCAGACTAGGGCATGTCACCTCAGAGCAGCTGCTCGCTCCTGTGTTTCTCACTGGTGACCCAGGAAGAGAACACCAGGTCCTAGATGTTCTCTCACCAGGGCCTCTCGCCAGGGCAGTCCCACTCACATGAATAATCTTCCTCCCTATACGTGAGAAGAAAAATTAAATCAAAGGTAGTTTGCTTGCCAAGAACTAACATTTCATATCCCACCCTCTTATACACACACCTTGTAAATTCTTTATGCAAATCTTTCTGTCCCCCTTGCCTAGTATAAACTTTTGTTTATGCAAAGCTCTCCTCCCCTACCCCACCCGCATAAGCCCCTCCCCCTTTCCTTCCATCCCATTGAAAAGATTATTTTAAAACTAGACAGTTTTAGAAAGTCTATGTATGAGGTTGGACTCCAGGCAATGGGGAAAAGTCCCTACCTGAATTAAAATAAAAATAAAAGGCAATTGAACTTCCTGTCCTTGCGTGTATGTTATATATATATGAATTGACTTACTAAGTTTCTTTCACTTAGTTCTTGTGTTCCTTTGCCTGACTTCAATATTATTGCTTGTTTGTTTCTAACACATAGCGGGCCACTACCTCTATCCCAAGTTAGGAATTTGATTCTTTCCTCCAATCCTCATGATGGCCTCTTCCAACCCAGTCTCTCTCTCTCTCTCTCTCTCTCTCTCTCTCTCTCTGTGTGTGTGTGTGTGTGTGTGTGTGTGTTCCTCATCACTGAGGCTCCTCACAGGTGATATAGTCTCCTGCCACTGACTGCAGAAAGATACAAGAGTTGTCACTTCTCATGTCAGCCTTGCTTAGATGGGGAAACAGGTACAGCAAATTGGCCATGCAAACCGTAGGCAGAACTAGGATTCAATTCACACTAGAAACTCAGCTAGGACTGGATCTCAAGCCTCTAGACTCCCAGCCCAGTACTCATCTGTCACCTCCATCTGTTGCATCTTCCATCTTCTTCTTGGAGATGAAACTAGAGATCCAAGGAGCTATGGTCTCAAGTCAGCAAACTGACTGAGTAGGAGATGCCATCCTAATGCCTGAAGGATGAGCTGCCAACTGTCCCCAGAAGGCTAAATTCTGTTGTTCCTTTTCACATTCCCTCCAGTGAACTCTGTTGTTCTGTGTTGCTGACTCATAGTTATCGGTTAAATCAGTTCTCAACAGAGATTGTGGGGCAAGGGAGCCCTGTGACCAGAGCAACTGGCCCAGAGAAAGAGTGGGGTCGATATTTGTCAACCCCCCAAAATTCTCCACTTGAGACCTGCAGGAGTGGACTGTTTCCTCTCTGTTCTGGGCCTGCATGTCCTGGTGACATGTACCGTTGCCACCCCAACCTCTGCCAGCCTTGAGGTAGTCACAGAGCCTTGTGGCCAGATTTCAGGTTAAGCTTCCTCTCTCCTTATTGAAACATGTCCAGCAAGAACCTGGGATTCCACTTCATGCAAATGAAGCATCCTTAGCACCTCGACCCTAGCAAATGCTATACACTCACCCCCAACTCCCTACCCATTCCCCGAGGTTTATATAGCCCTTGTTCCTTCCCCGCCACAATTTCACTGAAAACTGTCTCTGGAGAGGCTGTTTCCCCCCACACTCATGCCGACTGAGACCCTGTCTGCACCCCACCCACCCTTTCTAAGCTTCACTCCCTCCAATCCAGCCCGGTGTCCATCATGCCTAGATACCCCAAGGAGAAAAGCAGACGAAGGGTGGCAAGAGATGACACGGGGGAAAGACATTTGCCCCCCCTCTTTACTTGACACCAGGATGCAGTGCAGATGGATAACCGAGGATTACAAAGCAAGCCAGCGAAAGTATAGTCAGAAAAAAGGAAGTGTGGAGAGTTTCAAGAGCAGGATTTTCATCTCAAAGCCTCCCTGCACGCACACCTTTCAAGCCGACAAGCCACTTTCCCATTTGTGCCTCCAAAAGCTCTTTGCAAGTAAAGTGGGATAGAAATTACTATCCTGTCTAAAGCTAGGGTACATGTATGGAAATGATACCCTCTTAGCTAAGCACTGGGGACCTGAAAAACTCCATAGTCAGAATTTGGTCTCCAAACCCTGCTTGCTTTCACCTGTCTTTGGGGGAATTCTCTGTGAGCTTTCACCCCTCCGTTTCATGTGAGGATTACAAAGTACCCACTTCAGAGGGTGTTGTGACCCTCTGAGAGTTATAAAGTGACTGGGCACAAGCATTGCTGTTGTTACCTTTATGTCATTAATTTTCTGGAGCCCTTGGAGGCCCTTGACAGGAAGGCTCTCCAACCCCCAAGTCAACCCCCCAGCTCACATCTTGTTCTAATGCTCTTCTCAGTGCTTTCTCCAGTGTGAGAGCTTCTGTAAAAGAGGAGCACGAACATTCCTCTTCCAAGTTTTCATGAACCTAACTCCAGACCACAGTAAGAACCACACATAGTCATGTTGCAGTTGGCCATTGTCTTGATGCTTCCTGAGGACCAAGTCTCATCTTTTCATGATAGTCTAGGTTCCAAGACATGAGAGCAAACCCAGTGGAGAAACAGGGGATCCAGACAATCAGATTGTTCCTATTTCTACTTCAGCGATCTTTGGGACAAGAACTTCAATGTGTAATTTGCAAAGGGCCAAAACAGAAATCATAACTGCCACACACACACACTTGTCTAAAATTTATTATCTCTTTGATGAAGAAACCAGAAGAACAACATCCAAAGAAGGGTCTGAAAGCTGATGTACATAGTCACTGGGGGGAAATGATGAAATAAAATGGACAAGCTACATAAAGGAAGTGCCCTCCCCCCAGGAGGAATCAGTCACTCTGGTGACTATCATTTTCACTGCACAGAGCCATTTGCTCATTAACAGACAGCCACCATGTGTGATGTCTCCCTTGTTTAAGAAGGGAAAGGGCCCATGTCTAATTACTCAGCGGCCTTAGGAAGGTATATTTTATTTTAGGAGCAAATGCACTTTGAGTGACCAGTGTTGAAGAAATATGTGGTCAATACTTTCTTGCTAACTTTTAAAATAATTACTAACCACTCTCAGTCGATGTGTCTTTATCTGTAAAACCTGGGTAGTGACATTTTTATGGTTTGGATGCAGGATAGTCTACCTGCAGCCAACCCCCCAGCTCACATGCTTGAACACTTGCTTCCAAGCTGGTGGGGCTGTTTGGAAAGGCTGAGGATTCTTTAAAAGCTGGAGCCTGGCTGACTGAAGTTGTCCTTAGGGGTAGGCATGGCGGTTCCATAGTTCAGCTCCAACTTGCTTGTCATTGTTTCCTGAGTGGGATGTGGAGTAACCAGTCACCTTTGATGTCTTGTCTTCTGTGCCATGACCGGTTGCATGTAGCCTTGAACTGTGAACCAGAACAAACCTTGCCTTCTTTAAGTTTCTTTTGTTGGGGTATGTGTCACAGCAAGAGAAAAACAACTAAGACAAACTCTAGTTCTGTTTGAATCTGTGTATGCTTGACTTTGTGATGGAAGCAATGCTATATAGGTTATTTGTTTGTTTGGAGCAAGGTCTCAAGTAGCCCAGGGTGGGGGTGTCTTTGAACTTCTGATCTTCCTGCCTGAGATTGCAGGCATATGCTAGCACACCCTATACATTTTACATATCACACACACACACACACACACACACACACACTCACACACTCACACATACATGTATTCACACACACATATCATTTTCTCTCAGAAAGACCTCTTGGGTGGGTATTTATTTAGTTTTCTCTTTATATGCTAAGGTCCAAGTATCATGAGTTACTTGCCAGAGACCCCAGAACGATGTAGCAGGAAGTACTTCCTTGATTTCAAAGCTCCCTGCGTAAGTGATGTTACTTCTTTAAAAGAAAAAAAAATACAGAGAAAAAAAATATCAGGAGGATTTCCAGCAGCATCTGCCTTGAACTAAAATTTGATTCAGCAGCACTTATTCATTTTCCTGTTATTCACTCAGACTTTGTTCCTTCCCTCCCTTCCTCCCTCCCTCCCCCACCTTAAGCAAAAAAGCCTTTTTTTTTACCATTCATTTAGCACTTCAAAGTGGGGAAGATGCAACTCTGAGAGAAACATCTTGCTGGCAAAATGACACTCCATTTTCCCCAAGTCCTAACAAAGCCTTTTGATTTGAATGTCAGCTCTGGGAGTGTGATTAAATGTAAGATTTGCTTTTACATTCTCCAGCTGCAAAAGAAGTAGTACAGGCCCATCCCTTTGCTGTGTGGTGGAGGGAGGATGAAGCTCCTAAAAGTTGCCATAGCGACTCAAGTAGTGAGACTGGAGTCAGGACAGGCCTTGGAGCCCAGCGAACCTCTTTGGGGATTGCAGGTGAAGAGGATTAACACATGCGACTGTGCAATCCTGAGAAGGTGTGTGTGTGTGTGTGTGTGTGTGTGTGTGTGTGTGTAATTATCATCACTGACGCTGGGGTGGCCTGTTCCCTGAAGCTACTATTCTCTGAATGCAAGGTGACTGCCCTTGGAACCACGTCTTTTCTCTCTGTCTTCATCATGTAAAAAGAGACAGATAGGAAAAGAAGGCCGAACTACCAGGTTTCCATGATGCTTTTAGATTCCTAGTAGGCCAGAGTCAGGCGTCAGAATCTTTTAAGAGGCTGTTACATGATCACATGGTCACAGGATTACGTGGACACAGGGCCTTTTTTCTGTTTGGTACTTGTTACTCCCACTAACAAATCTCCTTCGGTCTGTGAAGAGAAGCTCCTAGGGGCTACTGTACTTTCCATTTAACCGTCATCAAGGCTGATGAACTTACTAGAAGGCCAGTGATTATGCAGGGGTTAGAATGTTGCAGGTCCAAAGCCTAACTACAATTTATCTTGGCTTATCTTCAGCCACTAACTGGCCATTCCTTGTCCACCTTTGTGTCTGACCTAACATCATGTGCCCAATAGGTAAAAACCTTTGCAATGATTAAATCAACAGACTCCTAGATCCTACCAAGCCAAAGCCTAAGCATGCTGTCAGAGAGCCTCTGAGGCCAGTAACTGAGACTTCCCTGCTTTGCTCTAAGCTGCAAACATATTTCAAAAGAGTCTTTATTTATGACTTTCCTTGTTCTGTTACTATAACATTTTTTTGTCACAGTATCACCATGTTGGAACATGGAATTTTGGCTCACCAGAGTCCAAGTTCCTGGCCATAGTCACTCATATTTGACTCCAAAATAAACTCTCTCATCCCTTATGAGGTACGAAATGTGTTTTTGTGTCAACAGCATTATTGGGAAACATTAACTTCAGATTCTGAGTGATATGAACCTCCTAAACTTCCCCAATCATCACCACAACATGGAGACCACATACCACATATTCAAATGCATAAGACTATGGGGGCGCATCTCACTCAAGCCACCACGTGACGTGACTACAAAACCAAACACCAGAAATGACTTACAGATGCATTCAGTGGCCATTATCAATATCCTCATTAAAACGGTCCCAGAAAGCCACATCAGTGAAATGTTCCCTTAAATCTTTTTTTCAGGAGGATTGCAAAAATTCATTAAGGTTGGTTGAATGATTTGCTAACCCCGAGTAATAGGTGTGACAGGAGTGTAAACTTATATTATTAAAACATGAATTAGATTGCTTTCTTGATGGCTTAAGCAGGCAGCAGGGCGAAGTCAATTTCAGAGGAAATGTTACAAGGTCTAGTGAAGGGTGGAGGCTACATCTGATGCTGCCCATCTGCGCTTTTTGCAGAGGGTGCATTGTGGATGGAACAGGGAGAAACACAGGAACCAACATACACAATCAGGAGAGCTGTGTTCTTGTCAGACAGGATAGCAATTGAGACACTAGGCAAAGCCTGGACCTTGTGGAGGCTTCCCTTTCCTCTGTGAACACTTGAAACATTGCAAAATCTATTTTACAAAGCCAGGTTTACAAACTATCAAGTAGAATGACATGATGAGAAATAAAAGGGGATTCTGTGGTTTGATGATACAGACCATGAGTTTAAAATTAGACAAGCTTGCCTTTGGACCATCCCTTTGACAGCTTTTAATAACCTCCTGCCAATCTTTTAGGGGAAGGAAAGATGCAAGAGAGATCTATAGAGTTTCTTTAAATTATTTTACTATAGGCAACATCTCAGTGTGTGGTGTTATTTTACCAATTTGGGAAATACTGGACCCTCAGTAAAGATAGCATCCTGAAATGCAGCTTTGATTTCAGAGGCAGTGCTGATACTTCAGAGCAAGCACGGAAAGCAAGCAAGCGAAGAAACGAAGAAACAGTCAAACATAGCATTTGTGGCCCTAGGCTCTGCCTTTAGGCATCTCTTTGTGTGTGTGTGTGTGTGTGTGTGTGTGTGTGTGTGTGTGTGTCCATGCACAGTCTTACATGCATGTACATTCATGTGGAAGCCAGGGGTTGGTACTGGGTATCTTCCTCCATCAGTCTCCATCTTTTTTGAGTTGGGTCTCTCACTGAATCTGGAATGCTGATTTGGTTAGGCTGGCCAGCAAACTTCAGGGGTCCTTCTGTCTCTGCATACCAGGACTGGAATTATACCCATGTACTTCCTCTTCTCCCTGTCCCTGTCCCCACCTCTCTCTCCCTCTCAATATGGATTCATGGATTCTGGAGGGATGAAGTTAGGTCCTTATGCTTCTGTGTCAGAGGCCATCTCTCCATTCACACAGCTCCTTTGACTGTCAGCCTGTGTTGACTCAAAAGCTGTCCCCTCCTTCTCTCCATAAGCTTCCTCCCCAGGGCCTCTGGGTTCACTCTCTCAATGGGTAGTACCATCACCAGCCATGCCCACCTGAAATGATGTGACCATCTGCAGATGGCTCCTTCTCCCTTTTTCTCCAAATTTTCTTTAATCCTGTTCAGCTTGTGGTTATCTCTTCATTCACCTCCATTCATACAAGATGAATGCTGGCAGGCAAGCCTGGCTTTTGTGACCTAATACACACATCACCTTATTTGATCCTGCAGGTGACTATTACCCCCAATGAACATAGCTAAATGGAGGCTTGAAGAAATTAAGACATTTGCCCAGAGTCTCCCAGCCAGCCTGCCAGCAGTTAAGCAAACAGCTGGTCTTGTGTGTTAACAGCCACCTCTGACTACATTATTGTCACTTTCCTGAGACAGCTCAAGTCTGAGCATCCTCATTATTAAAATGTGATTTGGAAGATATCCTACTGTGCCTCTGTTATAGTATTAATAGAAGTATGAAGTCCAGGACAGAGATGTATAGCACTTCAGAAATGCAAAAATTGCTGTACTAGTCCAAGGTCTCATTATTTCACCTGCCCACAGAATCAGACAGGCTGGTGAAAGCATTTGATTGGAATTTCTCTGTGGTAACAGCTCTGGACAATCGTCAGAAAGAAGATGGTACCTGAGAGCTGCGTCCATCTCTTTGAAAGAGCTCTTACAGAATTCATGCAGGGAAGGCAGCATTAAGCCATTTGGGATGCACTCTAATTTCCTAGATGGATCAATCCAAAAGCCAAAACCCAACTCTAGGGCTTGAATGCTCTTAAAAGCATTCAGTCAATTCCCCTGGCTTGACAGGCATGGAAACTAAGGGCGGAAGTGCCTCTGTCAAGACTGAAGTGGGAACACAAACCATAGTTTTCCATTTCTTTTTCTTCATTTCCTCCACCTTCCACCTAGGATTTTCTGAGTGCTTTCTCCACTTATCTAACATATAAATACATTAAAATGAAGACATAATTTCCTCCTGCTGACTAAGAGTCAGTCAGTAGGTAGACAGCCTGAAAGGGGTGGCGCTTGTGGGCCTTTGCCCTTAGGAACTGGACTACTCAGCCTCAGGAACCAGATATAGACTCTATAAAAATGATAGTCCCATGTGATCTGCCTGTGGCCATGCAATGAGTGGTTTGTTGAGGAAGAAATGACCCATTTAGAGGCAGGCCTCACTGGGAGCATCTCCTCTTCCAATGCTTCCTTGCTCCCAACCACCTCCATCTCCCATACTCATGTATGCTTTTTTCCCCTAGGTTTTTTTTTTTTTATAATTTTGCCATCTTTTATGAGAAGTCTGCCATCGATATGTAAGTCTATTAAATAAGCCATTAAAACCTGCATCCCAGCATCCCAGACATGCTTCCTACCTCACAACTCACCTTTCCTTCAGGTAAAGAAGTTCAAGGTGGGGTCTTCCAATCCCCTTTTCGCAAGGTGGGGGGACACAACCAAGTGCTCAGCAAGGCAAGGCAGTGGCATTTCCATGCTGAGGAAGCTATATTGCAGAGTACATGCCTTGTCTTTGGGGTCAGCCATGGCCCTATCCTAGCTGACTGGTCTATCTTCTGTTCTGGTTAGCATTAACTGTCAACTTGATACATCCTAGAATCAACTGAAAGAGCTTCAATTGAGTAACTGTCTCCATCAAGCTTGTCTTTGGACGTGTCCATGCTTTGACTATCATGGCTGTAGTAGGGTCTCATCCACTGTGGGCAGCACCACTTCCTAGGCTGCATAAAGAAACAGGCTGAACGTGAACCTGAGAGAGACAGAAAGTATTGCTCCTCCGTAGTTCTTGCCTCCAGTTCTTTCTTTGAGATCCTGCCCTGGCTTCCCTCATCAGGGACTATGACATAGAACTGCAAGCCAATTAAACCCTTTCCTCACATAGATTGGTTTTGGTTCAAGTATTTTATTCCAGAAACAGAAAAGGAAACAGGAAAACCTTGGAAACATGGTCTGCCAATATAGACAGAAGCTTACATCTCTTAAGCCTAACCTTAAACCCAGACTGCTTTAGGCGAAGACATCTGACTTTGAGACATCTTAATTGAACTCTACATGATGGTATGGTTCTGTAGGTGGATCAAGGCCAACAAGGTGCTGGTGAGACAGATACAAGCTACTCATAGGCTTAAAACTTCTTATCCAGGACAAGAACCATGCATATGGTGTGTACACTCTGAACATGTTTATAGTTCCAGCACTTCTGGTAATGCCCTTCCTGTGCTGTATGCCATGGATTATGGCCTATTCCTCTCTGTGTATGTGTCTCTGTCTCAGTCTCAGTCTCTCTGTCTCTCTCTCTCCTCTCTCTCTCTCTCTCTTTCTCACAGTGTTTTCTGATGTACAAGCACTGGATTTACTTGTCCTTTTGGTAGTCACAGAAGTGTTAGGGTTTCTTCAGTTTATTAAGAGGTCTCTGCAGATCTCTTACGCATGCTTTCTGGAGTTGGCTTCTTAGAGGATGCTAAACGAGGACCACTGGCTGATTTTCCTCCTCCCACTTGGCAGCCCATCTCCTTTTCCCTAATGGATACATAGTTCTCATTCTATTATGTACCTCCACTCAGCATCTAATCAAGAACACATCCCCGAAGTGAATAATCAATTTACTGGACTAAGAAAAGAGATTACAAAAATAATTTTGTACAACTTGACTTTTCCCTCTGATTTCAGGGTTACTTAAGGATAAATCAGTTTCCTTGGCTGAGCCCCTACTTGGTTATTTTTTTTAATGCCTCTCCTTCAGGTACAGGAGAAAGCTCTGTTCAAAAAGCACTTGCTTCACAAGTACAAGGATCCCCAGAACCCACATATTAAAACAAAACAGAACTGGGTGTGGGAGTGCACACTTACAATCCCATAAGATAGAAAGATCCCTGGGATTCACTCACCAACCATTGGAGCCTGCTAGTCAGAGATCAATGAGTTCCAGACCAATGGGAGACTATGTGAGAGGGAGACAGAGGGAGAGAGAGAGAGAGAGAGAGAGAGAGAGAGAGAGAGAGAGAGAGGTGGGGATGAAGGGATGAAGGCATGAGGACCAACATTCAAGGTTGACCTCTGGATTCTAAGCTTGCATGTACATATGTACACAATCTCCCCCCAAATATTTTGTTTATTTATTCATCAACTTTAAAGGTTCACTGAGCATCTTCTGTGTGTTGAGCCTTGTTTTCACTGTAAGAAACAGAGTGATGACATGAGAATTGTCTTCTACTGGATGTGCCCCAGGCTCATTTTTGGGTTAAATTTTGTGGGTTAGACTATCCTTCCTTGCCTCTTAACCTCACACCCTAAACAGGTTTGAAAATGGAAATCATATAAGGATGTCCTAAAAGTGAGTGTTAAGAGCCCCACTGTACATGCATTCCATGAAGACTATTAAAGGCTGTGTTCTCACAAGAGCTAAAGACAAAATATCCATCAGCAGGCTCTCCTGTCAAAACAAGTTATGATTTAAATAATCTCCTCTGTGAAAACTCACTATAGGTCCTTTTAAAAGACCATGGCTTCCACTACTTAAAGGCAATGTCTTCCTCCTCCTCCTCCTCCTCCTCCTCCTCCTCCTCCTCCTCCTCCTCCTTCTCTTTCTCCATTCTTTCTCTTTAATTCTCTATTTCTTTCTTTTCTCTTCTCCCTCATTCTCCTCTTCTTCCTCCTCCTTCTTTTTTCTGCCAGATGGGAAGTAGGGTGTCCAAGCTTTGCTAAATCTTGTTCTCTGAGGCCATAAAAGGAGTAAAAGTAGAAACATGAAAACAAGCATGCTTTTATACAGCAGGAAATATGGCAATAAACTCACTAACCATCACAGGAAGGGCACAGGGAGCTAAGGTCTTATAGAAGTGGTGAAAATTGTGTTAAAAAAGGGAGGAAGGTTGCAGTGCCTGGTAAGGCTCTGGTCATGGAACTATGTGGACTTAGAAAGCTTCATACACTTACAAAATATACATTGATCATATCTATCCACCACTACTCTCTCCAATTCCCATTGGAGCTCCACCCTGTGTCTCTCTCAATTTAATGTCTGCAATTATTGTTAATAATGTCCCCCCTTTTCCCTCTTGAGTCCAATTAATGCTGCTCATATAGGCACTAGTGTGTGATGTGCCACCACCCATTGGGACCTTACCAACCTGCCAGTGCCCATGTCCTGAAGGGAGGGCAACTCTCTTTCTCTCAGCACCCATCATCTGCCAGTACTTCCTATAAAAGTGGAGCTTCAGACGCTCTCACTCATCGGTGCTAGACGTGATTGGCTAGAGCTTGGATAGGTCTTGATGTGTATAAGAGCAACCTCTTATCCAGAAGTCAGCATTTCACAGCTCTCCTCCTCGTTTGCCAACCAATTCATGCATTCTTTCTGCCTACTCACCCAGGACATTCCTTGAGTCTTGGGGAGGTTGATCGGTATGATGCATCTACAGCTGAGCACTCATAGTTATTTGCACTTGACACTTTGACCAGTTATGATTCTCTGCAATAACTAATACTGAATGGAAGAAAAGAAGAAGAAGAAGAAGAAGAAGAAGAAGAAGAAGAAGAAGAAGAAGAAGAAGAAGAAGAAGAAGAAGAAGAAGAAGCTTTGTTGATCAAAGTTGGGAGCAGCACAAAGCTCTGGGTTAACACATACACATTAAGAATGCAGTTTGGTAACATGCCCATCTAGCTAAAAAACCAGCAGTAGGTTCCCACACAGGGCCCATGAGCTCCATATCCATGGGCTTTTGCACAGGGTCACAATACTGAGTATGAAATCCAATCTGTGTTGTGGAACAGGTCTCAAGTCCAATCAGAAAGTGGTTGGTTACCCATACAGACATCAACACTGTGCATCAGTGCCCATGACATCTTGCCAGATTGTCATGGTCAACCAATAGCAGTGACAACAGCCTGTGTGTGTGCCTTTTCTTTATTTTAGATGACAATTCCAAAAAACAACTGGAAATATTCTGCATTGAATGACTATATGAAGATACATGTACGTAGACACAGACTTTTTGTCCTAGCCTATTTCTACATGCTAAGCAATCATTAATAAACTTTTGTGGTGTGTGGGTTGTGGGGAGGGTGAGTGAATGTGTGTGACTGACAGGAGCATGGCCACGTCAAGGTTCCCAGTGCTTCAGACCCACTTTGATTTGAGGCAGGTTCTCTCACTGCTTACCTTAAATCTACTTGCGCATGCCGAGCAAGCTGGCTCATGAGCTTCTGGGGATGGTCCTCCCTCAACCTCCCATCTTACCATAGAAACACTGGTATTACAGATGTGTCTGGATTAAGTAGATTCTGAACGTTCAAACTCATGTTCTCATGAGACATGGCAGGTGCTTTACCCACTGAGTCATCTTCCTAGCCCGATTAATAAATATTTATTGTCACCCCATAGACTCCCAGAGATGTCCCCCCACCACTGATTTTTTCTCTCTCCCAGCTCTCTCCCTAAACCCTTGCTTTCCCATACCTAACTCCACCCTTATTCTTCTCCCCACCCCCTCACTTTCCTTCCTCCATCTACTTCAGATGTTTATTTTATTTGCACTTCAGAGTGAGATAACAGCAGCCTCCTTTGAGTTCTTCTTATTACTTTGCTTTTTTTTCGGGGGGGGGGTCTTTGGATTCATTATACTGTACTTTATGGCTAATATCCACTTATAAGTGACTACACTACATAGCATGCATGGTTTTCTGGGTCTGGGTTACCACACTCGGGATGATGTTTTTTAGTTCCATCCGTTTGCCTGCAAATTTCATGATGTCCTTGTCTTTAATATCTGAGAACTATTCCATTGTGTAAATGTCCCATATTTTCTTCATCCATTCTTCAGTTGAGGGATATCTAGGCTGTTTCCAGTTTCTGGCTATTACAAATAAAGCTGCTATGAACATAGTTGAACAAATGTTCAGAAGATGGTAGAGCATCTTCTGGGTACATGCTCAGGAATGGTATAGCTGGGTCTTGAGGTAAACTGTTCCCGATTTTCTGAGAAACCTCCAGATTTTTTCCACAGTGGTTGTACAAATTTGCACTCCCACGAGCAATGGAGGAGTGTTCTCCTTGCTCTACATCCTTGCCAGCATGAGCTGTCACTTGAGGTTTTGATCTTAGCCATTGTGACTGGTGTAAGATGGAATCTCAGAGTCATGTCGATTTTTGAGAAGTGTAGGGAGTAGGATGGAGCAGAGATTGAGGAAATGGCCAATCAATGACTGGCCCTGCTTGAGACCCACCCCATGGAAGAAAGCCTCCCCCTGATGCTATTAATGATATTTTGCTATGCTTGCAGACAGGATTCTAGCATAACTGTCTTCTGAGATGCTTTACCCAGCAATTGATGGAAACAAATTCGGAGACCCACAGCCAAACAATAGGTGGAGCTCTGAGAGAGCCTTGTAGAAGAGTGGGAGGAAGGATTGAGGGAGCTGGAGGGATCAAGGGCATCACAAGAAGACTTATAGAGAAAAGTATCCTAGGCCCATAGGGGCTCATAGAGACTGAACTAAAAACCAGAGAACATGCATAGACTGGACCTTGGCCCCCTACACATATGTCTTCATGTGGATCCTCTAATAATTAGAGCAATAATTGGAGCAGGGGCTGTCTCTAACTCTGTTGCCTGCCTTTGGATCCCTTTCCCACAGCTGAGCTAATAAGCCTGGCCTCAGTGGGAGAGAAAACACTTTATCCTTCTGAAACTTGCTGTGCCTGGGTCAGTTGGTATCCCTCTATGAAGAGAAGAGGAAGGATTAATGGGAGAAGGGAATTTGAGGATCAAACTAGGGAGATAAAAGGGAGGGGAATTCGATCAGGCTGTAAAATGATTAAATGAGTTAATTAATGAAGAAAAATAAGATAGAGAAAAAACAAAATAAAAAGTCAATTTTTGTTGGTTTTGACATTGTAAAAATTAGATTTACTCATTTGTTTTTCATTCCTATGTGTGAGTGCATATGACATAGTGAGCATGTGGAGATCAGAGGACAAGTTATGGGAGTTGCTCCTCTCTCACCGTGGTGTGTATATTTATATATGTATAATGAAGATTAATTCATCCAGAATAAGAAATAGCAAGGCTAAGGTAAAGTGTTTTCCACACATGCCAGAAGACCTGAGTTTGATCCCCAGAACCCGTGTGACCAAAATAAGCTGGGCATGGTATTGGGTGATTATAATCGATCACTAGAAAAATAAAGGCAGGTGTATCCTTGGGGTATGCTAGCTCATCAGCTTATCCTGATTTGGAAGTCCCAGACCAAAAAGAGACCCTTTGATTGAAAACTAAAGTGCATAGCACCTGAGAAATAATATTTGAGATTGTTCTCTGGTCTCCGTACATACACAGAAACTCATACAGGAACTTACATGTTATGTATGTGTGTGTATATATGTGTGTATATATATATATGTATACACACACATGCACACACATAGGAACACACACATGTTAATATAATCCACATGCACCTACATACATATACCACCCACACAGACACAGACAAACACACAAAGAAAACCACACCTACAAGACTAGCACACACACACATGCATACATACACAGGAAACATGCACATATAGATACACATATGCACAACACACACACATATACTATACACACACCCCCAGCAACATACCACATGTGTATCACATATCCCCACCTGCATCATACCCCACCTGAATCTGCACACACATGGCAAACATGGATCCCCACACAAACACACACACACACACATACAAAGAATGAAATTCTGCCATTTGATGGAAAGTGGATTCACTTGCATGTCATCATATTTAGTGAAAATGGATTCGTTTGTGTATCATCAGATTAAGTGAAATAAGTCAGACACAGAAAGGCAAATATCATTCCTTATAAGTATATAAAACCGTGTGTGCGAGTGTGTGTGTGTGAGAGAGAGAGAGAGAGGGAGAGAGAAAGAGAGAGAGAGAGAAAGGAAGAGAGAGAGAGAGAGAGATATGAGGCAGAAGGGAGACTAGCGGGAGTGAGGAGCAGTAATGGGGGAAGAATAAAGAGAGGGCAGAGAGACTGGCCAGTTAGCTCATCTGGTAAAGCCATTTGCCACTCAGCGCTGACCAGGGACTTTATCCCTGGAGCCCACATGGTGGACAGGGAAACTTGACTAGCACGGGTTGTTTTCTCAACTTCACACACATGCATGGCACACATGCACAAATATAAACCAGGATGTAAAATCAAAAAGTGCCTTAAGGGAGGGGCTAGAAGTGGTGAAAATGCTCAATGCATATGATTTTCATGAAAGAATGGGAATGAGCCTGGTAGTGTACAGTGAATCTGAGTCAACAACAGAAGCTCCATTTCAAGCACAGGAGATGGGCAGAACTTTCCACAGTTACCTCTAAAACCTATGAAGAGACTCAAAAATAGGAATAAATGGCTATGATCACACTTTATAGCTTTAAATGTGAGTTGGCAATGAGTCTAATGACTCAAGTTACACATTTTAGAAGTTATGAATTAGAGTGTTTCTCCAGCAGCCGGAGCTGATGTCATCCCACAGTTTTATCATGGAATAAAAAATGCAGCACTTGGGAACAGAGCACAGGAGAGAATTAAATAGTCTCAGTTCCTGGTCCATTCATTGAACATCTGAGTGTCTTCCAGGTAGTATTTGGGACCTGGATGGCATCAATGAGTAATAGGGACCAAAGTGTCCTTCGTCTTCGGGACTTATTGGAGCTTAGCATTAAATGGAGGGTAGGGTTCTGCTTACAGAAATCACCAGGCAACAGTTGTTAGGGACTGAAGCAAGTGCTGCGCTTAACAAACAACTTTGGCTGAGGGTGCAGGGCGTATGCTTGATGGAAAAATCTCAGCATACAGAAGGCCAAGCTACAGCTCCGGTGGAAGGTTCGGGATATTCAGAGGGCAATGGTGCAACGGTATAACTCTTATGGGAGAGTGTTAAATGTGGAGTAAATTTTACCTATGTGTGGGTGCTAATTAATCACTCATATAATGTCTATTTCCTTCTTGTTGTCTGGTTGTATAATCTGGAAAACTTTCCCAGGTGCAAAATAATGCATGAAATGGCGCTCTACCATACCATGAAATTTACTGAATATAGGATTTACTGAACTAAGAAGTGTTCTAAGAACTTTATATGTAAAAAATGTAACTTGTTGGAAATTTTGACTTTTTGTTTACATGTCAGAGATAATGGAGACAGAAATTCCAAATCATACTTTACCACTTACGTAGACTTAGCCAGAAGGAGCAAACCCTAAACAGAAACAGAAACATAGAAGTCCCACCCCAAACCTTAGGCTCGAATACCTCATAGGACATAAAGGTGCTTCTGCAGGGTTAGAGATTATCCAGTTTCCATGGCACAGCATCATAGGTTTGTGTTGGATGAAGTGAGACCAGTGTGCACACCCCTCCATAAATGCTTGTAACAATGCCTTGTGCTCAACATCACCATTTTCCAGCTCCTTTCTCTTGCTGTTTTTTCTCCTGTCATGTTTTGTGTTATTGTTTTCTTCACTGATGTGACCACATAACTACCCAGAGTGAGGGAATATATTAAATCATGACAGGTTGCAGGAATGGGAGGTCAGCTAGTCACAAAGTGAACAGGAAATAGAGCAGGCTATAAAATATCAGTGCACACCTCCAGAGACCCACCTCCTGCAGTGACTCCCCACTTTGTAAAGATTCCACAACCTTCTGAAACAGTGCCATCAACTGCAGACCAAGTGTTCAAACAGGTGAGACTGTGGGGAGAGGCATTATGCATTCAAATAGCATGTTTTCGTTTTCCTCTTCTCTTTCTTCTGCTTCCTTCTTCCCTCCTTATTATGTATTCATGGGTCCAATGGTCACCATTCAGGAACACTTGCAAGTTCATGATGATTATGAGGGAACCTAGTATCATTGACTTTGTACGTTGAGAGAACTTTATGGGGAACGTGTTCTATTATAGCATATCTGATGGCCCAGTTTCTTCTAAAATACCCTATGTGACTTTGCCTCCTATAAATAGTGTAATGGGACAAAAGTTCATAGTAGTGAGATTCCATGGTGATGCCACTGGGGGAAACTATCGTAGGGACTGACACAGTTGTTCTTCCTAAGAAGAGCCAATGGCTGCAGAGCTCAAACTACACTCCTTAGAAAACGAGCGGAATGGCAATGAAATTTTGAGGCTCCTTTATTTACTTTCTTACAAACAGGTTTTTGTTTAGGCTAAGTCATTTACTTCCTTACAAACAGGTTTAATGGCTTTGGTTTCTGTTCTTTTTCAACACGTTCCCTCCTTCTCCTGAGATGTCTCTTGTTAGTTCTTTGTTAGATAAGACTGTTTGACCAGGTATAATTGGCTTCCTGAAATGCTTAAGTATCTAAACCTGGCTAATTTTACATTTTCCCTTCATTTTACATTTTACATTTCACAATGTTTTCAAATAAGTCAACCAACAACAGACTGTGAGGCTGAACATCAGCCTGTGTGGAACAGCCAAGTTACCACAGAAATAAAAGAAGCCAGGATGGTCACGTGTGCTTCTGCTGGCTAGCTCAATTTGGCATGTGGTGTACCCATTTTCAACAAGAAATTGCCTTGCCAGGTTACTTTCCCTTTGCTGGTGTCCCTATGTAGGGCACTCAATACTCCTTTTCAACAATTTAGGGCTTAATCCAGGATTTCAAATCAGTCTGGGAGTCATTCAGATCCCCTCCCTTAGAGGAAAACATATCCCATACCCTGTTGCCATGGCTCCCAGCATGTCTCGTGAATGTCATGCCTTCATATTGGTAATGATCTCATGATTGACAGTTTCTCACTAATGTGAAGGATGCTGAAGGAAATAACATGATACGCTCTTTTCCCTATAATTTATTCACCTGTGATTGAGAACTTTGGGAATAGTACATACAATTGGAGGAATCCCCTTCCTCTTGGGACCATGCAAGAGTGGGTACACTGTAGCAGTTCAGGGAGTGGTACCCTAATTGGGTGACGATGGTTTCTTCATGCACCGTTGACATTAGATTAGTTACTACATAAGGGCTGAGCGATGCATAGGTGGGGTTGCAACAGGAATGATGAGGTTCATTTTTCATCCACTCTGTGGGTACATTCCCTTGACCCCTGCAGTCTAATGAATGCCTAGGAGAAGAACTGTCAGTATAGTTGGGTGAGTTTTCCCTTGGGCCCCTTTGGTCGTGGATTCTTAGAGCTGGGGTGTTTGTGGATCTGACCCAGTTGCTGAAGGCTCCACAGTCCACTTCTGTGTGTTAGGGAGCAGTGAGAACTGTGCTTTCTCCCAATCTGCGGTTCAGAGGGACAGCAGGAAGCATGTGGCCATCTGCCTTTGGTCCTGGTTTTGCTTCTAGTCTCTGCATGACTGGCCAAACTGATCTCTGAGGATCAGTTTCCTTCTCAACTGGTTCCTGAGGACACCTCCCTATATGCCTCTTTGTGGTAAAACATCTGTACTCTACCATGCAAGGCAGCCAGTAGGCTTGGGTCACCAACATTCCAATGGGCTACATTGAGTTTACAAGGTACTTTTTATTTGAGCCAGTGTAGTAGAATGCCTATAGGATTCTGGACATGGGAATACAGATGCATTTCTGACCTTTAAAGTAGTCTGAACTCAGTCAATAGATCATTTCTTTTTTTATTTTTTATATTAATTACAGTTTATTCACTTTGTATCCCAGCTGTAGTCCCCTCCCCGATCCCCTCCCAATCCCACCAGCCCTCCCTTTTCTCCTCCCATGCCCCTCTCCAAGTCCACTGATAGGGGAGGCCCTCCTCCCCTTCCATCTGACCCTAGTTTATCAGATCTCATCAGTACTGGCTGCATTGTTGTCCTCTGTGGCCTAGCAAGGCTGTTCCCCCTCAGGAGGAGGTGGTCAAAGAGCTAGCCACAGAGTTCATGTCAGAGACAGTCCCTGTTTCCAGATCATTTCTTAATTCAGTGCCTGGCTACATACTTGAGTTGCCTGAGTGTGTGTTTGGGAGATAGGGGACATCTTCCGTCACTTAACTCAGTCTGTAGGAAAGCCTGTGAGGACAGGGAATATTTCCAGCTGCTCAAATGGCTATACCCACACTGACAGAGTTCACTCAGACACTGCTGCACCCCTATTCCTGCAGAGGCACATTCCCTTAGTGCAACCATGGAGCCAGAGTGGTGGGTACATAAAATATGGTCTCTTTTTCTTTGCTGGCATTCCAGGTCTGAATCACATATGGCTGCAAGCCCTCTTGCAGGCCTCTAGTGTTCTCCCTTGGGTGTCCACCTCAAATGCATTTCTAACATGTGCTACCTCTCACCTATGAGAAGGAGCAAAGTGATGGGCAGTCTGATCAGTCACCTAAAACTCCTAAAGTTACACATTTAGTAATCAGCGGACTGTAAGTTACAACCCTCATCTGTGGTCCTGTTAGGCCTTCCTGTCTCTTTACACAATAGAATGTCAGAGTAATATCCATTCATCCTGGAGAGTTTACAGGCAGTTACCTGAGAGAGAATAAACTCTAGAAATAGAAGACACGAAACCACAGATTCTCATCCCGTTCATTTCAGGTTTCCATATTTTAATAATAATTTATTAGAAGGTGCTCCTGAGACCTGGCTTTCTTTACATATATCTAATTTAACCATGACCTAATTAGATAAGTAATATCATTCTCCCTACTCTAATTTATCTAATAGACCCAGAGAAACTAAATGACATTCATAATTGAACAAGAAACACATGACAGGACTACCACTCAGATCCAGGTCTAATTGCAGAGCCCATATACATACCTCAGTGGGCTAGTAGCCTGACTTAAGAGTCAAGGTCATCAGCATCTAGTAAGGAAGGGGTGAGATTGCCGGAGCTGTAGCCAGGCTCTGTGCTTCTTTTTCTCTGTGGTGTGTCGGCCACTTTTTATTTCACTCTGCTGTAGTAAGACAGATACACTCTGTATCCAGCAACAACTCCCACAGGACAGCCTCCTCCACCACCGCTCACCACCTACCTATCACAGGGTCATTGGCGAAGGAATTGTGCCCTAGATTTTGTGTTTTGAAAGATCAAATGTGTTTATTACTCATTTGTGTGTGTGTGTGTGTGTGTGTGTGTGTGTTAAGATTCGGATTGTACTATCCTGGTTTTCTTGTACCTGGATCTGAGATCTCTTCAGGGAAGTTATTTAATGTTTCTGTGTTTGAGTTTTGGCTTTGTAAATCAGGGATGATAGCAAAATAATGCTGTGTGAGAGATTTCTTTGGGAGATACAACAACCACACACACACACACACACACATGTGCGCACACACACACACACACATGTGCGCACACACACACACACACATGTGCGCACACACACACACACACACACACACACACACACACACGTTTACTCATCCCAGAAAGGGAACTCATGACAGACTAAAGTAACAGCTGCCCCAAAGTCTCCCTTGGTGAACCACTGAGCTCTTACTGGGGTTACCAGCAGGAGAGCGGATGAAGGGTCACTTATAGGAGTGGAATGGCTCAGAAGCAGCTGCAGCACCACCCTAAGATGGTGTTGGCGGCCAGACAGGGACAAGCCCATGACAGCTTATAACCCTTGTCTTTCTTCCTTCCCTCATCACTATTTCTCAGTAAAGCCTCATGTAACCTTTGTAAAACTGGAGCCCATCATTTAGTTGAGGACAACCATGAACTTCTAGCCTTCTGCTGCCAACTCCCAGCTGCT
This sequence comes from Meriones unguiculatus, assembly GCF_030254825.1. Taxonomy (NCBI): domain Eukaryota; kingdom Metazoa; phylum Chordata; class Mammalia; order Rodentia; family Muridae; genus Meriones; species Meriones unguiculatus. The sequence continues at coordinate 14,147,610 of NC_083359.1, forward strand.
GGATACTGACATGCATCAGCATCCCTGCTTTATGTGGTGTCGTGAATGTAACCCAAGGCTTTCCACATGCTAGGCAAACACTCTACCAACTGAGTCACATCCCCTGTATCTATCTACCTATCTATCTATCTATCTATCTATCTATCTATCTATCTATCTATCTATTATATAAGTAATACATTTGTTGTGTGTCTTCTATGTTAAACATTGTGCTTGTTGCCAGAAGGATACCCTAGTCCTCTATTATATATTATATGACATATTAAACTGACATTAAGATGAATATTACTATACATCTTGGTTTTGTTGGATGGGTAGGGTGTGGCTAGATATAGTCTAATGTTAAGTTGGGGTCTGGGCTTGCCTGGAAAGTCTATGGGCTTGCCTGGAAAGTCTAATATTGTTTTACTTTTTGTGTAGGCACAGTAGAGAGCCGAGCTCAGTGGGGCTTCTGCTCCTATCCAGGACTCCTAAGGCCTTCCACATGGACCTGGCTGAGAGACCAAGTCAGACAGGTGGTAGAGCCAAGAGTTCAGGCTGAGTTGAGTCAATCTAGACAGCACTTCTCTCTATCTGCTGTTAGTTCTCCCATTTTAAGATTAAGGCTCCTCTGAAAATATGTTATGGGATTGTGCATGATTCCATAAATCTTAACCCAGCAGTATTTCATCACATGTAAGAGCCTGCATCCTGGATGCACAGGGATGGATTCACTTCCCTTATCAGTCTTGTTTTTATAAAATAAGGATCCTGTCTTAGTTTTTCTTCCTGTTGCTGTGATAAAATACTCTGACAAAGGCAACTTAAGGGAGGAAGAGTTTATTCTGGCTCTCAGTTCAAGGATACAGTCCAAGATGGCAGAAGAGTAAAAGTGGCAGAAGCTTGAAGCAGCTAGCTACACTGGTCTCCTCACAACCATGGTCAGGAAGCAGAAGAGTGAGGGGTATCTGTTGCACCTTGGCTTCTTTTCCCACTTGCATGCCTAAGCTCCCAGATGGGGAATTCTGCCAGTCACACTGGGCAGGCCTTCTGACTTCAATTGATGTAATCAAGACGGCCACCCACATGGACATCCAACAGCCTTCTCCCAGGTTACTTTAGACCCCATCTTATTGAGAATTAAGATAAACCATGGCAGGCTTCTTCTCACTCCTGAATATTTCTCAGGTGGAGAGGGCTATATCTGTAGGAAAGATATACAAGGAACAAGGAGACCGTAATTCTAGTTCTGATTCTCTTAACCCATTATGTGTAGTCAGGCAATTCTTTTTCAATTTCTGGAGCACAGATTTTCCAGTTAGTAAAGTGACTTTGATCGGTGCTTTCAGCTCAGATTTCAGGAATGGTATTCATTCAGTTACCAAGGAAGAAAGCTGGGGAGCCTGAAAGAGCATTTCTGTGAGTTAGTTTATATAGGATAAAAGTATGCCTTTGACACAGGCAGAGTCATCTTCCTTTGGGATGAACATGATGTCACTTGTTAGGTCAGGGCTACAGCCAGTTATATGGACTTGGGCAGGAAGACTCATAGCCAAGCATTAAGCAGAGCTCTGGGAGTCCAGTGGAAGAGTGGAGGAAGTGGGAGTGGATAGAAAGATCCAAAGGGGACAAGAACACCACAAGAAGACAAACAGAGTCAACTAACCTAGACCCATGGGGGCTTACAGAGACAGAGCACCAACCAAAGAGCATGTATGGACTGGACCTAGGCCTCCTATATACATGTAACCAATGAGCAGTTTCATCTTCATGTGGGTTCCTAGTAAGTTGAGTGGGTGCTGTTTATGACACGGAGTCTGTTGCCTGCTTTCGATCACTTCTCCCTAATGAGGTTGCCTTGCCTCTGTATGAGGACAAACTCTGTCCTGATGTGACTAGATTTGCTGGAGTGGGTTGGTGGGGAGGGAGCTCCCCTTTTCTGAGGAGAAGAGGAGGGCGCTTAGGGGAAAGAGGGTGGGGAGGGAGGAACCAAGAGGTGGGGGAAGGCTGTGATCAGGATGTAAAGTAAAAATATAAATTAAAAAAATTAAAAAAGAATAAAACCAAACATCCCATGTTAAAATGCACTTAACACTTTAGCCTTATAGTGTGGATAGTTAGCTATGTTGACAATCATATATAACCTGATATTACAAATACTGTTTTTTATGTATTGCTCTCTCTCTCTCTCTCTCTCTCTCTCTCTCTCTCTCTCTCCCCTCTCTCTCTTTAGATATTGGCCCATCTCCCTGTCAGATTGTACAGGGACTACAGACACTCATCCTATTGAGCCCAACTTTTATGAGGATTCAGAGGATCTGAACTCAGGATACTAGGTTTGCCTAGCAAGTGATTTTACACACTGATCCATCTCCCCAACTCCTACCAAGCTTTTAATATTTGTTGATAACACAATAAACACACTGTATCAGTGTTCCATTACTGTAACAAAGTAGTCAAGCAAGTCATAAGAAGAAAATGCTCACTTTGGCTCAAAGTCAGAGATCTCAGTCCGTGGTCTTCTAGGTCATGTGGAAGCAAAGACAAACAAGAAGGGATGAATATCTCACAGTAATACAGAATCGTTCCCAAGGCTACACCTCCTAAAGGTTTTATCACTTTCTAATGAGCATACAAGGTGGGTATCAAGCCTTCAACACTTGGAGTTTTGGGATCCTTAGCCAAAGCACATTGCTTAGGTTTAAAGTTAACCTGAGTAAGTGTTACAGTTCCTAAGTGTAGAGAAGGAATGATGGTATGCAGTCCAAATCAGTTATTAACAAGGAACTTTTCTGGCTATCTACTTCAGTGGTGCTAGTACCTAGAATTAGGACCCAGAATAGAGCAAGCACTGAAACCTTTGCAAACAAGTAAGATATGTGATACATAGCAAATGGAAACACCACTGAGTGCTACCCATTATCCAAGGAACAGGCTCTTTAAATTCATGTTCAGTAGTAGCAACAATTACAAAAAGCTTCACTTCAAATTATCTTATCTGCTTAGTCTCAGACTTAATTGATCCTTAATTAAAGGTGTTATCATGTAAGAAGGAATTTGGCTTCTAGGCAAACTAAAGAAATAAGCCGAAAGGGTCTGTGTGAAGTTTTGTTGGCCCTGAGAGGCAGCCCACAGTTGGGGCTAGGTATTGTTGATTGATCTTTCACCTCCTGGCTCCTCCACTTTCGTATCTATAGACTTAGGATCTGCTGTAGCTTGAAAGGCTGTGAGGTTGAAGTAGTTCTTAGTTTGCTGATATCCAGTATGAGGGTGAGATGCCTCTGATCACAGTGAAGCCTGACCAAGCAGCAATGAGAAAAGACACTGACCATGAGCAGTAGTATGAGGTACAGTTCATCATGAAGGGGAGGGCATGAGGTGGGGGCATGAGGTGGACCATTACACTGTGACAAGAGTGCAGAAGCAGAAAGAGATGCTGATAGGCACTCAGAATGCTTTCTCTTTTTCATTCAGTCTGAAACTCCAGCCCATGAGATGATGCAGCCTGGATTAAAAAACTAGACTTCTCTCCTTAGACAACCCTCTCTGGAGACACCCTCAGAATCATATCCACGCGTGTGTGTGTCTCCTAGGTGATTTCAAACACATTTGAATTTGAGTTCTCAATGATGACTCATCATTGGTGTTAGGCTCAGGGTTTATTTAGATTTGTTTTTCTGCTTGTTTAGGGGATCTTAAGTGGTCGCCTCACATTTCTAGGCTTTATTTTTCTTATTTACCACCCACCTGTTCTACCAGATTCTGGAAAGACAGGATTAAATAGCAGAAATGCCTGTCTCTTTTGCATGTCTTTGTGTGGTTCCCTAGAAATAGTTCTGCTGCTTTCTCAGATTCCCTACGGGCAAACTAAACAGATCCAACACAAACATCTAGTTTTCCTTTAAGTGAGTAGCTGCAAAGTGGCAGCTAGTATCTAAGGACTTTCTGTTGGATTCATTCCCTACCAAGAATCCATGAAAATCAGCATACAGTCCCAGAGATGGAGAGGTGATGCAGCATTTAAGAGCACTGGCTGTTCCTGCAGAGGATACAGGATCAGTTCTCAGCCTCCCACATCAGGTGACTACCAAAGTCCTCAATCTCTTGCTCTGAGCTGATGCTCTCTTCTGGACCCTTTGAGCACTGCACCCATGTATACACACACATTTAAGAAATAAATAATGTGTTAAAGCTAATACAATGTTTAGCATTACCCAGTGAAGTAGCATATAGTCTTACTCCTGTTGTACAGTTTGCTATGGAAGGTTTAGAATCATCCATAGATACAATACTTAATAAAGCCAGTAATAAAACATAGGAACTAGTTTCTATAATCATCACTTGTCCTGATCTCTAATATTTGATGCTCAGCTTTCTTACATGGCACAAATCACATACTGTTTATATCATCAAAAAGCACACCTCGTTTACAGTATCTAAAAAGCATTGTTATGATAAAAGTAGCCCAGATTACTTTGGGACCATTGGGCTAAGCTAGGGTAAGGGGAAAAGCCTGGGCCATTGTAGACCTGACCTTAGCATCTGCTGACTTATGCTCAAAACAGTCTCTGGAATGGTTCCATTATGACCTTAAATCCTCACCTCAATAGCTTCTCAGACAGAACCAGAGCCCCACCCATATCTGTTCCTCTTGGGAAGAGCTTCCTGAGTTTGTGACATGATTTGTGACAGAGACACAGGTTGCATGCTAGCAGCATGTTTAGCTGCACCCATCCCCTTCTTACTGGCAGAAGATTTGAGGATGGGTTTCGTTGAGCTGACAGATAAGAAACCAGACCCTGTGTGCAGGCATTTTAACTTATTTCACAGCTAATATAGCATCTGGGGCACATTTTCCTACTTTTATGCCAATTTTTATGTGTTTCTGCCACGCGGTCGGAAGCTGGGATCATAAAAAAGAAGGAAAACGGCACAAAAAAATAAAATAAAAGTAAATAAGCACATTCTGCTTTAACGCTCCCAGGAGCTCAAAGGCCAGCCTGCTTAAGAATGAGAGGAGGGAGACAAGGCGGTGGAGAGGGATGGGGGGAGGGCAAGAGGGCGAGATGGCAAGAGAGGGGCCAAGAAAAAAAATGTGTATGTGCAAAGACAGGAAATGGAGAAGACATTCCCACTTCTATTGTCTCCTAGAACAGCAAACAGAAGGAGGTTCTGGGTGGAGGAAAGGCACAGCCATGTGGTGTGTGGACTAGAACTTAACTATTATTGTTCAATCAACACTCTCCTGTGGGCCTGTGACTGGCTTGTTACAGATAAAACTTGTGTTCTACACTCTCTGAGTTCCTACTTCTACAATTTCATTTGTCATCCATCACAGAGGGCATCTCACCAGCCACAGATGTCCTGATTTTATCTCGGTGGGTTAAGGGCTAGCCTGATCTCCTCTACTTTAGGAAAGTGTTTCTCTGTGCTGATGCAAAACTGATGGACACTTTTCCTAACTACTGAGCAGTGTGATTTTAGTTTTAATTTGTAGAAAGTAATTAATAGATAGCATTCGATGTTGGGGATTCCAAGAATAGATAGGTTCTATTTATATACATCTGTTTACACTAACTAGCTAAAACATTATTTGCTTTGGCAGAAGACAAAATGTGGCAATTTGAGTTAAATAAAACTTCTTAAATGTTTTCCATAAATAGCTTTTATGTAGCTAAGAGCTCAGGAATTTAAAACATAAACTACTATATCATACTCAAAGTTGAGTTCAGAGTCTTAAATGTAGCCTTAGGTCTTTAAGGAAAGTTACACTTTGGGCTGCAGAGACGCCTCAGTTGCTGAAAGCACTTTATGATCTTCTGGAGAATCCTAGTTATGTTTGCAGCACCCACACTCTGTCGTTCTTTGGGCTTGTACCTCTTGCTCCAGGGGCTCTGACACCACTAGCCTCCACGGCCACCTTCACTGATTTGCACATACCCACAGACAGACAGGCTCACACATACATAATTAAAAGAGGAGTATAAAGCTAAAATAGAAGTTATATTCAGAAAAAAATATTTAAGGGCAAAATTCGAGGAATCATAATACCTGCCCCACAAATTTATTGTGGAGATTTTGTGGGTAGGGATAGAGCATTTGTCAAGGTGTTCACCAAGATGAGTATTAAATGATTCTTAGACAGTGAGAAATATAGGATAAAGATAAGCCAATGAGTTTGAAGTGGGCCTTGAAGAAGGCAATATTTGAACACACATAAGGAAACAAATGTCGTTAAAGCACCAAGGAGATGAAAACTGAAGGATCATATATTGAAGGCCAGCCTGGTGTACAGGGTGAGCCCTGTCCTTCTTGTCAATTACTGTGGATAGATTACAAGTCATACCCCGCTGCCCTCTATTTCATGGAATGTCGCTTTCTGCTTCCTTCTATGAGGACAGTGGATCTGTGCCTGCACCCCCTTGCCACTGGCTTTGGCAGACAGGAATTAACAACAGTGATGCCATGACCACATCAAGCACAAGTTTGCACAATTTCACATTCCAATCACAGATTCCTCCCACACACCCCAAAACCAGGCCACACTGGTCAATGAGACCCACATGGTCACACACAGCATCACATTGAGTCAGCCATACCGTGCATGCTTAGGTTATAAGCTAGAGTAACATCATTGGTGTCAGCTGATTTCAGATGCATGGGTGGGCCAGCATTCCAGCCCAGCTCAGATCTAGACAGAGCCATTCAGGAGACTAGAATAATTCAGGAAACCCATAGGCTCTACGATATTCATAAATGATTTGTTTCAAGCCGTATAGATGTAGGTTAGTTTGTTACACAGCAACAGCTAACAGATACGCATTGACACCAGCGGCAGTAGTAAGAAGGACAGGAATATGCCTCCCATTGTAGGAGGAGGTGAAACTGAAAAGAGTAGATGAATAGGCTGGGGCAAAACTCAACTGTTAAGTGCTCTTTCTGCAAATCTGAAGATATGAGTTCAAGACCCCATCCACATAAAAAAAAAAAAAAAGCTGTGGGTGTTGGCATGAGTTTGTAAACCCAGCATGGGCGAGAGGAGTGACAAGAGGATCCCAAGGATTTGATGGACAACCTACTTAGTCTATTTGGTGAGAGATTTATATTAGGATAAGAGGGCAGAGTTGTCCTTGAGAGTTCTTACTAAATACAGGTGCCTAAGTCCTGACTCTCTAGTTTGATTCCTGGGTCCACATGGTGGAAGGAACCAACCAGTATGTGCAAGTTCAATCCTCCACCAGTGTGCTGGGTCATGCACACACCTGCTTTCCACATAAAGAAAGGTAAAAAGCTTTAAAAAACTTAGGTAGCCATGCCTGAGAAATGATAGGGCATGGACCTCTGCTTTGTGCATGCACGCCTGGCACACACACACACACACACACACACTCACTCACACACTCACACACACACAAATACAACAGAAGACTCAAGCACATGCAAAAGCAAATGAACACACTGTGCATACAGAAAAAAAAATATATATATATAAAAGAATACACGGGTGTCAAACAGAGGTGTGAGCTGTAAGCCAGCAGGCTTTGTACCAGAAATAAAAACCAGTTAGAGTTCCATTGCAGTTCACAGAAAAAGGAGCAAAGAACAATGCGTTGTAATTTGTACGAAAGCAAAAGCCTGTGATTTTGAGTGTATACACTCAGAGAAGTGGTGGCACTGAAGATGAATGCAACCAAGATGGAGAGTTCTAAGATAGACATCAAGAAAAATGCACCGTAAAACCCCTTGAGACCCACTGATGCCGTTTCTCTTATCTCACTGCTGTGGTACATGTGTTACCAGACTCCTCCTTTATCCCGCTGCTCTTTATTATCTTTTCTATCTCAGTCTCTTCTTCAGGGGAATCTTTCTCCTACATTCAGATTACAAAAGGTCCCCGTGCCGCACGCGGCAGAATCAACCGCTGTTCTCTCTTCTTCCGTTATTTGTCGGGGGTCTGTATCTCCACTGGGCTGTAAATTCCAAGGAGCACAAATTGAAACTGTTCTGTTCAACAATATAATCCCAGTAACCTGGCAGAATACCTGATAGAGGATGGGAGTTAAATGAGCATTTGGAAATAAATGAGTCTCCAAGTGATTGCCAAGAAATAAAGTGGCTCACCCCAAACTAAATCAAGCTAAAACAGAGGCTTGAATACCTACAGCTGATATCTAGGCTGGCTCCTTATGGAATCAAGGAACACAGAGGACACAACTTACTGCCTGCAACTGAGAATAAAGGCTAAAAGTAGTAAGATTGGTTGCTAGGGAGGCCACGGAGGGCACAGAGCAAGGAATTGTACTTTCCATCCATAGATGTCACCCACATGGTGAGAAATGTAACAAAACAAAACTCAACTACCCATACCCTTGCACATAAACATTTTGTTCATAAAGCTATCAGGGATGAACAATGATGACCATGCAGAGAATTATTACTATTGTCAACTTGACAGAATCCACAACCACCAGAGATGAGGCCCTGGGCACACCTTTGGGGAAATTTCTAGATCAGGCTGATTGAAGAGGGAAGACTCAGCCTCCAAATGTGATTGGTGACATTGCTGGGGATGGGGTCCTGGAGCAGATAAAAGGAAAAAGTGAGCAGAGCACCAGCGTTCCTTTATCTCCCTTCCTGACTGTGGGCGCAGTATGGCCAATTGCCTGAGGCCCCTGCCACCATGTTGTCTCTGCTATGATGGACTGAAGCCTTGAACTGTGACCTCAAAGAAGCCCTTCCTTCCTTAAGTTGGTTTTGTTAGGTATTTTCTCTCAGCAATGTGTAAAGTTGCTAATATTATAACAGCTGACTCCAATCTTAGTGGAAGCAAAATTAATATTACTAAGCAGGTAGTTTTTAGGGTCCTTGTTCTTTAAGCTGACTCTGAGAACACAGGATTCCAGGTCCACTACCCAGCAAGGCAACCCCTCGCTCCGCCCAAGACTTCATCTGTAACATTAGGAATGCTGTAATCAATACAGGTCTGTGCTGTGGGAGTTATGCATCTGTCTCCTTTCCATATCACCCACAGATTGCTCTTTGAAGAAGCAGTAGTTCCCCACTGACATTTTCAAATCCTCAGTTTTTTGTTTGACTATTCTTTATGGCTCTTCATAGCAAGGGAGGCTGTCGTAGTCACTGTCTTAGTGGGCTTCAAGGCAGCAACAAAATGAGGGAGGAAAAGGGACCTGCGTGTTTGTATACATGTGTATGTGTGTAGATGTATGTGTGTGCATATATTCATGGACATGTGGATATGTGTGTATGCAAATGTTTGTGAATGTAATGTGTATATATGTGGGCATATCTGTGTATATATGTGTTTGGGTGTATGCGTGTGCATTGTTTACAAGTGTATGTGTGTATAGGTGTGTACAGGTGTGTGTATGTGTGTACCTGTGTGTATGAGTATGTATACCTGTATGTATATGTGTACATGTCTTGGTATATGCAGGTTTGTAGAGGTATGTGAATATGGCTGTGTATATATATGTACATGTATGTATATGTGTGTTTATGTATGTGCATGTGTGTATGTGGTTTGTGTACCTATGTTTATGTGTGTGTGCATTTATGTGCCTATGTGTGTGCATGTATGTGCTTGTGTGTTTGCACGTGGGTGCCTATTGTGTACCTGGGTGTGTATGTGTGTTCTTATGTATGTATATGCCTTTATGTGCATTGTGTGCCTGCATGGGTATGTTTATGTGTATATCCCACTGAGAATGTGAGTATTCTGGTATGTATTCACTTTTGTTCTCACAGAGAAGCATGAACACAAAATATTCTTTCCAACTTAGAGGGTGGGAAAAGCAAAGCACCAAAACACCAAAACCAAGCTTATGATTGGTATTGTGCAGCCATAACTAATAGATTTAATGGGCTTTGTGGCAGGCCCGACTGTGTTCTTGACGAAAGAGGAAACTAAGGCACTAAAAATAGACAAACGATGACAAAAGATGAGCTGTGTTTGAATGTTAGGATCACGAAGCTGGCATGCTAGCTTCATCTTTTAGAAACTGTTTCTGGAACCCAGTTTTGTATAAAAATGAACTTGAAGTTATAAACTATTATTTCATTATTTGCATTTTTTCTAAAACCTCTCAAGTGTTGCAATAACAAGCGCCCCCAAACCCTGTAGTCTAGCCGTATGAACTTGGGCCAGGTATTCCATTTTTTTGAGGTCTGCTTTCTCATCCTAACAGAATTAGGACAACCACAACACAAAAAACATGGGTGATTATACGGTAGAATGTTGACAATTAAAGAATAGATATTTAATATCTTCATAGCTTTTGGGAAGCAGGATTGTCTTCTGTGCCAGGCAGCTTCCCATCAGCACAACAGAACACAGAGTTCACTAACTCCCTCCCAGGGCACGTCAGGATAGACTTCTGGCTCAGTGCTTATCCTGGGCAAACTGGAAGGCCATGGAGGGAGGCCTGCGGTAAAGCAGAGGACTCCTCTCATTGTCAAAAAGCATAATGGAACAAGGAAGGACCTGAGATGTTACAATCCTCTGAAGACCCTCCTGCTAGGCCAGGGGCTAGGCCCAGGAGGCAGAGGAAGGACCAAGCCTTACCAAGTCTTCTTGTACATTCAACATCCAAGCAATACTATCTCTCTTTCTACAGACAACATAACCCCTCCCAGGATGAGAGGCCTGTCTTAGCTCAGCGGCTGCAAGCAGCCCAGGCAGTGTCTGTCTCTGTGCAACACATTGGAAGGGAATTAAAGGGCTGTTTATTTCCAGAGCTTCATCTTATAGTAGAGCACTTCGAGTAGTTAAGTCACTCAGCCAAAGCCACTCATCAAGCATGATGACCACTCCACGGCCATAGGTCGTACAGTTCCTGCCCAGGAGCAAACTATCAGGCGAGCAGGAAAGACATTGAGTCTTGAAAGCTGGTTCGAAAGGGAAGAATCTATAGTTCCTGGTACGGTCGTGAGGAGGTAGGCTGGGTCCAGACTCTGAGTGACTGGCGGCAGCTGGAGGGCAAGGTTGGGTGTACACTGGGGATAGATCACAGCCCCTTCTCTGCAGCTTCTACACAAAGGCAAGGGAAAACAGCAACACCTACAGCCTCTGAAAATGACTGCCAGGCTTGCTAAGGAACTGACTGGGGGAACAGACCCTGTAATTAGTCCCCACAGCTTCTTTTTCGTCCCCCCCCCAGCCGCCTCTGAGTTCCCCCCACCCCCCGCCCCAGCACCTGCCATGACAGCTGTCACTTCCTCAAGCAGCTCAGAGTCCTGAAGTGGCCTGGAAGCAGAGAGGGAGCCAGGGAGGCTGTCCCCACTCTATGGTGGCCTCACAGCGTGGCGGAGGCTTTGAAGCGCAAAGAAGAAGCTGGAGGAACCATGGGCCTGGGCAGTTGCACTCTTTCCTCTGCCAGGCAACCTCTGAGCTGCAGCCAGGGCCCCTCTCTCAGCTGACAAGCTGGGAGGCAGATCTGAGGCCCAGAGTCTGTCTCTGGAGCCTTTAGGGGCCACCCATGTTGCTAATCACTGTGGGGCCTCTCAGAAGAACAAGGAGAGACAGAGAATGGGTCATTAAAAAGGCACCAGCTGAGAGTACTGTCTCTTTGCTTCTGGAGCCTTCTATCTAATTGTCCTTTCCAAGGGACTCTTAACAGAAAGGAATAGACACAAGCTAAACAAACATCTCAAGGAAGAGGGACAAAGCATGCCCGCGGGAATTCATTTTTTCCTATTGGTCAGAGTGAAATTTCCTGCCCTCCACACTGTTCTGAGTCGGCTTTTACTGCTTGGGGCTGAATCCTAAGCTTTCTGGGAAGTGCAGTCCTTTGATGGAGCTTATATTTTAAGGAGAGTTTCCTTCTGGCTCCTGTCCAGCCTGAACACAAGTCCTGGAACAACGAGCTGGGACATGGAGGTGAGGTCAAACATGGCCCGAACCACATCATGCGGGCTGTCAGTGGCTCTCAGGCCCTTTCCTCTGGAAGAATAACCTTCTTCAACTCTTCAGGAGTCACTGAGAATTTAGTAGGACCCAACTTCCAGCCATTTGGTCTTCTGGGGACAGTGACTTCTCGGTAAGGTGGCCATTGGTACTTGTTTACCACTGCTGAGAACGGAAGCCTGCCTTGTACCTTTTTGGGCTTGTTGGGAAACCCTGTAGCCATGCCACCTCTCCTAAGGCATCATTCTTCCTTTCAGAGGCCGCAGTGAGTTCTTTCTCTCATGAGATGTTGCACTTTTTTTCAGAACGCCAATAGAGATGTTCTTGAGTGTGAGAGGCCCTCCTTATGTGAATAATTGGCTGCCCCTTTTCCTTTCTTTTTTTTTTGAAGGTACTTAACTAATGTTTTATTTTCACTTATGCTCAGAAAATATAAACTGAACAATTGCAGAAATAAATCATTTCTGTGTTTTTTCTTTTTCTTTCTTTCTTTTTTTTATTAATTACAGTTTATTCACTTTGTATCCCCCTACATCCCCCTCCCTCCTCCCCTCCCGACCCCATCCTTCCACCCCCTTCTTCATGCATGCCCTTCCCCAAGTCCACTAATAGGAGAGGTCCTCCTCTCCTTCCTTCTGATCTTAGTCTATCAGATCTCATCAGGAGTGGCTGCATTGTCATCTTCTGTGGCCTGATAAGGCTGCTCCCCCCTCATGGGGAGGTGATCAAAAAGAAGGCCAATCAGATTATGTCAGAGGCAGTTCCTCTTCCCATTACTATGTAACCCAATTGGACACTAAACTGCCATGGGCTACATCTGTGCAGGGGTTCTAGGTTATCTCCATGCATGGTACTTGGTTGGAGTATGAGTCTCTGGGAAGACCTCTGTGATCAAATATTCTGATTCTGTTGCTCTCCTTATGGAGTTCCTGTCCTCTCCAGATCTTACTATTTCCCACTTCTTACATAAGATTCCATGCACACTGCCCAACAGTTGGCCATAAGTCTCAGCGTCTGCTTTGATAGTCTGCAGGGCAGAGCCTTTTAGAGGCTCTCTGTGGCAGGTTTCTAGCTTGTTTCTTGTTTTCTTCTTCTTCTGATGTCCATCCTCTTTGCCTTTCGGGATGGGGATTGAGCATTTTAGTCAGGGTCCTCTCTCTTATTAGTTTCTTTAGATGTACAGATTTTAGTAGGTTTATCCTATATTACATGTCTATATGAGTGAGTATATACCATGTGTGTCTCATGCTGGAGAGGCTGTGGAGAAAGGGGAACCCTCTTCCACTGCTGGTGGGTACGTAAACTTGTACAACCACTCTGGAAATCAATCTGGTGCTTTCTCAGACAACTAAGAACAGCATTTCCTTAAGATCTAGTCATACCACTCCTAGGCATATATCCAAAAGAGGCTCAAGTACACAATAAGGACATTTACTCAACCATGTTTGTAGCAGCTTTATTTATAATAGCCAGAAGGTAGAAACAGCCCAGATGGCCCTCAACTGAAGAATGGATGCAGAAATTGTGGTACATCTACACAATGGAATATTACTCAGCAATGAAAAATAAGGAAATCATAAAATTTGCAGGTAAATGGTGGGACCTGGAAAGGATCATCCTGAGTGAGCTGTCCCAGAGGCTGTCACTTTTTCAATTCTTAGGAGTTAGTATGGAAATAAAACTCATGTCTCAGAACCTTCAAATGGACCAACTCCTTATGAATTCAACATCCATGTCACATCTATGATGTTTTGGCGGTTGTTGCCATCAGGGGGCCCTGAGGCTGAGTATAACTTGCAGAAAACACCAGACAATAGCTATTTTGAACTGAATGGCCTATAAAAATTCTGTCACAACTACTTTACTTTGCCATTGTGATAATAGTCACAGGTACTATATATAAGAGAAGACATGGTTGTTGTCAGGAAAACTTTATTCACAAAACCAAGAAGGGGTCAGATTTGTTTCTTGGGTTATTTTCTACTGGCTCTGGTGTAGACTGTAATGTTGCCATCATTAGATTTCATTGTTATCATTGGGATTTAGCGCTATCACACAGAGTAAACCAGTTGGAAGGTCAGTTTGCACATTGCAAGGTTGGGTGGTGTCTGAGAATGTGAAGCTGTGTAATTGTATACATTACACATAATCTGTGGACACATAACAGCAGCTAAATGAATCAGGTCAGGGAAAGAAGGGCATGAAATAAACACAGCAGTATAGAATCTGCGTCCAAATCACAACATCAAAAGATGCAGAAAAATCTTGAGAAAATTCATAAACCATCAATTATTTCTGGTAAAATGACTTATTTTGTTACAGTAGTTTAAGAATGGCATCTAAAGAATTTCCTTGGTGCTATGAAATTAAAGTAAAGAGCATGCCAGTAGATAATGGGCTTGTGCTCTGTGAATCAAGACATTGTAGCGATTTTAAATTATATGATGATTCATTAAAAACACCTCTTTTTCTTTGATAAATATGTTCTCTCATATATATTTTCTATAAAGACCTGGTCCCAATTTTGAGTGCTTTGACAAAGCATACATAATGCTGAAAAATTTGAAGATATTTTATTTCTCTGTTTTCAGTGGCTGGGTTCAACTTGGTGAGTGTCTATCAGAGGGACTCTGAAGTCAAACTCTGGGAAAAGGCAGAATTCTGACATTCCCCAAAACTCTGGACCCAAGCATGCCTGACGTCACTACATAGCATCTTCAGGTATGTGAGCCAGTGGTATTTCCAGTGTGTTGAGAGGACATTGGACTCTAACAGAAGACTCTAGCTGGGTATCACGTGGATAGTGAGGGTCAGAGACTGAATACAGACCTGGGTCTTTGGAATCTGAGTTCAGAGGTCATTTTATACCTCTGATGAACAGTTGATACTTTATGACTTAGAGGAAGCTTGTGAGAAGTGAAGTCCTTAGAGCCATAGGTTGGGGAAGGAAGCATGTGCTGAAATAGCACACAGAGTGTCTCGATGGAGGTGTAACATAGCACAAGGGAAAAATCCCACTCCATTATTCTGGTTTTGCAAATATGTAGGTGGTAGAACATCCATTTCTGGCTTTTAGGTATTAGGTCAAAGGTTCTGTGATGGGTTAATAAAACACACAGTAAGGTACTGAGTGCTTGTAAGTGAGGGCATCTAGAGCTTTCATTGTTCAGTGTTGATAATGGTGGCAGGAAGAAGTCCTGATGCAATTAGATCTAAGCATATTGCCAGTAGGATGGTGACAGTCATGGCTTCCCGTGGTGGGAAAGCTGGCTGTGTGTACCACAGTGAGTACAGTGGTACATAGCAACACCATTCACAGATAGCAACACCTTTCAGTTGCCTCTCCCATCACCTCTGGTTTCCCTTGTTAATTAGATTCCAAGAGATACTTTATAAGGCCATTTGCCTTTTCTTTTGGCTCATTGTCTTGTAAAAGCCAAATGTGACCAAATGAGGTAGAAATGGTAGAATGAAGCACGTGCTAAACATGGTTCTGTGACATAAACACAAGGTGCTACCAGCACGTCAGAAACCAGCGTCTTTCCTGCTCTAAACTTCCCTGTACTCATTCTTCTTTCCTGATATCTCAGGGGGGGATGGGTATCTCCTCATCCATCTCAGAGGCCTGTGTGTGTTGCTGGCTGCCTTGTTTTCAGAGCAGTCCCCTATATGCTGTGATGAGGTTGAATGCCAAATGCATCTTTCTCTTAAGAGCAAATGTGTATTCCATTGGATGTGTCCAATGGCAAAGGAAATAAATTCCATTTGTATCTTCCCTTTGAATTTCCTGGCAATGAGGATAATCCTCACACATGAAATGGTGGAATGGCTTTGTTAGCAGAGAATGAAAGCTTGACATGTAAAGAGGATGGTGATGATTGTTCTCCAAAGTCCAGTCTTTTCCGCTTAGAAGAAATACAGAGAGAACTGTTAAGATGACTGAAGTTCATGGCTGGCTTTTGGAGAGCCTTGATTTTCTATGTTTATTTTATTACCTATGGGGGTGATGTGAGAAGAGGGCATATGAGTGCTCAGGTTCATGAATACCACAAGTTTGTATGTGGAAGTCAAAAACAGCTCTCAGGAATCTGTGTTCTACTTCCACTGTGGGTTCCTGAAGCCAAGCCCAGGTCATTGTGTTTGCACAGCAAAAGCCTTTTTCCATAGAGCCATCTGGCTAGCCTTGAAGAAGTTTGTTATAACAGAAAGTGTTGGGAGATGGAGAGATAGCTCAGTGGTTAAGAGCACTTACTGCTCATCCAGAGGACCTAGGTTCGGTTTCCTGTACTCCTACCAGGCAGCTAACAGTTGCTTACAACTCTAAAACCAGGGAAACAGATTCCCTCTTTTGGTCTCTGTAACTCTCTGCACATATACACATAATTAAAAATAAATAAATATTTTTAAAAGAGAAATGTTCTTGATTATTCAAGATGGATGAGAGGGTTTCTTTCAGCTCCTGTCCAATGAGTAGAATGTCAAATCTAGCACAATTTCGAACAGTGTGTCTAATGGTGTTGTGACCCTCATTATGAAGCTGTAATAACTCATGCCTGGTACGGCAAGCCTGTGATCTTTCCTACCCTGAAAGCCAAGATAGTAGGACTGAAAGCTCCGTGTCAATTTGGTCAATTTAGTGAGATACTGTCTCAAACTAAAAAACAAAAACAAAAAACAACAAAACAAACCCCCCAAAAACTAGAGATATAAAACTCAGTGAGAGTGGGCTTGCTTGTTAGCAATTTTATAATTTGTAATTTTATAAAATTATAATTAATAACATCATATTATATGTAATAAATATATAAAAAATACAACTTCATTTCTTTGCTTTGTGCATCCTCATTAATGGGGACGTGTCTCAGTTTGTGCTTGCTTAATGTATTGTTTAATGAATGATAAAAAGAAGTCTGACAAAAGCAACTCATGAAAAGGGGGGTTTATTTTGGCTCATGGTTCAAGGGTGTTGTAAATCATGATGGGGAAGTCACAGCAGCAGGAGCTCATGGCTGCTTTTCACACTGTCTGCAGGCAGGAAGAGAGCAATGATTGCCTGTGCTCACCCAGCTTCCTGTTTATATCTGTACTCTAGAATCCCGGGCCAAGGAACAGTGCTGCTGGTTTTAGGGTGGATTCTCTCACCTCAGTGAGCCTAATCAAGATAAGCTCTCACAACCATGCCCAGAAGTTTGTCTCTCAAGTGATTCTAGATTCTGTCAGGCTGACAATCAGCACAAACCCTCACACCTAAAGTGCACAAGGCTCTAGATTGCCTGTAAATGCAGAACTTGAGAAGTAGTGGTAACAGGGTCAGAAGTTCAAGGCCAAGCTCTTAGCTCCATAGCAAGTGTAAAGTAACCAGGGACATAAGACCTCATATCCAAAAATACAATTTAAAAATAGTCTGTGTTAATGGTACAGGCTGTAAAGAAAAGTCTATAATCTTTAGAAAGTATCATAGAAACTACACCGCTTTAGGTTCTGATATCATCTGAAGGAAGCCTTTCTCAACCTAGGGTGCTCTCATTTCCTGCTTGCCTGGCCCTGGCCCTGTCTAAAGATGGTTCGGGCTCTTGCAGATCATGTGAAGGAGTGCTGTTTGCATCTGGTGGGGAAAGACTGGGGTTGCTTTTAAGATCCCACAGTGGACAGGACAGTTTCCCACAACAGAGAATTACATAGTTTAAAATGTCAATGGTGCCACAACTGAGACTCTCTGTTCACGAGCATGCCTTCTCCACAGGGGTAATGCTGCAGCCAACAGACACGGTAGAATTTTGTTTTTAGGGTATGAAGGAAAATCGTAGTGTATTCCTGTGTGAATCGCAGATACACGTCCAACACATGAATTTCACAGCACAGGGTGTCCTATTACAAGAAAGCCTCAAAGGCTCCTTGGGGAAACGATAACGAAAGCGAGATTGGGAAACACTAGTGTGGAGCAGGGATTAGCAGATATCCTTTTTCCCTAGAGCCAGAAAGTAACTCAGGCTTTGTGATTCTGTAATTCTTGTGGCAACAGCTCACTGAACATTGTCACTCAGAAGCACCATAGAGAGGAGACCTTCATACACACCTGGGTGGTTGTGGCTCAATAAAACTTTATTTAAGTGAGAAAGAGGGGTAAAGAGGTGACTCAGTGGTTAAGAGCACTTACTGTTATTATAGTACATTTCCTTCCTTCCTTCCTTCCTTCCTTCCTTCCTTCCTTCCTTCCTTCCTTCCTTCCTTCCTTTCTTTCTTTCTTTCTTTCTTTCTTTCTTTCTTTCTTTCTTTCTTTCTTTCCTTTCTGTCTCTCTCTCTCTCTTTTTCTCTTTTTGTCAGCACTTACAAGGTGGCTCACAATCATCTGTAATTCCAGTTACAAGGGATCCAATGCCCTCTACAGGCCCCATTCAGACACCAGGCACACACAGAGTATGCATAAGCTCATGGAGTTGCACAAACAAATACATACATACATACATACATACATAAATATTGTTTAATTTTAATTATAATTTTTCTTCACAGTGTATTCATTACATATCATGATTGAAGTCTCCTTCTCATCTCCCCCCAGTCCCACCTGCCCTTTCTCTTCCCTCCATCCCCTTCCCCTAGTTCACTAAAAGGGGGGATTCTCCACTATTGCCATCTTCCCATAGCTTGTTAAGTCTCATCAAGACTGCCTGGATCCTCTCCTTCTCCCCTCTTCCTCTGTGGTCCAGCAAGGCTGCATCATCAGGAACAAATAATCAAAGATAAGTCAACTGAGTTCATGATAGATGCAGCCCCTGCTCCCCTCACTCAGAAATCCACATGGAGAATGAGCTGCCAATCAGTCACATCTGAGCAGGGGGTATAGGTCCTCTTCATCCATGGTCCTCCGTTGGTGCATCAGTCTCTGCAGGACTCTTTTGGCTCAGAACTTTTAGTTTTGTTGGTCTCCTTGTAGGGTTCCTGTCCCCTCCATGTCCCTCAATTCCCACCTCTCTCTTCTTCCATAAGACTCCCTGCACTCTGCCCAAATTTTGTCCATGAGTCTCAGCATCTGCTTTGATCCCCTGTTGGGTGGATCTTTTCAGAGGACCCTCTACAGTAGGCTCCCATCCTGTTCCCTCTCTTTCACCCCACTTCTGGTGTCTATCCTGTTTGCCATTCTGAATGAGATTTAAGCATCCTCCCTAGGGTCCTCCTTAGTGTTTAGCTTCTTTAGGTCTGTAGATGGTTACCTGACAGCTAACATCCACTTATAAGTGAGTGTATACCTTGTGTGTCTTTCTGCTTCTGGGTTACTTCACTCAGGATGATTTTTTTCAGTTCCATTCATTGTCTGCAAGTTTCATGATTTCCTTGTTTTTAATTACTGAGTAGTTCTCCATTGTGTAGATGTATGACAATTCTGTATCCATTCCTCTGTTGAGGGACATATATGTTGTTTCCAGATTCTGGCTATTATAGGCTCTAAGAACAATTAATAAATGTTATAACAATTAATAACTCTGTGCAGGAGGTCCAGGCCATCTCCATGAGTGGTCCTTGGCTGGAGTATCAGTTTCAGAAAAGACCCCTGTGCCCAGACTTTTAGGATCTGCCGCTGTCCTTGTGAAGCTCCTGTCTTCTCCAGGTCTTACTATCTCCCACTTCTTTCATAAGATTCCCTATACTCTGCCCAAAGTTTGGCCTGCACAGAGGTAGCCTATAGCAGTTCAGTATCCAAGTGGCCTCCATAGTAACGAGGACAGGAGCTGTCTCTGACATGAACTGATTGGCCTGCTCTTTGATCACCTCCCCCCAAGGGGGAAGCAGCCTTATCAGGCCACAGAAGAAGACAATGCAGCCACTCCTGATGAGACCTGATAGACTAGGATCAGAGGGAAGGAGAGGAGGACCTCCCTTTTCAGTGGACTGAGAGAGGGATATGGGTGGGGAAGAGGGAGGGTGGGATTGGGAGGGGAGGAGGGAGGGAGGTATAGGGGGAATACAAAGTGAATAAATTATAATTAATAAAAATAAAAAAGAGGAAAAATAAATGGGAACTCAAGAAACTGAAAATCTTTTGTAAAGCAAAGGACACTGTCAATAGAACAAAACAACAGTCTAATAGACTGGAAAAAGGGCTTCACCAACCCTACATCTGATAGAGGGCTAATATTCAGAATTTATAAAGAACTCAAAAAAAATAGACACCAACAAACCAAACAATCCATTTACAAAATGGGGCACAGAACGAATCAGAAAATTCTCAACAGAGGAATATTGAATGGCAGAGAAACACTTAAAGAAATGCTCAACATCCTTAGTCATCAAGGAAATGTGAATCAAAACAACTCCAAGATTCTATCTTACACCTATCAGAATGGCTAAGATCAAAAAACTCAAGTGCCAACATATGCTGGAGAGGATGTGGAGAAAAGGAACCACCATTGCTGGTGGGAGTGCAAACTTGTACAGCCACTTTGGAAATCAATCTGGCGCTTTCCCAGAAAATTGGGAATAGCAAGACCTCAAGATCCAGCTATACTACTCCTGTGCATATACCCAAAATATGTCCCACCATTCAATGAGGACATTTGCTAAACTATGTTCACCAATAAATCTTTAACAAAACAAGAATAGAATGGTTATAGATGGGTTGATGGCTCATTCCTGCAATTCCAACATTCTAGAAGTGGAGGCAGAAGGATCAGGAGTTTAAAGTCAGGCAGCTCCATTGTGAGTTTTAAGCCAGTTTGAGGTACATGAGAGAGCTTGGAGAGAGAAGGAAAGAAAGAGAACATGAAAACAAGAATGAGAATATACCTGATCTGTGATCATGATCTATTGTTGAACCTGAATTATGATTTAGGTTTAAAGGATCAAGACAAAAGCTGAAAACACAGGATGCATGCCTTAATCATAATCAGGTATATAAAGAGGCTCTCTGTCTATGACTATGAGAGAAATGGAGAGAGAGGTAGGGAGGGAGGAAGAGAAAAATTAAAGGTTCAATTAAAACTAAGAAGGTGTTCCATTGAGGTGCAATTCTACAATTGTCTTTTAATTTGATGACATGCAGAATGACAAACTTGGGGGAACTCTCACGTGATGTGTAAGAAAGGTGTCATGGTATTTCAGTTACAAAACACAATAAAATTCACAAGGCACGCTGTATTAGTTAGGGTTCTTTAGGGTAACAGATACTATAGAATACACTAATTCTGTAAGTATTTATATAGTCGTAGATATGAGTGTATAAGTATATATCTATATTTATAGAATGAGTATATACATGAATATATATATATACATGAATATACACACACAGAGAAAATTTATTAGAATGACTTACAGGCTGTGGTTCAGCTAATCCAATGGTGGCTGGCTGTGAATGGAATATCCAGGTCATAATAATGCCTAAACGTAATATAACTCTCCCATGTACCATCACATACGCATTATGTAATTAACCAGGTCCTAATTATGCCCAATATGATATAACTATTCCTTGTACAGCCATAAACACATTATAAATTTAGAATATGTGGCACTGCCCCTTGAGGAACATTCTTTTAAATATAATGATCATTGATGTTCTCTTAATTGATGTCACATCACATGATAAAGAAATTGAAAAAAGAAAACACAAATATCTGTGCAAATGCATTCTTAACAAAATACAACAGAAACATTCATGTCAATTATAATCCTCATTTCTGTAACTGGTCATTTGGCCTTTGCTGCTATTTATGACTACCTTCCTCTACCACCCATTCTGTGTTTATTTCACCCTCAAAAAACACCTCAGCAGGTCTTGGCTCTTTTCCTGGAGGAGTGACCCATACCTTCATTCCTGATGGGTCTGTGCCCTTTGTTATCTTGCCTGGATTAGGCTGATTGCTTCATTTCCCCAAAAGTACAGTTACCCTTGTAAAAGGCTGTAGGTCCCTTTTGGGAAGGACTGGAGAAAGGCCAACAGTAAAACTTTTAGGGTGTTTATCAAAGTTCTTCCTCAGGGGAACCTAGACACCACACACACACATTTGAGAGAGAGAGATTTATTAGAATGATTTACAGGCTGTATTCTGACTAATCCAATGATGACTGGCTGTGAAATAGACAGTCCCAGAATCCAGTAGTTCCTCATCAAAAGGCTGGATGTCTCAGCTGGCCTTCAGTATATCCTGGAATCCTGAAGAAGTAGGCTCCAATGCCAGCGAAGGAATGGATGGGCTAGCAAGGCAAAGGAAAGCAGGCACAGAGTGAGAGCTTCATTCTTCCATGTCCATAGACTTCCAGTAGAAGGTGTGGCCCAGCAGATCAAAGGCCTGTGTCTTCCTGCCTCTAGGTCTGGATCAAAGGTGTGTTTTTTTTTCCAGCTGGAAAAATCTGGATTAAAGACATGTCTTTCTACTTCAGAGATCCAGATTAGAAGTGGACCTTCCTATTTCAAATTGAGAAAAAAATATCCCTCAAGTGTGCCCTCATTTTAAGGTTTTAGTTCCAGATGTTGTCAAGTTGACAACCAAGATCATCTCTCATATATGATTGTTTCAGGATAAAAGGTTAAGAAATGTTTGAATGGAGGAAGATTTCCCCAAATGTTGGGTGGGTTAGGGTATCACTACAGAGAGAAAAAAGGGGGCTCAGTTTGGAGTGTGGTTGAAGAGGTTTGGAGAGGGCACTAAATGTCTCTGCTATAGACTTGAAATGAAAAGCAAGGGGTATTGAATTGCTCATGCAGAAGTGCATTATGGGCGCTCAAGACCATGTCCAGGAAAAAAGAGATGATCACTTGGACTGTCAAAAGAGGACACAGGGAAAAAAAACCTGCAGATGCTTGGAGAATATACAGAGGCTCTCTTTTACCCACACTGAGACCAGTTGTAGTCTTATAAATATGTGTGTATGTATGTGTGCATGCATGTATGTATATGTTATGATGTGTATGGGTGTCTGTATCTGTGTAGGGTGTACAAATGGGTATATACATGTATATATATGTGCTTTCTGTTATGGTGTATGTATGTATTTGTGTACGTGTGTATGTAGTATATGAGTTGCATATATGTGGGGGGCTGTATAAACTGCCTGAAATATTTGGAAATATATGTATAGTATTGAGACTGCTTTTGCCCCCTAAGTTGCCTTCTGCATCAGTGATTTTTTTTAATAATTTTTAAATAATTTATTTAATTTTACTTTCATGTGCATTGGTTGGTGTGAGAGTATCAGATCCCATGGAACTGAAGTTATTGACAGTTGTGAGCTGCCATGTGTGCTGGGAATTGAACCAAAGTCCTTTGGAACAGCAGACAACGCTCTTAACCACTGAGCCACCTCTCTAGCCCTGCATCAATGACTTTGATTCCGTCAAATACAGTATCTTACAGATTGTCAATATGGCCAATCGCTTGCGTTGGGTTGGGCTCAAAGATAATGGCCTCAAGGGTGGTGGCCTTAAAACATTCCATATTTAAAATGAAGTGATGTCATTTGTTTTAAGGATTTTAACTAAATATAGCTGAGGGAATCTGATTGGTGGTTTCAGTTGATTCCAAGTCCTGGCTTCTCTCATCCTTACCAAAACCTGTAACCCTCATTTTTAATATCTCATTGTCCTAGAAGGAGCTATCCCATGCCCAGAGGCATTGCTAATGTTCCCAAGTGAACATTTCCCTTTCCAGTTTATGAAGAAATCAGTTTACTTACAGAAATAAAAGGAGGGGATGGTTTTTGAAGACTGGGAAGAAAAACACTCAGTGCTGCAGTCTGAGAGCTAATCAAGGAAGCAATGGGGTCTGGGCTCTAGCACCTCCTAAGATCATGTTCAGCAGGATGGAAGAGCAGGAGGGAAGGGAGGCTGGAATTCTAGGCCAGGGTCCTGTGATCCTCCTGACCCAATCCTAGCTCCCCTCCTGCTGCCCTAGGTGGTCCTATCCCTGTGCTCTCCTCTTTACTTCATTGCAATGGTCACAAGGCCAAACTACCCCTACTCTAAGGTGACGGTGGGATGATCTTACAAGGTGCTGGTGGGAAAAAGCCACAGTATAGCACACTGGCATGGAGAGACACACACCTTAAGTTCCTTCTGTTAGAGAAATCCAAGATGGCAGAGAGGCCTCTTGTTTTAGAACTGGGACTAGTGTGCTTTTCTGACTAACTTGTTGCAGGGCAGCTCAGTCTCCCTTGTACCGATGGAACATTGCAGCTGCCATGCTGAATCAGGTGAGTTCCCCATGCCTCCCAGCCTCCAGTCCCAGGTGCTTAGAGTTGCATGTACGCCCTGCTTGCCAATTAGAGAAAAAGCTGCAGAAAGTTCAGGAAGTAAAATTGATTTCAAATGCTGCACAACAAAAGAATAAATATGAAACGCCAGGACGCCACTGTAATGGAAACTTTTTATGTCTGTAATGGCATTTTAATGTTTTTGCCAGGGACATTTGGGGGTTTACAGCGCTGTAATAAAGCATATACTTTCTCATCTGCTTAACCAACGTATGGCTACTGTGTTTTAAGCTGCTCTAAGATGCATTTGGGATTAAATTTGCTGATGTTTTTGTTTTGACTTTTTATTTTAAATGAAATGGCTGCGAATCTACTACACTAAGAGATGAAAGAGATCTGAGGTCATTTTTCTGTGTGTCCCCAACACTCTGCGATGTTTCTCTGATGTTCAGCAGCTCCAGCTTTCATTCTAAAAGGTTTTTGTGGAGTTCCAAACTCTATTGGAAAATACTGTAAAATGAAAAAAAAGTCAACAAAGAGAAAGATGGGAGTGGCGGCTGAAGAGAGGGAAAGGGAGAGGGGGAGGCAAGGAGAGAGAGAGGGAGATGGAGAGGGTAAGGGGGAGAGAGAGAAAAAATACTTTTAAGGAGAACCCAAAAGAAGAGCTCACACAGGGTCTGCTAACTGACCTTAATGACTTAGGGTTCTAGAAAGCTATAGAAACAATAGAAGCAATACTGGACAAAGCAAAGAGAGATGAGACCGTATATATATCAAAGAAAAGGTGAGTAAAGGCTTCTAAAAATCCTCTTTCCATAATAGCAAGAACTCAGGATGGACTATCGGAATCAACACTTTCAGAACTCTGGAAATGAGCCAAAACCAGCCACAGAAAATCAATGAAGGGCAGTGTATGATGTTGGTGAGAATAGCCAGCGCTGTGGCATTTGGGTCTGAGCCATGCCTGGACCCCTGGCTCTGGCTAGGCTCTGAAGTGAAAGTGTGGCGGCTGCTGTGGGAGCAGGGCCGAGAGAGCCCCTTAGTGACCAGCTGAATGGGATTTGTGGGCTGTTAACAGCTGACTTTGTGAGGCCTGGCTGGGGGTTCAAGCAAGCTGCCCCTCCCCAGACAGGGTTTATCTAAATGTCAGAGGCTAGTTTTCATTCCTGAGCAGTTTGATGGGGTCAAGAGCAGGATCTGGACACCAGTGACATGTTTTTGGAAATTTAGAAGGTAACAAGTGAGTTAGGAAAGGCCTGGGGAGGCCCTGAGTACCATATCTGGTTGTCCTTGAGGCTCCAGACAATCAGAAAAAGAAGGCTAAGGGAGAGTTGTCAGTTACTGTTCTGAGTGTTGAAAACATGTTGCAACAAACATGTACATGCACACATGCACATATACCTATGTACACATACATAGAGTTACATGCACACACATGTACCTATATACACACTCACACGTACATGTTTGTGTACTCCTGAACACAAATCCCACATGTACACACACAGACATACACACAGACACAGACACTCACACAGACACGGACACAATTTCACATACACCACAGCCTCAGTGAAAGTTGCTTGGTTGGCTTGTTAGTTTGAGGCATTTCAGGAGATGGCTATCCTTTAGGACAGTTGCACTGCTACTTTAGTGGGCACACAAACTAAAAATGAGATTACAGACTAAAAAATTCATTCACAAAATATAATAGACAACACCATTAATTATAATGAAACCAAGAAACCCTGGGGAAGGGAAAATCAATTTCTGTATTTACTAATTTTTATTGTGTAAAATGTGTGGTTTTTTTTCCACAAAGGATTGCAAGAGACACATAGAAACAAGAAAGTATGGCTCATATGTGTAAGAAGAAGAAAAGGCGTGCCTGAGAGGGAGCCCAGACACTGCACTTCTGGACTTTAGATATTTAAGTATGTTCAAGGAAGTGATAACATGGCTAAACAATTTAAAGCCAGAGTAAAAATACGTCAAACAAAGAGTCATGATGTAGGTGGCTCAGTGTATACCATGGCTCTGCAATAAGACTACAAGGACTAACAACTGATTCCTCAAGAGCTGCCATAGTACTCAGGAGACAGTGGAACACTGTGCTCAAAGTCTTGACAGAACAATCTCTCAACCAAGAAGTTACATTCCCCAAACCCGTTCTTCAGAAATGAAGGAGAAGTGAAAGCATCCCTAGATGCAGCCACAGAATACACAACACTCTAGACCATCTCTGCAAGAAACCCTAGCTTGGGCCTTTCTGACTGAAAGACTACCACGAGTAACAGGAATATCCTTGCGTCCACATGGAGAACACGTGGCCCATGATACTTGTGACAGTTAGTTCTGCCATCTCTGATTTTAAAAAATAAAAAAAAAATCACCGTATGAAGTAGAAGTTATAGATCTGTGTGAGTAGGCATGCCATGTCCAGAAGATGACACTATTAGCTATTAGGGAAACACAATCAAAATCATGATGCGATGAGACTAAGGTGAGCGTGCTCAGGCCCAGAAAGACAGGAGCAGTGTGAGTGAGGAAAGGAGTGATACGGAGCAGTGGGGGCCCCCTGTGCACTGCTGTCCTGATCATAAAGCAGCAGTCACTTGTAAAGCAGGTTGGAAGTTAATCAAGACTTTAAGCACTGAGCTACTCTGCGATGGAATAATCCCTTCTAGGCACATTCCCAAGAGAACTGAAATTATACCATAGAACACTTGTAGGGCCACGTGTGCTGGCTCACGTTTATCAATCCAGCACTCACAAGTCTAAGGCAGGATGGTCACTGAGAGTTTGGGGTCAGCTTGGGCGATGACATGAGCTCAAAGCTAGCCTGGGATACACACCCAGGTCCTTTCTGTTAAATAAATTCATTATAGAGTAGGTATGTAACTCAGTGGCAGAGCACTGACCTAGCACATGTGAAGCCTTGAGTTCAATCGACAGTGCAGCCAGCAGGGAAGGAAACAGACAGCATTCAAAAGCATTAGATTAAAAAAAAAAAAAAAAAAGGCGGTGTGGTAGCACATGGTTGTAATCTCAGAATTGGAGTAGATGAGGTGGGATGATATAGAACTGGAGGCCAACCTAGGCTACTTAGCAAGTATGTGTCTCAAAACAAACAAGCAAGCAAAACAAGACAATGGCAGCAAGAAAAAGCAAAGAAACAAGTATTCGACTAGGAGTGGTGATAATGCCACTACTGCTGTGATGTGTCATAGCCAGCCATACATCAGTGCAATGTCCATCAGCTCCTTAATAGAGAAGAGAAATGTGCTATCTCGTGCAATCAGATATCATCCATACCCACCAAAGGAAAGAAGTCTTGACACATGTCACAATGTGAGTTTTGAGAACACAATGATAAGAAAGAGAAGCCAGATGCAGTGAACCACTCTGAGGACATAGCAATATTCACCGCATTGCTCACTTTAAAAGCGTATCTTGTGTACTGAGTGAATTATGTGTCATTGAAAAGGCATTTTGTGTAATGGGGCTGAAGGCTGGCCAGGTCCGGGAGCGCATTCCCTGAGATAGACTGATACGTCATGGATGAGTCATCTGCACACTGCAGAGATGAGCAAACCTGGTTCAGATCATCTATAACTGGGTTGAATGATGTAATGAGATAAAGATGAAAATGAAGTGTCCTAGGGTAGAGGAAACCACTCTGATGCTAATTTTCATTGATTTGGTGTGTCTGTGTGGATTCATGTGGAAACACTGCTATATTCCATCTGGTCTTGCCAGGAACTGGCCGTAATGGCTCCAGGACAGTGCTTGCAGGTGACTTACAGGAAGTGTTCATGATGGCCCCAGGGAGGTGCTCCTGTGTAACGTACAGGAAATGGTCATGGTGTCCCCATAACACTGCTTTCATGTGACAATGAAGTGCTTATGATGACTCCAGGGTATTGCTTGCATGTGACTTACAGGTTCTGGTCTGCCTATGACCTGGGATAGGCATTTTTAAAAAGCAGCTAATAAAAAATTCTTCAGGTTGGATGTGCTGAGTGCTCTTCATGCATCATGCAATTTTTAAAGCTATGTGATTATTGGATATAACTGCCCAACAGACACGGCCTTCTAAACGAAATACATACTTTTTAAAAGGAATTTTAAAACCAAGCAATGTCGGTATTGAGCATGCACAAACTGAGATATTTGAGCTAAGGCATATATAAATAGCTATGGCCGATGATCCCGCCTTGTTCGTTTCTAAATGCAGTGCTCTCCCTGCTAGCATTTAATTATGCACTGTACTTGGATAAAAATGGGCATTAGAAAAGATTGGCTTTTAAGATGGATATGTTGGGACCTAAATATGGTTTAAATCTCTGCTTCTGCATTTGGAAAGCCAACAAACCACAGATGAATGCTCATTTCTCCTAGAAGCACTTTGGGATATATTTGCCCATGTATTATTTGAAGACGGATCCGTATGCCATCAGCACAGACTTCAGCACATGGTGAGAGAGATGTTGAGGCCTTCTAAGAAGTCTCTATTTCCAGCCAAAGTGTCCTACAAACGCTCTCTTACTCACTTGTTTTATCACGCTCCTCCTAGAGAACATGAGCAAGTCCGCTGGATGCTGAGGATGACTTTTAAATTATCTTCTTCCTCTATATCCGGGGTAGATGATATTTGAGCAGGTGGCATTTTCCTGTGAGGGTGTAGATAAGTTTTATGATGATAGATTTACATAAACAACTCCCATTCCTTTTCCAGCAAAATGACACTGACAATAACAATGATAATTATTGCTATCTATGTGGTAGTTATCATATGCTCAGAGTTTGGGAGCATTTTCGTAAGTATTAATTCATTTGATTTATAGCACCCTTATAGTGAGAGCATCATTGTTACTTAAATTCTATGATGAGGGGCTGGAGAGATGGCTCAGTGGCTAAAAGCACTAGAAACTCTTCAGAAAACCCAGGTTCAATCCACAACACCCACACGGCAGCTTACCACTCTCTGTATCTCCAGTTCCAGGGGATCTAACACTCTCATACAAACATACATGCAGTCAAACTTCAAAGCACATAAAATAAAGCTTAGAAAAAATATCTAAGATGAGAAACAGTTGCCATGGGAAAAGGTTGAGGAACTCGTTCCAAATTATGTATTATAAGTAGCAGATCAAAGATTTGAACCCAGGCTGGCTTCCATACCTGTCTCTCCAGTCACCATACTGTACTGTACCATGTCTCATGATACTTGCTAACCAGGAAGCTGCTGGCATGTGGTTGACTGCAAGTATGGTGTTCTGCACCAAATAAAAGAAATAGTTTGTGTTTTACACTAAGTTGAGGTGAAGGTCCTAAATGGCTTTGAAGAGCAATATGACCTACCATGCCACAACTTTGTAGTTATGAAGCCATGGCCCTAAGCATGTGTCTATTTGTCCTAGAACAAATGCTCAATCAAGAATGGATTTTCTTTCTACCTCTAGCCATGCTGTTGTGTATCCCCTTTGTCCTAGAGAGCATATACTTTATCAACTTTTTACATCTATTCCATAATGTGGACTGAGCTAATGACCTGAAATAATCTCTATCCAAGTAGCATGAATCTGGGTACTAGGAGGTCATAATAGCCATTAAAGACAGCTGAACTTAGTTATTGCCGTAAGACACCTTCATTTTATTGTTACTTCTAGCAACACTTATAAGCTTTTACTCCATGAGTCTCTATTCACGGGGAGACACATACACAACCCACATGGGCATGACAAAGGATTCATGTTAGAGGGTTTTGGGGAAAGGGACATGATTCTTTCCTGAGATTTTCAACATTCTTGGTACCTAGATACACAGTTCTGGGTATGAAAACTATATAAAATTAATTATAAACTGGAAATAGATGCTTAGAAAATGCCTTGGAAGAGGAAAGGGAGTAGGGAGGGAGATAGTTGGAGGGAGGAAGATGGGGGCTGGAGGAGCAGAATATGAGCTAGGAATCATTTAAAATTCTGGTTTTAGCGATCTCTAAGACCAGTCCTCTCCTCCGGAATTCAGTCGTATGAGAAATCATAGTCCCTGCTTTGTGCAGAATGTCTTTTTGAATTTCTGTTATTTTCAGAGGAGATTTGGCTAATTTAGATTGACACTACAAAGGCCATTGACAGGCAGGAAAGGTCCCAGAATGGGACAAGAAAAGTAGAAGCCCAGGCCACACAAAGGAAGAGAAAAAGTAAAGTAGACTGTTCATTAGACTGACATGGAGAATTGCTTATCAGTAGTATGATGGTTAGTTTTTCATCTGTCAGCTGGACACAGTCTGAACTCACCTCAGAAGGGAGTCTCAATGTAAATTGTACAAATTATATTGACCTGCGGGCATGCTTGTAGGAGATTATCTTGATTGTATATGGCCCATCTACTATGGGTAGCACCATTCCCTGGGCTGGAGTCCTGGACTGTATAAGAGCAGAGAAAGCAGGCTGAATATTCACATGCTTGTATTCAGGCACTCTGTTCCTCTGATCTCAGATATAAAGTGACCAGCTGCCTCAAAATCCTGACACCTTTATTTTCCTGTAATTACAAAATTACTCTCTTTTCTCTTCAGTTGCTGTTGTCATGGTGTTTTTATCTTAACAACAGGAAACAAAACTAAGACAAATTAATAACAATAACAAAACAAAAAATGAAAAGCAAACCAGGAAGTGATCTCGGTAGACAAATGTTTGCCAGGTGAGCATGAAAACCCAGGAACACTCATAGAAAGATAGACATAATGATGCATTATGGTAATCTCAGCTTCAAGGAAACAAAAGCAGGAGGATCCTTGAAGTTCACTGTTCAACCAGTCTAGTAGAATTAATAAATTCCAGGCCAGTGAGAGATCCTCTCTCGACAAAACAAAATGGTTAGCATCATCTGAGGGACAATATTCAAAGTTGTTCTCTGACCTCCACATGAATCTGTCCCTCCCCACTCAAAAATAAATGTCCCCAAAACTACGTTCTGGAGATCTATTTTATTTAACAAATTATCATGAAATTCAGAGGCTTGAAAGAGTCAAGATTTGATATACCTTTCAAATCTTGGGCTCCTAACTTGCGGTTTCTGACTCAGGGTCTTTTGTGAATCTGTAGGCAAAATGGTGGCTCCAGGTGAGACCGTGTGAATGAAGTCTTGGCTGACAACTGACAATCCCCTTCCAAAAGAGTTCACTTGTGTGGCCACTGGCAGGGACACTCAGCAAGGAGCATACTGGGCTTTCTTACAAGATGGCATTCTGTGCTGTCCACAAGAAGATAGAAGCATCAGTGATTTTGCCACTGCAATAATGTTCTGTCATCCTTAAGGCATTCTGTTGGATAAAAAGCCAACCTTGTCCTACCTTAGAGGAGACACACAAGGTATAGGCATCACAGAAGTGAGCTTCAAGACAGTTATCATCTGGAAGAGAACTTGAAACTATCTATTTTGTATAGATTCATGAGAAAAGCTAGATACCCTTAGAAGACTCCACTAGGATCTGACTCCATGGAAATGAAGCCAGTAATTTATGAGTATAAATGTGGATCAAAAACAAGTATCTCCTGACACAGAGTGGGTAGTGAAAAATCACCATTTTAAGTAGCATCAAGAAGGGTACTTTTGGCTGGGTTGTAGCTCAGTGGTGGCATGCTTTTCTAAAGCTGTCAAAGAAGGGGTCATTAGAGTGGGTAACTTCAGGAGTCACTATTAGTCATAAGATTTCATGATCTGACTGTGCCGTGCTACCAGACATGCCTTCCTTCATTTAACTCTTAAAATGTCTTTCTTTCACAGCTGAGGGAAGGCTGAGGCAGGAAGACTTGTTAGTTTGAGGCTAGCTTGGGCTACATAAGCAAATCCAGGCCAATCTTAGTCACAAGGTGAGAGCCTACTTAAATAAATAAATAAATAAATAAATAAATAAGCAAGCAAACAAGCTTCATATAAACACTGTTTAGCAGGAGCTGTTCAGCCCCCTCTCTTCTAAGGCTTGTAGACTATGGTCATAGACAGTTCAAGACTTTCTGTGATGTTTTCTCAACAGCAGAGAAAAAAGACCACTGCTGTTACCAGGCTAGCTCTGCCCGAGAAACTGATGCCTGGCACCTCTGCTTCTCTCTAGCTTTATGGTCATATGGTATAATCTGATATCTCAGGGCACATATATGATCGTAAATAAATAAATGTTAAATTACACCAATGGGTGTTAAACCCAGAACCACTCCTGGGCATTCAGCCATGTGTTAGACTCTAAAGGAAAGGAATACAACCAGTCTTTCTACATGAATAGAAAGGCTTCATGCATCACCTGTGGTCACTGGTGAGGCCACTGTGGTCACCCTGCCAGCAGAAGAGCTCAGAAGACCCTGGCTGTGATCTTATGTTGGCACTCTCTTATTTCTTTGGATTCCAGCATTTGGTGGTTTAACGAGAAATTGATTAAAGAAATAATGATCTCTCCTAGCCGAGATTTCTCAATTAAGTCACCTTCTGGCTAAAGCTTAGCTGCTTTATTAAAGCTGACGTTGCATTCACATTTCATCTATTAGAGATTCTGGTATCTATTTCCCAGATAGCCCTTCTTTCCTGGAAAGCTGGGCAGCCAACACAGGGGCAGGCACCCAGTTGCAGTATCTCTGGGTTCAAAGTCCTACCAGCAGTCAAGGCTTTCTGTTCTTGGACTACTTCCAGAAAACATGATTGCCTAAAATAAACTTCTTTGCCTGATCAAAATGCTCAGAAGAGGATGGGATTCAATCCCACTCTTAGGTGTTGAAGCATCTCTGGACCATTTTGATGGAGTATTTGCTGACGTCTTTTTAACATCACAAAAGGGAAAGATTTTAAAGCTGGGCCCAAGACAGTTCAGGACACAGAGATATTTCTAGTAGCCCGTTTCCATCTCCGTATGCCTGGTTTTCCAGGTGGCTTTTTCTACCATCATCATCTGTCTGGATTTATGATAATTGAGTCCCTGGGAAATCATCCCCCAATCCATTCGACTTTTCTAAGCCTCACCTGAGAAAACACAAGCTGTTTTCTTTTGTGTTTTAAGGCTTATTTAAGCTAATGCTTCTTTGTGATGTTCACAGAAGAAAGATGAATTCTGTCTGTTTAGGCACCAACCTGCGGAGGTACAGAGAATGGAAGGCAAGTTGCAGATGTTTCAGAAGACACTTAACAGCAGGCCACCAGCCTCAAATCTTGTTTCTTCTACTTAGGTCACTCCTCTTGGGCAGGGCCTGCAAATAAACTTGTAATCTGGCTTGAAAGAATACAAAACAAGGTTCTGTTCAGGCAAACAGAAATCTGTGGTGATTGTTATTAACCATTGTTTTTGAAGGACTGGCTCACATCTGTCAGGCTGGGGGGATTTCATCAGGTACTTTGGGTTTCAAACTTGTGACCAGCTGGCTTGGCCTCTTTGCCTCACCTGGGGAAAATACACATGCACCAGACTAGCAAGGCGGGGTTCTGAACAGGGATTTAGAGTCAACAAAACCTAATCCCAAATCAAATACTTAATTTTGTGTGTAGCGGCTCTGTGCCTTGGATCAATGACTCAGTATTCACCAGCCTAGTTTCTCATTGGGAAAACTCTATACCTAGAAGGGCGGTGGGAATATTAAACAAGATTTAAACAAGATAATGGATTTAACATCCTTACCACTGTGCATGGGGCCCAGTAGGCATTCAAATAGTAAATGCTGTTATTGATTTAAAATAGGTACTAAATATAATGTACATTCATATCATACGTGTGTGTGTGTGTGTGTGTGTGTGTGTGTGTGTGTGTATGAATGTATGTATAGAATGTGGAGAAAGAAGTCAGGCAGGGAGGAAAGAGGAAAGCAATAAAGGCAGGTAGATGGGCAGAAGGAGGAAGAGATTGGAGAGAAATAGTAAATAATTTCCTAGAAGGAGCTGTAGTAACACATCCTATTTTTGCCTTTGACAAAGTTCTCGTCTTGGATGGGTGGTTGATAGGCTCAGCTAAACTCTACAGAAGAACTGAGTACTCTTTCTGCAGAGCTCGATCAAGCAGAAGACAAGTGAGGTTGGCAAGCTCCTCTCTTATAGCAGAGATATGCTCCACAGTGGAGTGTGAAAAGAGAGTGGTTTGAGAGGGGCTCTGGAACAGTGGAGATAAATAAATACAGAGTGCAGCCAGGCTTAAGGTATTCTGTCCCCAGAGCCCTACCTCAGGCACCAACAACAGACTTAAATATGGAATTGGTAGAGCAGTGATCACTGGGTGAGATCCAGGCATGAGCTGTGGGTTGGCGGCTTAAGTGATGATGTACCTGCTAATGAGGGTTGTGGGCCTAAAAGACACTCCAGCGTTTTTGATTCCTGAAGCTCTTCTCTCTCTGCATACATAGAATATGCTACCTCCACCTTCACCTCTCAGCCCATTTACCCCAACATTTTCTCCTTTAGACTGAAGAGCAGGACCAGGGGCCATACCTGGGGTATTATTATGCCTCTCTCTTGCCCCATGGGTGAGGGCTCACATACTACCCTAAGATGCATACGTGATGCCTGCCGCTGGCTGGTTGAGGTCAACAGACAGTACTGGTCGGATACAGTTCCAGCTTGGAGAAAGACACTGTTCAGAATCTGAAGATCAAACTCCAGAGCCTTTTCACCAACCAGAAGCTGCAAGACACAGGCTCTATGGTAATAAGTGGGTGTGGTCTCCTGATGTACTAAAGAGGCTGTGATTGACTTGCTGGAATGGCTCTGTGGGCCAGGGCAAATAGGGAGCATTGCACTAGGGATCTGCTTCAGGAAAGCCCGGTCTTCTTTTCTTGAGCAGGTCTCTTGGTCTAGAGGACATTTTCTGGGGGAGGGGAGGTTGTGATTAGGCAGTTGGAGGCCTTCCAATTTTACTGAATGTCACCACTACCACTTTAGATTGTATTGAACACTAATTTCAGGCCTCATGCCATTACACCATTATCATCTCCCTTTGGATCCTTCAAAACTGAAATTGTGGCCAGGGTGTAATAAACAAGTGCAGTATGGAATACATGGAATGCACAGTAGATGAGAGTGGTGTTGAAAATGGTGGCAATAGCAGTGAGGAGCCTGTGTCACTGACTGTGGTCACAACCTGCATTGTTTCTCTTGGTGACACGACCAAACATCTCCTTTCTATTCAGTTCGGACCCCAGCCCTTGGGTTGGTGCTGCCAATATTCAAGGCAGGTCCTCCCTCCTTAAACCACTCTGGAGACATACTCATAGATACACCCAGAAGTGTGTTGCCATGGAGATTCTAAGTCTAGTCAGGTTGTCAATAAATTGAGCCATCACATCTCTGTGTCTAGAGGGAAGATATACTCCCCCCATCCACACACACACACACACACACACACACACACACACACACACACACACGAGGGTCAGTGGTCTTTCAGCATTCATTGCCTTTCAATCACTTCCTGATTCAGATGGTCACTGATGGTCTCAGGTAAGCCAGAAAAGGGGGAGAACCAGGTCATCATGCTGGAAGGGCTGGTAAGCAATGGAACAGGGTCTTGAAGCCAGGTCTTCATAAAACTTGAAGGAACAGCATTGCTTCCCCTTTTCTGGAAAGTGACCATTATTCTTAGGAAATGAATGAAGACCTTGAGTGCATATTTTTGTCATTACCTCACGGGCAGTGTATAGAATCATGGTTTGAAAGAACCCCACTTAGAGGAGACAATTACCTTGTCCTAATACTTGGCTTCTGGTGGCACTGTCACATGGTTTCATCCAGTGGCACTGGAGCATGGAGAGCTGTGGAGAGAATGACAGACAGACATGGCTAGTTTGGAGAGTAAGAGCCGAAGGCCAATTTGTGCATAAGTGTCTTTGGTGTGACTCAACTGTCAGTCCAAAAGTTAAGAGGGCTTGGAGAAGCTAAGAATCAGCATGGAATCAATGTAGTGTTGGGTAGCCATTTCTTCCATTATAAGATATTCTGTTCAGGTGGGAGGAGGGAAAAGGGAGGCCTTATATGACTCAGTATGTTCAAGAAACATATGGCCTAGTCAACACAAGGTCTAGGAATTCCTGAAGTTCAGAAGATTCTTGGGGGCCCTCCCTAAGGTTGTACAGGCAGTAAGTCATTGATGAAGAAAAACCTGTTGCCTGGATGTGCCAACTGTAGGGAGCTCTAGGGATGTGACTTCCGTGAGTCGTTGTCCATGCTGGGCTGGACAATGAACAAAAACTCATTGATTCACCAGTCCTGCTGAGCTTCCATGCTGGATATGGAAGGACCTGTATTTTTAGTTGGTTGCTGATGTCCTATCTGGCATGAATAGATATCTGTTTACATCTTCTCGGAAAGTCACTCAATACACACAAATGGGGACCTAAAAGGAGACAAAGACCTTGGCCAAAGCAAAGAACAAACTATTAATAATGATGATGATGATAACAATGTCCTGGAAAATAAAATGGAGAGAAATCTGAGTCTGTGGTCTGTTTTTCATCTTTCTCTCCCTTCCCTTTCTTCCTCTGCTTCTTTCTTTTTCTCTCTTAATTCCTTCTTTCCTGATATCTTTGCAGACATTTTTAGCACCTTTAAGCAGATGTTGTACTGATACAGGACAAACATAGATGCCATTTTGCTGTCTTTATAACCTAGTTTCTTATGTACTACACATGGAAAAAAAATATAGAGACACAAATAAACTAGAATTGAAGAACTGCTTACAGAACTCAAGACAAGCGCATCGGTAACACTCTGAACACTTAGAGAGCAAAGGAGTCCTTCCTGACTGGACAGGATGAAGGTAAAATCAAGGAAGGCTTCCTAAAGGAGGAGTGCTTAATTGACTTTTCAAACAGAGGTGGGTCATATATAGAGGAAAGGCAAAGCAGAAGAAACAGCATGAAGAAAGATATTGGTTGTGGAGGGTGAGGGGTGGAGAACATGGCCACCTGAAAGTAAAAGGAAACAAAGAATCATGGTGGAAAGATCTGATCTTTGCCAACAATTATGGAGATTTAAGAAAATTCGGTCCTGCACTGCCCTGGAGCGTCCTAGCACAGATTTGTTCAATAAAAGTCTACCGAGGATGGAAAAGGATATAGAAAAGCTGTCCGATACTTATTAATTTGAGGTGGAAAGATTGTGAGGTGTTGGGCTTCCACAAATTAAAAGAATGGTTTCAGGAAAGAATACAATGGCATTTACATTACTTCATGGCTAATGTGCATTGATTGGATTAAAATATGACATTATGAATAAAAAGGGCCCTCTGTTGCAAAATGCTCTGGGGGCAGGGAAGAGAAAGCACGCAGCAGCCAGGATTCCATTCTGTTAGTGGGAGCGAGGTCATTGATTCTGAAACACACTCTTTCCCTGAAAATGCATTAGTAAAACACAGTTTTAAAGTTAAATAGAAGCCACATGAGATTTCTTTTCCCAGGGACATGTTATTTGTGTGTGTGTAATGTATACAGCCACAATGCCACTGCCGTGGATTTTAAAAGCACAATCTATGCATGGTAATGGCAGTTTATTCATTGCAAATCCAGTGGGGTTTGCAACTTTAAAATGCCTGCTTGTCTGCACAAAGACCCAAGTTCTATGCATCAGCCTGGGTGATAAACCATAATCACTGTCACCTTCAGAGCCATGGGGTTGTGTGGATTCATCATCTCTTGGGCTGATGTTGATCGGATGAAAAATCCAGATCTCATTCATGGACTGGAGTTTCTTTTGTTGAGTGAAAGAGATCCATGATTTGGACACTAGGTAAACATTATCTTTAGCCAGAGACTCAGACAAACATAAGCGTTCCAAAGAAAACCCACTTGGATGTGTCTCTCTTCTTCCTAATTATGTAAATATATATTGCTGGCTCCCTCTTTCTTCCCAGCGTCTGGCAGCCCCTGCACTTGAGAAGGAAGGTATGTTTTATTCAGGAGAACAAAACAGGCAAGGACCTGAGATGTTGGTGAATAATAAATTGGTTTTGACTTGGCCTTTTTAGCTCATTATGAATCTTTAAAATGGTGAAATGTGCCTCCTCCATTTCCTGGTGAACTCCCCCATTGGATGCTGGGAGGAAAGCTGAGTTTGAAAGCTGATCTTGAACTTAGCGTCTAAGGACACAGACATCGGGCTTCTGTCCATCACTCATTTCACTCATCCTTCCGTTTGTCTGACCACTGTCCGCTTATCTTTCTGGCACAGTGGTTCAGATCGTGAGCTCTGGAGCAAGCCAGCCTGAGCCAGCCAGAGCTCAAGTTCAGGTTCTTCCACTGAAGATGGTGTGATCATGGGTAGTTAATCCCTGAAGGACTTGCTGTCTGTGTATAAAATGAGTAAGATGAATATCTGCTTTTCCACTTAAGAATAAATTAATGTGTATGTGAAAAGCTTAAGCTTTGTGCAGTGGCTGGGACCGATAGAACTTTAATAAATGATTGCTGTCACTATCAGCTCAACTGCCTTTCATTTATCATCTACTTTGGGACATATATTCTTAGTGCTGTTTGACTGATGCAGAATTTTCATGCAGGACCTTTACAATTCCCACAGAAGCTAAGAAACCCTTGTGTGGGACTGTGATTGCTAAGAAATGAACAGACTTAGGGTCTGGCCATTCAGAAGAGGGAGGTCTGCTGTGCAGCTGTGGGGAAACTGGGTCACTGTGGGCTTGTACTGTGGCTTAAATTAGGTTATATACAGGGCTCACACTGAAAGAGTTTCTCAGAGAGGACAGTTGAAAGCACGTCCTATCTGTCAGGCTTCTGCTGTCTGAGTGGGGCTTTGCCCTTCATCCATTGTTAGTTTAGAGAAAGGGTAGTCCAGGCTGGCTTCAAACTCATTGGGACACCATGAATACGAACCCTTATCTCCTGTATACCGGGTTTATGCATCCCAGGCAAACAATGAGTGCCTGACACACATCCTCAGCCCTGATTTAAGCCATTGTGCAACTTTGCTGTGGGGAGATGGACTCACACACCCAACCTCACACAAATGGTTCAGTACACCAATAATTCCCCGGCTATATCAGTAGAAATTTCACACCCCCTTTGAGAGATGTCGCCAATGCTTACCTGAGGACAAAGTAAACAGCTAGAATTCCACTGAGAGGTGAAGATGACAGTGACGTGACGGTTATCTTGATTGTCAACTCGCTCTGATGCAAAATCATCCAACAATTCTCTGGGCCTGTGTGTGAGGTTTTACCTGGGTGGGGGTAGCAGGTGGGAAAGCTCTCCCTGAATGCAGGCTGCTCTGCTCCATCGGCTAGGGCCCTGGCTAGAATGGAAAGGAGACATGGGACTGAGCAGCTGATCCATCCCTCTCTGGTTTCTGAGTGTGCATGCGAAGCCAACAGTTTTGATGGGCTGCAGCCTTAAACTGTGAACTAAAACCATCGTTTTCTTTTCTTTCTTTTTCTCTTTCTTTTTTTATCCTTCAGCTGCCTTTGTGAGGTGTTTTGTCACCTTAATGGGAAGAGTAACTAATGCTGAGTGAAGCCGACACTGAGGCCATGAGGGCAAAAATCTAATGCAATTTAGTCTGACTTTAAATCGTATAGGAATCTGTGCTGGAAGTCATTGTCTTTCTGAACTTGTGAATGCATCATTCCAAGGCCTCCTGGCTGTTCAAGTTTCAGCTGGGTCATCTGCTGTTGTTGCGCTGGGCCTGGCTTGCTCTTTCTCTCCTGTTGCTCTTTATGCACGTTCTTTCTCCTGTAGGCTTAGTGTTTTATCTGTGATGTGAGGAGGGAAGGTTCTTTTGGGGCTTGAGCCTTTGGTGTCCTAAATGTCTGTTGTATCTGGATTGGCTTTTCCCAGCTCGGGGAAAGTTTCTCTTATGATTGACCTGAAGATGTTTTCTGTGCCTATAGAGTGAGATTCTCTTCACTCTTCTATACCTGTAACCCACAGATTTGCCTTTGTAGATGGCGCGGTTCTCTTATAATTCTCCCATGCTCCTTCTTATTAGTTAGTCTTTGTCCCTTTCTGACTTCTCCTTCCCCTCCTCCTTGTCTTCAGGCTTGATACTCTGCCCTGTGCTTAATCCATTCTCTTTCTGAGATTGTACTCAGAACTTTTGATGTTTCGAGTTCCCAGCATCTCAGGCCGGTTTCTTCAGTATTTCTCTGCATTGAATTCCTATGTCACATCTCACCTCACATCACCTTCCTCACTTTATTCAGCTCTTTGGGTTTATCTTCCTCTTTAGTTTATTTGAACATTCTCATAATCACCCTTCTGAGTTCTCTGCCTGGATTTTCAGCTAACTCACTCTCAATCGGCATCATTACCATAATTACTGGAAAAGCTAGGGGCTTGGTGTTGTTGATGACACTGAGTTGGTTATTTCCGCACTGGTTATTTTGTTGTTTCTGACTTTATTTTATCAGCTATTTCCTTTCAGTTGCAGTATTGAAAATACTGGTGAGACTTGGATATGACAGAGTTGAGGCGCATAGTCCAGAAAAATAGTTCCTCTCTCCAGGAGTCCAGGGTGCCTGGTGTGGACTTTGTATTATTCTCGGAACAGAATATTAACCACAAGAACAGATGTTGGATAGTGCCGTTATGCAAATGTTGTACTAGTGCATTAACAACAGTGACCCCATTGACTTCAGTAACTGCTAGAAGAGAAATAATCAAAGATAGTATGGAGCCTATTCACCTGTTAGTGAGATTACATTGGGAGGGAGTAGGGTGGGTGAGATTAAAGATAAGATGGACTTTGAAAAAGAAAAATAATACATATGTGTAAACTAAGTGGCAGGAGAAGTGTGGGATACCATTAGGTCCATGGAGTTTAGAGACTGTCAAAGCTATGGAAGTCTCTAATTAAGAAAGAGTAACAGGAGGAGATGTGGAAGTAAGAGGGGATTAGTAAGAGAGGTGGACAGAGAATTCCTCATTTGGACTGAGTGAAGAGACGCACGGCAAGCTTAAGACTTAGGATCAGGATACAGACAAAAGGGAAGACATCACGGGGGACTATCACAAGAGTGGAGATTCGGTGATACAAAGTAAGAAGTAACAGCTAATTGCTGGCACATCTGGATTGGGTTGAAGACAAAGGTCTTTGATTGTCACATTCTAACAGTCCCCACTTGGCACTGTGAGGGGAAAGCAAATAAGGGCCTCTGGTCTTTGCAGTTTCTGTGTTCTGTTCTGTGTGCCTCTGGTGTTGAGAAGAGGCGAGTTGTAAGCCCTCTCCTTGGACCATTGCACTCCACAGAGCCTCTATAGGTTCTATGCTCCAAGTTCCACCAAGTGAGAAAGAGCATTTCCCATCTCTACTGTTACTCTCTGAGCAGGTTAACTCACCTGTTTGAAAGAAAGTGCAGCTGGGTTCCTAAGAGCAGCTTTAATAATTTGTTTTATTTAACAGGGGTCCAAAATTTTTTTCAGTATGTATTATTAGGATGGATTTGATGTTTTACACATTTCTGTTCATGCTAAGCCTTCAAATTCTGACCTATGTTTGATAACTTTCAGCACTTCCCAGTATGGACTGGCCACGATTGAGTATCTATGTGTGCCACCTTCTGAGACATAGGCTTTCACTGATCCACAGAACAGGTCTGTAACCAGAACCTTTGGAGTATGTGTCTGAGCATGTGTGTGACACATGCTCCTAAGCATCAATGGCTGATGCTCCAAGGAAGACCAGACCATACAACAGCACCTCTGTTCTCTGTTTTAACCTTCCATCATGCCCAATGGGCATTCCAAATACCCATCTCCTTCAGTGTGCTTGTCACATTCCAGTCATGTTCAGTCTTTCTGAGTGGTTTCACATGAGCTATTCCTCAGCACCCCCATCTCCCTGCCTGTGTTTTCACCATTGGCATGCAGTCCCCAGGGTTGGATTTTACATTTGAATGGTATGTTTCACCTAACGGATTGCAGTTCATGATTCTGACATCCGAGAATTCAGTAGTTGATCAGTCCAAGAGGCTGGACATCTCAGCTGGTCTTCAGTATATGTTGGAATCCCCAAGAAACTAGTCTCTAATCCTATGAAGGAATTGGATTTGCCAGAATGAATGAAAGCAAGCAGGCAAAGAGAGGACAACCTTCCCTCTTTTATGTGCTTTATATAGGCAGCCAGAAGAAAGTGTGACCCAGATTAAAGGTGGATATTCCCACCTTAAAGATCCAGATTAGAAGTGGGTCTTCCTACTTTAAAAAATGATTCAATTAAGAAAAATAACCAAAAAACCCTCACAAGTGGATTGGGTGTTAGTTAATTCCAGATGTAAGTCCACTTGACTACAAGAATAGCCATCACACCTTCCCTCTTTCTGCAGAATGTACAGGAAAGCTACAACATCAATAAAAGTGCAAAACAATGCTTTGCTTAACTGCTGCATTTACTCATTTCTATCCCACATTACCTCTGCCCATGTATGCTCTATTATGTTGTAAACCATATTATTTCATGTTCAACTGTTTTATTATTATTAATTATTATTTTATAATTGTAATTATATCATATAATAATAATTGTTATTATTTCACCTGCTTACTTCACTGTTTCCAGGTATCTTCCAAGTTGTTTCGACCAGTTCCAGCCCAGAAGAGTAGCTATTTTTGGATATATTTAAAAGAAATAAGAAGTTAATCAAATAAATATCTGATAAGAGACCCTGTGTTTTCACATACCCTGAGATGCTTCTCTCAGGCTTCACCAGACATCCAGGGGTAGGATGTACCAGACAGCATTCCTTTGTCCATAACCTTGCCAGATGAGTGAAGGCATCTCACTACTTAAGTACAACACCATCATCCAAAAATATCAGGACATTTCTAAAAATCTACATCCCTTTTAAAGCACCTTTTCTTGCCCATTTATACTCCCAGCCTGGGAGCAGGAGGAAGTGTGGATGAGTTGTCAATGGAAGGATATGTTAATGCTTCCTTTGAAGGATATGTTAATGCTTCCTTCCAAACTGGGGGAACACCAGTTTGTTTTGTTAGTTAAGTGTGTCAGAGCCCTAGATACACACACAGTCTCCTTGGACCTTCTCCTGGAAGTTGTATGTATGAATTGATAACTGTTTTGTTTGTTTGTTTGTTTTATGAGAAATCTCTTCCAAGTAT
Organism: Meriones unguiculatus; assembly: GCF_030254825.1. NCBI lineage: Eukaryota > Metazoa > Chordata > Mammalia > Rodentia > Muridae > Meriones > Meriones unguiculatus. The sequence continues at coordinate 14,190,798 of NC_083359.1, forward strand.
CTTATATTTTTCCAGTAGGAATAGAAATGTGTGGTTACTTCCCAAGAAAAACAATTTGCCTCAGATAATGCAAGAGTGGAATTAGTGGACCCCAAAAAGAAAGCACAAGGGAGTAAAGATCCTCTTGGAAATGGTTTTCTTGAGTAATTGCACCCTACGTGACCACGAGGCAAGAAACTCTCACAAATGTCCCTCTCTCAGGAGGGAGCTGGGGGCCAGGGTTGAATTTGGTTCCTCCATGCCACTTCACCACTGGGACCTATTCAGATCACCTTTCGCAGGAATCCTGTGAGTCAAGGTGTCTACCAGTTTGTAACAATTTTATGTCTCTGAGTTGACCATTTACTGGTAGAAATGACCAACTCGAGAAATGAAGACTGGACTGTTCTTGGAACCTGGGTAGACCTGACAAACCTCCTGCTCCAATTTCTTGTTTGCTTCAGGAAACGGTCTTGTAGAACCCCAGCTGGAATCAAGCTCTGCCATGAAATAGGACCTCTTCTCCTTTTTAACGAACAGGTGTATAACAGTCTGCTTTGGATTAGAGGTGTTAGGTTTTAATATTGCTTTACTTATTATTTTAGGAATTATTTTTAATTGTGTGTGTGTGTCTGTGAATGTGAGTGAAGTGCCCTCAGAGACAATATCTCCTAGAGCTGGAATTATGGGCAGTTGTGGACTTCCTGAACATGGGTCCTCTCTAAGAGCAGAACTCATTCTTAATCACTGAGTTTGTATCTTTTATTAATCATCATATACTGTATTAGATCCATTATGGCATTTTCAGATGAAGTGTGTAGTTTTCCTTTTCTCATCTCTCTTACCCCCTGCATTCTCTGTTCCCAGCTTCTAACATCCCAGCCAGATTCTTTGTCTTTCCCGGTCCTAAGCTCATTGTGTTCATCCCCAACCTTCCTCCTCATCTAGCATTACTTTGTTTCGATCTCCTTTCCCAGACTCTTAGACTTAATTCACAGTCATACAATACATACATATGTGTATATGTCATAGGCCCAGATATGCACATGAGGAAAAAAGGTGAGTTTTGCCTTTCTGTGATTTAGCAACCTTACTTGATATTATGTTTTACAGGTACATTTATTTTCATGCAAATTTCATGATTTAATGTTTCTTTATAGATGAGTAAAATTCTAGTGTGCCTATATGCCACACTTCCATTAGCCATTCTTCTTTTGGTGGAAATCTAAGCTGGTTCCATTTTCTTGCTATTTTTATGATTTATCTCTTCAACTTATGACCCCATGGACAGGGCTCCTGCTGCCTACCTGCATCCCACATATTAAGCACCTAGTACGACCTCTGTTTAACTGAATCCTGAAGCCTGCAGATGATGTACAAAAAGTAAAAAGAGTGCACACCCTGACTATAGAAGCTTTGAAATTCAGTCTGCAAAGATTTGTTGATTTCTACCATATAAATTAGAAAGTGAAGTTTACTGAGACTTGACTAGGTCTGTTCCTTTGCTCAGACCTTGGCTGGTCACACCTGATATGCATGTATGTTAATATCCCACAATTCACCATTAATATGCATAGCTAATACATGTTAACTAAAAAGCTGTTAAATATCCTTATGCATCATCTTGCTTACTCTTCAAAATGACTCTCGATGAGGTTGACTCACAAAAATCTCTATGTGACAGGTGATCGCTGTGAGGCAACCTAAATACCGCCACAGCTGGTGAGACAGAGTTAGAGTTCATAGCTGCACTGGCCAGACCCATACACAACATTGGACTCCATGTACAAAGCCCTGGGTCACAGTCTCAGCAGGACAAAAATGGATGCGGTGGCACACAGCTGGGATCCCAGCATTCCAGAGATGGAAGCAGGAAGATCAGGAGGTTAAGATAATCTTTGGCTATAGAGTGAACTTGAGGCCAGTATGAGCTATAGGAGATACTGTCAAAACAACAACTACAACAGGTCTACAGAGACATCAGGAATAATCTATTCCAATTTCTGACAAATAAGAATTGAAGGTGGATGGAGGATGGCACGTCTGTGAACTCACCCCAGTGAACTTCGATACAAGAGGATCCCCAAGAGCTCCTAGGCCAATCAGCCTGCTATATACAGAATGACAAACAAGAGACAACGTCAAAGAGAAGCACTGACCCCCAGGCTACCCTCTGACCTCCACCTCATGCCATGGCACACAGGTACCCTCACACACCTGGACACAGACCTCCACACCACACCCAGGCATACATAAACACGAAGATTTAAAAAGAAATCCTCCAGCCATGGCTTTTAAGTGATTGTGTCCAGAGTCCTCACGTTGTCAACAAGACAAAAAAAAAAAAAAGCTTCAAGAAATGATCCTGCAGTCCTCAAAATCCTCCTGCACACTTCCTCAGAGAAAATGGATTATTGGTGGTAGAGGAATTCTGTATCTTGAATTCCACCTTGCTTACATCTCTTTCATCGTATTTGTGAAAAAGGAGGCAGGATTCATAAGGACCATGTGTCAGCTACAGCCAAAGGCTTGATATGGACACAACAGTTTCCCCCAAATCAAGAAAAGAGTGAGCAACTACATTAAATAAATAATTAAAAATGTAAAGGATATTGAAAATTATTTAATTATTATCAGTGTCAAACTATTATGATACATCGTTAAAGTCAGTATAATTACATGCACATTGCCTTCTCTTGGAGAAGTCAGCCCATGACTAGACAGAAGTGGCTTCTTCATTGCTTTGGTGACACAGGTAGACAGGCAATACAGCCTCAGTGTGCCTAGTGGCTCACAAAATGTTCTGTTCTTCTTGTAGTTCTGGCTCACAGTCTTCCTCTTCATATCTCCATGGAGATTCAGACATGGGTCTATCCAGGCTCTCTAAGCAAAAAGAACAGGGAGAACAAAAACCATCATGTTGAAAGATGTCTCTCCTGACCAAGGCTTTGTTATTTGTTCTCTTCCTCAACCTCCTCCCCAAGAGACCCCTCATGAGTTTATATTGAGGAATCCTGATGGTTTTAAGTAATTAATCAGTGATTTACCTAGATTGTCTCTAGATTTTGCTAATGGAGCAAGCTGGACTTCCTGACCTCTCTTGCCTATGTCCTTCATGAGAATATGACACTGACTGTATACTTTCATCTCCAGCACCCACATATAGCTTATGGGATGGCTAACACATTAAAGCCAGGCAAATCAATGCCCACAGTGAGAGAGGGAAGGAGGGTAGCAGGTGTATTAGCACCTCAACATGGAGTTTTCATTAGTCAGAAACTAGAAACGTGCCCTTCCATTACCAAAAAGATCTTCTATCTAGTCTGTGTTTCATGCAATGTGGTGGCTGTTGTTGACCTGTCATTGAATCACTTGTGTGACTGATGGGAGCTCCTAGCAGTGAGAGCCGCTGAGTTTTCCTATTTTCCTTTCTTCCTGTCTCTTCTTTCCCGTGCTGTCATTTGTCTGGATGTGACTTCTTTCTCTCTGACATTTAAAAACCTGCTGGTAGATGTCTCCATACCTCCCTAGCTTTCATGCTATGACTTGTGATGTCTTTTTAGATCTTGGGGTCAGTGGAGCCCTGTAATATCCTGCCTACCACCATGAGTTGCAGGTATCCCTAGGTGGGGTAGGAGAAAGTCAGGGGGTAACAGAAATTATGTGGAGCCCTTTACAGGGCAGGTGTTACAGATGTCAATCCACCTGAATCAACAGAGTCCTCACACCTGCTCTGAACCTAGAAAAGGACATTTTATACAAGGGACTAGCAACTCATTTGTTTTTATGGATTTCACAAAAATTACTATCTCAGCCTTCATTTTTGTTTAACTTCTGTATTTAACTCCTCAGTAACTACTAAAACTGTTTGATGAAATGGTGAGCAAAACATGTTTGATTGGCTGACTCCTCCAGATTTACAATCCAGGGCTGTGTCTGCACAGGACTGTTCTTGCTGCTCCATCCAAGGGTGGGAGGGGAGAGGAAAGATTGAGCATGAGGGCTCACCTTGTGGTCAGGATCCACTCCTGCAGTGGGATGGATGACAGGAATGACAGCACATAAGGTCAATGCACTCACCTAGACAGATAAGTGGATTAAATATGGAAGGGAGAACTCAATGAAAGAAGAGATTGTGGACTGAGGTCCAGCTTTGCTATGGACTTGGGGGAGGCTATGCAGTCATAGACCTACTGTGACTCCTGGAAAGTGAGGTGATTGTTACAGACAGACACATGGCCCTTTCTGTGAAAGTCATTGGTATGTCCCTTGCTGTGTGGTCACCGAGTCTCTAGCCACATGCATTAGTTACAATGGTAGTGGAGTGGATACAGAACCTACTTTCATATGGCCCCCCAGGGGCTGGAGCCACAGTCTCAAATCCAGACAACATTTTTTTTCTCAGACTCTCCACTGTTCAACTCTTCTCTAATTCCTTCTTCCCCTGCCTCTTTTTTATATTCCTAGTCTCCACATTTAAATATGGCTCATTAGACTGTGTCCATAGAAGCAAGAGGAGACAATTTCCAAAATATAGTCCAACTCCTGTCAGGTTCATCCTAAGTGAAGCCCTGTGGCTAGGTGAAGATGTTTACCATAGTTCATTTGCTATCCAAACTCAAAGCTTATGGTTGAAGTCCCCCAAAAAAATAAGGGGAATAGAATGTCAGACAGATTAAACAAATGAACACATGTAAACAACCTATGCCCACCACCACTACAAATTAGAAATGCTTCTAGAGTGGACTCACGTTGGTAAAGCCAGTTGCTGTCATCTTGTGGAAGAGGCTGTGTTTAACACAGACAGTATTCTGCCAAAGTGAACCATCTTCACAGGTGACATGCTCAATGTGGAGATGCTCTGCAAAGGCACTTGGATTAATGGCAGCTTATGAGGGAAGATGGAATTTTACTGAAGAAAGTCACGGGAGACAGTAGGGAGGCGGCTACATTAGACAGTGACAGAAAGACACAAATCAATCAGCACATGATAGGTGTGAGACTATTAATGTCCTTCCCCTGATGGAGAGAGATTCTAATTGCAAACAGAAGTCAGTGGGATATGGGAGATTTTGTTTATGATCAGATCTGATTAGACAAATGAGGACAAATGAGGAATGACTGTAAATCGACCAGAGATGAGCTGTGTGTTGCTAGGTAACAACCTAACATGGTTCCTAGTAGAATCGAAGGACAGGAGACATTGCAGGTGCATGTTCCCCAGAACTTTCATTACCTTCCATCTTTGAAGGGCTTCTGTGTTGTGCTGTGATTCAAAAATGTTCCACCTGGGTTCTCATACTTCATTCAAAGTAAAATATTAGCTTAGTTTCGGTCCTATAAATGGAACTTTCTAAAAGAGACTCAGTCTAGTGAATGGGCCGTGAAGAACAGGACAATGGCTTACATGGTTTCTTAGTTTCGTTTCTGTTGCTGTGACAAAACACCTGATCAAAAGGCAACACAGGGGAAAGGGGGTTATGGGGCTTACGATTACAGGTCACGGTCCATTGCGGAGGGGAAGCCAAGGCAGGAACCCAAGCAGCTGCTCATCGCGTGCCTGTAGTCAGGAGCCAGGAGTGAGGGAACATGTCCTCAACTATGTGCTACTACCTAGCTGGCCGCCTTTACTCTCACCCAGTTCCCACCCAGGACCATGGACTGGTGCATCCTACCTGCAATGTGGGTCTCCCAACATCAACTATCAACCGAGACTAGTCCCCTACAGACACGCCCAACGTGATCTAAATAATTCAGTGTAAGTAACATCTCAAGGCTTCAGAGTTGAGGTTCTTTGGTATAAGGTGCAAAACTTCCATCTACCACATGCTTAGGATAGCATTTCAATGACTTTTGATGGCTTCCAGACACGTGTGACGTGCCTCCTGTCCATTGTGGTATCTCCTAGCAGTTCTGTCTCCCTCACTCTATCCCAAATACACCTATCATTCTTCTTTACAAGTGTGTCAAACTCCTTCTTGTTTTAAGGCCTTCAGTCTGTTTTCCTTGTGTATGCAACGTTCTTTCCTTCCAGACCTTTCCAAGCTGGTCTCTGGCTGCCTTCCTATTTCAATTTTACCACCATGAAAGATCTCTCCCTTAATTTACAGAAGTCTCTCATGCCCCATACGTTCCACACCACCTTCATTTGTTTAATATATTTTTTCAAAGCATTTATCCCTGCCTATTATTTTATTGGTTACGCATTTGCTGTTTGATAATTATTTGCCTTCTACATTGGGAAGGAAGTTCTGTGAAGTGAGATGTCTTGCCTGTCTTGTCTAAATTTGCATCGTTAACATCTAGAAGAGTGATTGACATGTAGTTTCTGAATTAATAAGAGTATAATAAGTATGTATACATTCTCCCCAGCAGAATTCTTTCCAAGCAAGGTAAATAAGTACTGGGTCTGGTAATGTCATAGCTCCTTCCTTTTAATCTATTTATTTGCTCGAAAATATACCTCCACTGTAGAAAAAAAGTTAGTATACAAAATGATCATTAAATCACTAGAAATCACTGCTAAGAGAGTTAGTGTGTATCCTTGCAGCTTTTCTCTGTGCAAATTTATGCATAGGAAATTATTTTTATGTTTCCCATGATGTTTCTGCTTTGTGGCTGTCATCTTCCCATGTCAAGAATCATGTATCCACATCATCTTTTATTGGCTGCATATTACTTTGTGCACAGCTGGGCCTGCGCATGCATCCTGTGCTTAAAGCTCTTAAATTCTACCAGCTCCTTAGGATAAAGTGCAGAAACAAGAAATCTTGCTCAACGAGTCGTGTCCCACCTTTAAGCACTTTTGAGACACATGAATCATGGCATACCCATTGGTCAATTGTACATTAAGTCAATTTTCTTGAGGAAGAAAAGGACTGTTGTCAGTGTTCCTCACACCCCACAAGCTTGGAAGATATGTAGCACTCAGTCCTCCATGTTGGAAAATGAGTCTCCAGCTCTGAGTTTCCTGTTCATGGATGCCTACATGTCTTCAGGCAGAACTGCAGGGAAAACATTGCAGCTTTATTGGCATGAATTTACACTTCCTGATTTGTGAATTTAAAGAAGCAACTATTGCCTCCTGATGGGGGAAATTTTTTTGAATCATGGGTGTTTGCACTAATACTGTGGTCACTATAGCTATTTCAAGTCTTTCTGTGTGCCTAGTGAAGAAGCTGCTAGATCCTGTCAGGGCACAGAGGATGGAACACATGAATTATTTCCCAGTTGTAATAACTACTATTCACAATAGATATGTTACTATTAAGTTTCTAAATATCATTATGTTTTTGGCAATTTTAGGTGTTGGAGCTGGAGACATGGCTCAACAGCTAAAGCACTCACTCTTCTTTCAGAAGACTGGGGAAGTTTGATTCCCAGGATCCATGTATGATAGCTCACGGTTGCCTGTAACTCCAGCTCTGGGAGATCCTATGCCCTTATCTAATCTCTGCAGGCACATATTTGTGCATGTATAGCACAAGCACACACACACACTAAAATCTTTAAATTTAGCTCTTAAAGACACTTCATTATCTTTAACAGTATTTATTTGTTAGCGTTTTAACTGTACGTATTTTTCCAGAGTGCTGCCTACGTGACATTTATTTTATCTCATATCTTCTAGATATTTGAATGTGAAGACTTAGAGAGAAACTGGCAGCAGAGTTTGTTGGAAAAATGCAGTTAGTCTCACCCTTTGTGTGGGGCTACACAGTTTCTGTGGCCCCAAATCTTCCAGAGAGCAGTAATCCTACCTGTGTTTTCAAATGTTAAACCATGCATGTTTTGTTCTCCAGAAGCACATTGTAAACATTTATCAACCACTTGTATGGTCAATGAGAAATCTCTAGATTTCAAGGAGACAGGGCAGCAGTACTTCAGATCCCCAAATCTCAGACCTAAAAAGGGGATAGGGACCCAGGAGTTGGGAAAAGGGTCCATATATGGTTGCCACTTTGCAAGGATGGAGACAGTGATGTGAAAAGCAGCAGCTGCCAGTTTAGTTGGGGAATGAAATTCAAATATAGCAGTTGGCCAACTACTGCCTTGATTTTAATTTTCCTACTTGAGGTATTGGTTAAAAGGATTTAACCTGAAATTAGAAATAAGTAGAGATGGGTAGCTGGCACAGAAAGTACCTGCTATCAACCCTGAGGACCTGAGTTTAACCCCCAGATCCACGTACTTAAAAGAGAGAAGCAATCCCCATACACCGTCCTCTGTTTCCACATTAGTATTGTCTTACACATGCCACTACCCAACAAATAAAAAAAGTCAAAAAAATAAACAAGACAAAGAAGTGGGAAGGGCTCACATCTCATCTCATCCAGGCCTTGCCCAGCTGTCACCCTGAAGTCATGGCTTAACTATCAGTGTCTTTTGAGTAAATGGGGTCACTGGGTTAAGTACAGTGTTACTGTAGCTCTTCTGGTTCAACTTCTGATTCATTAGGATTCACAAAAATGGAACCTCCACAGGGAAAAGTCAGGGTGGATAAAGGAGAGAAGGGCCTGTGCGGAGGCGGTGCGGCCTGTGGCTAGCTGACTCAGCCCTGTCATAACTCAGCGACAGCCTTTCTGCTCTCACCTCCTGTCATGAATCATGGAAGTACTGAAAGCAAATCTTCATAGTTTTTCATGATGAGGTATGATTTATTTTTTTTTTTTAATGGGAAGTTTCCTCAGTTGGCAAAGTGCTTATCTTGCAAGCATGAAGTTTGATTCTACAGAACCCACATTACAAAGAAATAAATGAACCAAAAAACCTGGGTGTAGTGGAGTGGTTGTACACATTTGTAATTCCAGATTTTGAGATAACCTGGGTACATACACCAACAAGCCATTAAGTCATGCCTAACTGTCAAGCTACAGGCCAGTGAGAGACCCTGTATTAAAAAATCAACTTAGATGACACCCGACGAAATGACAGTTGAGGCTGACCTCTGGCTTCCATGTGCACACACATGTACCTTCACAAGCATAAACATAAACACACAAATAGAACATTCATGTGTTTAGGTGTGTAAAATCTCTCTGCTTTATTTTTAACTGTATGCATGTGTGTGGGTGTGCATACACACGTGAGTGCTGCTGCCTGCAGATGTCAAAGGTGTTGGCTCTCAGTGGAGCTGGAATTGGAGGCAGTTGTGAGACAGCTGATGTAAATCCTAGAAACCAAACTTTGGTCTTCTGCAAGAACAGTCACTGTTCTTGATGAGCCATATCTCCAGCACACCTCTCTACTTTAAAACAATCACTTCTCTAGACTGGACATACTTCCATCAACATCCAATTTCAGTATTAGCCCAAATATATACAGAAGAGAGTAGGGTATACTTCCCTTTAGTGAATTTTATGGTGCACCCCCAAATCCATAGGAATCGAAGTAAATAATATTTAGAGGCAACATTTTACCAAGAAATTGACAACAATGCTAGGCTGAGCTATACTTGTTCCCATTAGAAAAAGAATGATCAATGATGCTGATCTGTCTCATCTGAAGTTGACTTTTTGTCCCTTGTACAGTGGGCTTTGATGTTAAGCTGCTATGGTGAAATATTGGTGAGATAACTCCACCAATTTGGTGGCACTCCTTATTTCACTCCAGCCTGGAGTGTCAACAATTTCTTTACCCTGAATTGTATTTGTTACATTTCTCAACACACTGATCAAATATCTGATAAAAAATAATCTCACTGGAGAAACAGTTCGTTTTGGCTTATGTTTGTGGGCATTGCATCACGGCAGGGAAGGCATGGGAGCAGAAATGATGGTATCTGGTCACATGGTCTCTGAAGTCTCCAAGCAGACAGTAAACAGGAAGTGAGGTCAGGCTGTGAAGTCTCAAGTCCCACCCCCAGTGGGCCCACTTCCTCGACAAAGGCGCCACCTTCTAAATGTGGCACCTTCTTCCCAAACCGTACTATATGCTGGGGACCAAGTGTTCAAGCCTGTGGGCCTGTGGAGGGTTTTACATCCAAATCACCCCAGCCTCCTCCCTGCGCCATTCATTTTCCTCCCTGCATCTGTGAATTATGGACATTCCAAATTAGATTTGTCACCGACATGACCCACATAACTCATAAAATAAATGTCTGCATCTGATACCCAGAAAGCTTGACTCATAGGACCTGAGTGGGGTCATTTGGGGTGGGGGGTAGATGAAGAGGTATATCTAAAAGGAACAGGTAATTCTGATAATTGATTGTTCATCAATGACCAAGTTTCATGACTTTTTCAAAGCCTTTGTGGTGTGGTTTCAGTACTGTAGAATTTTACCATTATGTTCTGTTCCCGTTTTTCTTGTAAATACCCCTGAGATTATAGCCTATTAAATCAATAACAGCACCATGAGAACAAACTTAATAGCTTGTTTTTCTTTTGACTGGAAGGACACTTCACATAGGACCTGGGGGAGGATTCAGGTGGAAGAGAATGGGACTTAAGGGAGAGTCCAAGAGCTGCCACAGAGTCCAGGGGACCGGGAGTGACCCTTGGTTTAACTAAAAACAATAGGAAGTTGACTTTAATCAATTTGAAAATAAATGGAAGAGTGTGCCTGAGCAGCCTCTCTCTGAAGAGATGTCAGAAACACTTTCAATCTTTTATCTTCTGGAAAACAGCGGGAGGAGCGTCATTGGAGTCAGCCCTGCAATTTCTGCTCAGTAATTATACCTGTCACCACTTCCGACAAAGGCGATATAAATAACCAGTCACCTTCCTCCTTCTGCTTCTCTTTTGCATTATTCTTTCTCCAGCCACAGACTCTGGTGGCTGAGACCAATGTCCATGCAAAGCAGGGAGCATCTACAGCCAGTGTGCCCTTAGACAGGAGTCCTCAAAAGCCACATGCACTCAACAAAGAATTCTCAGTTTCTAGGATTCATGGCAGGTGACAGGGAGAGACGGGCAAGCAAGGGGAGGGGTCTGGTTTCTGTTTCTATTTTGATTCCACTTCCAGTGGGATGTGCACCTGTGAGGATGCCTTTCTGCATTGTGTGTGTTATTACACCCACATACTGACCACTTCTGCATCCCAGTGACTCATTGGGAAGAAGATGGAAGCTTCTGGGAGGAAGATTAACCCTTTCACAGCTTTTCCTCAGGCCCAGGGACAGCAAAACTGTGCCTCAAGGTATTTCCTTGTTGGGATTCTACTAATATTTTTCTCCAGTCTCACAGTCTGTCTTACTCTGTTATGATTTAGAACATAAATACTCCTTCAAAATTCACATCATTTTTGGCAAGCCTGTTCTATTGTTGAAAGGTTCTGGAACCTTTAGGAGGGAAGGACAAGTGTGGGGAAGTTAGGGCTCTGGCGTTGTTGAAGGAAAAGTTAAGATGCTATCCCCTTTTAATTCTTTTCTTCTTCTTCCTCCTCCTCTTACTCCTTTTTCCCTTATTCTCCCTTCCCTCCTTTCCTTCCCCTGTTCCTCCTTCTTTTTTTCTTCTTCTTTCTAACCAGAATAAAGTGAGCCACATTCCTGCCATCATATCATTCCATGGCACCGGCCCAAGGAAACATGACCAATAATCAAAATCTCCAAAAGCATGATCCCCAAATGAACTTTTCTTCCTTTGAGTTGTATTTTGGGCATTTAACCACAGTCACGGGAAATTTGCTAACACAGACTTCTTTTACAAAAGAATAAATTTCAAAGTAAAACAAACGACCTAAATTATTTTGGCTTCTCCTACTAGAAGAAAGTTACTATAAGAGACAGATGGGATTCGAAGCCAGATGTTGTAGAACTTAGGTTCCAGCTTGTCTACTTACTGTGCCAACTGTGGGTGAGAGAACACTGTTTGTCTCAGTCTTTCTGCCTGTTCAGTGGGGTGTGATAGTGCCTGTCTTAGAGATTTATGGGACCTTGTATTAGCTGTTAAAACTGTTCCTAATTTGTGCCCTCAAACTTTCATGAAAATGCAAAAATCTGGGCCCTGCCCACTTTTGTTTCTAGTTTTGTAGGTTGAGGGTCTTTCCTGATAGCTTGCATTTCTTCTTCTTTTTTTAAATTCCAGCATAATATTTTTGTTGACTATGTAGAAATTTCACAGTGAGCACACTCACTTCCCAGTCCTCCCAGGAAGGTCTGCCCCTCCACCCACCCTCGTGACCTCCCCATCCTACCCCCATAAAATTAAAAAAAAAACAAAAAACAAAAAACAACAACAACCACAAGTCCAGTTTGTTTTGCTCATTATATTCACTGGAACACTTTGAACTCCCAATGGCCAGACTCTCAAAGAAAACTGAGTCCTTCCCCACCTGCAGCCCCACCAGAAACCATCAACTGTGGTGAGCTACGCTTCAGCACCCTTATCACAAGTTTTAAGAGTTCACTTTGATTGTTTTCTGTCTAAACTGTTAATTTATTTTTTTTAAGTGGGGGAGATGGAGTGGGGATAGGGGCTGTCACAAAAGCCTTCTATGTCTCTCTTTTTCAACTCCGAGTCTTGCAGGCATCAATCTCACTGCAAAAGTAGCTTCTTGGCCCTTTACAGTTAGCGGGTGCATGGATCATGGACTTCCACCCGGTGTCTGGTGACAGCATGGACCATGGACACGAGACAGTTTGCATTTCTATCTAGTTCTTATGTGTCCCTGCCACTCCTGCTGGAAAGAGACAACAGTCCTCAAAGCACTGTCTACTGGCTGATGGTTTAAGACTCCTGTCTTACATTTTAATAAAATGAATTATTAAGTACCTTTCATAGGCCAATGGGCTTGTTATGAGGAAGGGTTAGGTAAGTTGTTTCCCTTATAAAACATGCTGTAATTCAGATCAAGAGCCTCTTTCTGCTCCCTCCCCATTGTCACCAGAAGGGAAAAATCAAGGCAATCCCATGAGCTAAAAGCCAGGCTTTAAAGGCTCAGAGATGCAAACCAGGGCAAGAAAGATTAGTAAAATACTGACGTTCACTCTACCCACAATCTGTTCTGTGTGGTGTGGGCTATGTGAACACTGTTCTGATGAATATCCAGAGATGGAGTTAGAATTTCTGGGGTGTATGTGGAACTTATGGTGGGGATCATCTTTTCAAAACAAATTCAAAACTAGAAGTAATTCATTGTCAGCACAACTATAGGAGGTGTGCACCCAAGATTCCATCTCATTGTGTACTTGCAAATTGTCCTTCACATGCATGTTAGAACACATTGTAGGCATGTATAATTATCAAAAAATCTTTAAAGAGTCTAACGACCATAAAACTGACATATCCACCTGTGGTGTCAGCCACTCCAACATTCAGAGTGTCTCTGTGAAGATTGTGAACTCTAGGGTAGACTGAGCTACAAGTGAGGTTTGGGGAGGCGTGTTGTGAATTTGGGAGTACTACATAATGAATTGTGGTGCTGGACACATGCTGGACCACTGAGCTCCGCTCCCAACACTAATTATGTCACTTGCGGGGACGTGAATGGTATTTCATATCATGACATTAGGGGAGATAAAAGACCTGATAGTAGAAAGGGGCAGGGGTAAGGGAAGGGACCAGACAGAGGGGAGAGTGAGATAGTAGGGGTCAGTGAAGGGTGAATGTTGCTGAAGTACAGGACATACATGTACAAAAATGTCATAGTATGGCCCATCATTTTGTACAACAAACATATATTTGTTGAGCTCATAAGGCTCCTTGTGCCCACCGATCTTCAAGAAAAACCAGGCATGCAAGATGGTCCTCACAAAGGAATGGACGTAAAACCTCTTCTTCCATCCAGAAATCTGGGGATTGGAAGTGATGAACAGCCTGGCAGTCTTTGTTAACAGTTGTGCCAGGCCATAGCAAGCTCCTACATCCAGGACTTAGGGTAGATAATAGTTTAAATGATCCTTACACCTAGAGGACCCCCTAAAATTTCACAACCTGGAACAGAGGCAGCTAACAGCCCTCTACAGACACGTCATCTCTAGAACCCATCTTATTGGAAGAAATGACATGTATCTTGAGTGAGTTTCATTGTAATCATGCTTATCTGTACACCAGAGAATGTACTACACAAGGGCATTTCTTTTTAAATTCAAATTTGTTTAATGTGTTTACATTTGTTGGGAATAAACCACCTCTCGTCAGACTCTCAAGAAGTTCTAATCCAGGTTGAGAAAATCAATCAGAACCAAGTTTTCATTCTCACCTCTTTGCAGATAGCTGCCTGTTGTGACACCTGCAGAGACCCCCACATAGATTAATTATAACCATAAAGTTATATGATGTCACCATACAGCAAAAGTTGCGTGTATGTGTGTGCACGTGTACGTGTGTTTGTGTGTGCGTGTGTACAAAATGAAGATTCCTGGTACTAGGAGTTTATATCACAACTGGGAAGATCTGCTGACTGAGAGCTGAGATCAACGGGGAATCATGCCAGCAATAAGCAGAGGGCTAGAGGGTGTTGGCAAAGAGCCCCTGGTGGGCACAATACATGGCAGCTGGAACAAGGTGGACAGACACTGGAGAGTGTATTGAGCATCCTACATCTAAGGGAGGTCCCTGTAACTGTGACCCAGACAGACTGTCAACTGTCAACATGTAACAAGTTACCATGTTTTCCATGTATGAGAGGAAGAGGAAAGGGCCGGCGGCCACAGCCATAGCCCTAGGGTTCTCTCTCTCTCCTGTGTCTGAAGTTCTCCCCCCAAGGAAGAAAGAGAATTAGCTGTCCAGCCCCCTCATTTTTGTTACAGTCTTGAGTGTTATTCTCTTGTCACCCATGAATCTGCATCAGTCTCCTAAGATCTTGATGTGTGACATTGTGGTACTTTATTTTACTTTTATGAACATTATATTCTCTGTCAAATGAAAGCCTTATTAAGGCAGGACTCTGTCATCTTATTTGTCTAACCTCAGAACATCACAGTATGCGTGGCACACAATTGGTGTTTGGTAAGTATCTATTGAATGGACACAGAGGAAAAGGATCTATTGACAAAGCTCTACACTGAAGTAGCTGAGTAAGTGCACAAAGTTTGCAGCTACAGTGGGGTTCTAGCACCCCATTTAGTCTGCAGTGCATGTTGCCTGGAGGCCTTATGGCTTGGTATCAGCCTTCCTATCTATTGTTTCCCTTCAGAATGAAACTGGGAGTCCAGAAAGGACCACCATCTGTCACTCAGTCTTTCTATCATGTCTCTTTCAAATGACGGTTTCTCACAGGGAAGCGGGGGAAGCTGATTCACATTTAGTGTCCTCCACCAAAAAGAGACATCTTAAGACCGAGAACAAACCCAGGCTCATGGGAACAGTAAATACAAACCCACATTCTGTGGCTAAGCATGGCTGTACACCTCAGGGATTGCTTTGGGTGAGACACAGTTTGTGTGTCTGTCTGTCTGTCTGTCTGTCTGTCTGTCTGTCTGTGTGTATATGGGTGTGTGTGTGTGTGTATGTGTGTGTGTGTAAAGTGCACCGCATGGGTTTTTTAACTCGGGTTCCAGGGACCCAACTCATGTCCTTGTGCTTGCATAGCAAAAGCTTAACCGATGGAGCCATTTTCCAGCCCTGAACTTTCTTTTTTAATTTGTAAAAGAGATGGATAAGCCTAAGAGTACAGAATTGTCAGGATGGCACATTTAGACATGATCTGAACAACAGGTAAAGTGAATAAAGAATGGAATTGAAGTCATTTATTTCAATAACTTTTACTAAGTGTTAATCATATGCCAAGGTCTGAAAGTGTTGCTATCTTTCTTGGAATGAGAACAATGAGGCTCAGAGAACACAACAGTTGGCAGCTAGTCGGGGCTGATCCTCACAGTCCCTGTGCAGGGCAGTTACATCTCTCCAGCTCTTCATGAGATTGGCTATTCTATTGTTCAGGATGTGACCTGCCATCTCCTGCTTACAGAGAGCTCTCCTTTCTCATGGTGCCCACTTGTTTCTTCACTGTGTCATGTGAGACCCCCCTTTTAGTTTTCACGATTTCTGTCATCACTGAAATTACTAAGGTGAATGCTGTCATCTCTCATCCATGTATCATCTACCTATTGATTGATCAGTTGATAATATATCTACTTGTCATATGCCGATCTATCTGCATCTACCTATCAATAATCTTTTTATCTATTTTGTATATATTATCTGTCAATCTATCTACTATCAGCAAATCAAGAGAGTAGTGTCTATCTAACATCTATTGTAAGAAGGAACCAAATGGAAGCCATTTTCAATAAACTTCCCTTTTGAATAGGAGTTCAACTAAAGTTTAAGTTCCCAAGAGCAACCTGGGTAACTGACATTCTGCTTGGTGGAAAGGGACATGAATGTTGGGCAAGTTGCCTTACCACAGTTGAACAACCCAACCAATGGGAACAGGATAAGTGTACCATAGAGACATGCCTATAAGAGAGTTCCTTAATCCTAAAACCTCATTGGTGGGATAACTGGGCACAGATATTTGGGGTTTGGAAGCTTAAAAATTGTGACATTCTGGCTCGAGGTCACAGCTCAGCTCCAAGTCTGTTCTGTGGCCCTGCTCTATCAGTAGAGGTCTGAGTATAATAATTTTTTATTATCTATTTAAATGCTTACTAAGAGGAATGTTCGAAGATGCTGTCAGCTTCGGGGTCTCTGCTGTTGGCCCTGACTGGACAATTTTTGCTGTCTAATTGAAATAAAATCTTGCTTTTCTCGACTCTTATGGCTGCTTGAGTTGTGTTGGATTAAGACCCCAGCACTGTGTATCATTTATCAAAGACTCAATCTATCAAGCATGTATCATCTATCTATTGATCTATCATCTATCGATCTATCACCTATCTATCTATCTATCTATCTATCTATCTATCTATCTATCTATCAACCTATCGAGTGATGGTTTGGATGAAAATGGCCCCCCATATGCCCACAAGGAGTGACACTATTAGGAGTGTGGTCTTGGAGTAGGTATGATCTTATTGGTGAAAGTATGTCACTGATGGTGGTCTTTGAGGTTTCAGATTCTCAATCCAGGCCCTGCATCACTTCCATTTCCTGCTGCCTTCAGATCTGGATGTAGAACTCTCAGCTACTTCTCCAGTGTCACGTCTGCCTGCATGCTGCCATACTTCTCGCCATGGTGACAATGGATTAAACCTCTGAACTGTCATAGTGTCTCTTCACATCAATAGAAACCCTAACTAAAACAGAAGTTGGTACCAGGGACTGGGGTACTGCTTTGATAGGCCACACCATGGTTTGTTTGGAGTAATATGGAACACTTTGGGACTTTTGGACTAGAAAAGCAATTGGACACTTAAGCTGGCCTTAATAATGGGCCATACTGGTAGAAGCATGGCAGACGATGGTGGTGAGGGTGCAGATCTATAATCAAAAGGAGCACATTGAGCAAGGAAAGGTATAATACGTTCAGTTAGAGGAGAGAAGGAGCACTACAAGGTGTAAACAGACTAAAGAAGAGCCTGATACTAAGTGGAATAAAAGGAGTAGTGACCTCAGAGCAAGACCCCACCTAGCTAAGCTTCCAACTTATGAAAAGGAATTAAAGAAAGGTAAAAGATAATTAAAGAAAAACTTAGAGGAGGCTGTGGTAGCACACACCTTAAATCCTAGTGCTCAGAAGACAGAGGCTGGCAGATCTCTAAGTTCAAGGCCAACATGGGTTACAGAGCAAGTTCTAGCACAGCCAAGCTTATGTAGTGAAAGAAACCGTCAAAAACAAAAAGCTGTTTTTTTATGGGAAAGGGGGGGGGCATATTCCAGGCCTAGTGAGAAGCAGAACTTGGCAGTTTCAGCAATGTTTTCTGGCTTTAGAGTCGATAATCCAAGAAAAAGGTTATGAAGTCTCTCTTCCTGAGGAAGAAAAGCCACTGCTCTACTTATGTAAGGAGTGCTTCCTGCATGGAGGCCCAGAGAAGCCATTGTGTAAAGCTGTGAAGGTGGAGCCTGGATTGCATTGGAGACCCCAAGATGCTACAGATGCCAACAGAGAGTGGAAGCAGCCCAAAAGAGACAAGTGTGTTGCAGTCAACAAAGCTGAAAGGAGTTGGAGATCTGAAGAGCGCTTTGATATCAGACATGGAGATGCAGAGTTTGGAGTTTTCCCAGCTGGTTTTCAGTCTTGCTTTGGTTTGGTATTTTCTCACTATGCTCTCTTTTCTCCCTTTTGGAATAGTGATGGATATTCTGTGCCATTTTATGTTGGAAGTATGTGATCTGCTTTTTCATTTTTATTTTAAGGGGATTATAGTTAAGAGATTGTTATGAGTCTCAGAAGAGGACTTTGAACTTTGGAGTTTTAAACATTGTTGAGCCTGTGATAAACTATGGGGACTTTCAAAGTGGGACTTAATGCTTTTCTGTAAACAGAAATGGCTACCAGCCTATGGGGGCCAGGGAATGGAATGTGGTGGTTTGAAAGAAAATGTCTACCATAGGCCCATAGGGAGGGGATCTACTAAGAGTTGTGGCCTTATTGGAGGAAGTGTGTCACTGAGGATAGACTTTGAGGTTTCAGATGCTCAAGCCAGGCCTAGTCTCAACCTTTCCTGATGCCAATTTTGGATCTGGATGTTGAACTCTCAGTTACCTCTCCAGCACCATGTGTGCTTGCATGCTTCTATGTATCCTGTTATGATGACAATGTACTAAACCTCTGAACTGTAAGCCAGCCTCCAATTAAATATTTTCCTTTATAAGAGTTGCTGTGGTCATAATGTCTCTTCATAGCAATAGAAACCCAAGACATATATCTATTATCTATCATTTTTGTATTATCTATCATTAGTAAATCAATCAATGAATCATCTAACATCTATGTATCAATCTACCTTTATATATCATCTATCTTTCTATCTACCTAGCCATCTATCTATCTTTTCTTTATCTTTCTATATCTGTCTGCCTATCTACCAGCTATCTATCTATCTATCTATCTATCTATCTATCTATCTATCTAGCCTTTGTTTATCTATCCGTCATCATCTATCATCTATCTATCTATTGTCTGTCTGTACCATCTGTGTCTTTCTATCATCTGTCTTTTTAGTAGTATATCACTCATTAAATCAAAGCCTTTTTAACTTGTTCACAATATTCATCAATATAACCAGAACCACTGCATGGAGACTATTCAACAATAGTTACAGTGGATGGTGCTGAGTCTCAAGCCAAACACAGCTGAGTGTAAAGCCCAGTATCCTCAGCATGCAGTGTTCTGTCCTGTTGCTAAGACCTACAATGTGAAACATCTGTGGGAATTTGTGTGAGGCTTTTTTTGTCCCTGTTTTCTGTTTCTTCTCTGTGCAATGAGGTTCACAATCTTCTCTCTTCAAGATTCAATCTTTTTTTCCTAGCTTCCTAAGTTAATGTTTCACATTATTATTTATCTTTAATTTAGTGCAAAATATTGCAAGGCATTTAAGTACTGAGTGTGAAAGAACACATGGGCTTCAGTAATTCCACACTGAAATTCTGACTTCTGTGTTGGGGTGATCTTTGGAAACTGGTTGAGTTGTTTGGATATTTGATTTTTCCCTCTCAGAGACAGAAATGACGTGGTGCTTTAGAAAGTGACTTCACAGTCACTTTCAATGCTGAGAAGTTCACAACAACCAAGATATAGCAAGATGTCCATCCACAGATATATGGATAAGAAGAATGGCACAAACACCTCTAGAATTTTCCTCAGCTTTAAAGAGAATTAGATCATTATATTTACAGGAAAGTGGATAAAATTGAAGATCATCATGTTAAACAAAATAAACTAGACTCAAAAAGACCATTTCACATGTTTTCTCTCATATGCAGAATCTGAATTGAAGTGTGTGTGTGGAGGGGGATATGAAAGTAGAAATGAGACTATGAGAGGTGAGGAGATGGGGAGAAGGGTAATGAGTATATCTGAGATGAAAGCAAAAGTGAGACACTTGGGTGGATGAAGGAGAGTAGGAGGTTGGTTAGGGAAGCAAATAAATAAACAGAATGTGATGACATACACGCATGAAAATTTCTCAGTGAAACCCATTTCTTTGTATGCCAGCTAGAAATACCAAAAAATAAACCAAATAAACAAATAAAGCACATAAGAAATGAATGGGGGTTGGGGACTTAGCTCAGTGGTAGAGTGCTTGCCTAGTAAGCATAAAGCCATGGGTTCTGTCCTCAGTTGTGGAAAAAAAAAGTGAATGAATGAATAATGAATGAATAAACTAATGTGGTTATAGAAATTAAATGACACGTTATATCAAAATTGGAAATTTCTGCACATGGGAGATATCTGGCAAATGGGAGTTACTTTTATTGATTAAAAAGAAATCAAACAACAAAGACAGATCAATGCCAAAGCCCAGGAAACTCACAGATAGATATGCTGTGTAGAAAGCAAGAATGGGTAGAAAATACCCAAAGGGGAGAGAGTGGTTAAAGAGATTATGCTAATGATCCTTGCTAAGCACTTATTTTCTGTCCAATTTTGTGATGAATGAGCTACAGTCTCTGACTTCTTTGAGTGTGAATGGCATATATAACACAGTTCCTCCCCATTTGACTTCTGTTACCAATCATTCTTTTTTCTATCTCTTTTCATCATTTCTACTCCTTGTGATGTCACAGTTTCCATGAGTGGGATCAGGGAGATCTTTGCTGAGTGGTCAGTCCTGACTCAGAAAGGCTCAAAAGACCAAGGCTGGGGAGTTGGTTGGCACTTTCTTGCTCTGGCTTGTTCTCAATTGGATTTGTTTTCAGTGAACAGTTTACACAAGAGGCTGTGGAGACAACTCAGCAGACTCACTTCCAAGGTCACTCAGGAGGATCTTTCAATGGAGTAGTGAACTATCCAGTAGATTCATTGAGCAATGGTCAGTGGGCAGAAAGAGAGCCAGGATGGATGACACTATTATAACTTACTCTGTGAAATCCTGCTCATTAGACAATAGGCATTAGTTAAGACTACATTCCAGAGCACAGGTTTTATTCAAGAGCCTATTTCTTCTCATTCATATTACTTGATAATAGAATTTGAGAAGGGCTGGAGATATGGCTCAGCTGTTATCATCTGAAGCTCACAAAAACCTACTACTCCAGCTCCAGCAGATCTAATGCTATCTTCTCGCCTCTTCCAGAATTGCTGTCAAGTGGTGGACATTCATGCACTCAGGCACACACACACACACACACACACACACACACACAAATAGAGAGCAAAATACTGAATACTGTCCTTGTTATAAACTGTGGGCTGATGTCTGAAGACAGCATATAAAAACTATGGCTGTGATCATCTTAGGACAGACCCCATAGCTTTCAGCTTTCATTACACACTGTGGCTCATGAGGTCGATTTTGGAAATGACACCAGGGTCTCATGACCTAAGATTCTTATGACAATGACATTCATGTGTGATACAGCTTGGAAAATGTAATTTTTCCAAGCTCTCCAGGTGATTCTGTCATGCGGTCAATACTGGAATTGTTCGGCCTACAAGACTGTATTAGAAGGCCTTTCCCATCGATCTACATGGCCGTTTAAAAATATCTCAATAGCATACTTTAACACAACCACTTTCAGATTTGTGACACCCTGCTGACCTCTCTGAGGTAAGCTAGTTGTGAAATGTTTTGGAATAGTCAAATGAATCGTTCTGCTTATAGAGTTGTTGGCACCAACCCAGCCAGTGTCTGCCAAAAGTAAGGCCAGTTTCAAAGCAGCTGTGGTTTGGAGCTATTTATTTTTTGACAACAGTTCGATAGCAAGGCTGGTGGTGGATGAAGGACACTTTTGGCTCATGACTATAAACCCTTATCAGGAATGATATCAGAGTGCATTTTGGTTTAGTCACTGTAGCAGAACCTGTGAGTGGTTCATCTTGATTCACAGAGGTGAGAACACACCAATGGCAAAGAGCAGACTCCTGTTTTATACCCACCTGATCCATTATTTAATCTGACAAAAAAAATTTCCCTGTCTGTTTTGCTTCTCTTAATGGGATTAAAAGTGATTCTCCTGCAAAAATGCAACTGTAGGAGTGGCGAAAGTGAGACAAAAATACCAGGTCCAATATCTCCACTGAATTTTTCTTTTCTTACTTTAGATTCATTTTGAGTGTGTGTATGTGTGTGTGTGTGTGTGTGTGTGTGTTGCTTTCTTACATGTATGCATGTTTGTGAATGTGAGTGCATACATTTTTGTGCAGATGCATGTGGGAATTAGAGATTGATATCTGATATCTTCCTTGACTGGTTATTTTACACATTGAGGTAGGTCTATTGATATGCCTGGAATTTGCAGGTTTAGCTCCTTTAACTATCCAGCTTGCTCTGAGGATGCCTCTGTCTCTTCCTCATAGTCTCTAGAAGCACTGACATGCCACCATGCATTTTCATAGGTTCTGGGGATCCAAATTCCAGTCTTCACATTTGCAAAGCAAATACTCCATCCTCTGAGCTCTCTCCCAAGTTCCTCCACTGAGTTTTTGAGGGGGAATTTTAAGAGGGTTTATACTTCCTGAGTAAAAGGAGAGAAGAGATCATCATGAAGGCAAGGCGATCTAACATGCTTAGACAACCAGAGCACTGAGGAGGTGTAAACAAATGGCTAAAAGTACCAGCTACAGGTACCCTGTGTCCATGAGCCACACCCAAGAATTGCAGTAGCAAGATGAATACACAAGCCGGCTCCATGCATATACCAGCTGCTGGGAGGGGACAAGAAAATCAAGACATCAACAAAAAGTGAGTGACTCTCACCTTGTTGAAACTGTAGCTACTAGAACTGCATAGGGAAAAGCAATAATGTTTACTACCACCATTGCCAAGGGGTTTATTTCCCTAATCACGCTCTCAAGACTATGATCTCATGTGATTAGTTCTTCTATTATTACATTGTAAAGTTTGTCTATGATTACTTCCATTTTACTTGGGAAGAAACGAAGGCAAAGTGTAAATACTTCTTCAGTATCACTCAGGTAGATAAGGTCAATAATTTTGCTCAGTTACTCAAACTCCATATGTAGGCCTTTGAGATGAAATAGCATGCTATAAGAGGCTAGTGGGTAAGCACAACTGCAGAAGATATGGACTAATTTTGAGATAATAATTTTGCCTGTTTCTATAATGCTGAGTCACAGGCACAGCAAGATTTAAAGATTTAGAAATCCCAATTCTTCTGGCTTTTTAGTAGCTCATGGTCCCATGATTCTCATGCAGAAAAGAGGAAACAGATGTGCACACTGTGTTTATAGATTTTCCTCAAAGTGGCCAAGGCAAACCACAGCAAAAGATGGACTCTCCTTAAGCAGAGCTCTTGTGCGACCTGAGAGATCCAATATATCAGGAATCATGAAAGAAGTTAGCATTTTAGAGGAGATTTAGCATTAGCTAATGTGCTGCCTAGGTGCTGAGGCAAAAGAAAGTGTGTGCTATGCACAGGTCCATTGAAAGAGCAATGAGAAATGTGGGTAATTGTAAATGGGCCATAGTTAAGGTGAAAGGTACCTACCAGAGGACGTTAGGAAGATGTAGCCACTGACTCTGGCTCTTGAAAAATGGCTAGAGTTTCTGGAAGCAGACAGGAAGAACAGTGATATGTTGGAGCTGAGATCTGCATGTCCACCCAACCCTGTATCCAAGCATGTTCATTTGGTGGCATAAAATTGGTCAATAGTGACACAATTTACACCACAGAAATTGGTAATTGTTACAAATAAATAGGACACACACTGAAAGGAAGAGTAGGAATTGAATTCCTTGTATTTGAAAGTACCTAGACATTTGAATAGCCATTGGAGAAGCTTGGTGACATAGGATATTTGGTAAAGAGATAGAGGTAGATGTGATGGTTTGAGAGTGTTACCCATAGGCTCATACATTTGACTTCTTCACCTCCGTGTGGAACTAGTTGAAAAGGATTAGAAGGTGTGGCCTTGTTGGAGGAAGTATGTCACTGGAGTAGTCTTTGCCCCATGCTCCTGCCTGAAATTTATGTGGTTGCTAGGGACAAAACTCAGGTAGCCAGGTTTGCAGAGCAAACACTATTGACTAAGCCACCTCCCCGGCTCCCCATTCATGGTTGTCTGTGTTTCACCAATGCCCATACTAATGATGATGAGTAACCAGATATCCAACTTCATCTAAAATTGTACCCTTTGATGTTTTTGATCCAGCATAATTATAAATGGCAACCCTTTCCTCTTTCAGAGGTGTCCCAGTTTGTGTAACAAATGGTATCTGTAATTATGTGTTACAGATGCAGCCAGAAATCAACAAGGCAGTGATTAGCTCACACTGATCATGGTCTGAAGGAGCTCAACTAAGAATGGTCTTTTGTGTTGCAGGTCACAGAAGTCAAATGGCAGTACTTCTCCTCTCTCCTTGGCTGTCGTTGGGGGATGCAGATGTCCTTTTGTACCTACACTGTAATTCAGGAATGAGAACACTGGTGATAGACACATTCTACTGCTGTGCAACCAATGAGCACTAATGGACAGGAAAGCCAGCCATATCCAGGCACAAATGGCTTGCCATGCCTCCTCTAGTCCTATCTGACTTTTCTTTCTGCTTTGCCTGAAGAGACTGATACATCAAGTTTCAGTTAAATCATAAAAAGGTACATGATGTCACATTTAACAGTTTATGAAGTCCCAAAATATAGTTTGAAACAACAGTAAGATGCCAGATAGCCAAAATTTGGGGAAAGAAGAGTATTATAATACTTCAGGTAATACATTTACTATATTGCTAGATTTTGTAAATTTTTGAGATAGTTTTATTCCAACTTATAAATTATTAAGGTTTATTTTTTAAGCATATTTAAGATTTATTTTATTTTAAATTGTGTGTATGTGTGTATAGGTATGTGGTATACATATGTGTGTGTGTTTATGCATTTATGTATATGCATTTGTTTGTGTATCTGTATATGTTTATATATGTGTATGTATATGTGTATATATGTGTTTGTGGGCATGTATGTGTGTATGTGTATTGTGCATGTATTTTCTTAGGAAGAATTTCACTTCCAATGCTTGCCCTGTCTTAATGTGGTAGAAGTCTAAAATGATAAATAGCGATTAATTAGCCAGGTGCCGAGGGTTTTGCAAACTCCCTCGCAGAGTGAGCTCCCTGGGGCAGCTGCATTATCTGTTCACTTGCTAAGACAGCAGTGGAACCAAAGGCCAATGATATTCAAGGAGTGAAATATAGTAGGTCTCCAAGACCAATTACATCTAATGTGTTATCAAATGTGTGGCTCACATTCCAAGCTGTTTGCCTTAGTGTATTCAGATGCGTGTTTAGAGAGCATCTCGTTTCTCTGTGTGGCCTCCTCTGCTTTTTCACTTGTCCAATTCATTTTCCAGCATTTGGTTCAGTGGTTCAAAGTCATTTGGAGCTTGTAGAACACATGAAGGAGACCCTGAGGGCCTTGCTATAAACCAAAGCACATATGTACTTCCTGCCTCCAAGCTCAGAGGTCTTTAAAGAACCACATTTCCTTTGACAGCATCAGGTGAACCTCTCTCCCCTAGGCATCTCTGGGTTCCTTTAGGAGTCTGACTGCTTGCCAAGCTCACTGCAGAGCTATGTGTTCTCCAAGCCTTCTAATGCCTATAGACCTCGTCCATTAACTGAACCATTCTGTGCTCTGCAAGGGACCATAGGACTTCTTTGAGCTGTGAGAGTTCATGTAGGATGGTAGCATAGAAGTTGGAGCTTGGGGGATTACAGTACAGAGATGAGAGAGAAGGGGAACTGTGGAGACACTCAACTGATAACGTGCCTGCTGTGAAATCAGAAGGACCAGAGTTCAAATCCTCACACTTGCATAAGAGCAAGGCACAACAGTTGTTCTGTAACCCAGGGTTGGGAGAGATGGGGACAGAAGAATCTCTAGGATTTGCTGGCCAGTTATTGTAATGAAATTGATGAGTTTCTGGTCCAATGAGAGGCCGTGTCTCAGAAACTAAGGTGGAGAAAAAGGGGGAAGGCATCCCCTTGCTGACTTCTGGCCTCCACACTCACACATACACATTTATGTGCACACACATGCCACGCTCACGCACACTCACATGAACATGTATATACATCTCACATACACAGAGGAACTTGATACTATATAAAAAGAAATCAAACTTTTGGGGACATGAAGGTGTCCCTAGTGGCCACCATGAACGCTGGCTTACAGCTGTCTCGCTGTTCGCCCTAAAGAGTTGAGCCCATACTTGGTCTTTAATTGTTAAATTAAACGTCCTTGGTTTTTTTTTTTTTTCTATGCTTTTTTAAAATCATTGTTGTTGTTTGTTAAGGATGAAGATTTGACTAAGAGTCGGGAAGTCAGGAATGTGGCGCTCTGTCAAAATACAAATAACATTTCAGGCAGGCCACTGTGCCGCTGACAAAGGACTGTGGTTCTCGCATTCAGGGTACTTGGAATGCATTCTTGTTTTCTTTACACAGCAAGTCCGCATTTGCTTCAAATACCTATGACTAAATGACTCATTGAAGGAGTCCCTCCAAACAAGGGGTATAGCTGGTAAGATGGATCAGCAGGTAAAGGCACTTGCTGCCAAGCCTGAGGACTTGAATTTGATCCTGGGACTCACATGACAGAATGAGAGAACCTACTCCCACATGTTTTTTCCTGGCCTCTATACCCGTGTCATGACAAGTATGTTCCCCTCTCCCCCAAGTGTTCAGACAGCACAAAGTCAATAAATGTTAAAAAGAAATTAAGATAAGAAGAGCCAGGTGTGGTGGTATACATCTTTAATCTCAGAACGCAAGGAAGCAGAGGCAGGAAAACCTCTGTTAGAGGCTAGTTCAGTCTACATGGTAATTTCCAAGCTAGCCAGGTATACATAGTAAAGCCCTGCCTCACAGAAACAAACGAGCAAAAAAGCAAGGAGTGACCTTTGTGGAGAACAAATTTTAGCTGTGCTATATAATGCAAAAAAAGTTTCTTGACATCCTCTTCCCTGCAATCATTTTTATATTTCATGCTTCAAGCCCCTCACCTATTATACATAAAGTAAGTCACTGGCAAAGTGAAATACCAAATCTGCCTCAATGAAAAACACCATGCTATTTTGAACATTTCAGAACATTCTAAACTGTCATTCCCTCAGCCATTTGATCCTTTTCCTACTTCATTTTTTCTGTCCCCTCTTCCTTTCCTCTGCTCTCCTCTCTCCTCCTCTTTTTTTTTTCTTCTGTCCTGTTGTCCTCTGAGGGTATATACACGACTGACTTCACACGGGCCTTCTGTGGTTAGGAATTAGCCTATTGCATAAATCTTGGGGCAGATTCCAGTTTAGGAAGTCTTCGAAGGGAGACCTTTGCTTTTGCGTTTTAATTTTAGCACTTCCACAGCATCCGGTGCCTGCTGTTCTGTATTTCCTTACTTTCAAGATACTATTGATTGCAAGAGAATCACTATTGACTGAATAAAAGCTCTTCAGAAAGCAAACAGAATACACCCTGCTTTCAATGTCTGTATTGATTAGTAAACACATCTGAGTTGCAGCAACATTAATTTGGCAGTGAAGAGAACTGAGACACATCTTAGGGACTCCTGTCATAGCGAAAATGAGCCCTTACACCCCCAGGTACCTAAGGGCAAAGTGTTTCAGTTTTTATCAAGCCCAGGAATCTTCCCCAAGTAGGTGTGCTTAGTCTAGGGTTAGTGGGTGTAATTTTCAAAGTTGTGCTTCCAATGTATTTTACTATGCAAACTATGTAGGCTTTGCTTAAGAAAGAATCAACATATTTCATTAGCTTCTTACAGCCATCAGTGGCCTCCAGTTTCTTAATAGCAACTAATCCATATACAACCCTGGTGGGCAATCATTCCATCTAAATTAGATTAGCCATAGTGAAAGCTCATGTAATTGTTTACCTTCTGCTAGCTTGATTTAAATGTTGTTGTACTATGTGTTCCTTGGTCTTGAGTCACAAAATGTATGTTTGGCTCGGGGTTAACTTTGTAAGTAAAAATGATGATAGACATTGATTATCATCCTCACGAATATTGTACTCATTTTAAAAGCACGGTGACAAAAATTTGATCCCACGTAACCAATGTTAAAAATAAAGGGAGGTGTGGTGGCTCATGTCTGGAATTCCAATGCTGGGGAGGCAGAGACAGGCCAATCCTTGAACTTGCTGGCCAGACAGCCTAGCTAATTGGTTATGTTGACTTTGTTTCTTCTTTGAGTGTTTGTTTGGGCATGTGTATGTGTTGGAGTGCACACACACATTTGTGTGGAGGTCAGAGGCTGATGCTGGGCATCTTCTGTCACTGCCTGTTTTATCAAACAGGGCCTTTCACTGGACCTGGAGCGCTCACCACTTCTGCAGGACTAGCTGTCGGTGACCATCAGTATCCTAGGGCCTCTGCTGTGATAGCAGTACAGTTGTAGGAGAGCAGCATTCCACCAAGCTTGTGTGTGTGTGTGTGTGTGTGTGTGTGTGTGTGTGTGTGTGTGTGTGTGTAGGTTTTCCAAACTCAAGTCCTCATGCTTGTAGGTCAAGCACTTTACTGACCCATCTCTCCATCCTCTGGGTTGGCTTATTATTAGTATATAAAAGATTAATGTGAGGACCAAGATGTCTATCTAATTGATTTTTTTTCTTCTCTAGTGAATTTAGATTGTTTTAGTCTGTATGTGTGTGCTTACATACAGGTGGAGGTCACAGGACACCCTCAGCTGTTGTCACTCATGTGCTAGCCAGACTGTGTGTGTGTGTGTGTGTGTGTGTGTGTGTGTGCATGCCTGCTTGTGTGTCCTCTATCACTCTCCACCTTATTTTTAGTACTATTTGAGACAGGCCCGTTGACTGATCCTGAAGCTCGCCAACTCTGCCAGCCTGGATAGTGGGGCTTCCTCAGCATCCTCTGCAGCCCCCTGTACCTCCCAGACCTGGGATTACAGAAATATACTGTCACGGCCAGCATTTGTATATGGGTGGTGAAGATCTGACCTCATGCTTATTCTGAAGGCCCTTTATCCACTGTCACCACCCTAATCTCATGCCTTGTTTGTCAAGCACAACCTGTCACTGGCTTGGTTAGAGTTCACCAAGCAGGCTTGGCTACTTGTCCAGCAAGCTGCAGGCATCACTGTCTCTATCTCCTCAGCAGTGAGGTTGTAAGCACCTGTCACCATGTCACCAGGTCTGGCTTTTTGTTACAAATGAGCTCAAACTAATGACCTCATGCTCTCAAGACAAGCGTTTACCAACTGAGCCATCTTCCAGCCCTGTCTCAGAATTTTTATTAGACATCATTTCTTCTTTGATCTAACTAAAGATGTGAACATCTTTGGAAGTAAGCTAAGGTGGTTAAGGATCTTCATATCTACTGCTCAAAGGATGATAACTGAGACAATTAATTAAATAAGTGAATGAAAGATAGGACAAAATTTGTGGATTATAAATTTAGACATGAATTATTACTTACGTAGAATAATGTTTTAATAATGACTTAAAACATCCATGTCTAAGTCCTGGCATTCTTGCATGTGAATTACTTATGTTTTGTACTAGACCTTGTCAATATTTTCATTACTCTTTTAGTGTAAAGAACTTATTCTACAGAGCTGCAGGGATGGCTCAGCTGTTAGGAACAGTTGCTGAACTTACAAATGATCTGAATTCATTTCCCAGCACATGTCTAGGGCAGTTCACAAAGCCTGTAATCCCAGATCCAGGGACTTGACACCCTTTTCTGCCCTTTGTGGGAACCCACACATATGTGCCCATACTCACACATTGTACCTTCCTACCTTTCCTTTCATCTGCCCAGCCAACATTTACTGAAAGCTTTGTAACATGCTGATGAAGGACATATATCACAATGTATACCTATGTGTTAGACCAAAAAGCCACCAACATTATCAGGAGCACAGACCTTTGCAGGTAAGGTACACTTGACATCAGAGGAAAGACAGACCCAGGCAAATACGTAACTTGTAGAAAAATCTACCGGAGACAATAAATGATCCCTAAAATACACTGTGAGGAAAATAAGATGAGAACTCAACGTTGGAAAAAACATACAGCTGCTCTTTCATGAGCCTAAGATCCATGGAAACCTGATGTAAATGAACGTCAGCTCCGAATGAGAGGCTGTGGATAGTCACTCCCACACGTTCCTTTCCAGGTATTTCCTGAACAATTATTTTTGCACTGTTGTCAAGAGTTGGGGTAGAGGCGGGTGAGGAAGCGGTGGAAGCGGTGGATGGGCTGGGGCTGCTGTCCTCAGTGTGCTGCCACGGTACGGTCATGAGGTGATGACAGTCTCCTGTGTCCCAAGGACTCACGTGGAGACAGGGCAGACCAGGTGCAAGCCCTCTGCCTCTGAGTTTCCCACATGGAAGACGTTTCCTCATTTTTCTCACAGCACAGACTGTGTGCACTGTGGATTTCTGGAGAGGAATTTGTTTGTTGAGAATAGTTCCTCAAGGCTGGTGGGAGGGAAGGCAGGTGTGAGCTCTCAAAGGCAGGATTGTCTTTCAGTAGGGTGTAGAACCTTTATGGTGGCCATAATTGTGGCAATTTAAGATGTCATTGGGAAGCCAAGTCATATAAGCAATGCACCCCATTTCTTCCAAATTCTTGGTAGAGGTCTTTAATTGCTATCCAAAGAGAGATTTTTTTTTCCTCTCTTCTCTTCTTTGAATGTGATAAGTCACACACTTGGCTATATACTGGAGGACCCGTGTAGGGAAAGCTTCAAAATCTATTAGGGGTATTTTAACACCATGGAAACTCCACAAGGCATTGATTGGCAGTGATGTAACTGCTTTTCCCCATAGTTGCTAATTGATGCTTTGCACTGAACGTTGAGTGCAGACAACAAAGCGACACAAAGAAAAAAAAAAGTGCTAGACAGAGATCTTCTTAGATCCTCCATAGGGATGGAGCAGGGGGCACTGAGCAAGAAAGATCCCAAGGACTTTGAGACAGACGGGAGGGGGGTGTGGGAGAGAGAGAGGGAGAGAGAGAGAGGAGATCTTGGGTATATTGCCTGTGCTCTTCCTTTCAGGCTAGCTTCTTCATAGCCATAATTATCTCAAGTCACACACAGCCCCTCATTCTACAGCACACATGAGTAGGAGAAAGAACAAGCTTGTATGTTCTCGTTGGGAAGGGGCGTGTTCTGTGCAAGTGGGCCAGGGCCTGTGAAGAGACTAGCTTTGTTGTTTTACCAAGAACCCTGTCTTTCATCCAGTTTAGTTAGCTGTGCTATCTCATACCTCAGCTGCAAGCCCTCCTCATTTGTCTTACCAGGTGCCTGATCTTGCTCTTTGAACTCTGACATCATTTTAACTGTAACGTTAGGGCTTCTTTCCTTGTATCCCAATCCCAAAACAGTCTGACCTTGGAAACCAATTTCTTCTTTCTCTAGCACCAGATGGGAACATTCTGAGTGACAATGGAGTGGTATGTCAGGAAGAGAAGAGAGGATGGCGAGGACCTGGGACAGATGGCAAGCAGAACTCAGGAGAGACCTCATGGGCTTCTAGCCCAAGTTCTTTCTTCAGTATTTTTTTTTCATTGAGCAGATTGCAGCTATGAGCCATTTGCAGACATGGAATGAAACTGAGGAGAGAGCCAATGAGCTTTCTCTTTAATGCTGAAGACTAGATGGCAGAGCATCAAATTTAAAACCTTATTGTACTAGACCTTCAGGGAGGCCATTGGTGGGGTCTGGTGGTGCCTCCTTGTGTAACAGCTTTGCCTCCAGGAGTGGGACTCTCTCTTCTGTTATTAAAATGAAGCATTTAGGTTACCAGGGAAGTGTCCAGTGGGTAAAATGCTTGCTGCACAAGAGTGAAGATCTGAGTTTGGATCCCTAGAACCTATGTAAATCCAGAGACAGCAGCACACAACAGTAATGCTTTTACACTCATGGAAGGATGGGAGGTAGTGACATCTGACTGCCCTGAAGCTCATGGGTTTGATGGAAGTCCATCATGGAGAAGCAGCAGGTGTGGAGAAAGACCCTGGGCCTACCCTCAGTGACACACTTCCTTCAACAAGGACACACCTTCTCTAACAAGACCACAAGTGCTTATCTTTTCAAATGGTGTCTTTCAATGAAAAATGGCAGCCTTTTAGGATTTAAACTTCATCATGACTCTTGCCATATGCTATTCCAGGCAGGCTTTGGGGATACAAAGCCATTCACTGCACAGCTTCTATGAAGACTGAACTCCAGCAGGTTGGCAAGTGTAGGTCACAAGAGTGTAAAATGTGTTTAATAGAGTGTGCAAAAATGATCTTTGGAAGAGACACCAAGACCATAGCAACTCTTATAAAGGAAAGCATTTAATTGGGGATGGCTTACAGTTTTAAGATGTTTTATCCATTGTCATCATGGCAGGAAGCATGGCAGCGTGCAGGCAAACATAATGCTGAGAAGTAGCTGAGAGTTCTACATCTGGATCCATAGGCACAGCAAGAGAAAGACGCTGGGCCTAGCTTGGGCCCTTGAAACCAAAAAGCCTACCCTCAGTAACATACTTCCTTCAGCAAGTGTCACAAGCACACTTCTCCAACAAGGCCACACTTCCTAATCCTTTCAGATAGTGCCAATCTCTGGTGACCTGGTGACCAAGCATTCACATCTATGAGCCTATGGGGGGCCATTTTTGTCCAAACCACCACAAATGTCTGAAGAACAAGGCATTGTTATAAGTGACCCTGGGTTTCCATATCCCCTATCCCAGTCTATGTTCACTGTTTTGCTTGCTGCCGCAGGGACCTGTGCTCCTGTCTTGTTATGTGGTTACAGAATGCTCCATGAATCGTTAGGTGAGTGTTGCCTACTTTCAAAGATGGCTTCTCTTCTTTTCGTAAGAATGAAGTAATGGGAGTGAGAATGACTAAAGCGCATTATACACTTGTATGGAACTGTCAAAAAATATAAACAGAGCATCCCATATACCATGTCTAATCTGCATACCGAGCCAAAGACATCTCATATGTGACTGCTACTAAGGCCCACAGAACCCTGCTATCACATCCTGTACAACAGATGATACTTCAAGAAATTATAGGCATTGTTCATAATCGCGCATGAGCCTGAAAATATGCACCAGTCTGTGACTTCCAGTTATGCTCAATTTTTATATTATCTTTTAAAGTGTTTAGGATTTTCCAGTTTGTGTGGCTTAGGTAGCAAGAGATGTTATTGAACCCTTCAATTGTGTTTTTTATCCTTATTTTTATTTTTAAATTGTGTGTTCACAGAAACTGTGGAATCCAGATAAGGGAAGGCAGTTCTCCCTAGAGCTGAAGTTTTGGGTGATGGTGAGCAGCCTGAAACAGAACTGAGCTCAGGTGATATGGGATAGCTCTTAACCTCTATATGTCCAGGTCTGGGGTTTCTGTGGTCTTGATGAAAACACCCAGATAATGCTTGTGTATGTTCCTATTTGACCTTTGCTCCTAAATCAGTGTTACAGAAGAGTTAATTCCACTGGACAGACCTTATCTGATTCCCTTGTGTGTTCCTCATGCCCAGAAAACCACTGATGTATACTGAGTTCATGTAATGACTGAAGAAGACAGTGAGGCTGGCAAAGCCTGGCTCTTAGCTGGGTTTGTCCAACCCACCGCCTGCTTGGAAAAGTAAACGTTTATTGAGGAATTGAGGAGTCTGTAATGAACTTGCCATGCAATCACAAGGATCCGAGTTAACACCTCTCCCTGAACCTGGCCAATACCGATTGCCTAGACTGGTTAGCTCCTGAGACCCTGAGGCATCCTCCCGTTGCCTCTCCAGGACTGTGTTTTCAGGTAAGTAAGTATTGTTATGCTCACCTGGATAAGAAACTCAGGTCCTCACACTGGAGCAGCAGAAATTTCACTCACGAGGACACTTCCCCAGTCTTGAAGCTGACCATTGGTAGGAAAAGCTTGCCCTGGGGTGGCTAAGACTCAAAGCAAGGACAGGAAACGCGTATGAGGAGAAAGAACTCAGGTTCTAAATCTAAAGCTGCCCCTCCCTACTCTCCCTTCTCTCTAATGAAGATAAAATACAGTTCTCACAATGTCATTAGATGTATAAAAATGGAACAGAGTTAAGTGCTCAGCAATCGAGAGGTGATTAACCGCATTGTGGAAGGCTGCGCCACCACTAAAAACGTCTGCCGCAGAAATAAAACGTACAAACAATAGAGGAAGAGTTCAGATCACCAAATTTAGCTTAACTCGGCTTTTGTGCCAAATATATATGCATTTATAAAGTCACGAAATGGTGAAGAAAACATCAGAATATGACTAGTTTTGAGTGCCAGTGTTGTGGCTGGTTTTGACCCTCTACTTTGCATTTATTTATTTGACTTTTCTGCTTTCCTGTTCAGGGTAGAATTTTTTTTTTTTTTTTTTTTTTTTTTTGTATAATAGAACGTTTGATTTTGAAAACATTTTTAAAGATGCAAAGGCTTTTGCAGCTCGAGAGAACAAAATGCAGAAAGCTGCCATACAGAGAGCAGTGGCCACTTAAAGGGGTGTTTCTTTCTCCTTTCCCATCATGCTCTTTTGGTCCCCACTACTCAGGGACCTTTAAAGCCCTTATCCCCTTTGAAATCTTCCCATGCATGAATAGGAACAAGCTTTCTTGTTTTTCTCTCTTCAGCTGAGACAGGCTGACATTTTCAAAAGAACCTCAGCACTCCGAGAGCAAAAAGGTAATAATTACAGAAAATATAGAAGACATAATGGTTGTCATGTTTGAAACACAAGCCCACGCTCTTCTAATGGGCTGGCTGCCTGCTTGTTGCATCCAGAGCCCATGCCCACCCCAACTCTCTGGCTTCCCCTCCAGACGAAACCACTGCACTCCTGGGATCAGAATCTGTCGTAGGACAATTACTCATCTAGTAAGTCAAGGATGAAAGACCGACCCCTGCTAAAGCTCTGTCTGTCTGAAGCTGCCCAGTTTGGTTTTCTTCCAAGTGTACTGTGGTTCAGACATACAAGAGAAAGACAAGATGAGAGTCCCTGTCCTTTGCTAAAGAGGATTGCTTCACATTATATACCAACACATGCTCTGTATGTGTGTGACAGAAACAGAGACAGAGAGTTCACCTATAAAGAAAAACATAATTCCCTTTCCAGTGACTGTCTCTTGTCTATATACAGAAAAGTGGCCACATTTCAAAGTTCATCTATCACCAGATCATCATATTAAAAAACCACAAGATGCTCACTGTCAAAACTGTAAGCAGGCAGTGGCAGAATATCTTCAGGGTTCTCTCTGTTCATTCAGAAGCCAGAAGCTCACAAGGCAGCAAAGTCTGTAGTTTTTCCCTACTGTGGGTGTGGAATTCCCTTGTATCAGTGCTTTCCATCCCATTGCCTGAAATAACCCTGCATATGTGTGTGTGTGTGTGTGTGTGTGTGTGTGTGTGTGTGTATGCACCCAGGAAAGCAGCAACACCTCTCTCCACTGAAAGAATGGAATCTTGTTTTACTCTCTTTGTGGTTTACACTTTAACACCAACCCCACATGGAAACTAACTGCAGCCTTTGCCTTTGTCTCAGTAAAATGCTTAAAGAGGAACTTATTTTTCATGGTTTCTTGGTTTGTTTATTTTTGAAATCCTTGTGTATGCTAGGTGGGTACTCTGCCACGAAGATACAGCCCCGGCACTTCACTGCTTTTCATTCTGAGACAGGATCTCACTAAGTTGCCCAGACTGGCTTGAGCTATTGCAGACCTCAGTTCTCTGCCTCTGGGTAGTTGGGGTTACAGGCCCAACTTCCCAAATGGGTCTCAGGAGAGTATCTTGTATTGTGAGAGAAGTTAAATAAATAGTTTTTGGCTATTTGAATACACATATTTTAGTAATAACAGAAAAGATTACTAAAGGGTACAGGGGAGGATCAGCTAGTAGAAGTTATCAAGAGATTAATTTATATTCTATCTACAAACGAATGTTCTGAGCTAGGAAAGGTGGCTCACACCTGTGATCCTATCACTCATGAAGTTGAGCCAGGAGGATTGCCATAAGTTTGAGGCCATTCTGGATTATAGTGTGAAACTCTGTCTCAAAGAGTCCAAATAAAGAAGCTGGAAAGAGACAGCTTAAGAACA
This sequence comes from Meriones unguiculatus, assembly GCF_030254825.1. Taxonomy (NCBI): domain Eukaryota; kingdom Metazoa; phylum Chordata; class Mammalia; order Rodentia; family Muridae; genus Meriones; species Meriones unguiculatus. The sequence goes on from NC_083359.1 coordinate 14,226,818, forward strand.
GGTTCGGCTCCTGCAGAGAACCCCTGCTTGGTTCCCAGCACCCACAGAAGCAACTTACAACTGACTGACTTCTGCTCCCAGGGATTTGATGCCCTCTTCTGGACTGCACCAGTTCCTCCATAATGTTTCTCTCTCATGTACACACACACATACACAAGCTACAATAAAAATAATAAGTAAGAAAAGTAATAATTTGAAGGTCCAAATAATAAATAGTAGTTCATAAATGTCCCCAGTCCATGCTGTGTAATGTTGCAGTAAGCTGGTCTGTGAAACCACCGCTCAGCATATTCTAATCAAGATGAAAAGCTGTTTGGGGTAATGTGGTAATGGAGGATCATGTGAGGAAGGCTGAACTGGATTTTATGTCTTCTAAAAGTTCTCCCTCTTTTATTCTTTCTGGCTCCTGTAAGATCAACTGTACACCAACTCTCTTTTCCGTTTCCATTCATGTGGCCTCTCAGCACACCAGGCTATCTCTGTGTGGTCCACACCCATCATCTATTCTTTCTTTCTTTCTCCCGTCTGCCTCCCCTTTCTCGTCTCTTACTGTTATACTATATTAATTATCAGTAAGAGAGCTGAAGAGCACCAACAGCCATTGAAACAGCCAGTGCCTCCTGAGAATCCCTGAAACACAGGTTTCATGGAGGAATAATTTGGCTGTGGGTTAGTTAATACTTCTGCTAAGTTTCTCAGGCAGTTCCTCCCTTTAAAGGGTGCTTTTCTCAACCTGAGCTTTGTTTTCTGAGTCCCCTTCTTCCACTTTGTATCCCACCTGTGTCACTTAAATCCCATTTGCAGACTCCAAGTTGCTTCCTCTGAAGCCAATTTATACAGTGACAGATGGGGGCACCAAAGGGATGTCTCCATTTGCATCCAGCAAGCCGTCTTTATGGGAAGAAAATCTGGAAAAACAACTCAGTGACATACACAGAAATCCAACTTCTGTGACACTCATCCTCCATATTGAATGATCTCTCTGGGCAGAAAATGGGTGCATCCCAGCACCTTCAACTCAAACACCAATGAAAAATTTGTTTACCTTACTAAGCAGTATACACTTCATTTGCCTTCCCCGGCAGCCCACCACATCTCCCTCTTTAAGTATTTTTAACCATCTGTGTCCCAAACACTACTTGATAAGCACATAATTCATTTCAAGTAACTAAGTGGTAGCTTCATGGTTAGGTTTTCATTTTATTATCTTGTTTTTCTTTTTTAAAGCCATTGAATATTTAGGATTTTTGGTTTGATTAGTTCATTCCCAGCTCGATTTCGTTTTTTGTTAACATATTGTATGTCATTTTTTTTTCTCATTATTCTGAGACCCAACATGCTGTTTTGGCTTCCTTTAACAGGAGCAGGGCAGAAAATCAAGAGCTGAACCTTCACAGAGTCTATCATGCTATCCCAGGATATATGGGGTCTTCACTCCTGTGAACATAGAACACTTGATAAGGAGGAGAAACCTAGGTCCAAAGTGAGTGAGTGATTTCCACAAACCCATGAATGCAGATGGGACTTTTCACATGCTGTCCTGTGTGCATTTAATCCTTTCACTAGTGTTAATTCAACTGGCTGTTTCATGGGCATTTGCTGTTATTAAGAACTATGTTATATAGTGTTATAGACTAGCACAACATTGGGGCAAACTTTGAAGTGAGGCCACAGAGTTCCCAAACCTTGCTTTTTCACATTTACACATGTCACCTTTTGCCAGAAATAGTGTGTTTACATATTTATATTTAGTCTAAAACTTGCATATACTCAAGAGTAGGATATATGCAGTCACATGGATGTGAATACATGTCCTGCACACATGCATGTATGCGTGTGCACACACACAGATATCCTGCACACACAGCACATGGGCACATGTGCACACACACAGACACACATGCATCTCATACAGGCACAATTTTCTTTCATCTGCAAAGCTCTGTCTCTCCACTAAACAAGGAAAGGATGACTAACAGTCCCTTCTGCTTAGTTGATTAGCATAATACACATTCCTACAAATGGAAACCCATTGCCCTTGCTAATCTTAACAGCCCCACATCAGTAGCTATTTCAAGAGGAAGCAATTCCCATCTGTTAGAGAGATACAGTGACAGCTCACATCTCCCAGTCTTCATACCATCCTGTTGTTATGAGATGAAGAAGCAGCACAATTTCCTTCTGTAATTCTAAAAAGTATTCTTTAAGCCAAAGCATGCAGGGGACTTGATGCCTTCTAAGAGATGACTGTTACCTTGGCCCTCCTGACCCCAGCTGAGCCTTTGGCTGAATACAGCAGTCAACCTGCTTGCTCTGTGTACCCTGCTCTGAAGTCCAGAGCCTGTCCATACCTTCTCTGTGTTTCTTATATTTTTCTTGTAGGGAAAGTCTTTCTCCTTGCCTGGTAGAGTGGTCACTCAGAGCATCTTGTCTTGACTCTGACAGACATAGATCATGAGCCGGGGTGCTCCATTATTGTGTCCCAGCTGTGTGGATATAGAGGGGATGTCAGGCATGGATGAATAACCAGGGGGTTCCCTCATGAGTGTGTGCATGAGTCACTGAGGAAGAGGAGCTTTTCACTTAAATACTAGAAGGTTAGAGTGGGCTCCTATCCTAGCACTGCTGAGATGCTGAGAGCCTTTGCTGGTATGGGAACTGCATAGTAAGACAAGAAGGAGAAGAAGGTGGAAGATTAGGAGGAGGAAGAGGTGAAGAAGGAAGAGACTGCTTCAAGAAGGAGAGTAGAGATATAAACTCTTGAATTAGGCCACAGCTACTTGGAGCTAGGATCTAAATTTGGGCTTTCTGTTACATAAATTTCAGCAAAACAAAGTTTTGCTTACAACCCACACCCCTAATGCATGAACTCCTTGACTTAAGAATCAGAGGGTTTCTTGAGGATATATTCTTTGGCTATACCTTTGTGGACACATGTAGGAATTGTTTATGGCTGGTTCTCATACACTTCTCCTGTTGAGAACTCATTCCAGTGACCCACGCTTTGTTATTACACTTGGCAGTCTGTCTGCCTCACCATTGACCAGGCATTTTTTTTTTTCAGATAGTCTGTTTTCCTAATCTCTTAAACTTTCCCTCCATTAATCCTACCGATGGTCTCTAGAGCTTCAGAAAAAGTCAGCTTGCTTCTCTGAAGTAATTGAAGCTGGTTATCTTGTCTCATTTCTTTCAAACATTTCTTTAACTTTATTCAAATGCTAATAGATGGCTCTGCTCTCCAGCCTGCCCACACAGCTGCTTACAGATGTCCTCATTCTGGGAGCCCCAGCCATTTCCCCTTAGCTCTTGGGAGCTCTTTCCTGGAAAGACCCAGACCACTGTGCTGGCCTCTGTGTCTTCTGTTGCTACATTCACTCTTATTTGTAGATGGGAGAGAGGAGTCTGATTATTCAACTCCTTTTATTCATTTTTTTTCACATCTATAAGTGGGAGATATTTTTTCCCTCTGAGTTGTAACATTTTTTCTTCAAATTTATTTTTGACAATTTCATACATGTATAGAATGCATTGTGGTCAGGTTCGTTCTCCATTACCCTCTCTTACCTCACTCCCACTGCTATTGACTTCCTTTTTCAGACTCCTTTTAGTGTTCTATCACAGCAGGATTCATCATCTCTGGATGAGGCACTGTGTATCACAGGCTCAGTTGTAATATCAGTGGTCACGACCTGCATGCTACGCTTATACCCCAGAGGCCTGGGCAGCTTCAGAATTTGGCAAGCTCACACAGGTTCTACCTTCTGAGTATTTATGTGTTTCCCATTAAAATGCTGACAGCAATGATAAGGGGGGGGGAATAAATCATTCTTTAGCCCTGAGCATTTTAAGTACATTTTCTTGTTAACATTAATAATAAATATAAAATTGAGTTATAATGTTTTTTTTTTCCAAAAAGTTGTAAAAATCCAATCAATTCTGAAACACTTATAAAAACCCAAATAGCTGACTCGGTGCCTCTGGTTCTGCTTCCTTGTAGCAACCAAAGAGGACAGCCAGACTATATCCCCAATGGCTGTCTACATGTGTGTATTTGTATACACACACACACACACACACACACATGCATACACACACACCATATTGAAACAATATATCTGTGTATTTGGCAAGTAACTGTGTCTGCCATGAGTCAGGCACCCACCGTAGGCTTGAGAATGTGCATGAACACATCAAACAAAGCTGGCTGGGATTATGTGTCCTAACTGTCACCTGAGACAATCTATAAAGCTCTGGGGGAGAGAGTCTCAATGAGGGATTAACTAGATCAGGAGGGCCTGCCTATAGGAGATCGTCTCTACTGCCTTAATTGATGTGGGAATATACAGACTGAAAGTGTATGGCCCTTTCCCTAGGCTTTGGGTCCTGGACTGGGTAAGAGGAGAAAAAGCCATCTGAGCACTAAGCATGCTTGCGTTCATTACTCTGTGCTCTTGAGTGTGGTTGTGATGTGACTGGCTACCTCAAGCTCCCATTGCTGTGACTCCCCACAATAATGAGCTATAATTTGGACTCATGAGTTAATATTAACCTTTTCTCCCCTAGGCTGCCAGGATATTTTACCTAAGGACACAAATGAAACCAGGTAGGGCATTGGCCTTCTGTGAGTTTACATTGGAGTGGTGGGTCAGAGGCTGGAGAGGGTGGTTTTCCCCCTCACCCTTGTTATGAATCCTGGCAGATACTCCTATAACTAAAGACAGAATCTGAAAAATGCTTTGTGCCAACTCTTACACAGAAAGATGGAGACATGAAACATCACAGTTCCAGTGTCTCTGACCTGCCTCAGGAAGGAGGGATTTTGCTTTGGAAGAGAGTGATAGGAGGAAGATTAGGCTTGGGGCAAAAGAAGAGCACAGCTTCTGAAGTCTTCCCATCTCTTTAAGTGCCCGGGATGCCAAGATGCCAAGCTTCTCAGGGCTGTTTAATGAGCAACCTGGAAGAGAGAAAATAGACCACATGATTGACTAAGAACAGATGATGCTCACAAGAAGCAGAAAGGTGAACAAAGGAAAGGGGGTCTCACAAGTATGATCAGGCTATGTGTCTGTCCCATCAGGGATGCTGTGAAGGATTAAATATATTTAGAGACAGGGGAGAGTTGGTGAGACAACCATTAGCTGGAGTGGCTTTGTGTACTCAAGGAAGAATCAGTTTTCCAGTGATGCTAGAGCAATGCACCTAAGAGTGGGAATTGAATGGGGTGAGAAAGGGATAACAGCAAGAGAGATCTTTGGAGAGCTTTTAATTTCAAAAAAAAAGACTGATTAAAAATATTCTCTCTCTCTCTCTCTCTCTCTCTCTCTCTCTCTCTCTCTGTGTGTGTGTGTGTGTGTGTGTGTGTGTGTGTATGTACATGCTCACAGGGGCCAGAAGAAGGTATTGGAATCTCTGGAGCTGAAGCTATCATCAGTTGAGGACAACCTTACCTGGGTGCTAGGAACTGAAGTCAGGTCTTCTGTAGGAACAGTACACACTCTTTTTATTATTAACTATTTTTATTTAGTTAAAATTTTTATTACAATTTATTCACTTTGTATCCCAGCTGTAGCCCCTCCCTCGTCCCCGCCCAATCCTGACCTCCCTCCCTCTTTCCTCCCATGCCCTTTCCCCAGTTCACTGATAGGAGAGGTCCTCATCCTCTTCCATCTGACCCTAGCCTATCAGGTCTCATCAGGACTGGCTGCATTGTCTTCCTCTGTGGCCTGATAAGGCTGCCTCCCCACCCCCCATCAGAAGGAGGTGATCAAAGAACCAGCCACTGAGTTCATGACAGAGACAGTCCCTGTTCCCCTTACTACTTGGAAACTGAGTTGCCCTGGGCTACATCTGTGCAGGGGATTCTAGGTTATCTCCATGCATGCTCCTTGATTGGCATATCAGTCTCAGAAAAGACCCCTGTGCCCAGATATTTTGGTTCTGTTGCTCTCCATGTGGAGCTCCTGTCCCCTCCAGGTTTTTCTATCTCCCCATTCTTTCATAAGATTCCCTGCTCTCTGCCCAAAGTTTGGCTATGAGTCTTAGCATCTGCTTTAATCACTCTTAACCTCAGTGATACTAAGACTTAGTGGCTTTGAACTACAGTGCCACACAACAGTAATGATATTGAATAAAATATTTCTGGCTGCTGTGCTGAAAGTAGACGAAGGGTTAAGGGGGTAGAAACAGGCACCCTAGCAGAAGGGCATGGGAAAGCCCCAAAGGAAGAGGTAGTGGGAGATGGAAGGAAGTGTTATAAGCAGTGGTGGAATTCCAGAAATTTTCAAAATTGATTCGAACACATGTCCTCAGGATTGATGACAAAGTACATGGTGGCAGACAAACTATAAAACCAAGACAGTATCATGCATTTAACATCAAAACAAGAAGAATAAGTCTGCCATGAGCTCAGACAAGGCAGACCTAAAGCATCAGATGTTAACATTAGGGGTTGGGGAGAAGGTTTGGAGGGAACAACATTTGCTGTTCAAGTGTGAGGACCTAGTTCAAATATCTGCACCCACACCAAGCCAGACACAGGAGAAAAACTGTCATTTCAGTGCTCCTATCGACAGCTGGAAGACAGAGACGGGAGATTCCTGGGAAGCTCACAGGCCAGCTCGCCTGGCATACACCCCATTAAGAAAGGTATCCTGTGTCAAACACAGTGGAAGATGTGGTTGTCCCCTGACCACACATAATGAATCTGAACATCCCATTGATGGTGGAAATCAGATTGTTCTCAGACTTGTGTATGTGTAAGCACCCCTGAAATATTTGCAAGGCTGCATTTCTATTGGAACTTTTAAGCTGAAAGTTGATTGGTACCCAGAGGACCATTATTTATTTGCCTGTTTATTTTTGTTTTGCTTTGCTTTTGTTTTGAGATCTCAAAACAAACCGTAGCTCAGGCTAGTCTTGTAATCACACAGGCCTCTTACCACAGTCCTCATGTACTAAGATTATAGGTGGGAGACACTGTGCCTGGAAAGAAAGACACACTTTTTTAAAGGTTTGTTTTATTTGTGTGTGTGTGTGTGTGTGTGTGTGTGTGTGTGTGTATAGTTTGATGTGAGTGCTGGAATCCAAATTCCATTCCTCTGATAGAGCAGTAACTAATGAGCCATTTCTCCGTGCAGGTGGGGCCCTTCCTTGGCCCATCTTATCTTAAGGACACAGTTGCATTGCCTACAGAGTGTTTACCTTGCCTGATTTATTTTTTTGTATATTCGCTGTATGTAACAGAGGACTATGTATTCCTCTGTTAGAAGGTACATACCATGAGCACAAGGTCTGAGTGGGCCTCTTGGCAGCACAGACCAGGCACTCAGTCAACACTGACACCATTGGTACAGGCATTCATGCATGCTAGCATTGTTTTGAACAGGATGCATTTCTCAAAAGTGTTGTTGTTATCATAAATTGTATTTTTAATTATACTAATATTACCAGATTAATTTCTTAAAAGATTAAAGCGATTCATGCTCCCACTGTGACTTTTTGAAAGCAGTCATTCCTTGTATCAGCCCAAAACATTCGGTGATCTTATCCTTTGATGTTTAACTTCAAAACTCCTTTAAAAAAAATTCAATCTCTCTGTTTCTAACAGCGACTAATAGCTGAAGTAACTCACACACTGTTAAAAAATGAATCCGTGCATCAGGTAATAAACAATTTGTTGGGTCTCTTTCAGATTGTCTTACAGATGGAACTCATTTTCAACTTCTAGGGTTGTTTGATGTTTTGAACGTTAGTAGTTTGTCAAGGAGAGATTTAAATCCTCAGCCTAGCTTCTTTTTGTACCTGGGAACTGTGAATGGCTGAGATCTTGAGGCTTGCCTGCTAAACACCTGGTGGGCTTTCCACAAAGAGATTTATGAGATGAAGTTCTGTAAATCTGTATTTTAAAAATGCACGCATGTTGAATCGTTCTGGAAGACGGATGTGAATAATGGGATAATTAGTGTGATAAATGCCGAGTTCATATTGGAAATAATTTACTTCTGAGTAAAATCTATGAGGCCACCGCAGCCTCCCGGCAGAGACTCTGCATCTCCATTCAGAAGAGGCAGGCACACATTTTGACCTCTTCAGAAGTCTCCAGAAAATCTCACCCACTTCCACACTTCTCTGAATGCCCTTTCCCCTGCATGTCTGCTTTGAATCTTTTCATCTGGCTGGGATATTTTCTCCATACTCTAGAGTTGGGATGTGTTAAAAGGAAGACACACACACACAGGCTGAGGCTGTGAGCTCAGATGTCCCTGTGCTTTCCTTTATGTGACATTACCTAACTCTCTAATCTTACAGTTCTGGTCATTTCCACCACAGGCAGTGCCTGCAGGAAGGTTTGTCATAGAGAGAGATGGGAGGGTAGGTGGTGACAAAGGGAAAACCTTTCAAAAACCCTACTATGCATGAACAAGAAAATGTACCCTCAAAACCTCCTCTCTAACAAATCAAGTCAGCAACAATGTTGTTCAGATCCCATCATTGTGGGAGGTCTATTCCCTCTGGAGCTTTCTCAGGTTGCAAGACCTCGTGTGCCCAATGGAATTAACCAGGAGTTTACAGTCGTTATGTATCCCACTTACAATGAGTAATCATATGTTTCTGTGCAGAGATATCAGTACCCAAGATGACAAGAGTCATGTGGACCTCACTGGAGGTGATAACTAATACCAGGGTTTATAGCAAATTAGCTGGATTGCAATGCTAAACTTGGAATTCTAAGTTGGGGTGAGCATCAGTGGAAGTCCATGTCAGTGGAATACTGATATGGGTGATATGGGTATAAAACATAGAGGCAGAATGTGCCAGTCTGGTAAGACAGTTAGAAGACAAACCTGTAATCTATAGGCCACATCCACAACTGAATTAAGCCAAAGCTCATGCAGCCCTCTCTGGGACAAAGCGTCGATCCATCTGTGCTGTGACTCAAAAAGCACCTGGTTCCTTCATGCTCCGTGTCATAATATGCTGAATTGTATCACATGATGTAAAAACCCTGCCACTTTGGAAAGCTTATAAAAAGTCAGATCTCTCCTTTGTTCTGAGACTCCTCAGGGAGATTGCTCAGGGATTTAGTCTGCAGATAAAGGCTGCTCTCTAAGGCATTCATACCTGCCTCCTGTGCCACCCCTTTTGTGGAGGCTATCTCTCTCTTCCTCTCCTCATCTCTCATTCTGTTAATGAAACTCCCTTCCAGTATGTAAAGGGACCCTGCCTCTTTCACTTTAACTTCCTACCCTGTTTAGATCTCCATCCTATCTAACGCTCTCCCTCCTATCCAAGGCCTGAGCATGGCCTCAAAGGCTCTTTAATTATAACAAACTTTATTCCTGAAGGGATTCTATGTGTGTCTTCCCATGCAGGCAGATTACTTCATTTTTACTTCTTTTTAGTGGCTTAGCTGTTTCAAGAGCTTGCCACCAATCCTGAAAGCATGGTTCAATCCCCAAAACTTACATGGTAGAAGAAGATAACTAAATCCTGAATGCTTTCTTCATACACACACACACACACACACAAATGTAGTAAAAATTAAAATCAAAATAAGACACAGAGGCAGAATATTGAGTGACAGTACCATTTGGTAAAAGAGATTGAATTTGTCACTTTTCTATTGCTATGATAAATCACCAGGGTTTAAGGCAACTTATAGAAGAAACAGTTTATTTGGACTTACAGTTCTAGGGAATTAGAGTCCATGATGGCAGAGTGAAGGGACAGTGGTGGGAAAAAGCATCTGGGAGCTCACATCTCAAACTGCAAGCAGGAAGCAGAGAGAGCAAGCTAGAAGCGGTGCAAGCTTTTAGACTCTCAAGCCCACTCTCTGTGCCATATCTCCTCAGCAAGGCCATACCTCCTACGCCCACACAGACAGTGCCACCAACTGGGGACTACATACTCAAATGCCTGAAGTAAGAAAGACATTTCTCATTCAAACTACCACAGAGACGAATAGAGTTAAAGTGAGCTAAAGTGATCTCATTAACTAGGAAATAAAAACCAAGGCTAATTTCTGGGATAAGCACAAAAAAAGAAAGCAAAGTTATGGCTAGCTACATGGCACATCTGTGAAGCAGGAGAATCAGGAGTTTGAGATTAGTTTAGAGACCCTATCTCTAAAAACAAACAAACAAACAAACAAACACCCCCAAAGTAAAGCAAAACAAAAACCACAACAACAAAAAAGATAAATGAACAAGCAAACAAAAAATGCATATATTTCACACCTATAGCAGAAATACTTAAATATGAAAGTATTCCTAATACATTCAAGGCATACATACTGAATAAGAAATAAAAATGTAAAACTCATGGACATGTACCACCATATTAAATTTAATGAAAGTAAATACTTCAGATGAAAAAAATGCTAATGGAATGAATAAACAAAACATCATTTTGAAATTCTCCAAAAGCACAAGAAACAGTTTAAACACATGCAAGAATAATAATGCCAAAAACAAAAGGGTAGCAAAAGATCACAGAGAAACATTCATCAAAGAGATGCTGAAAGGTTTATGTAAAAAATACAAATGCTGGACTAGAAGGCACAAAGCATTACTAGAGACAAAGAAAATCATCTCATAACACTAAAAAGTTTATTTCACCAGGAAGACAGATGCTTTTAAATTTCTAATTTTATAGAAATTCAATTTTTCTAGAAAATATGAGCAAAACCACAAAACAAGGTGACCTAGTGGGCATAAATAAGCATCACGTCCCCAATAACTATAGAAAAATATCTTCTAGCACTTTTAGAGTATTATTTAAAATATTACACTGTATTGGTTCATATAAATTTTCAATAGATTTCAAATGTTTAGAATCATAAAGTATTTTCTGTGACCACTAATCAAATTACTTTTTGAACCGGATTCATATGTTAGGATATTAAGAGATTCATTTCAAAATAGAATGTAGAAAAGCTCATAATGGACACAGAAACATACTTTTAACTTGATACTAAAAAGAAAATATGTATATGAAAAACCATGGCAGATAGCTGAAGAAGTGATCAGAGGGAAATCTGTAGTTACAAATGCAAATAATAGAAGATGAAAGCTAAAGTTAACATGCTGAATGTCTGCCCATTCATTTACTCTTTGCTGCACTAAAATACCCAACAAAAGCAGCCTGAATAGGGGAAGGTTTGTAGTAGCTTATTGTCCTAGGCCATTGTTGCTAACTTCTGAAGCCCCCATATTCTTTAACAGTCAAAAGTCTCAAACTGTTCACAAGTCCAAACTCTCTTCTGGGACTCAGGGAGATCTCTTAACTGCCAGCACTTGTAAAACCAGAGCAGTAGCTTCTTGCTTTGACATACTGTGGGTACAGAGTAGGCATTTCTATTCCTTTAAGGGAGAGAAATGGGGGGCATGACCAGAAAATATCAACCAGTGCAAGGCTGAAATCCAACAGGCTGAGCAACAAACTCTGCAGTTCCATGTCTATATCTAGGGCTTGTGATAAAATTATCTGAGCTGGGAAAGTCTTATATAGCCCCATTCCTCCATCTCATGCCCCTGAAACACAGATAGCCTCTCTCTTAAACTAGCTACACCCTTGTCTGCAGCTTTCTTTGGCAGACATCCCACACACTTCTGGAATCTTCAACATCCAGCCTTCTCTGCTGCAACTTAAACATCACCTTCACAGTTTTGTATAACGGCCTCGAAGGACCTCCTTGTGGGGAATTCCCAATCTGCCACATACCACCTGGCCTCCTAATATCTATAGAACCAAGGCTCCATGACCCGACCCCCCACATCTTGCCTCTTTCGTACCCACAAAATAGCAGTCACACATGGACAATACTCCTACCTTGGGATGGAGCCTGGTCTCCATGCAGTAGCCTCTGTTTGCTGATCCTGGAGAAGCACTTCCCTTAGTTGTTACTTTTGAAGAGCAGGAGACTTCTTGAGTTGCAGTCAGTGTGAAATGTCTTCTTTCAAGCGCGTTTTACATTTTCATAAGACAGAGCCTGCAGTGGGTGGCTTCTGGCCCCAAAGGCCTTTCCTGGTGTCCCGGTCCAGAACAGGAAGGACTTTTCCCTTCAGCAGCTGCAGCCTTTCCCAGCATAAAGCTTTGTAGCAACTGCAAAATTGCCGTAGCTCTTTTTCTTGAGAAATCGCACATTTTGAATGTCCTTCTGCCCAATTTGTTCTTCTTCACCGCACACCTGGATAAGAATGGAACACTAATCATTCTACAGCAGAGAAGCTATCCTGCCTTGGAGTTTCCTATGTCAACTGTATTTGTCCCTCACCTTTAAATCTTGTCCTCTTTGTGTTCTCAGGACATGGGCAGAATGCAGCAAGGTTCTGTGCAAGAATATCACTTGAATGGCCTTTATCCTCATCCTGGTAGGATCTTCTCTGCTAGGTCTCCACTGTCCAAATTTCTCTCAGCCTCTTTTTTAAGGTGTGACTACATAATTCATGGTATAAAATGTTGAAGAAAGGGTGATGGTTTTAGTAGATGCTTCTGACATAGTTTTAACTACTTGGAAAGATATGAAAATCTGAACTTAGTCTCTCCCTCCCTCTTTCCCTCCCTCCCTTCCTTACCCCCTTTGTCTCTCTCACTGATGTTGTTCTCTTTAGTAGCCCAGGATATCTGACCTTGAACCCACTAACTAGCTGAGGATAGACTTAAACTCTTGATCCTCTTGTCTCTACCTCACAAGTAAAGAGATTGCAGATATGAGCCACCATGCCCAGCCTTGTCTCCATCTCTATTTCTAGCCATACATAAATGACATTTTCAGATGGATTGTATCTAAATGTCAGAGTCAATTCAATAGAACTTTTATAAGCTATGAAGAGAAATGTATTCATATTTTTGTCTTTGCTATATTTTTTTATTAAAAAAGCTGAAAGTACATACTATTCCAAAGAAAAAGCCTGAAATTTGATTACATAAAAATTCAGAACTCTCTACACATCATATCAGAGCATTAAGGGAAGGAAAAATGAACTCACAGCATGTGGAGGCTCTTCCAAACACATGCATATGTGAAGGACTTGCCAAGATGCAAAGGTGATCTTATTTATCTCTAGAAAAGGAATGCAAAACCCATCAGAAACTGACAAAGGCCTTGACCAGATAGGAAAACCAAATGGCCAACATGAGCAAAGAAAGGCACACCAGCTTCACCAGTAGTTCGAGAAATAAAAATGAAAATGAAAAGCATGATTCCATTGGCCTCTGCCAAATCCCCTTGAATGAATAATTCTGACCACCACACGTGCACAAGGCATGAGCCAGAGCAAATGCTGGCAAGTGACTTTAACATTCTTTCAAGGATGATGCATAAGGGTATGGGCTTAATGTGCCTAATAATTAGAGGGGGAAATTATGAGCAGTTTCAAGAGACCCATTCCTAAATATGTAGATTTGTTGACTTGGGGTTGGGACATAGCATCTTTGAGAAGATTCTTATGTAAGGACTTCACATGACACATCTGAAAACATGAAATTATGCTGGAAAAATATGCCAATAAATATCTAATACTATTTTTAGTGGAACCAGAGAGCACCAAATAACAAGACCTTTGGGACACAAAATCAGCTATTCTGCATTGCCGGCTCCAGAGAACAAGCTTCTAGCCTCAGTTGCCCCAAAAGTTAATACGGAGCCACAGCTTTGGCCCTTTGGTATTCCAGAGACACAAGAACTATAGTCCCAGGTGTCTCAAAGGTCAGGGTGAGACTAAGATTTGACTTCAGAGATCTCAGTGGTCCCTGTGAGCCTTCGTACCTAATCACCGTCCTAGTGAGAAGCCAGAGTGTTCAAGCTTCAGCGGGCCCAGAAAATTTGGAAAGCCAGTCCCCAACAGGTTCATAGCATTCAAAGAATGCCAGGGTCTTGACTTAATCTGCCTGCTTTGGTGTGTAGCATGCAACCCTACCCCAAGTCCTTTTGACACACATAGCTAAGACAGAACAATTATCCATGTCAGGTTCCATGAGACCCCCTAGCTGAACCTCATGTGTTGGTATAACACTGTGGATCACTTGTTTCCTTCCTGCTTAAACTTGGTAACTGCTAAGATTCCCTGCTATTTAACATCCATTTGAAGCCATTATCTGCTGGCTGTGGGTCATGATGTTACACATTCATCTATGTATCCAGCCTTGGGCTTCAGAGGAGGCCATTGCTGCCAGATAGGGAACAGGAGTGTGAATTCCAGGGCATGTCTTGGCCTCTGTGACTAAGTTTTCATTTCCTTTGAGTCCCTATTCACATATTAAAGGTCCCTTTTTGCTTTCAGAACAAGTGAGTAAGAAGAGCCCCTTCCAAGTTTTTAATTAAGCAAATGTTGACCTTCAAAACTCTAATTGCTCTTGACAGTGAACTTATTGCTTAATTAAAACAGGACAAGACAGGAGTCTTTGATTCTGAAAAAAAAAAAAAGGAGAATCCTGGTTATTTCTGCGTTCCTATGGAAGTCTCTCTTTTGTCTGGAAGACACAGGCTGAGATGATCCTAGAATCACATTGCATCCTGGGGAGGAAGAATCCAGCAAGCACCAACCTGGGCTGAGTCATTGTCGTTGAGACAGCTCAAGCTTAGGAAGTTGTCAGGCAGGGAGAAGAAAATAGAACGAAGTCATTTTGCTGAGTTATGGCAGAAGAGGAAACAATAGGAAATTAAGAATGATGGCATTTCTGCAAGCAACTGAATAGGAAGAATTATTTTTCCCATTGAAAAACAAATACAAAATGATACCAATTTTCTTTCTTTATATGCTTTTTCTCTTGGCTTTTTAAGTGCCAGTGCATCTGCAGGGAGAAGGATCTGAGGGGGCATTTTTCTTGACAAAGTCATTGAGTATTTTCAATGATAATGTATTTTTTGAAAGGCCAATGTATTTTCTTTTCTCCATTTTTTGTTTTTTTGTTTTTTTGTTTTTTTTACAGAAAGAGGCTTGTAAAATAGAAATTAGGACAACAGGAAAAGCAAACGGAAACTATGAAAGCTGATAAAGTGCTTGCTACGCAAGCATGAAGACTTGAGCTCAGTTCACAGGCATAAGTGTCAGGAATGGGCATGGCAACACACACCTATAACTCCAGGACTTGGAGGTAGAGACAGGAGGCTCCCTGGTGCTCACCAACCAGCCAGCCTAGGTGACTCAGTGAGATCCAGGCTCAGTTAGAGACACACTCTCTAAAGTTAAGATGGAGAACCATTGAGGAAGAAACCCAACGTTGACCTCTGGCCTGCGTTGGCATCTGAATACATGTGCACATATATAGATGCACTCCCTGAAACACACGCCCAACACTAAGGATCACCTTCTAGTTTGAAGGAGAAATGTCCTCCACAGGAACAAGGAACAGGAACAAGTACAAGAGCAAGTCTTTGAACACTTGTTCTTTAGTTGTTCAAGCTGTTTGGAGAGGTTTTGGAACTTTTAGTATGTGGAGCCTTGCTAGGGCAAGTACATTGTTGAGGGAGTGGAACTTGATGTTTTATAGCCTGACTCTACTTCTCTACTTCCTTTCTACTTCCTTCTCTCTCTCTCTCTCTCTCTCTCTCTCTCTCTCTTTCTCTCTCTCTCTCTCTCTCCCCTGTGTATGGTGAAATGTAATTTCTTTGTTTTGTGACTGCCAGACTGGTTCAATGTTAGTGCTGTTATTCCTGCCTTTCTCATTATGATGGACTGTATCCCTAGCAACTGTAAGCCAAACTGAACTCTCTCTTACCCAACTTTTTTTTTCCATGCCAATTTATTGCAACTAATAAAAAAAAATCCTTACACTATCCTGGTAATTTGGAAAGTGTTTAGATGTACGTACTTCACTATGTCAGCCATGTATATTCCTGACTTATCTAGGAAACATCACTAAGCCCCAAATTGCTGATTTGCCAGTATTTCAGTCTTATTCTCTGGGATGACTCAGCTTGAATTTTGTGAAAGAAGTCAGTGAGAAGGGGACTTACAGAGTATTGCTCCAAACAGTTGCTTTACAGGCAATGAAGCTGATGGCTGGGAAACACACAGCTAGAAAAATAGGCAAGGTGTGGGACTAGATCAATCCAATCCCTTTGGCACCTTACCAGGGACCAGGAAATCAGCTCAACCCTGCTGGCTCCTTACCAAGGATCTATGTTCTCAAATGCACACAATTGTTCCCTCCACAATAGGAAGAGAAAAGCAAGGTCAAGTTGTTCCTGAAATATTAACACATGTATTTAAGATGCCTTTTTTTGTTGGGTTATAGTAGCTCCTTTTAAAATACATTTGCTTATTCTTCAGATAATATCTGTGCCTCTTTGTGGAGCACATTATGGAAATTTAATGCACACATACATTGTATAATGTTCAAATCAGGATAACAAGCCTTTTGTTTAATCAGTAACAAATCCTTTTATGTTTGGGGGAAGGTACACTGTTTAGTCATTTTTGAAACATAGCATAGACAATGTTAACCAATAACTACCTTACTGTGCTAACAAGGGAATAAAGGGGTTGTTGTTGTTGCTTGTTTGTTTGTTTGTTTTTTCTGTATGCTGACTGCCTTTTCTTCCCCTTGCTGGGCTTTCTGTCCTTCCTTCTCCCTGATTCTGGCCTCTAATGGTAACTGGTGCAGCCTGTTCTTTCCCAAGGTTGGCTTAGTCTCCACCACAGACTGAGGACTGAAGCCCAGAGTACTCTTGTGAAGCCTGCTACAACAAACATGGACATACGAGGACCTTGTTTGGCTTTATTTTCTTTGCTTATGAGGCTCTTCTCATTTGTTTGTGTTTTTTTGTAGTGTAGTGCTCTCCTGAGCTGGCAGGAGCCATGCGATTGCCATTCTCTTACACTGGCAAGGCTGAAATCAGTCAGAGGTACACTCTACTTGGGCTTTTGGCTCTGACAGATCAAGCCCACTCTTTGTTGCAGTCTGTGGTGATGGCATCAAGATCACTATCTTCTCAATGGGGATCTTACTGACCAGCTACGTCACCAGCAAGGTGGTTCATGACCCCCAAAATATTCACCTACTTTGTATCTCAGTGCTTGTTTTTTTTATTCAAGTTGCTTATCCATCATGCTCTTTGCATTTATGAACTATAGAGTCTATGCTATGGACTTTAGAGTATAAAGCATAGTGGGTACAATCCTATATTGAACTTTTGTTTCTCTCAGAAATGGTTTAGAACAAAAGGCAGGCCAAATCTGTGATGTCAGAATTGGATTCCAGATCTGTTAAAATTTTCATTAAAAAATTAAAATTATTCTACTGGATTTGACTGTTTCAAGTTTAAAGGAGTCTTATTGCATAAAAATGATCCATTTGTTTGTTGTCTGAGTTTCTTCTAGTCTCTTTATAGACTCTTCAAATATCATCAAATGCCTTTGGAGAGATAGCATGTGCATTTCTATTTTCCTTGTAATCTTTTTATCTGTTCTCATACCCAATGTACTCACAAGTTACAGAAACAATTTTTGTGAACTATTTTGATAGCATTTTGATGAAGCTTCTCTGTGTCCAGCAGCAATGAGGAATGGAGAGGTTGACTCATCAGAAATATAAACGGCACAACGTGTTTTGAGAGAATTTAAAGAATCCAAGATACTATAGTTGAACATTGATCAAGCCACAGAACTCTGGATTTGACTAGAATGTTTTATATAAAGGTTTACTGCCTTCTCTTAGCCATTTTGATTATTTGTTTCCGAAGAAATCTTTTTGTTTGGTTGGTTGTTTTGTTTTGGGGGACAGGGTTTCATGTGTAGCTTTGGCTTCTGGAACTCGCTTTGTAGCCCATGCTGGCCTGAAACTCACAGAAATCATCCTGCCTCTGCCTCATGAGTGCTAGGATTAAAGACATGTGCCACTACCACCTGGCCCAATGAAATCTTTTATTTATTGATTGATTGTGTATTCTCATTGGGCATACATGTGGAAGTGAGAGAAAACTTGTGAATGTTTAGTTATCTCCTTTCATCATGTTTGTCCCAGGGATTAAACAAAAGCCATCAGGCTTGGGAGCAATCAACCTTACCCTTTGAGCTAGTGGTTCTCAACCTGTGGTCATGACCCCTCTGGGGTTAAATGACCCTTTCACGGAGTTGCATATCAGATAACCTGCATATCACATAATTACATTACAATTCATGACAGTAGTAAAATTACAGTTGTAAAGTAGCAATGAAAATAATTTTATGGTTGGGGTCACCACAACATGAGGAACCAGATTAAAGGGCTGCAGCACTAGGAAGGTTGAGAACTACTGGTCTAATCCTTCTCACAGGCCTTCAGAAGTCTCAGCAAGACTTCTGAATGTTGGTCCACTGAAGAGAGAGATGACAAGGGGGCTATTTCCTTTGACACATGTCAGGCTTTCCATTTCCTCCTCCCACACAGAACCATGTTAGGATGTTCAGCATCTGCTCTAACATCAAAGGCACTCCCCACAACTGCTCCTCTTCTCTGGCATTGGAGCTCAGGACGGAGGCTGTTTTGATCTACTAGGGTTTGCTCCTGATGTCACATGACTTCAAGTTATGTGGGCCATGCCTTCTTTCATTCAAGAATGTTCCACGGGAACTTCCCAGTGTAACAAATCTTGGCAAAGTAGAATGGTTTGTGTATTCAGGCAGTTAACCGAACATGAAGGAACAAGCTCAGTGGGTTCCACAGTTCAGGTCAGAGATAGAAGGAGAAATTACAGGGGCTATGAGGACACAGCTGCGAGAGGCTGCGGGTGCCAGATGCACAAGGCTCAGGAAGCCTGACTCTCATAAACACGAAATGAAGCAGAAATAAATGTTTCCTTCTCTTATTGTTTTCATTAACACATGGAATTGTGCATTCAGTGGGTTTCCTTGTGATATCTCTATACACAGGCAATTGTGTGTTGCTTGTGCCCAGCTACCCATTTCCACCCTTGCTCAGTCTGTTCATACTCCCCCTGCCCCTTACATCCCTGTGAGATAGGAGCATTTCCTGTCTTAGTTCTGGGATTGAAACAGAAGTGGTCAACAGGAAAAAGCAGTGGCTGGTTCTATATTGAATATCTATTTCTACAAAGTAGTTCAGAGCTTAGGAAATTGATCCTAGTCAAGATACAGTAAATTGTTTGCAGGCTATCAGCACTATTTGGTTGAGTCCCTAATAACTGACTGTTCCACATACAGGTAAACATTTTCCATACAGTTTCTACAATATCTTACCTGTCTCTTCATGTCTGGCTTATTTCACCGAGGACAAAAAACTGAATTCTATCAATTTTTCCTGAAAATGACAAGATTTCCATTTCCTTTGATGTGAATACTTATTTTCTCGATTTGGTTGTTGAGGGCAGCCAGGATGATTCTATAGCTAACCTGGCTGCTGCAAATAGCACTCTGATGTACATGATTATGCAAGAATCTCTTTTGTGAACCATCTTTGATTCCTTCATGTCCACATGTAAGAAGGCAATAGTTGGATCATACAGTAGTTCTATTTCTAGTTTTGTGGCTAAACTAATTTGTCTTCTCACCAATGGTGCTCCCATTCCCCAGCATCTCTGCTACTATTTGTTATTGTTTATTTCATGTCAGCGGCAATGCTTAGGGTTAATTGTCAATGTGACTGAATCTAGAATCACTTGCAGATGGGCCTGTGGACATGGCTGTGGGAGATCACATTGATTAATTTAATTAAGGTAGAAAAACACATCCTGATCCTACATCACTACCCCATGACTGGATCTGGACTGGGCACTTGTCCTCTGTTCCTGATTGTGAATGCTATGTGACCAACTGCTCCAAACTCCTGCACCCTAACTTTCCAAATATGGTGGATTGTACCTGGAACCATAAAACAAAATGGCACTCTCCTTCTTAAGGTTCTTTGTTCAGGGCATTCTATCATAGTGGCACAAAAGTAACTAAGACGCTAGCTGTTCTGCCTGGAGTGAGATGAAATTTTATTGTAGGTTTTACTTACACTCCTCTGGTGGCTAAAACTGTACTTATTGGCCACGTGTACCTCTTCTTTTGAAAAAAAGAAAAGACTAGTTAGTTTATTTTCCCATTTCTTGATTGTGGTGAGAATGGCCTTCATAGAGTCATGTTTGAATACTGGGTCTCTAATTGGTGACTGTTTGGAGAAGATTAGGAAGTGTGGCCTTGCTGGAGGAAGTGTGTCACTGGGGGCAAGGCTCTGAGGTTTCTAAAGCCATGGACCATTCTCAGTGTGCTCTCTCTGCCTCTGGCTTGTGGATCAAGAGGTGAGCGCTCAGCTGATCCCGCTGCCATTCCTTTGCTCTGCCATCATGAACTCTAACCCCCCAAAACCATAAGACAAATTAAATGCTTTCTTTTATTAGTTGTCTTGGCTGTATAGTGTTTTGTTACCATTGTGAAGCATAGCTTAGACATTGACTGAATAAAATTTATGTTTATATTTAGTTCTTTATATATTCTGGATATTAATCCTCTGTCAGATGGGCAGCTGACAGATATTTTCTCCATTCTGTAGCCTGCCTATTTACTTCTTATTAATTTGCTTATTCTTATTATCTGTCTATTCACTTCTTATTCATTTGCTGTGTAGAAGCTTTTCAATCTTATGTAGTTGCACTTTTCCAAGCTACACCACTCCTGGATATAGATCAAGAGTAATGAAGCTTAAAGTATAACAATGTTTATCAGGGTGCTATTTACAAGGGACAAGTTACAGAACCTGACATGAATAATATTGTAAACATGTGGTCCGCTCACAATGGAGTCACAAAGAACTAAATCACATCATTGGCCACCAGGAAGGTATTGGAAAATATCATGTTAGCCAATAAGAAACTTGGGAAGATGAGTGCTGTATTTCTGGTCTCATAGATAAAGAATCTAGAAGAAAATAATGTGAAAGCGATACAAGAACTATAAAGAAAAAAATAACTGAGGAGGAGGAAGGGTTGGAATAAGAGAAGGTCACAGGAGTGGACATGATCAAAAGACATTGCATTCATGTGTGAGAAGCTCAAAATGAAATATTTTATCATATCCAATTAGCATATGTTAATTAAAATGCTAAAAATAATAAAGTGACATCAGAGGCCCAAATCAACACACACACACATCTCTCTTGTCAAGATGTCCTCTTCTAGTAAATATAATAAGAGCAGATTATGTTCTGTGATTGGTATTAGCTAATTTTTATAAGATATAAAAATGGAATTAGCTAATTTTTATAAGATAGACAGGGTGTCTTTTAAAAATCATCTTAAATGAGTTACTAGCCAAGACAGGTATGTTAATCTGAATCCTTAGGGAAGTCAGCACCAAGATGAAGTATATATTACACCAAAAAATTATTTAGAAAAATTGTCCATGCAAACAGAGATAAGAATGGAGTTGGGCTATAGAAGTCAATGAGTCCTAGGGAAAGTTACATAGGACTGGTTAAAACTGGCTATCCGTAGATAGTTCATCAAAATCACCAGATAGTCTCCGAAGGGTCAGAGCTGTGTTTTTCTCCCAGGACAACTCTGTCTTAGCGTCCTCTGTGAGAGTGACCATTGGCTAGCAGTCAGAAAGGGCATGATGGTCTCTACACAAATGTGCAGCCAGATTCCAAGGCACATAAGCTTGAGCATGATGACATCAAGGGCAGCACTTCTGGCATCAGGTGCCCAGCACAGCATATTTCTGCAAGTACACACAAGTATGCTTCAGACCCTGCTTTAGAAACACAAAGGCACTTTGTTACCATGTCACAGACATAGTTATGGCACACATCCTATTTTGTGACCGGGAACTTAGGGTACCTGGGAGTGAGTTGTCTTTCTAGTTTCTGAAAAAGACATTTTCTCAAGCTTGAGCCTGCTTCACAACTCCTAGAAGGGCCTGTAAAAATTGTTTCATATCCTGGAGGTTATAGTGGGGCCTGAGAACTGCATTTTTAACATAGTCTTAGGAGATACTGGAGAAACAAACTGAAAATCTCTGAACTGTTGCTTTTCAGTTCTCTCTCTCCTTTCTCCCTCCCTCTCTCTCTTTCTCTCTCTCTCTCTCTGTGTGTGTGTGTGTGTATGTGTCTGTGTGAGAGAGAGTGTGATTAGAAGATGGCAAGGGGAAGGAGAGTGAGAAAAAAAATCTTCCTTATGTTATAATCTTCTCCCAATACTCCAGACACTAAGCCTGAATTGTGTTAGGTACATAATAAATAGATTAAAAATTCAATTTGTTTTACTTGAGGAAAATTTATGAAATATTCAATATAGTAAAACCTGGTCTGTATTTCCAAAGGACAAACACTGGAGTCATCGCACATTCCTGCCAGAGAGGATCTCTGCAAAGGAGAAAAAGAAGTTGCGTTCAATCTATCTCTTTTAACTTTGTGGCATTCAGCATCTCCTCTATTCCAACCACATCACTCACCAGAGCCAGGGAATGCATGAGAGCAGGGATTAGGTGTCAGATCCAGTGCGATTCCTCATTTGGATTCTTGAATTTGTTCTCATTGTTTGGTTGCGGGCAGCAAGCACAAAGGGAATGTGCTGGCTGCCAATTTCCATATCTTATGAGCACTCTGACTGTTCACCACTTTCAAACAGGCTGTTGCATTTGTTTTTGTGTGTAGTCAGAAGAGGAGTCAAGAGGCCTCCAGAGACTTCATCTTAGCTGCACATGGGAAAACAACCTGAGTTCAGTCTGTAGCAACCACTAGTAGTTGTAACCATCACGATAACATTGTGGACCTCATGTTGAGCCAAAAGCTTCGGGTGTGTATTTTACTTCACACTCATAAGAAACATATAATATTGTCATTTTTTAGTTGTGTTTCACTGATAGTAAGAATCCACTAGATAGGTGAAATAGCATGGCTGATTTATGTGATGAATGGTTTTATAGATGCCTGGGCAGTGGGTATCAACTATCATCTAAACCCTAGTTTCAGAACCCAAGTCCAGGGTGAAAACTGTTTTCTGTTCTCTTTATGAAGAGACAGCGTGTTGTGAATCAGTGAATGGCTCTCTGTGGGACTGGGCAGATACCATGTTTCACATGATTTTAATGCCATTCTATGTGACCCCTTTCTTTGTTTTATCTCATGTATGATGTTATAATCTTTACATGTGATAGGTTAGAACACATTACTTTTACCTGACGCCAATGAGCTTCCGAAGCAAGGCAGGGGTTCAGAACCCTGGACAGCGCCCATTTGCTGAGGCAACGGCAACCAACTGGGAGCTCAATACAAGTTCTCTACTCTTTGGTCCCTTTTCCTAAGGGTGAAGCCTTTCCCAATGTTCTTGTCACTGCTCTAACCTCTCTTATGAATTCAAACTGAGGCACCATCTCTAGCTGTGGATAAGGTGAGCATAGTAGGCAAGAGAAAGAAAGTAGAAAGAGGACCTGGAAACCACCACAGCTTTGAGATTAGGTTCATTTGCTAAGGGATTGAGATAACAAAAAAGGGTGTGGGGAAGAGGAAGTTCAATGATACTGTTGATGGTGATCACTCATCATTTTGTTCTTAAATAAAAAATAAATTTAAATTAAAAAAGAACAAGTTCTCAAGGAGCTTATAAAATTGTTTCACAGGCCAAAATGGTCAGTTAAAAAAATGCAATAACTATGTAATCAGCTCATAATTATGACCATACAGAGTTAAAAAGGAAGCATGGGGGATGGCTTAGCATGTAAAACAGCTTGTCACTGAGATATGACCCGAATTTAACCCATGACCTGAGAGTTCACCATCAAGAGAAAATTACTCCTGACCATTGTCCTTTGACTTCCACACATGCTGTAGCATCTGCTCCCCTAAATAAACATATTATCACACCCTTTTTCTGATTATCAGTGATTATTGAGTTAAAATGGGAGGAAAGATTTTAATAACCAGAGGCTGGATGACTTCAAGGAAAGAGTGTTTCCAGACACAACAGGGAAAATGCATATGTGAACTCAGCAGCTGTGACACCATAAACAAGACCTGTGAAAGCCTGTTTGACCACAGTATCTTTACTGTAAAAACCCACACCTCTAGAATACTGCATGGACAGAGGTGTTGGTCTGTATATGAGTTGCTTAAGCCACTTTGCATATGCAGCAAAGAGACAAAGGAAACCAAAAGAAGGCAAGTGATTTCCGCCCCTCCCCCAATGTACTCAGAGTTAATAATGGAACCAAAGCTGAAAAAAGTGTTTATGAGCAGGTGAGTGCAGTTGCCTTCAGAGGACAGAAGAAGTCCTGAGATTCTCTTGAAGCTAGAGCCATTGGCAACTGTAAGGTACCCATAGGACTTGAGAACCCAACTTGGGTTCTCTGCAAGACCAGTCTGTGCTCTTAACTGCTGAGTCATCTCTCCAGGTCCCAGTGTTATTTTATTTAATCATCATTACTATACTTTCTTTATGTTCTTTTTGATGATAGAAAAGTATCTTCTAGCCATTCATCTCTCAACTCAGTGATGGCTGTTAGGCTGTACCCTTGCTTCCTTATTCTATCAGTCTACTGTAATCATTCTTCTTGGACAATAGGTCAGATCCTTCATCAAACAAGAATAAAGACCAACATCTGTCTTTTCCATCATTTTGTTAAGGCAGAAGTGCTGGGGAAGTCATGGATGATAATTCAATCATTCATTTTCAATGTAAATATAAAATTTGTTAAGAAAATTTTCATGTCAACCTAACACAGGCTAGAATTATTTGGGATTGGCCTGTAGAAGAGTCTGTGGAGCATTCTCTCATTGAATGATGTGGATATTCTTATCCAAAAAGTGTGCTGCCAGTCCTGGATGTGTTGTCCTTGATGGTACAAGAAACCAGGCTGAACAAACAATGGTGCAGCAAGCCAGCAAACAGCATTCCTTTATAGACATAACAGCAGTACTTAGCTCCAGGTCCATGCCTTGTTTGGGTTTCTTCCCTGACTTCTCTTAATGGTGGACTGTGGTATGAAACCATAAGCTCAAGTCTTTCTACAAGTTGCTTTTTGTCATGGTATTTTATCACAACAATAGAAGGAACCTTAACTAAGATAGTAGTCTTGAATGTACCTGGATCAAATCTGAACAAATTTTTACTGTCACATCTACAAAGGCATACTATAGACAGGACTGCAAGGCTTAGCCCATTGTAAACAGTGTATCATTCCCTTCTATAGTATCCTGCATACTAGGATGCTGTTCCCTATTCTCAGTCACTAACAAAGCTACCATATATATTATGATGTTGATGGTGATTTCTTGAGTGTTTCAGTCAACATCTACAAAATGATTTTCAGGCCAAGATGATGGTTTTATAAAAACTCACTTTTTAAAAGTAAATTTCATCTCTTTTTATATTCTCCTGTCTGAATATTCCTTTTTGAAAATATTATCACCATGAAAATTCATTCTTACTTTTCCACAATCATTTATTTTTAATCATATCTTTGATAATTTTATATATTTTGACTTATCCATTCCTCAACCAACTACTTCCAGATCCATTCCCCTTCCCTGTCCACCAACCAGAGACTTCTTTTCTTAATACATCAACTCCAATTTGTGCTGTCAATATAGTTTGGATGTTGTTGGCAGAGTACCAAGGACCATATTCTTAAAAGAAAAAACAAAACAAAACACTGATGCATCCTCTTCTAGCAACTGTCAATTTTCAGTAACCCCTCAACTGAGATGAGATTTCTTGATCACTTCCTCTGTCCATGCTAGCCTTTTGTATGATTTGGGCTTCCACAGTTCTTATGTATAGTGTCACAGCTGCTGAGTTCACATATGCATTTGCCTTGGTGTCTGGAAACACTCTTTTCTTGCTTTTCTTGTAGTCGTCCTGCCTCTGGTTCTTAAAATCTTTCTTCCCCATTTTAACTCAATAATCACTGATAATCAGGAAAAGAGGGTGTGATAATATATTTATTTGGGGGAGCACATGCTACAGCACATATGTGGAGGCCAATGGACAATGGTCTGGAGTCATTTTCCCTTGATGGTGGACTTGAAGGTCATGAATATTAAACTGTGGTCATATCTTGGTGACAAGTGATCTTACATATTTGAGCCCATCCCCCCATGCTTTTTTTTAACTCTGTATAGTCATAATTATGAGCTGATTATATAGTCATTGCATTTTAAAACCATTATGGCCTGTGAAACAATTTTGTAAGCTCCTTGAGAACTTGTTTATTTAAAAAATTATTGATTATAATTTATTCTCTTTGTATCCCAGCTATATTCCCTCTCTAAACCCCTCTTAATCCTACCCTCCCTCCCTCCTCTCTTCCCATGCCCCTGCCCAAGTCCACTGATAGGTGAGGTCCTCCTCCCCTTCCAAATGACCCTTGCCTATCAGGTCTCATCAGTACTGGCTGCATTGTCTTCCTCTGTGGACTGTAAGGCTACCCCACACACACTCAGAGGGAGGTGATAAAAGAGCCAGTCACTAAGATCATGTCAGAGTCAGTCCCTGTTCCCATTACCAGGAAACCCACCTGAAGAATGAGCTGCCATGAGCTACATCTGAGCAGGGGTTCTAGGTTATCTCCATGCGTAGTTCTTGGTTGGCGTATCAGTCTCAGAAAAGATCCCTGGGCCCAGAAATTTTGGTTCTGTTGCTCTCCATGTGGAGCTCGTGTCCCCTCCAGGTCTTTCTGTCTCCCCCTTTTTCATAAGATTCCTTGCATTCTGCCCAAAGTTTGGTTATGAGTCTCAGCATCTGCTTTAATACCCTGATGGGTAGAGTATTTCAGAGGCCCCCTTTGATAGGCTTCTGTCCTGTTCCCTGTTTTTTTCCTCTTCTGATGTCTATCCCATTTGCCTTTCTGAATGAGGATTGAGCATCTTACCCAGGGTCCTCCTTATTGCTTAGCTTCTTTAGGTGTACAGATTTTAGTATGTTTATCCTATCTTATATGTCTAATATCCACTTACAAGTGAGTATATACCATGTGTGTCTTTCTGCTTCTGGGATAGCTCACTCAGGATGATCTTTTCTAGTCCCCACCATTTGTCTGCGAATTTCATGATTTCTTGTTTTTAATTGCTCAGTGGTGTTTGTATTGAGCTCCTAGCTGGTTGCTATTGCCTCAGCAAGTGAGTGCTGTCCACGGTGCTGACTCTCTGCCGTGGTGCTAAGCTCATTGGTGTCAGGTAGAAGAAATGTGTTCTAACCCATCACGCGCACAGATTTAACATCACACATGAAATGAGATAAAGAAAGGCCACATGGAATGACATTTAAATCAAGTGACAACATGGTGTATGCCCACTCTCATAGACGGCCAGTCACTAAATTCATAACACACTGCTCTCTTCAGGAACACAGTTTTTACCCTGGACTTGGGTTCTGAAACTAGGGTTTAGGTGATAGTTGATACCCACTGTCCAGCCATCTATAAAACAAACAAACTAGGAAACTATATGCTTTCTGTTTGTGATGGAAAACACACACAAAAAAAAAAAAATAGAAGGAAAGAACATAGTTTTGACAGTTAAACCACAGATAAACTGTCTATAGATAAGTACTTAAGTGAAACAAACTTTAATGCCAATTCAAATAAAACTAGATAAGAATAGCTTAAAAGATCACAATTTATTTTACTGGGGATTTTTTTTTGTAGAAGTTTGGCAAGAAGGCAGATCTGTCTTTAACTATTCTGTTATGCATTTTGCTGTTTTCCAACTTTTTATTACTAGTTATTTATAAAATGGTAGTTAGTAATTAAAATTAGCAGCTAAAATCTCCTTTTTACTAATTGGTCACAGGACAGGGAATACTGTTGCAAAAACTGACCTGATGTTTCTTCTTCTGTCTGATTCTAATTCCATTTGTATCTGTTTTACATAAGATTTTGGTTGTCATTTCTTATATAATGTTGTCTTATTTTTTTTTGAAAAAATGGTATTACTGTATGTTAAACAGTAAAACATGAAAAGATTCTTCTACTTCTGCATTTTGAAAAGATTATTTATGTATGTATTTGTTTACTGTGGGTGTGTCTGTAGTTATGAACGTAGTACTCATGGAGGCCAGAGGAGGGCATTGGATTCCTAGAGCTGGAGTTACAGTCATTTGGAGCCACATATGTGGGTGCTGGGGACTAAACTCAGGTTCTCTGCAAGAGTAATATATTCTCTTAACTGCTAAGCATCTCCTTTTGCTTTGTTTTTATGAGCTTATGTACCTATATATACTAATATTGCACTTTAAAATTACATAAGGAAATTAAGCCCTAATTGTATAATAATTTTAAAAATGTCCTTATATATTCTTCGTCATTCTTCATTGCCTCATGTCAATCAGAGAAACTGAGATAAATAAAATGTGGTTAAACTTGGGGATATCTTACTGCAATTTTTATTATTGATCTATTTGGGATGAATACAGCCTTGAATATTGGCATGAGGTGGGTGATGAAGAAGGAGCCAACATGGCAAGTTGGTTTCTGCTGGCAGGCCCATACGCCAGCAGGGTGGGAAGTGGGTGATCTGGGCCTGGCAGCTCAGAGGAAACATACTCAGTACCACTGTTCTCATCAGACACTTGGCTGTGAGCCTTTGCATGTCACTTGCTTTCCTCCTACTGAAAAATGTCAGCTGAGGAGAGCCTGTTCTTAATAATGGGAAGCAAGAGGCAACAGAGAGAGAAGCGAGGCTTCTGGAAGTGCCTCCATGCTACTTCAGCTTCTCTCCCTGCAGTGGCTTTCAAGGCATGCATTTATCCAGCCAAGCTGATGTCATCTGGGGGACACAGCAGTCCATGCCAACCCTGTTTACAAGGGAACATTAGCTGCAAGGAGAATGACAGAATTCCCATGTGTTGTTCTGCATAACTGTGGATCAAATCACTTCAGCGCAGCCCCACCCTCTGTTTCCTCTAGTCAGTCTTTTTGTTTGAGGACTGGTCTGATTTCATAGCTGCTCTGAGAGGCATGTGCATGTGTGCATGTGTGCATGTGTGCATGGGCTGGTGTGTGTGTGCGTGTTCCTATAGCTGAGAGTCCATGTGTGTGCATGTCTATGTATCTGTGTGTGTTCATGCTTTAGTGTGTGTGTGCATGCCTCTGTGTGTGTATATGTGTGCATGTGTGTGCATGTGTGCATATGTGTGAGTGCATTCTTCTGTGTATGCTTGGGTATGCACGCATGTCTCTCTGTGTGTGCATGCACTTGTGTTGTTGGTTGGTCTGGGGAGCCTGATCAGAAATAAGGCAAGACCAGGGTGTGCATCACTGAGGATTTAAAGCTGGGGCTTTAAGAAGTATTTTGTTTATCTCCTAGCCCATTCCCATTTGCAGCATCCTTTCACCTAGCTCCCTATAATTGGATCCTCACTTGCTAAAATTATGAAGGTAAGACTAATCACCTCCCATTTTAAAACAAGGCAGCAGACAGTGAGGGTGAAGTTCTTGCTTGGGTGCCCTAGCTGTTAGGCAGCACAACCAGTGAGCAGAGCACTCTTACCCATAAACATGGCGCTCGTGCCCTAATCCTGGGGTTCCTGACGGATACTGTTTTCCCTGATCTTAAATTTATATTTTGAATATGCCAATAGCTATGACATCTGGTTTATCCTGGAATGAAAAGAAAATGTTCTCGTGAAGTTGTGCTAACAATACTGCTGGCATTCAGACTGTCATCCCAGATGATCTCGTTTGAATTGCAGAGTCTTGAAGAAAAACAGGCATGCCTGAGTTCCGGGGACAGTTTGGTGTCCAAGATACTTCATTTCTCACATAGAGGAATGGTCTTGTTAGCTTATCAAATGTACATCTAACCCTGAGAAGTTTCTTCAGACCTTTTACATTAGTTTCTGTGTGCATGTATGATTTTTTACATTAGTTTCTGTGTGCACTGGCATGTGGAGCATGTGCTCACGTGTGCCATGGCTTATGTGCAGAAGTCAGGTGTGTAGGTTCATCCTCACCTTCAACCTTCTTGAGCTAAGGGTGTCTTTCTTCTGTTGTTCACTGCTAAATTGTCCCAGGTGCTTCTCCTATCTTCCCTCCATTGCCCCGTGGAGATGCTCTAGGGTTATAGGTTGTTTCACTGCTTTTGCTGTTATGTGGTTCCTAGAGTCTGAAAGAAGGTCAACAGGGCTGAGTAGTGAAGTCTTTACCCACTGCAGCATCTTCCCCACCTCCTCAGACCTTCTTTAACAGCGTCACTTATCTTCCTCTATTCTGACTTTCTGCCTGTATAACTTTCACTTCTACCCTTTTCTACAGTCTACACTATTGGGCTGATTCCCAGCCCTTGTTATTCAGTTCTCCATACTTGACAGGCAATGGCATTCTGCAGCTAATTTGAGAAGAGAGATGTTAAACCTATTTGACAGACATAAAAACTGAGGCTCACTAAGTACAGCCTTCATCCCACACCAAGGTGTTGGAATTTTGTTCCTGTGGATCTTCTGCATATCATGAGGCTTCCACACTGGAGTAGTCCTCTGGAAAAAGAATACTACCTATATTTTGTTTTTATTTATTTCTTGTGTATCAACTGACTAAGGATTTCCTGTAGTGTGTTCACTTCAGAGATTTTCACAATTTTCTGAATTGCTGCTGAGGTGGTTAGTGTGTCTCTGGACTTCTACCACTGGCTAAACATTTCTAGTTATTTCCAGGTAATGTCTTGAGAGGAGCAACATGATAACTGGGAAAAGGTGTGTGTGTGTGTGTGTGTGTGTGTTGTGTGCGTGTGTATGGTGTTTGTCTCTGTGTTTCAACATTAGTGACTTGATACATTCCAAGGTACAAATTTCACCTGCAACTTATCATTTATTCTTCAGAAAAAGAAATCCTCATGCTGCATAATGCAATCAGAAGAGGAAAGGAAATTACTATGTAGACAGAATAATTCATTACCAACATAGATAGAAGTGAGGTGTTTTGAGACCATGAAGGTTAAAACAGAATTTTACTTGTTTATTTTGGTATCAAAACAAAATAACAACAACAATAAAAATCCCATGGCTTTTCTACAGCACTCTTTTGCCTCAGGCAAGATATTTTCAAGGAGTCTTAACAAGCTGACTTATACTTTTAGTGTCAAGCAACCACAGAGAGCACTCCTGTTCTGACTGGAAGACACAGGGGTTTGCCCTGTCCCTTGGGCAAGCATCTCTCTGCTCTGCTCCTCTGCAGCACTCTGGGACCTGGACCTTCTGCATGCTCCTTTTCAGCTGTGCTAGGATAAATTCAGAGCTGCAGAATTCAAGCCCACTAAGCAGGAAGAGACAGAATGGACACCTTACTAATGGAGCCCAAGCCACAGAAGCACTGAGCACAGGCACTGAAGCCCCAAGCAATTACTTCTGCAAACAATTCCACCCACATCTTCCTTGGGGCAGGCTTCAGTCAGTGTTGGGGGAAATGAGTCAGAAAGGAGTCTTTGGCTTTTGCAGGATCTGTCATTGTTCCATTTACTCTTTTTTGGACATAAGCCTCTCAAGTTTCCTTGGAGGCCTAGGGCAGAGTTCCTTGTGCTCTGTACATTTTTACCATCTTTGGCATGTATAATTTAATACAAAGTTCTTTCCAGAAATGAACACATGACACTGCTCATGCCGTAGAAAGACTGAGTTGGGTTTCAGGTAGAAAGCATTTTTAAGACTTTGGAGGCTCTCAAGGAAGACAGTGTAGTGATGGAAAAAACTTAAAACTAGGAATCTTGGCATTGGCTTCTGTACTTAGTATCTAGCTAGCACTGAGCTTCTCAGTCGCCACTAATGGCCACATCATTTCACTTCTTTGATAATAAACATTATAATCTGTCTGAAGTTTCTTAAGTGTACAACTTCCCTCTGTAAGTAGTACTAGTTAATTACAATTATTTAATAAGTCACAGAATGTCATAAGCAAGATAAAATAGTCCTTCTTCCAGGGAAGCTCCTTTAAGCTCAGAAAGTCAACAACTCAATAGCTTCAGGAAGTCCTTGAAACTGACCAGATTTACTAGACCTTCACCCTTCAAATGAGAAATAAGGACTTCTGAGAGACACTTTCAGACAAGTTGAACTACCTAAAAGAGTTACAGACCAGTCGAGGTGCTTGGAAGAGACTTAGAGCACAGGAGTTGCCTGGAAAGGACACCCTAAAACCCATCAAGCTGCCTGTAGGCTGTAATGTGTTCTAGGTTTTCAACTTTCGTGAGTTACTACCCGTGACATGGTGGACGTTGGTGATATAGTGGTCTCTGAGTCATTTCTGCTCCCACAAACAGCCCATCAACCATATTCCTGTACATAACTCCAGTACATCTTTGGTCATCGAGTTGGAACTTGTAATACCTGTACATCGGCCTATCGTTCCCCACCTTGGGTGAGTACACATTTGTTGGTGTATCCCCAGGAATAGTGTTTTCGTTGAGAAGCAGACAAACAGAAGTGGCAGGTGACTTGTGGGATTTTACTTTATTACTCAGCCCATGAGGAAAGGAGCTGAAGGATCTGTCTGTAAAACCTGCTTTTGGATTACTTCAAAACACCCTGCAGTTTGTATCTGTTGACTGCAGACAACTTTGCAAAGGAATAAAATAAACTGCCCAGCCCTCGCTACTCTGCGTGTCCAATGATCTTATTATGGGGTGTGTGTGTGTGTGTGTGCGTGTGTGTGTGTGTGTGTGTGTTGTTGAGGGTCTTCACTCCTAATCCAGGCCAAATCACTTCCTCTGCCATTAAGAATAATTATTCAGTCTTGGGAAGTAAGCTGTGCAGTCTCTGGTTCTATTTGGAAACACCTTTGTTGCTCTGATAGAATCTCTTACCTCTCCACCTTTGGGTGAGCAGGCCAATCCAGGCTATCCCTCAGCATGTGGTAAACATAGCATTGAAATTCTTGAAAGTGAATGGGATCACAAAGTAAAAGGTGAAATAGAGCTTCTAGGAGGAAGGAAGGCATCTAAACCAGGCTTCACAAAGCATAATGACTGAACAAAAGCTACAAACAACAGAAGGTGAAAGTCAGGGCTCAACATAGCATTGTTATGAGCATCATGGTTCACATTCATAGGAAAGCTGAGGCAAGAGAATTGTGAGATCAAGGACAGCCTGGGCTACATTTGTTTCACAATAAAACCAAATGAGAAAACACACACACACACACACACACACACACAGAGAGAGAGAGAGAGAGAGAGAGAGAGAGAGAGAGAGAGAGAGAGAGACCATACAAATATGGCTTTTTCTCATACAGAAGTTGAAATTGTGAACAAAATTTGCCTAAGAGAAAGGGTTTCTCTGCTGAAATTCTTAGAAATGATTCACTCTCCAGCTGCCTGTGCTTATAAACTTTCCCAATTAGGGAGGAAGAAAGAGAGGAAATGGATTGAAAAGAGGAGAGAGAGAGAGAGAGAGAGAGAGAGAGAGAGAGAGAGAGAGAGCAGTGATGCTATGGATTCCAGACTTCTTAAAGACCCCACATGGTTGTGCAATTGCCTGACTAAAGCCAAGAGGAGGTGCTGACAATAGCTGGCCAGCTTCCCTGAAGCTCCTGACAGCTACACCAGGATGTGGCTCCCTCAGAGGCCCACCTGAAAGCTTCTGCCCCGCCCCCCCCAGAGGCCTCCTATGAGGCTCTCTAGCAGAGAGCTGGGCCCAGTCTGTATGAAAAAAAAATCTTTGCCTTAGGATCTCTGGCATTCAATGACTAATTTCCTAACAAGTTATTAAGCCTTGTTCAATATAGGCTAAAATATTATTTTAACATCTAAGTACACAGAGAGAGCTCTGAGCAGAATATTTTCAGAGGGCTTTTCTAATAAAGGTTGACATTGTGATTTGTTCAAGATGGTTACTGCTTCCTCCACAAATTGAAAAAAAAATAACAACAAAAAACAACTCTAAGGCTATTGAGAAGTTCGTATTATGTGGATTGATTTATAATAGACCAAACCACACACAATAAACCAGTAATTGAATCTAGCACACCCTGAGTATCCGTTTTCACTCTGCCTCCCGGCTGAGCATATGATGTGGCCTTAAAGTTTTAAATAAATGATAAAATGCTTAAAATGGTCTAATACAATAAGCAGGGCAGTAATAGGAACAAGCTTACCTCTCTGGTGCTTGCTACTCCCTGCAGTGGGTAGAATTATTTTTGTGATTAATGATATTTGGGGTCAGTAGCACGGTATCACCAGGCAAATATTTTGTTTTGTTTTGTTTGTTTGTTTTGTTTTTGTTTGGCATAGAAGTTACTCTTTGAAAGCCAGAGACCTGAGTCTTGTGGCTCTTGCTCATGAGCCATAGGAACCTAACCAGTCTCTCACTCTCTGAGCCTTGGTTCTTCCATTTAAAACATTGAGTTAAAAGATTAAATGAATTTCATTCATGATTAAGCCAGATTGATCACCAACATCTAAACTATAATAATATGACTTAGCCCAAACACTCCTGTGTGTGCCCCAAGAACCCTCAGTGAACACTTCACCCAGATGCTTGCACATCTGTGTTTGTATTAGAACTCACCACAGTGGTTAAGTTACAGAACCAGCCTAGGCATCTATCTGCAGAAGAGTGTGTGAGGAGAATGTGTGCTGCACTCACAGTGGAGTCTCATTCAGCCACAATAAAGAACAAAATTGTTTTGTCTTCAGGAAAAGCAAAAACAATTGAAAATCATCACATTATATAATGTAAGCCAGATGCAGAGAATAAATGTCATGTTTTCTCTCTGAATCTTTGATTTGGGTAGATATATACACACAGATGTATGTGATCTAATATGAAAGTAGAAGTGAAGCTGACTGGGCTGAGCTTGAGTAGGGAGGAGGCCATAGGGAGCTTGGGATGAATGTTGCCAAGATGTATCATACACTTGAAAGAGAGTGCTAGGAAATTTACAGCTGTGGTCAATGAATACCCACCAATAAAGACTATATTAAACTTTATACTGCTTTGTGGATGGCCACATTAAATTTTTAAAAGATAGCATACAATGCAATGGGCTTTATTGTGGTCTTTTCACACTTTGCTTTGGTTAGGCTTTCCCTTCTCCCACACCTCTTTCTTCTAGTCCCCTTCTTTCCCTATCATCCCCTTTTCTTTCACAACATATGTATTCTATTACCCTGTTTCTCTGGGTAGCCTTGGCTGTCCTGGACTCACTTTGTAGACCAGGCTGGCCTCAAACTCACAGAGATCTGCCTTCCTCTGCCTCCCCGAGTGCTTGAATTACAGCCGTGAGCCACCACATTTGTTTTGAAACAGGGCTTCTCTATGTAACTTGCTCTGTGTGCCAGGCTGCCCTCAAATTCACAGAGATTCCTCTGTCTCTACTCCCTAGCTGTTTGGCAGCTCAGCCTCCATGTTCATTCCCAGGAACTTGTTCTCAGGAAAGAGTAATGGGAGCAGGGCTGTCTCTGACACCAACTTGGTTACCTGCTCTTTGATCATTTTCCTGACTGGCCACAGAGGGAGAGGATCCAGGCAGTCCTGATGAGACTTGTTAAGCTAGGGACAGATGGCAGGGGAGAAGGACTCCCCCTTTCAGTGGACTAGAGGAAGGGGGTAGGGGAGATGAAGAAGGGAAGAAGGGTGAGACTGAGAGGAGATGAGGGAGGAGGCTACAACTGTGATATAAAATGAATAAATTGTAAAAAAAATTAAATTTAAATAAAAAAGAATACTCAGATTCAAGGCATCTACCACCATGCTTGCCTCCTCCTCCTCCTCCTCTTTCTCTTCCTCCTTCTTCTCCTTTTAACCCCATTCACCTACAGAAATAGCTCTAATCTAGAGCAGTAATAGCAAGGATGAACAAGAATCTCTTGTGTGTGTGCGGGCGTGCACACATGTGTGTATGCATGCGTGTGTGTGTGTGTGTGTGTGTGTGTGTGTGCATATGTTTGATGAATCAAGTGTAAAATTTCCTGGCCTGTCATGTCATATAACAAAGCAAAAAAAAAATGTCAGAAAGACGAAAAAGCAGATAGGATAACTGGTGACTATTTAACAGCATAGTGGTGACAATAGGACTGAACTCTTGAGTTTTTTTTCTGGGCAAGACCTCAGCAGGTGTCTGCTCAGCATTAATGTGTTCATGCAAATGCTAATGCTACAGAACATTCTGGAAAAATAACCTTAGGTAGGAGCTCTCACATAATCAGTGAGCTTGGAAAATACAGGAGTGTGTGTTTCTTTCCAAATGAATAGGCATAAATATAACTGGTTTAAAAAATAGATGGCCGAGCTTTTGTTGTAATCATCCCACATTTGTATTCAAGAAGCAAAGCCTCATGCTCTTTCATCTCAAAATTGAGATTTCTGTGGAAGGAGTGAGGGATACGGCGGGCTGCTGTGCAGTGTGTACTTTGTATCTTGAGGTGTGCGCATTCTCTTCCAGACAGCAATCTTAATGTTTCATATTTTGAAGATGTTGCAAAGAGCAAAATGAGACAGAGTTTGGAATATCAAATGAACATGAGCATTGGATTTGGGAGTTTTGAGCCCAAGTCCAGAGCAAAGGGTTAGACATTTACATCTGGTTCAAAGGTTATATGTAGATAGGATAAATGAAAAGCATACCTGTCAACTCAGTAGGCTTATCAGCTTCCCAGTGTTTCTTTAGACTAATTTATTTACTGCATTAATTTAGGGAACAACATAGAACAATATTCTTAAAAGCAGAGCTTAAGCTGGATATGGTGGTGGTAGCATATGCCTATAACATCAGAACTTGACTGAGGCAGGAGGATTGCCATGAATTCCAGGCTAACTTGATGGTCTGCAGGTGAATGAATGGATGAACAGTGGATGTATGTATGGATAGGTGGTTGAAATGGTGAATGTGTTGGTGGCTGCTTGGCTAGAAGAATGAATGAATAGATGAAAGATGGATGGAGGATGGGTGCATGGATGGATGGATGAATGCATTCATGGAGAGGTAGATGGACAGACTGATGGATGCATGTGTGCATGCATGGATGGATCAATGAGCAAAGGGTCTGTTTCCTCTGGTTGACAGCAATATGACTAGGGCAGAATAGGTTCTGAGGTCCTGGTCTCCTCCTCAACCCCCTGGAGCATCCCCTTTTCTGCTTAGTAAGTACATGCTATCGTGGTTTATACCCTTCATTCTCTCTTAATCAAAGCCAGAGTTTGCCATCCGACTAGTTTCACTTGTCAGCTTGCTCCAGGGATCTTTTGTCTCTACCTTTTGAGGGTGGAGTTATCACACCCACATGGCAATATTTTTAATTATTTTTAAAAAGGTGAGAATACATACTCAGAAAAAGATATAGATACTGTTTTTTTAATCACCTTTACCCACAATTCCAGCTGTATTTCCTAGTAGTGTGCCTCCATCTTCTCCCCATCTGATTCCTGCTGTTCCTATTCCCCAGTCCTGCAGTATCTATTCTATTTCTCCATGTATTCCCACTTAAGCTCTCCTTGTTACCTAGCTTTTCTGGGTCTGTAAATTGTGGCATGATTATGCTTTACTTTGCAGTTAATACCCACTTCTAAGTAAGTACATACAGTGTTTGTCTTTCTGGGTGTGGGTTACCTCGTTCAGAATAATTTTTCTCTAGTTCCATACCTTTGCCTGCAAATTTCGTGATGTCATTGTTTTTAACGGCTGAGTAACCATTGTATAAATGTACCACATTTTCTTTATCCATCTTTCATTTGAGGGACATCTAGGTTGTTTCTGACTACTACAAATGAAGCTGCTATGGACACAATTGAGCAAGTGGCAAGGCAGAAACTCTCAGGAATCTATTAGGGTGACTCTAGCTAAGACTCCTAGTAACAGGAGATGCAGAGCCTGAACTGGCCATCTCTTACAAGGCAAGACTTCCAGTGGAGGGTTTGGGACATGAACCCAGCCACAAAACCTTCAACCTACAATTTGTCCTGCCAGCATGATACGCTGGGTTAAAAGGGGGCACCGAAATTGTGGGAGTGGCTAACTAATAATTGGTCCAGCTTGAGACCCATGCTATGAGAGGAAGTCTACCCCAACACTGCCTGGAGGATCAGAAAGCAGAGGCCAGAGACCAGAGACCGAGGATAGAACCAAACATGACTGGTAAAATATGTTTATGAAATGAATCCTTGTGATATCCTATTGTCCTCATAGATTGGTGCCCAACCCAATTGTCAGCAGAGAGACTTTATCTAGCAACTGATGAAGAGAGATGCAGAGACCCGAAGCCAAACATTAGTGGGCAGAGGGGGAATCCTGCTGAAGAGGGGGAAGAAGGGTGGTAGCAGCCAGAGGGGTCAAGGACACGACAAGAAAACCCATAGAATCAACAAACCTGGACTCATTGGGCCTCACTGAGCCTGAACCAACAGTTAAGGAGCCTGCATGGGTTTAAACCTAGGCCCTCTCGGTGTTTTTGTGGACAGAGAGCACAGGGGCTGTTTCTGACACTTCTGCCTGCTTTTGGGACCCTTGTTCTCCTACTGGGTTGCCTTTTCCAGCCTTAATATAGAGGGTATGGGGGTGCCGAATCTTATTGCAACATGATATGTCATATTTGGTTGATACTCCTGGGAGGCCTGCCCTCTCTCAAGAGAAACAAAGGAAGAGTAGATGGGGAAGAAGGAGGTAGGATGGAATGGAGGGGATAAGGACAGAGGAAGAGGGAGGGGAAATTGCAGTCAAGATGCAATATATGAGAAAATAAATTAGTGAAAATTGCTTTTTATCATTTTTAATTATATGTGTGTGTCTGCACGTGCAACATGAGTGAGCATCAGTGTGCATGGAGGTCACAGGTGTTGGATTTCTGGAGGCTGGAGTTAAGGACAGTGTCCTCTTATTGAGCAAGCTCTTAACTGCTAAAGCACCTCTGCAGGCCTGGACACAGTTCTCTAAGGGACAGGCAGGATCCTGATTTTGTACAAGATATCAAACACTCATAAAAGCAATACTCAGATCAGATTCTAGAACAGGGCTGGGACTCCCAGGCATCCCTAAGTATGGCTCAGTCACTATCCTTATCCTTAACCATGGGTTTAATTGTAAAAGACTTAAGTTTTCATCTATTTTGAGCTTTGTACACACAGGGAAGCACATGGTGTATTCTTCTGTGTCTGGCTTGTTTTATTCAATATTGTGTTTGTGAAACTGATCTTGGTGCTGAGTATGAGAGAAGCTATTTCGTTTTCCCTTCTGGACAACATCCATTGTACGAATACATCTGATGTGTTTATGCATTCTACTCCTGAGAAGCATTGCACATTTGCTTTCATTCTCATTTTTATCTGCTGGGATTAGTGCTATTCTGAATAGGCTTGTGCACCCTTTGGTGTACATTGTAAAGCATTTTGTTGAGTATATATATATATATATATATATATATATATATATATATATATATATGACAGTGTATCATATGCACTTTTGGCTTTAAATACACTACCAAAGAGTTCTCCTAAGCAGTTGAATCAGCAGCACGCGAGAGCTCCAACTGCTCCACAGCCCTGCCAACACTTACTATTTTCGTTTTAGCTCTCCTTGTAGATATGCAATGGGCTCTCATTGTGTTTCCAATTTGCATCTTTTTATCAGATAATGAAGCTGAGCTCCTTTCCATATGCTTATTGGTTATTTGGATACAACCCTTGATGAAGTTTCTTTGACCTATTTTCTGCTTTTCTCTGGAGTTTTGGGGAAATTTAAGCTATTCTGGTTGTGAGTCCTAGTTGGACAAGTATATCACAAACACATTCTACAAACATGTTGCTTCATGCTTCTTATGCCATTATGGGGTTGTTTTTATTTCTATGTGTTTTTTTTTAAGAATTATTTATTTTTATTATGCTGGATAGTTTTATGTCAACTCAACAAAAGCAAGAGCTATCTGAAAGGAGGGAAACTCAATTGAGAAAATACCTCCCTAAGACCTGGCTGTAGGGCTTTTGCTTAAATTAGTGATTAATGTGGGAGGGCCCAGCCCAGTGTGGGGTTATGGAGACTCATGGGCTGGTAGTCCTGGGTCCTATAAGAAAGCAGGCTAAGCAAGCCACAAGGAGCAAGCCAGGCAGCAGCACCCCTCCATGACCTCTGCATCAGCTCCTGCCTCCATGTTCCTTCCCTGCTTGAGTTTCCTATCCTGACTTCCTTCAGTAAAAAAACAGTGATGTAGAAGCATGAGGCTTTAGTCAAAAGGTTTCATCCCAGCAATTGAAACACTAACCAGGACATTTATTTCATGGGTATGAGAATTTTGTCTTCACGTATGAATGTGCAGTACAGGCATGCAGAGCCATTGGAGGCAAGAAGAGGGGGTCAGATTCCCTGGTACTAACAGATGGTTGTGGGCTGCCATGTTGGCACCAGGCCCTTTCTCCAGCCTCCTATGTTGTGATTGTGATGAAGGAAGTCTGAGACATTTTCTAGGTTCACTGCTTGGTCCCTTGATGCTATCTTGGCGTTGGCAGAGTTTGTTCGTTGCCAGCCCTGCTCTTCAGTGAATTAGTGATGCAGAATATACTTCCCTACTAAGTTTTATAAAAAGAGACTCCTGTCTGCTTTTACACTTGCAAATTTTCATACTTTTTGAAAGCAGCCTATAGTTTTTCTCTCGAACATAGGTGTACAAATAGGTAAACAACCAATTGTGTCAGCACAATTGACTACGATTTTGAAAGTTGATAAACACAAGTTATTACTCTACTATAGGAAAAAATACCAATATTTTAATACCACAAACAATTTGAATGTCATGATCTATTATAAATATCTTAATTATTTTTTATTATAATATTACTATTAACGGTTTTTGTTACTTTCTATTTCATTATTTGGTACATTATATGGTACCTTGCTTTCTTTTAACATCTGATACAATATTTTATCTACCTCATAAACTCATATATGTATCTATCCATGTCTTCCTTTCCTTTTACCATAATTCATATGTATTCATATGGATGTTTTTACTTGGGTTGAACACTTGGCCATGGGTGCCCATAGGTTGGCCATCTCTATCTCCAGTGTTCCTCTCCCTTCATGCCCATGTCTCACAATTCCTTCAATTTCCTTGTTTCAAGTCCTGTGGGTTTATTATGTTCTTGGGCCTTCATTGCTGATTCTTCTTAATTCC
Source organism: Meriones unguiculatus (assembly GCF_030254825.1). NCBI lineage: Eukaryota > Metazoa > Chordata > Mammalia > Rodentia > Muridae > Meriones > Meriones unguiculatus. The sequence continues at coordinate 14,267,822 of NC_083359.1, forward strand.
TGCTTTGATTCCTTCACTCTTCTCACATTGTTGGACCAGCTCCCTGGAGACAAAAATTCAAGCGAGGGAGAGTAGCTGTGGAGCTCCCATCATTATCAAAAGGAGACATGTGTTTAATGAACGTCAACAATGCACACTTGACCTTTTGCTGACGATGTGCTAAATCTCACACTTCTGTCCACCAATAGTTTGAATGCTGAACCCCTAAACCTCTGCAACTTCACAAATTCCTCAACAAAGCTTCATAATGGCACATCTTCAAGGCAAGCAGATGGCCTCCTCTGCACATCCCGAGAGTTACACCCAGCAGGTTCATAACTGACAACCCAGCTCTGACCTACATTTCTGGATAATGCATCTTTGGGGAATCAAACCATCCTTGGCACAAATGCCCCAGCTCCACATCAAGGTCATCCACATTTCATTTTGTCAGTACCTTGGACAGATATCACATCCTTTCAGCTCCATTCTCCTTTAGGGTTGGCCTCTCTGTATCTTTGTGTGTCTGTGTCTGTTTGTCTGGTTGGTCTGTCTGTCTCTGTCATCCCTGTCTCTGTCTCTCCCTCTGTGTGTATGTGTAATAGGGCATTACACTGGAGATCATGATACTTATTGTTTTACTATGATAATTTAATGAAGTGTAAATGTAAATACTTAGAAAATATCTGGTGCACAGTAAACACTCAGTAAAAGTAAGTCTTCGTATAGTTTGGTACCATGTCTCCCCAAATCCATGTGCTGAAGGTTAACTTTTCATGTTAGCCTTCCAGGGAGATAGTAGGAACCCTGGGAGGCAGGTACTTATATTAAGGGTATGTCCTGAAGGATAGTGGGACTCTCTTCCTCTCTCTTTCTTTGTTTTCTGAGAACCCTGTGAACAGTTTTTCTGTTATACATCCTCATCATGTTATGCTGTCCCATCAGAGGGCCAGAACAATTGGCTCGCCTGATCTTGGATTAGAACATACAGAATTATGGACTTGAGTAGCTTTCCCTTCATACATTAGTCATTTCAGCTCATTTGGTACAATAGTGGAAAGTGAATGACAACACTAATATTCACAATGACTTGATTGAGAGCTTGAAGAAACATTTGATTCCAGAGCTTGTGCAATGGCCCTCCCAAATAGTCTGAATTCTGAACTATAAAGACATGAGCACAACAGGGCATGATCTGTAGATGTAGAGCAGAGGAAGCACGCAGCCAGCAGCCACCTTCACCACTCAGTCCTCAGCCTGAGCTTCCACATATTCAGCAGACCAGTCGTCCTTGCTCCATTTGCTCCATATCAGCCAATAATCTCTAGGGACAGGGAGAGCCACAGGGGTGTGTGTGTTTCCTGCACATATATATATATCCTTGTGAGGATGTCAGATCCCCTGGAACTGGAGTTACAATCAGTTGTGAGCTGCCATGTGGGGGCTGGGAATTGAACCTGGGTCTTCTAGAAGAGCTCCAACCCCCTAGATAGGACTATTGATGGTTCTTTTCCACTGGCAATTTGCATTGTACCTTAAGATACGATGAGAGTTAGTTCTTATGGAGGAGACCGCTGGCTGGATTGATTCTAGCTCAAGTCCTCTGGAGTGCACAGTGTCCTGCCCTGTGCACTCTAGGATTTTACCCTCAAGTTCTGGGACGCAGTCAAGGCAGCAACAATTGTTTGTATAAATTAGGTAGTCTCTTGAACTCCCTTGACCAACATACCTGGCTCTTGAGGGTGTATTTTAACCACAAATGGCATGTGCTTCGTAGTTTTATGTCAACTTGACATAAGCAAAAGTCATCTGAGAGGAAGGAACTTCATTTGAGAAAATGCCTCCATAAGATCCAGCTGTAGAGTATTTTCTTAATTAGTGATTGATGGGGAAGGGCCCAGCCAATTGTTGGTAGTGCCTTCCCTGGTCTGGTAGTCCTGTATTCTATAGAAAGCAGGTTGAGCAAGCCATAGGGAACAAGCCAACAAGCACCTTCCCTCCACAGCCCTCCACAACAGCTCCTGCCTCCAGGTTCCTGCCCTGTTTGAGTTCCTGTTCTGACTTCCTTTAATAATGAACAGAGCTACGTAAAAATAAATAAATAAATAAGCTCTTTCCTCCCCAGCTTGCATTTTGGTCATGGCGTTTTCCTGCAGTAATAGAAACCCAAACTAAACATGTCATAATTTCATTTAAACTGTATATATATGCATGTATGTGTACATGTGTATGTATACATGTATATGTGTTTGTACATTTGCACTTATACATTACGTATATGTTTTTAAGTAAACATAAGATAATGTGTGTTCTCGGTAAGAATGCTGACTTTGGACATTTAATTCACAATTGGAGAAAGTAAGGGTGAACTTTCCCTCTACCTCAGTTTTCTAGAGTGGACCAGTTTCCAATGAACTTGAAAGGGTTAGACTAACTTTGTAACCTGTATGTCTTCTAAAGCCTATAGTTTTGAGTTTTAGGTTTAGGTTAAGCTAAAGCCTCTTAGAACCTTTCCAAAGAATGGAGAAATGTGACCCTATCTGTGAGGACAGATATAAAAAAAGGGCAAGCAAGCAATGACCTTCACTCAGCAAAAGAAGGACCAGACCCTTGTCTCCGAGATAGCGTTTCTTAGCAACGAACCTAGACTTCTTCTGAGTAGCTTCTGACCTCCAGCCAAAAGTCCACAGCCCCCAATCTTTAAGGATGAGCTAACCACCCCCACCTTCAATTGCAGCTGCATCCACACTTGACAGGACTGGCCAAGCTTGAGCACATAAGAGTAACCAATTATCTTACTTTATAGCTTCCTCATCCAATCCTAAATTGCCAAAACTGCAACTTCAAATTCCCAGCAATTTTTCTTTTAAAAACCTAAAGGCCTTTGTCTCCCAGTGCCACTCTTTGCTGACCGGCAGGAGTGACCCCATTGCGCAATGTTAATAAACCTCTTGCTTTTGCAACGAGTACGTGGTCTGTGGGAGTTTCTGGGAAGGGTGCGATCTTAAACTCCTGAGCTGTGAGACCCCAGGTCTTACAAACTAATGTAAACTTTATTACAAGGCATTTCCATTTACTTCATTTTAATTTCCTTTTAGTTTAGATAACAACCTTTAGAAGTGACCTTGGGAGGGAAGAGATGGTTAATTAATTGCAAGCTCTCTTTTCCTTTTTACCTAGTGTACCTGTGAATGATTGAATTGCCAGATCCAGAATCCCGGTGAAAAGAGGATAATGAATTTCCATCAGCCTCAGCCACACACTGACTACTTTGTTTTAGGAGCAGGCAATGTATCTCTTTTACTCTCTTGGATCTCCTCAGCTTGTTTTCTGGACTCTCGTCAGGAGGCGGGCTTGGGACAATTCTGTGTGCCTGTTAATTAGCACATGTGCAGGCTGACTTTGCTGGAAAGGCACTGTCAAGTCAGAACAAATCATGCCCCAAGGAAAAAAAAAAAGAAGAAACTGAAAGCTGTGCTTCCTCCCAGCTGAAAAGATCTCCACACACCTTCCCTTGTCTGCATTACAGAGTCTGAGCTACATCCCCACCAAAGTCAGGAAGACCCCCTCCCACCTCTAGCTGGCTTCCTCCCTTCCTGACCTACAATGAACCACCATTCAGAGCCCCATCAGAAGTGCATTTTTCTTTCCTTTATTGTAATCCCCTTTGAGTTTGCTGAGCTCAACTACTGTGCTTCAGAAAGGGCCTTTGGAAAGAACCAGGGCTTAATTGCACATAGGCTCCTTCCTGTCTTTTCTCTCCTGTGCTGGTACCCCAGGGGGGGTGGCAGAGGGATACATGGAGTGCTGCATTCTCCTCCATCCTCCAAGCACTTGCAGGATATCAGGGTTGGTTAGCAGTGGCCTGCCCTCCCCACAGGACTCACAGCCCTCTGTCTCTGGGAAGATGACTTGGTTCCTGTCATCCCCTGGGCTGTTTTGTCTTCTGATCACATCTTGCTTTTGTCTTGAACTGTACAATGCAATTCCCATTCTGTGTGTTTTTTACATGTAAAAAGCTTCTCTCTAAAGGTAGACACTAAGCACTTGGTACCAGGAATAGAACAGATTTTGGAGCAGATCTCATAATACCCAGAATGGGACCAGGCTTAGGGTATTAGTTTCGTGTTTCCGGGGAGGCAGTCAAGCAAACTGCCCTTCTTTGGATTCTCCCCTTGGCCTGAGGATACTTTGGAGTCATTGCCTTGTCTTAGTTTCCCAGTCATTAGAATGGGGCCAATAATAGCAACTACCTCACAGTTTTTACAATAAGAATTGAATTGATGCGACTCTCTTAGCACAGGTCTGACATAAACTAAACACTCACTAAAGGTTGTATATATTAATTATAGCAGTTGAAGTCTGGGGAGAATTCCCACGCCTCAGATCACTGTACCCTCTCCACAATCCTGTCAGGAAGATGGCTCATTGTACCTACTTACAGATGAGAAGACTCATTCATACTGTCACACGCAACAGCATGTCCCATCCTGCTTCAGAATGCTGTTTCTTAGATCCCAAATCCGATCCCTACTCAGTCACTGCTCAGAGTTCCAATCCCCAATATGTAAACCCTTTGCAACCCTGTCATGCTGACTTTTGTGTCAAGTCAGTATTTTATATTAATTATTATGTAAAAATAAATGCTTGAGGGGACCCCAGTTGTTATTGTGCTAACCTAGTACAGGTTCAGTGTCCTCTACTGGATCCCTAGCACAAACTAGGTATGGTAGCACATGCCTATGATCCCAACTTTATGGAAGTGAAGGCAGGAAGATTGGAAGTTCAAGGTCATCCTTAGCCACATAAAGAGTTTGGAGTTAGTATGTGCTAGAAACTGTCTCATAAGAGAAAGTCTTAATACATGGAAGAAAGTGTAATATATTGTGATCCTCTGGGAAGCAATATTGCAGGGAACCACATGGCAGAAGATGGGGAATGTGTACCCATATATGTCTCATCTGGCATCTCTCATCTTCCAGTGGTGGGGACTCTAACCCAGATCTCTGCCTGGAGGTCCTACTTGTAAAGATCACAATCAGATTACATTTCTAACTTCTTAGTACTGCACGCTGGGGGGTGAGAGTCCAGCACGTAAAGATGTGAGTAGATGCATCCAAACAACAGCAGTGTACAGGTGTCTTCGTGATACGGGAAAACAGTGTTCAACACACTGAAAGCTGAATTATTAATTAAACACTGGTTACAAATAATGACGAAAATAACAGTGACGTGTGACCATGCTTTAGAAAAATGGCATTTGACTTGCCAGCTTGAATCAAGCTTCTTAACTTTGGCTTACTGAATGGCAGGGGCTTGTAGAGGGGTTGAGAGCACTGAGGTTAGTTCAGATGTGATCTTTCTTGGCACCCGTGTCCTTTATGAGTGCAATGGGAACATTATTATCAGAGAAGAGGAAGAGGAAAACATATCTATTCCAGAGTTGTATGTTATTTACCGTCACTACACAAAGTACTTGAGGCAGGCTAACTTTAAATAGAAAGGAGAGAGAGTGTGTGTGTGTGTGTGTGTGTGTGATGTGCACACACATGCAGAAAGTGATGGGAAATGTGTGGGTGGGGTCCTCTTATGTTTCTTTCTGCTTCTTCCCTTGAGACAGCGTCTTTCACTGAACATGGAGCTGGTCGCCATTAAGTCCCACCAAGTCTCCTGTCTCTTGTCACCATTCTCCTTCAGCACTGGGTTAAAAGCTCTTGTGGCCATACCTGCCCTTTAACCTGGGTGCTGAGGATTTGAAATTGGGCTGCCCTGCTTGTACATCTAGTACTCAACCCACTGAGCAAGGTTCCGGCGGACTAGGAAGATTTTTATTTCAGTTTATAGTTTTACAATATAAGGGTGTTCCATCAGGACCCCTTGGGGCCTGGCAGAAGCCTATATGGAAAGACTAGATCATCTTACCCAAAAGGAAACCAGAAAGAGTTCAGGGTCCTACGGGTCCTCTGTTACTACCACACAGCCCCGTGACCTCCTACTATGCCCTATTTCTCACCTCCCAACATCACTGCACTAAAGACTAAGTTTCTAACACATGGTCTTTTGAGGGACATGGAAGCCATCAGAATCAGAGCACTACTGGCCAGAGTTGATGAAACATCTAATTTATTTTCTATAAAAATTTTCCTTAATGTTAAGCCAGAGTAAGCCATTGTACATCCAGTATATCTGCTTGAGTTCTAAAGATTTCCATAATGCAACAACTGGCCAAGAAAATACTAATCTTCCAGTTCGGAAATGTTTGCTGTGTTTACTTTTTGCTGCTGTGACAGAATACCAAAGACTAGATGCTTCATAAAGGATGCGGGTTTATTGAGATTACACTCTGGAGGCAAAGCCATTTAATATTGGGCAACCCTATCTAGTGATGACGTCCTGACACTTCACATGGATGAATTGGAAGGAAGGAGAGAACACAGGAGTGTATTAGCGAAGAAGGTCACCTTCCTACAAAGGATCTCATTCTCCTGGGAAAAGCAATTATCCATTCATAAATGCTCTTCCCCCACGGTTCCTGTGTTTCCCATAATGCTTTGCATTGCAGCCCTGCCACACTGGACAATTAGGGTTGCAACACACAAATGTTGGAGAATGTACCCAAAATATAGCACCGTCTCCTCTTAGAAGGGCTCTTGGTGTTCTAATAGCCAGCATCTAATACAACTCCATCTCTATAGCTCTTATCTCTTGTGCCCCTCTTCAACCAATGCTCTGAACTTCCTCTGAGAGCCATCTGGAAATATGACTGATATCAATAGCCATAGAGACGTGGTGAATTCAAAATCTGATGACAAAACTTCTTAGGAAGAGAACTTTAAAAAAATTAGACTTAAGTCAGAGGGGAGGGGGAGCACGCCCCTGAACCCTTTCAAATAAGTCTGCAGCCAAAGGCGATCACTCACATCTAGAAAGAATGTTGAGTTAAATGAATTAAAAGCTGTGTGTGCCAAGGTGGAATGCACTGTTAGCAGCAGAGAGAGACCCATTTAAAGAATAACAGCTAAGGTAGATTTATGCACAATAAAATTCTGCATCTGACGGATTTTTACCGCTCTGCATTTCAAGTTTGTACAAAAAGCTCATAATTTTTCTCAATGGGCTATTCCTTGAAAATGCATTTAATCACTGATAAGAATAACAAAGGACCATGTTGAATGCCTTTGCCATCTAGCTATGAGGTTGCTTTACTCCGTGTTTAAAACAAAAGTGTCATTTGGCTAAGGCTGAGGATCTGGCTTGCTTCCATGTATGTGGACCTATCTGCATTGCCCACGTGGCATGCCTGGGTTGGCTACCCAGAGGCTATTTAAGCTGTGGGCTGGCTTTCCCCAGGGTCCGAGGATTGTTCAAGGTTCCTGAATAAACTGCATTGAAAAAAAAAAAAAAAAAAAACAAAAAAACAAAAAACAAAAGTGTCTTTTTTGTTTTTGTTTTTGAGAGGGAGGGCATACCAACAGACCCAGAAAAGCTGTGCTCGTATCTCAATATTTGGGAAAGTCAGATCCAGAAGTGTCATTGGGCATCCCATTAGAGATCAATTCCAACACAGGAAGCCCCGACACCACAGTGATTTATAGCTGGGTTGTAGGTTCTCTGGAAATGCCTTCTAGGTTTTAAGCTCAGAATGTCTCATGTTTGAGGACAAATGTAGGTGCCCATCAATTTGGTCTGACTGAGGAGTCTTATCTCCAAAGTGTGGGGCTGTGATGTGTGAACCTGCGTGGCTCTATTTGTCAGGTCATTAATCTGTCATGTAAAGAGATTATAATAGCAGGCCATTAGCACCAAGGAGTGCAGAAATCCCACAGGATCTATAGGGAGAAAACATGGATTATCTGGAATGAATGCAATCTTGTAATCTCTTTTTCCCAGATTAGACCTGGGATAGTTCTTCCAAAGGCATCATGGATGGCATGTTCAAGAAGGGATGACATGGCTTATGCCTATAAATTAATTGCATGTTAGAGGGTACAGGGAGTAGGCTGCTTCAATAGTGCAGCTATGCAGGCTTATTCTGTGCCACAGAAGTGGACTCTACTCACGCCCATCTTCAGTGACTTCACATTGTCCACTCGGTGCTGCCTACGGTCACAGTGTTTATATTCAGACACTGCAAACAGTATTAACTAGGGACCTATGCTTGAGAATTGGTTTATTAGCACAGTGTTGCAGCTCTGCAGCAATCGAGGTAGAGCTGGGGTCATAGCTTAGTTAGCAATATGCTTGTCTAGCAAGCATGAAGCATTGGCTTTACTTCCTAGAATTACATGGAGTGAGTGTGATGTTTTACACCTATAGTACCAGCGCTCGGAAGGGAGAGGCAGGAGGTTCAGGCTAACTGTTCATCATCAGCCACATGGTAATTCGAGTCCTTTCTGGGTTAGAAAGGGAAGGCACTGCAAGCTGCCAAACAAGTGTTGAGCTAATTGCCATAAAGATACCTTGGGGTACCTTACCTCAGGTTTTGCCTGGCATTCCTTTTGTTTTTCTATGAGATGGCATGCTCACATGGGAACACCAAGCAGCTTCTATGGAAAGGTGTTTGTTTGTTTGTTTGTTGTCATCAAGGGGCAGTGTTCATCCTGAAGCCTTAGCTGGGATAACTTTCAAGGGTGAGCTAAAGAATTCCAGTGGGAGGACCCAATGCTCAGCAGATCACAGATACTGGAAGCCTTGAGGCTAGAAGGAAAACTGTCTGTTTTTCATGCGGCTCTTCCCTTAAGGTGCTTGGAGGAATATGCAGAGAAATAGCTATATACAGAGGAGAGCATGAGGAGAGGGCATGGCTCCATCACACACCTCGGTACCCAGTCTGCTCCAGCGCTCCAACACCAATCTGATGCCCATGGACTCAGACTTCAGGTCATTCCCTCTGTGAACACAGGCTCAGGGCATGCTTCCGTGGCCCAAGGTTTTAACACAGCTCTCATCAAGCCCATTTCTAGTCTTGTGCTAGAGGAACTATGTAACCTACTACCCATCAGAAGATATTGGCAGTCAGCTTCCCTTGAGCCCTACCAACTACCTCCCCACCCCCCGCCATGAACACATACACATACCTTCTTTCAAAAGCACAGATTTGAAAGTAAATGCATAGGGGCATGAATGATGTGAGAAGTGGGATGTGACTAAGAGGCAAAATAGAAAACACTGGCTCTAAAGGCTTGGCAATTCCTGACCCGCCTGACAAACAGCCCCAAATGACTACTTCAGAGAAGCTTGGTGAGCTCTAAGAGGACTCGGGAAAACACCTCAACAGCACCAGGAAAACAAAATGATATTTAGAGAGGTATGGCCACCATAGGAAAGAGCAAGGCAAATTCTGAAAGATAAACAGGGTGATGACTGAGCTGAAAATTAAAAAAAAAAAAAATTCAGCAGTGGCCTCAATTAAAAGGAACAGAAATGAGTGGAACAGTTCTGGCTTCCTTGATATGCTGTCAATCAAATGGATCGCAGAATTTGAGGTATATAGCCCAGCAGCAGCGAGAAAGGGAACAGAGTTATTTTATGAAATGGTGAGAGAACCTACGAAATTTAGAGAAACATAAACATTCAGATCCCAAAGAACCCCAAAGCAAGTCAACAAAAAGAGATGTGCACAGTGTCTGTTACAACCAAATTCTTAAAAGTAACCAACAGGAAAGGGCTCAGTGGCTGAAGTGTTTGCTGAAGGAGCCTGGCTTCAGATCCTGAGAACCCATGTTAAAATCTGAACACTATAGTGCAACTATTTGTGATCTCAGCACTCCTCTGGGGAGATGGAAGGCAGAGATAGGAGCATCCCAGAAATTTACAGCCAACTAGCTGCCTAATTTAGAGCAGTGAATGGTAAGAGAGAACCTCTCTCAGGCATGGTGGAAGGAAAAGAGCAACAGACAAGGCGGTCCTCTGACTTCTGCACACTGAGCATGGTCTATGTGTATGTGTCTGTACCCATACACACACATACGCACATGCGCATGTGCACACACACACACTCATATACCTACACACATACACATACATACCCCCCCACACACACATAACCACACACACATAATATTAGTATTGCCATGGTAAAAAGAATTGGTCAAACTGTGCTGACTAGAGAAGACTGAGATGATATATTACAAGTGCTAAAAAAAAAAAAAATCAAAACCCAATAAATAATTAAAAAGAAAACCCTGGAAATCAATAATATTATGCCACAATCAAAAGAGTTCATCACTAAATACATTTAAGCGGTACTAAATGATCTTAGAAGATTGTATTTATAAACACATGTCTAACAATTATAATTAAACAACAAGAAGCCATGAATTTGAGAAGGAGTGTGGGGGTCATGGGACGAATTGGGCAGAGGAAAGGGAGGGGAACAATGGTGTTGACACAGTTCTCATACATAAAATTTCAAAAAAAGATGAATTAAGAGAAAGGCAAAGAGGATGGACATCAGAAGAAAAAAACAGGAAACAAGCTAGAAACATGCCATGGAGGGCCTCTGTAAGGCGCTGCCCTGCAGACTATCAAAGCAAATGTTGAGACTTATGGCCAACTGTTGCGCAGAGTGCATGGAATCTTATGTAAGAAGTGGGAAATAGTAAGATCTGGAGAGGACAGGAACTCCACAGGAGAGCAACAGAACCAGAAAATTTGAACACAGGGGTCTTCCCAGAGACTCATACTCCAACCAAGTACCAGGCATGGAGATAATCTAGAACCCCTGCACAGATGTAGCCCATGGCAGTTTAGTGTCCAAGTGGGTTACATAGTAATGGGAAGAGGGACTGTCTCTGACATAATCTGATTGGCCTGCTCTTTGATCCCTGAAGGGGGAGCAGCCTTACCTGGCCACAGAAGATGACAATGCAGCCACTCCTGATGTGATCTGATAGACTAAGATCAGAAGGAAGGAGAGGAGGACCTCCCTTATCAGTGGACTTGGGGAGGGGCATGTTTGAAGAAAGGGGTGGGAGGGTGGGATCGGGAGGTGAGGAGGGAGGGGCTTATGGGGGGATATAAAGTTAATAAAGTGTATTTAATAAAATAAAATAAAATTTTTTAAAAAAGAAAAATAATGTTACTCTAGGCAGAATCAATCTTTAGCACCAAGGCAAGATACTGTTTTTTTTTCCAGAGAAACAAGAGCTGAGGGAGTTCAGCACCACCATTAGCTCACCTCACTGAAGGGAACGCTTCTGGTAGGAAGCAACAGCATTAAGCATTTTTGTGGAGATGCACACAGAAGTCTAAAACCCCTTCTGATGAGACTGCAGTGGGATCCAGAGGACGTTAAGACAGTGGTGCGTGGCCAGCTTAACTCCAGTAAGACAAGTTCAGGACGAAAGAATGCAACTAGCTAAATTCAAAATCATTTACTAATGAATATGGAATGTGACTGTGCTGACTGTGGCTTTAATAGCATAAAAGTTGTGGGGAGGTTGAACTAAATAGCTGTTTAAAATGCCCTGCTGTAACCAGGAAATGTTTTGTGTAATAAGGAAGCAAAGCCTTCGGGGGTTGTAGCTCCTGCTTAGCAAACATGAGGAAAGGAGTTCTGATCCCTAGAGCCCGTGGAAATGCCAAATTAAACAGCGCATTAAAGTAACGGCTCACAATATCCCAAAATACAGGATGATTCCACATACTGGGAATCAATAATTGTGTATTTGCAGAACAGAGATTGGAGCATGTAATCAACTCAAAAGATGTGGGGAAAGCAAACAAACAAACATGTGATAAGGCTCACCACCCCCTCATTGTAAAATGAACAAAACAAAGACGTGCTTCATCGCAATTTAAGCCACAGCCCATGGCTAGCCTTGTGCCCCGTTGTGATAGCCAGCTCTCTCTACAAGGCCAAGCACAAGGCCAGTGAGCACACTCATGCTACCTCTACCAAAAAGCCTATCCTAAGCCTTCAGGTAAGAAAAATAAACTAAATAATTCAAATGGGAAAGAAATTAAAATTTTTTTTTCTGTTTGTAGATGATAAGGTTTGTAATTAGAAAACCCAAAGTACATCACAGGAAAAAAAAATTCAGAAAATAAAACCCTCAGAACTAAGAAGTAAGTAAAACTGCAGAATACAAAATGAACATTAAATGAATTATGTGTTTATAAAACAATAATAAAACCACGTAAAACTGACACTAAGAAAATAATCCCCCTTAGAAGAGAATCAAACAGTACCTGGAGATAAATATGACTGAGTTGGTAAAATACCTATAAATGGAAAACTGTACATTGTTCATTAAACAGGTTGAAGGTATGAATGAATGAACAGCTCTGTCATCGGTGGAGCTTGCTCATGGTTCCAGAAGTTAGGAGGCTGAGGCAGGAAAATTCCAAGTTTGTACCTAACTTGGATTACACAGTGAATTCCAGTATGAACTGAGTTATCCGGTGAGACCCCGCTTCACAAAACATTGTATCAATGGACTGGAAGATGTTCAATTACCCACTCTACACACACACACACACACACACACACACACACACACACACACACACACGAAGCCTGAAGAATCGCTATAGTCCCCATCAGAACTCCAACAAAGTTTCATTCAGAAACATAACAAAATGACCTTTAAGTTGTGTAGAATCCTGACAGAAGCCAACTGTCCTCTGACAGACTGCCCTGGCTGTATATGACATTTGGCTTAGCATGATTCTGAGAACGAGCCCCAAACAGCTGCCTCTTTGGTTCTGTACTTCCCAGGCTGTGAGTGTGTTCTCTGCTCACAAGGAATGCTGGAAGCAGTAGCAAGCAGGCCTGTCTAAAGTTCCTGCCCTGACTTCCCTTAATGATAGACTGTGACCTGGAAGTTTAAGCCAAATAAACCCTTTCCCCTACAAGGGTTCTTTTGGTCATAGAGTTTTCCAAAGCAACAACAGATGGGAAGAATTTTCCAGCTACACAGCTAATAAAAAATTGCTATAGTATACAAGAGAGACTCAACTGCAGAAGGAAAATGATAACCTTCATTTTAAAAATGGACAAAAATCCTGAAAAACATTTCTACAGGGAAAATATGAAAGCAGCCAACAGCCACTATTCCTTGTGGAAACACAGGTCAAAAGCACAGTGAGACATCAGCATACCTGTTAGGTGGCAAGGAAGGGTATTATTAAAAATCCAAAGGCTAACAAAGGTCAAGAAGAATGGAGAGTAGAAAGGAAAGGCTTGTGTATGGTCAGTGGGAGGGTAAGTGAGTGGAGCTGTTATGGAAAATGCTAAGAGGGATGCTAGAAAACTTGAAGAGAGAACTAAATGTGATCTGTCTGTTCGGCCCCTTCCACACGTAGATGCAAAGGAAGCAACACCACTGTCTGGAAGAGATGTTCGCCTTCTTATGTTCACTGTGGAAGTATTTACAATAGCCAAATTATGGAGCCAGCCTAAATGCTTCATAGTACATGAATAAGCAAATAAAAACTCTCTCCTGCATGTGTATTCTCTCTCTGTCTGTCTGTCTCTCTCTCTCTGTCTCTCTCTGTCTCTGTCTCTCTCTCTTTCACACACACACACACACACACACACACACCACTCACACACAAAATGAAGTGTCATTCAGTCATAAGAAACGAGGGAAGCTTATCATTTATAGCAACGTCTATGAACCTGGAGGGTATTTTGCTGAACTAAGCCAGGCAGAGAAAGAAAAAATTCTCATGATCTCAGTTATACATGGAATCTAAAAATATTGAAGCTGTAGAAATAGAGAGGCACAGTGTTTTTCAGGGGTGATGGCCAAAGTCACATCTCTGCTGGCTGCATATATTCTCTGGTTCTAAAGTTCAACATGGTCACTGAAGATAATGGCACTACGTGTGTATTTGCAATTTGCTACAAGTATATATTATAGATTCTGAATGCCCTGACAATACATATGGTAGCTGTGTGAGGTGATGGCCACAATGACCAGCTTGATCAAAACAATCATTTCATGATGTAAATATGTGTTAAAGCATTACACTGGAAAACTTAAATATGTATAGCTTTTATTTGCCAAATATAACTCAATAGTGAAACTGAAAAGGGAAAAGATAGAGAGATCTCCCTTCCATGCTTTGTGGAACACACATATTCATCTTCAAGGTGGGTTGAGGGAGCAATGACCTTAACATGCAGAGGGTTGGATGTTCTTAGTAGGCAAGACAAAATTTGTTATACAGTAGACCTGAAGTTTGTATGCCTGACTTTTGTTTTCCTCTGTAAATTGCTTTGAAAGGTGCTTTCTAACTGACGGGAATTATAGGAGGGAGACATTGGAAGACGCTGGGCAGCCTCAGACATGATGGCACCCATACGCAGGGGAGCATTGCAAGCCTAAGAACAATCGCTCGTGGGCTCTGCTGCGAAGGCTCTGCATCTATTCAGCATATCCGTGTTCGTGTTTGTCATTAATCAATTAAGTTCTTACTGTTTTCTGTGTGCTCTCCCTTGTGCTGAGTGTACCAACAGTAACAGAGATGACTGTGTTCAGTGACTTTCATTCCCTCCTTCACCAATCTGAGGCAGTGCTACCCCAGAGGTTGAAGGCATTTCCTGTTTTCAAGAGCATTGTTAGGATGTATCTGGAACTCCTCCAACAGGAAAGTGCGGACTTGCCTCTATGGTTCCTCCTCCATCTTTTACCTTTGCTCCACTCCTGCATCTACTATCCACACAATAAAGTAACTACAGTAGCATCCCAGTGCCCCAAACAGACTGCAGCTTCTTTCCGCTTTGACCCTCACCCTTCCTGTACACACATTTGTACATATGCATACATGTACGTATATTTGTACATACACACATACACATATGTACACGCATATGAACATCTACATAGCAAAAGAAAGAATAAACAAGAATTGCCTAAGCTCTAAGCATTTTCACACATTTTGAGTTTGCTATGTTAGCCAAGACCACACTTACCCAGAAGCCTCCTTAGTGAGGAACTTTTGTTACATCACGTCTAAAATGCTCATTTATTCCTAAGTCACATTCAATTTCATTTACTTTCATTTACTTTCAAATGTAATTGATGACTGAAAAATCACCTAGATTAAGAGACAGTGACGAGATCAAGATAACCCTTGAGCCAGTGTCCCATAAGTAATAAGCTTCATAAAATCAATTGGTATTTAGTCTGGAAAAATCACCTTTTGAAATCATTAGAACCCTGCTCTGAGTAGGCACCGTTGTGAAGTGTTGCTTTTTCCTCAACTATGAGATGCTGCCTTATGTATGTGATGGGCAACTGTGTGTGGGGTATCCATGTCTGTAGCTAAATGTTTTGGGTATTCTTTCCTCCCGTCCCTTAGCTCCGGGAATAACGTCTCATGAGACTCATTAAATATACAAATACCCAGGCTGTTTGCCTCATCTTTGACTAGCTCATAACTAACATTAACCCATTATACTAATCTAAATTCTGCCATGTGGCTGGTTACCTGAGCTCAGGCACCATGTATCCATCTTCCTCACATCTTGGCCCCTGGATCTCACACACCTGGCTCCATCCAGAATCCTTTCTGCCTACTGGCAATCTCACCCATATTTCCTGTCTAAGTTATACAGCATAGGTTTTTTTTTAATTGACAAATGTTGCATCTATATAATACACAAGAGACTCCTTCTACACATGTCCGTCTTCTTAACCTGCTATCTGTAGAATACCAGGACTTAGGGAGCAGGACCCATCTATGACTTATGATGGAAATGTCCAAGAGAACTGAGTTTAATTTGATAACTGAGACTCATTCAGCTGAGGCTAGGGGAACTTCTAAACTGGCAGAGTAATGGAATCCAAGGATAAATCCCATGGGTGGGTCTTCCACCTAAGCCCCCCTCATCACGGCTTAACACTGCTCATTGCTGAAGAGCCCCTGGTCATCCTCCCTTCCTGCACACCCTAGAACTCCACAGCTTCATTAATGGGAGAAGGGTAACTGAGCAATCTCCATCAAATTTCAAAGCAAACATCTAGTTTGGTAAAATCTATAATGTTTTCCTTGGCTACTCTTTTGGGCTCCCAGAGAGGACCTCACGTTCAGTACCAAGACAGGGGTGTGATTGAGTTGTGCCCCACCGACATTATAACTGCCTTGCTTTGTGACAGTTGTGCTAGGCAGTTTGCTTCTTTGAAAGCCTGTCTTTTGTGCAGTGCTATGAGCCCTGCACGGGAGAATGCAATGAGTCGTATATCAGTCTTGTTACCCATATTTATCTGATACACAGTGGAGGAAAGTGGCAGTTGATAGAATTAGAAAGAGCCTAGAGTCATTTCAGCCAGGGCCTGCGGCTAACTGCAGGGTAGCATAGTTGGTAGGTATTTGATGCCAAGGATAACTCTCAAAGACAAACTCTACTTTCATCCTAAGACTACATTTCTGTGTGTGTGTGTGTGTGTTTGTGTGTGTGTATGTTGGGGGATGCATTTGTGTCACAGAGAACATGTGGAGGTCAGAGAACAGCCTGGAGTGTCAGACCTCAACTTCCACCCTGTCTGAGACAGGGTCTCTTTTCAGGGTTGCTTACGTCTAGTCCTGGAGTGTCTGGGATTGTTCTGTTTCTGCCTCCTATTTTTTCGTCAGAGCACAAGGATTACAGAATCTCACTGCCATGTCAGGCTTTTTGTGAGATCTGGGGATTTGAACTCACGTCTTCCTGTTTGTTCAGCAGGTGCCTTACCGACTGAGAATCTCCCCAGCCCTAGAAACAAGAAACAGACTTCCATTCTAATGTCATTGTACCTCAACTGAGATCCTGTCTCTCTGAAAATGACCCCGAGTGTAATAAACTGATGCTATTTGAGCTGGGTTTTTTTTTTTTTTATCCAAGTTGTAGTGAGGGTTTTGGTTTTATTAAAAACCCAGTTATGCTATGTGAATATGTTTTTGTTTTAATCCCAGGTGTGGGATATGGAGCTGCTTCAGATTGTCGACAGCCATTAAGTATGATTGTTTCATCCTCTAGGAGGGGTGTGATTTGTGCCAGCTGCAGACAGTTTAAGTCCGGAAACTCTGGAAATGGTATAATGCAGAGCCCAGAGAGAGACAGGATGTTCTGAAGAAGGTGGCTGCTGTTGTTGCAGTTTGACAAGAAGAAGGTGGAGATATCCTGACTATGTAGATTGAACTTTCCCAAGGAACCCAACTACCCCAATCATCAGGAAGTAGTCTAAAGGGACATATACCCTCTTTCCCCTCTAACCTTTCTCTTTACCTAGTTTTGAGGGAAGGGGTGGAAGGGTTTAGGAGAAATAAGGGTTGGAAGGTAGGTAGAGGTACAATTATCCAATAAAATAGCTACAAAAAAATGGTACCAACACCAAGTTATAGAGAATTATAAGTTCATGAATCATAAGGCATGTCAGATATCAAAGTTGTTAATATAGTCATAAACATGTAACTTAGCACCCAAACTTTAAACCAGTTTACCAGTGTGTTAGGACATTCCAAAATAAGTTACCATTACCCCATCACATTTTATTCTAATAATAAAAGGTGGTAATTTAAATCTTATTTTAATTATTATTTTATAACCACTTTTAATAATATTTTATGAGCTAAAGCACTAAAGTATTTTATGACATTACATATTAAAATACTGGAATTCATACATAATTCATAGATAAATTTTTCCTTGATGGGTTATTTAATAAACATCTTTGAAAACACTTTTCTAAGCAGCTCAGTCTCCTGGGGGTGTAATCTGAGATGGAGATTCTTTTATGTGTAAGCCAATCCTTTCGGAGTGTTAATGGGCAACACATCCGTCCCAGAATCCATCAGCTGATACCGCAGCACTTCCATATATTGGCGGTATGACAGTTTACTAATTCCTGCTGAATAGTAAAATATTGACTTGTTTTTAGTGAAGAGACTGATGCAAACCATCTTACCCCATGGATCTCAAATGAATGTCAACCCATGAAGCCTGAGAGCCCCCTCCCCCAAGAGCTCTTATGACATACTACACTTCATGGGGCATTTCTGTAATACATGGATCCTCACCTACCAGCCATGCTGACTGGAAGATACTGACACCATCTCCTACCAAAGTGCACAGCTCTGAGTATAAATGATAAAAAAAAAAAAGGGTGGGGGGAGGGACAAAAATGGAAACACAGTAGTCTTCTTCACTTCCTTGAATGAAGACAATTCCCAGAGTCTATTTGCAGTGCACTTTCCCCTCTAAAATATCAGACTAGTAAAGCTTTCAGATAGTCACAGTAGACTTTCCCAGAATCCCTTCCATAGTCCAAGAACAACTGTTACTGCCCCCCCCTTTTGGAAAAGAAACTAAGACCTAAACTAATAAAAATTACTTGTCCCGAAATTAAGTAGTAACAGAGATAAGTTTCACAGTGAGGTCATTTGTTCCAAGTTGGGTTTGTAAACTCCTGACAGTACGTAATGGTGTCAGGCTGAAGAACGGATGTCAGAATCAAGGAGAAGTCTTAAAAACTGGCGACGCTCAGGATTCACTGAAGATAGAGTGACTTGGACTCAATTGTAAATCCAGATAAATGAACTCATGCACTCTCTCAACCCTTGCAAACTTTAAAAAGCCATGATTTTGTCTTTGTGTAAAGATTATGGAACCGAATCCCACCTGTGAGAAAAAAGGTTTGACTCATTCACTCATGGTTGCTGGAACCCAGCACAGGGTAAAGGTCTTCAGGAGTGGTTCTTGACTGGCATGGCAGATCATCATTAAGCCCATAGGACACTTGTACAGTAAGTGTCTCGGTATGTCTGGTGACTCAGGCTAGTCTAGATGTTTATACTACAGCGTGACTTACAATGAATGCCCACTGTTACTCACCAAGGGCTTTGTGCATACTGTGTTTCTTTGACCTTTCAGGGAGTATCTAAGGTCAATCACTCTGGTGACCTTACCTTTGTGACTGATATCCAACAGAGGCCCTAGACACTAATGTTCAGGTGACTCATGGTGGTTGGCGATACTTTGAGCATAGCGATGTTATGGCGCATTGCTTCTGGGGCATTCCATGATACCTACTCACCGGCACTGGAGAACAGAGCTGGATACTTGCTTCCATCTTCTCTGAACTATAACATTTGTACCTCTCCATCTCCAGTCTGTGTTCTCTAAAAGAACCAGGAAACAGTCTATGTGGTTCTATGGGTCCTTCCAGTAAATCATCAAACCAGAAAGTACTTGGAGATCTTTGGCACCCTACCCCACCCTACTTGACCATAATTCATCTTTTGAGCTCAGAAGGCAGACTTGTTCTTCAGTTTAAGTCCCAAAAGAACATGGTAGGCTTTGCGTAAATATTTCTGATGACACACACATCTCTGATCACCAGAAGAGGAGTTGTACCCGGAGATCCTTCAAGCTGTCAATCATGCCTGTACATAGAGAAATTTTCTCCCAAACGTCACACCACAGATATGGTGAGAAGTAAGCCTTTCAGTGCTTCTCAGAGGTTATACTGAGCTCCACTGTTTTAAGAGTCTTTCTAAGATGGTAAATATGAACAGTCATTATGATGGTTGGTTTTTAATTGTTTTTTTTTTTTTTTTTTTTTTTTTCAATGCAGTTTATTCAGGAACATTGAACAATCCTCGGACCCCGGGGAAAGCCAGCCCACAGCTTAAATAGCCTCTGGGTAGCCAACCCAGGCGTGCCACGGGGGCAATGCAGATAGGTCCACATACATAGAAGCAAGCCAGATCCTCGGCCTTAGCCAAATGTGGAGTTGTTCGTGACAGAGAGCACTCACCATCGGGAAGGTGGAAGGCAGAAACCAGCTCCATCTTTAAGGCATAGCATTCCGCAGCTCTCTACAGTTCCCCCTTTTTGTTTTAGACGCATCAGGCAAGAGTAGAGGTCTGATCTCTGATATTAGAAATAAATTGGGACTTTGTACAGATGTTCATTTAGGTGTCATCCACCCAAAGAGCATCAGACCCGTCCGATACCTTTTTCTCAGAGGCGGGACCTGGGGCATCAACCCGCATGCAATCAGACATGCTCTTCTCTGGGTCCAAAGCGGCTGACCCTGAGTGCAGTGCTTAGCCTCGCATCCTGAGCGTATCATTTTAGCTTTTTATGGTATCCAACCATGCTTGGGGAGAATGTCCTGCTTCAATGGCTGTAAAGGCCTGAATGATCATGGCTGCATCACACTGTTGTGAGACTCTAATCTTGCATATATACCACAGGCAAACCAAGGAGACCAACACCAGAAGGCCTGCTAACACTCCCATGCCCACCCATTCCTTCAGATGATTCATGGCTGCAGCAATCCATGTTGATAATCCTGTGGCTAGTCCTGCGTCCACTCCGGTAGAATTTACTGTGACAATGGCCACTCTCAGCTGCTCCATCGTAGTATCGAATTCTCCAGTCCAATTACCTAAAATATAGCTCAACAATTGTTTAGACAGATTTGCAGCGCAGGAGAAATTCTCATGTTGTATGCTAGTGACACAAAGTCCAGCATACTTTCATTGACAGCCAGGTTGAGCGATTTGCCATAGGGTATCAATTTGCTCCTGCAAGAGGTCAAATCTGATTGAACACCATCAAGCTTCCTTTTAGTTGAGCATTAATTCCTTTATGTACAACTAAGGCATGAGCTACATTGGCTAAATGATTATTCAGGGTCTGAGCCGTCTGCCCAGTATGACTCATGGCTAATGCCCTGGTGGTAGCTCCAACAGCCGTCAATGAGATGGTAGTAACAATGGTGGCTGTAGTTCCAAGATCCCTTTTCTGTCTGAAGAGAGTCATAGCGTGAGGGGCATCAATGGGCATATCCCCCATTTTTATTCATTATTAGCCAGATAGAGCCAAGTAATTGCGGTAATGATACTTGCTTTTTTGCCCAATGCTGGAATGCTAGTAAAGTTAGGTATGCCCTGGTTACTCGCATGCCTCACTGGGTGCCTATGCCCATTGATGCCCCTCACGCTATGACTCTCTTCAGACAGAAAAGGGATCTTGGAACTACAGCCACCATTGGTTTTTAATTGTTAAACTGACATAATTTAGGGTCACCTGGGAAAACAATCTCAGTGGGGGATTGTCTAGATCAGATTGGCCTGTGGCAATGTCTGTGGAGGAGAGTTTCTTGATTAAGTTAATCGATGTAGGAAGAGCCAGCCCACTGTGGGTAGCACCATTCCCTGGGTTAGTGAAGGTCAGCTGAGTAGTGAGCATGCCTGCATTCCTTTCCTCTGTGCTTAGCTGTGGGTGTGATCAGCTGCTTTCAGTTCCTGCCTGGACTCCTCTGCAATAATGGACTGTGGCCTGGAATTTATAAAATTCCCTTTCTCCAAGAAGTGGCTGTTCTCAGGGCATTTTATCAGAGTAACAGAAAGGAACCTGGGTCAGTTATCAAATTAGGAAAATGTTGGTCACAAATTAAAAATAGCTGAAGTTTAATTTGGATAAAATCTATGCCACATTAAGTTAGTTATGACAAAAAAATAGAGGCTGACATTAGGTCATGAATGGCTGTAAATGCCAAGATGAAACATATGAAATACACCTATAAACTGGGTGTTGTTTAGGCTTTAGGAGTAGAAAATCAAATGATAACATTGTGCTTTGAGAACTTACAAACCAGACAGCCTGCCTTGTGAAAGAAAATCACAGAAGGAGAAGCCAGTCAGGAGGCTGTTGCCATAGAAGCTGAAGGATGGGGTAACTATGCTGGGGGTGGGGGGTGGGGTGAAATCTGCCTGCCAGTCCTTCCCTTATTAATACTTAGCACCAGTCTGCGACAGAACGTTGAGTCCCTGAGTTATCAAAGGCAGCAGCCTGCACATTCTTATGAAGCCTTGGAACTGGCTTCTCCTTCAGAGGAAGCATTTGGAGCCCAGAGGGGAAAACAATCGCTCTTCCGCTGGGAACTACAGAATTTCCCTGACAACTCTCTCACAAGGGTGATGAGAGGGACTTAGGTAAACTGCAGCATTGAGTCCACCAAGTCTTGATGTCCTGCCCTTCTCTCGTTTCCAGTCTGGTGCTTTGTGTAGGCTGTGCTTGCCTGGCTTGGAATGAGCTTAAATACATAGTTAATGTTGGCCAAGACTGATGTGGTATTTCAAAGACTCCAGCTATGGATTTCTAGACTTCATCATCTACAAACCCTATACTGTTCTCTTATCTCCCATGCCCTTTTTATCATCCCTTCATCTCAGTAGTATTCCTTCTTAGGGTTGACCAGGTTTCCCAAATTCTCCCGGTGCTTTCCTTTGATACCACCACTGTTCTGCTTATCTTATAAACACTGCTCCAAACAGTCCTTTGATTTTCTTCTCCTTCCTAAAATATGCCCTAAATGAAACCTAATGTAAAGGTATAGGCCTCTTATGCTGATTCCTCTTTTGTCCTCCCATCCTCTCTCAATGATCCTTCTGTTTTCTCTCTGTGTAGGTTTCCACAGAGATCCCAAAATCCACCCTACTTTATATACTATGTCCCTGTTAACTTATCTGGGACCCAGTGGTTTAATAACCTTATTCGGTAACCATTGACCTACTGAGCATCTCCACCTGGCTATATGTAAGCCATAACTCTTAGTTCCAGTGTGTTCTTTGAAGCTATATATTGATATTGGCTCTGGGGCTCAGAACTCAATTTCTCAGACTCCTTAATCATTGGCATGGATCTCTCAGATCTAACCAGATGGAGTCATGGGAGTGAGGGGAAGGAGGAGTTAGCATAGCTTTTGTATGTATTACCTCACATGCCCTTGAGTAGCTTCTGAATTGCATCATGCTTCCCTAAGTCACACATACTGAATGGCCCTAGCTAAGGACCACTGTCTTTCAGCTTTCTCTCTCTCCTTCTCTACTTTGTTTTGCAGATGAATGTATGCTCGTGTCTGTGTGCTTTACATGTGGTATAAGTGTGTATATCATATCGTGTATGCAGCCAGCAAGCCCCAGCAATTCTCCTATCTTCTACCCCCCCAGTGCTCTGCAGTTGCAAACATACACAGTCATGCCTGGATTTTACATAGGTGTTGAGGATTTGAACTTGGTCCTTAGGCTACATAGCAAGTTCTGTTACCCACTTAGCCACTTCCCAGCATTCATCTTTCATCTTTTGTGCTCTGGTTATTCATCAAGTCACAAGAGCTACTAATCCTCACTTGGCTTGTATTTAGGAGTAAGAGAGATATCTGCATGAATATGATCACTGAACATACCCTCAGCAGTGGAACCGTAAAACACACTAACTCTGTGGTCCCCAGATCATCATCCACACTGGGAGACATGGGAGAAAGCAGACACCTTCCCAGAATTTCTAGTTAAGGTTACCTCCTCCTTCAAGTCCTTCCCATGTCCTTTTTTTCTTCATCCTTGGTTCACTAATCAAATAGACCCTGTGCCCAAGTCCTTGTCTTGCCTGAAGTGTAGACTATTTGGACCTCCTAACTCCTTTCTCTGACCCTCAAGTTCACTCCATAGGAGCAGTACTGACTGTACCTCTGGATTCTTTTACTGTCTCCTTTAACTTATTTTTCTTTCACCTTTTAAACAGCATCTATGATCTTTCAGCGTGTTACTTGATTTAGTTATTTCTCCTGTGTATGGTTCAGCTGCCCTCACTCTAACATAAGCTCTCGGAAGGTAGTTGATGTTGTTCATTCTGTTCCGTGGTATATCAGTTCATTTTTTTTTTTTTTTAATGCAATGATCAAATGCCATACAAGAAGCAACTCAAGGGAGGAAGTGTTTATTCTGGATTAAAGTCTGTGTGATGAAGAAGGCATGATGGCAGACGCACACGGTGGCCGGTCACATTGCATGCACACACTCATGAAGCAGAGAGCAGACAGGAAGTGGGGCCAGTCTGTAAAGATTTGAGGGCCACGCCCCAGTGACCACTTCCTCCAGTGATGCTCTACCGCCTCTACAAACTTCCAAAACAATTCCACTATCTGGAAACCAGATCTTCAAATACTGAAGCCTGGTGAGGGCCAGATCCCAACCAAAGCTCAGCAACGAACCTATTCCAAGTATCAGAAAGGACACGTGATAAAACTCAGCAAATACTTGATGGATGGCAGGATGCACTATTGGAATACTTAGTTACTCTGCTGGACAATGAATTAACACACCCAGGTTTCAACCTCTCCACCTGTAATGAAAAGAAAAATAATCCTACATCTCAAAATTAAACTCAGATCAAATGTACCAGCAAAAAGAAAAGGCTTTGCACAGCAAGCAATCACTGGCCAAGAACTGGCTTTGCGTGCTGCCCTGACTACGGGACTACAGCCCCAGAGTCTATGGACTGATTAAACAGGCATGGGATTTGTGTGTCCTCAGGTTAGTGTACAACTATAAACATCCATTGTTTCATCATGGGCAAAGCATGGGTGCCCAGGCCCACTCAGCTCAGCCTCTCCTCTTTCTTCACCTTGGAACATGCTGCCTCTTGTGGATAGTTAGACATATTTTCATATCATCAGAAATCCACTGGTTTATACATTAAATTTGAACCTTCAACACATTGTTTTCTCAGGGAAAAGAATGGTTCATAAAATCTGTGTGCCAACCAGTCAGACAAGAAGTTAATTAACATGAGCTGGGGTGGTGGTGCATGCCTTTACTTGGGAGGCAGAGCCATGTGGATCTCTGAGTTCAAGGCCAGCCTGCTTTATAGAGCAAGTTTCCTACTACACAAAGAAATTCTTTCTCAATAAAAAAGAAGAAGGAGGAAGAAAGGAGGAGAAGTTGTTAATAGAATGCTTCCTGAGCATACCATGTCCAGAAAGTCAATGTTTATAAAATTTACCTTTCCCCTTTTGATCCACCCCTCCTCCCATACACACCTCAAGCACCCATAGCCTGTCTCCTTCTTCTGTAAAACCATGCCATCACTTCCTATTCTAGGTTGACCTGAGAGAGCCTGTTGGTTAGAATTAGCCTGTATGGGGGTGGAGGAAAGAATGATGAATAAAAAATAAACCCATTTCTGCTCCAAGGACAAACCAGATGCATAATCAGAAGGCAAACTAGGCTTGCTTGGGGCACCGTGCAGACCAGGTGTTCAGCTGAGGCACAAGGATTTCTCGAGCCTCAGAGACCACAGCCTACATGAGTAACACAGCAAACACTCTGGCAGAGAGGAAGAATAGAAAACAAGGGCTCTAATATGAGAGTGGGTGAATGACAGGCCCAATACTGGAAGCCTATTTACCTGACCGCTGATTGACAGACAGCAGCAGCCTCTCCACTCATCTTTATGGAAATCCTACAGGCAATCCTTGAAAACTCAAAGCCACACACAGAAGGGAAAGCTGCTTTGTCCTGTTTTAGTAAGCCTTCAGTCTTCCGGTCTCTGGCCCGTGTTATCCGCCAAGGAGGAATTGTTTCCTTCTTCCTCCTCCTTGCCATTCAACTTGTTCTTTTTTACATTTTCCAAAGAACAGAAGGGGGAAAAAAATCCCCCAAATGGACCGCATGCTGGCAAGCTCCTGGTGTTATCAAATGGAGCTTGAGCATTCTGTTTCAAATTTTCCTGAATGAGAACCCTGTGGTCCACAATAGCGCTTTCAATATGGGGGACTCAATGTTCCCTGGGAAAGGAAGTTGAGGCCATAGGAGCGCAGCGGTGCTGCCCAAATGTAATTAGCCCCAAATCAAGAGTCCCTCTTCAGGCAGTGGTGCCTTGCCTAACCTGGATATGTAGACATCAGAGTCCAATTTGCAAGTATTTTGAAATACAATTCTTTGCACCCCAACCCATCAGGACACAAAGAGAATCCTACCCGGCACCAGCAGATGGAACCCAGCTGGAACTTGCGTTCAGTCGCTGTTCTCATCTGACGGTTCTCCGCTTTTAACTACGAAGGGCGCATCAAGCTCTTTGTGATCCAAGCTCAACATCGAGCCGCGTTGCCTTATTTTCTTTTACAAGGTGCGTATATGGTAATTGTTTCTCTTTGCTCGCATAGGCCAGATTCTCTCTTTGCACCCATGTCTGCAGGGGCGCGGTTCCTGCTGTCCGTTACACCGGCCCCTTCCTCCCACCCACTGCCTCCCTGTCAAGCCCTTAAAAGCTGTCCTCCCAGCTTCTTGTTTCTTTACGCTTGGAGAGGTCCTCTCCTCGTCTAGTTATTCAGGAAACAGGGAAACGGCTGAGGCTCCTTGAATTTCCTCATGAGCACCTTGTAAGACTGTGTCAGGAAGTTCAGGAGGAGTCAGCCATAGCAGAGCACTTAGAACCTTGACTGCCGCCACCATAGGCATCCTTATTGGTGGTGGAGAGAGCACTTGGGCTTTGGAACCAGTCACAGTCAAAGTAAATCTAATTGGAATTCTGCCTTGGCCTCTCGTTGTTTATCCTGAGCGAGTTAGTGACGCTTTCTCAGCTATGAAATGAGCACCATCCTGCATCATCAGCCTCATAAAAATTTCTCCGAAACAAAACGTTACGAAGATTCAGTCAGCAGCCTGCTAACACACACATACACATTGTTTTTTTAATTTGTCTCCTCCTTCTTTTAAATCTCAGCATCTTCTACTGGTTTCTTTCTATTGAGACATGTAGACTACTGTGGGTACCTGATGGTTACCCAACCTGGGCACACAGCAGGTGGCCATAAAAGCAGGATCCAAAAAGCATCTGCTGTCAGCTACCAATCATTTCCGTGCTGGGAAGCTGGCACTCTTCAAGTTGTGCTGTTTTGACTCCTATAGCTCAGTAGCATGATTTGATTAGATGCTGTGATGACTCTAATAGTGTTTTTTCTCTACTTACCTGTTTACTTCTCTTTTGCCCAGGATCACTTTGACCTTTGGGGAGGACTTTGTATCTCTAGATAGATTTTAGAATATTTTTATGTTTCTTTGGTGAGTGCATTTGTGTGTGTGTGTATGAGTGTCTGCATGCCAGAGGTGGTTAAGACTGCATGTTTTCATCAGTGCCTCTTCATCTTGTTTTTTTTTTTTTTTTTAAACAGGGTTCCTCATAAACCCAGAGATTATCATCTCATCTACACCAGCTGGCCAGTGAGTCCTAGGGATCCACCTGTCCCAAATCTCAAGAACCGGGATTACAAGTATGACCCACAATCACCCTGGGGTCTTCATGCATACAGGCAAGCACTTTGCTGCCTGAGCTGACTCCTCAGCTCTGAAGGCACTTTTTAAGGAAACATTTCCGTGGATCTCTAGTTCTGGGTCATGTGCCCTTTGACTTACTTCCACAGCACACCCAAACTACCATCGCTGTGACTTCCCTCGGCAGCTGCTGCTTCTGTTGATTTGTGTGCACTGTCGTAGGCTCTACTCTTACACGAATTTGCAAATATCACTCATCGCAGGCCCAGTTACAAGGTAGGTTTAAGAAAGAAATGAAAAGCTTTGTTTATTCACTCTCTGCTCATGCATATGCATTTCCTGAAGGAGTATGCCAACCATTAGCAGGAAGTGGGATTGTGTGGCTTTTTATTATGCAATACAGATTTTATACACTTTTCATTTGCATGTCAGTCATCTAAAAGTCTCAGGCTTCAATGATCAATTCATACTTACACTTTATCAAAAAGAAACAAATCCTCTAGGAAATTTGATAAAGTAGGGGCTCAAAAACCCTCACTTTGAGAGGCCCACCAAGCAACAGCACAGCTGCCCTTTTTAAAAGGTTTTGCTAGAGTTCTCTTAGCCTGGTGCTCCCCCTCCACCCCATTCCTGTTCCTGCTCCTTCTTTATCTCCACTTGACTTTGAAACCCCTTGCTGTAAAGACCTTGGGACCTGTGGCTGAGTGGAGTAAACAAACTGACTCAGGATGGAAAGGAAAACAAAAATGGATAGGATTAAAATCTCATGGTCAAAAGTGGTTTTTAATCACACAAACTCATTTTATGTTTTGTTTTATATGAGTGTTTACTGAGCCAGTGTGCTCCAGTAAAGGAAGGCACAATGCAAAACAACTAAAAATCAACATGTTTTTCCTTTTTCCCTGTGATGTGGTGTGAATGACTGGGATTGTACAGGGCAGCCTAGTCATTTGAAGGGGAGGCTGAGGCTATGCCCCTACGTCAGGCTATAGCCATTTAGTGCAAATAACTCAGTTTATTGTAAACACTGGGAGAGATGGTTGTCACTGATATCTTGCACCTTCTAACACTTCCCAGGAGTGCAACTTTTGGGAAGCAATGAAATTTTGGCTCATTTAGTGTCCTGTCTGGATGCTGATGTGTTGGCAACAATGTTCCCTAAAACAGCATGAGAGGGCATGGGATCATTCACTGGAAGACTCCATAGCAGTTGCAGGACTAGAAAGTGTTGGTGGTTGAAGGGGGAGGACAATTAAAATAAATAAATAAATAAAATCAGCCCAATGGCTTCCGAAGTAACAAGAACCCCCAGAGGCACTGCTTTCTGAAGCAAGTGTGTGCACAGTGTCTTAAGGTTTTGTTGTTGTTGTTGTTGTTTGTGTGTTTTGTCTTGTTTTGTTTTTCCTGTGGCTGCTATAAAGCACACTAGCAGAAGCAACTCAAGGGTGGAAGGTTTTATTCTGGCTCACACATCAAGGCATAGTCCTTTGTGGCGGGGAAGCTGAACGGGTGGAGCTTGAAGCAGGTGGCCCACATCACGTCCACAGTCAGGCAGCAGAGTGGTAAGTGAGTGCACGCTGGTGCTCAGATCACTCTCTGTATATACACAGCCCAGAGCCTCAACCAGGGAATCACACCACCCATGGTGGACAAGCCTTCCCACTTTAATCGAAAAAATCAACAAAGCCCTTCATACCAAACTTATGCCCAGGATTCACTTCCCAGGTGACAGATTCTAGATTCTATCAAGTTGACCATTGACACTACACCTTACAGACAGGAGTCCAATGACACCCAACCTTCACCCAATATTTCTGCTCTTCCCTGAGATCCCAGAAACCAAAGAGCATTTCTTGTATCAGGAATATTCCAGGATCACAGCTAGACAATAATTGGAAAGTATGTCAGAAAAATTTAGAAATAGGAGACATTAGAATATTTTTTATAACCCCCAATTTACTAGTAAGAACATGGAATTGATGTAAAGTTTGGGAAGACTGAAATGCAGGGAGGCCCAAGGATGCCTCATCTTGAGCAACTGAAGCACCCTCCCAGAACTGAACTGATCTACTGAACGGGGTAGAATGCAAATTAAACCGAACAGGTATGGTAGGTAATGATTGAAAGTATGAGAGGTCGGCAGAGGATTATTATCTTGGGACTACATTGCTGTCTAAAGGGAGAGAGGAGAGAAGAGAGAGAGAAAGAGAGAATATGTGTGTGTTTATAAGCGTATGTTTTTTTTTGTGTGTGTGTATGCTATATTTGTTTCTGAGTGTCTCTCGGTTACTTAAAAACAGGAAAACTGAATGGGGTCTTCCATCTGTGATCCAGCTCCCAGGAACCTGAAGCAAGTGGATGTTGAGTTTGAGGATGGTTTAGGAATTGCAGTGAGTGAGTTTCAGGCCAGCTTGAGCTACAGGAAAAGAACAGGTTCCAAATCTAAATCTTATTCAAAGTTGTTGGAAGGCCAAATGCAGAATAATTAATCAAAGATAATGCAAAAAAAAATATGAGAACCAGAATTAAAATTGAAATTCTAAAAGAGGTAAAAACAACATAGAAGATGCTTATAAATAAAAGAAAATTCATTTCAGGAATAAAGAATGAACTAGAATATATGGATAAACTAAATACCATATAGCTAAAGACCAATAAAAGGTAAGGAAGAAAATGAAAAATAGAGAAGTCCAGCAAAGGTGTGTAAGGAGGGAAATAGTGATAGCCCTCAAAAGCAATGGAAAGACAAAAACTGAAAACACATGTGAAGAAAACTTTCCTAAAGACAGATGTAGTACTATTGGTTGAAAGGAAACACTGTCCAGTGTGGAATTAAATGGAACGATGAAAAGAAGGATACATTCGTGTATCTCCACTAAACTTAAAGAAAAATGTGCCAGATGAACTGACTGAACCACAGCCTGGCTGTGGGAGTAGAAGCAGGAAGAGGGCTTACAGCCAGAAGTTCAAGGCCACCTGGGCAGCCTAGCAAGTCTGCAAAAGAATACATTTTTAAAAATGAAAACAGGAATATGGCTGTTAGGTCTAGCAGGAGCCTAATTTCCAGAAAGGCAGATGAAGGGAACTCAGGAGACCAGATTGATGCAATTGCAAGAGGTTTATTCAAGACATTGTGCAATATGGCTGCCCCACAAACCAGCGAGGAACAGCCCCTAGAGACAGAAACCCGGGGTTTTTAAAGGGAAAAGCACAGGAAATGCGGGAGTTGTGAGCTTGGCAACATTGGATTGGTTAGGGTAGTTGACTTTTTGAAATGATTGGTCTATTTTAGGTGCCCAAGTCCAGTCACTCCCCTCCCCCCCCGGTTGCTAGGCAACTCTATCTCAGTCCTCTACAGTGGGGTGGAGACCTTTGGCATTCCTTTGCAACAGGGTGGGTCTTGTCTCAATTCATCTGCTCCTCCTTTCATCCTGCTTTCTGGAAAAGTACTGGGAAAACTTAGTTTAACATGGGGTATAAAATTTCTAAAGAAACCTGTAAAGCTAGCCTGTTCCTTTCAATGACCAATTTTATTTTTATATTTTTCAACTGATTTTTTAGCTCTAGCATATACTGGAGTAAGACTTTCTGGTTTCAAAGAAAACAAAGTAAGCTGTCATGGTTTTTTGTTTGTTTGTCTTTGTTTTGTTTTTGTATGTTTTATATATAATCAAACTGACTCTCAAGTATAAAAACAGGCATTCTGATGTGAACCTGTAAGAGGTCAGGGGAGGGTAGTGGAGTTAGCTTAGTGGGTCTCAGTGCTGGCCACAGAGGGGCAATCTGATTTCCAGCCCCAGATCACACATGACAGGAGGAAAGAGGCAGCTTCTGAAAGTTGCCCTCTGATCCCCACTTGTTAGGCCATGCTGCCTGGGCCCACATACCCATAAGGAGTGTAATCATAAAATTATTTTAGATCTATATTATGTGTGAGTGTTCTGCCTGCATATACTTACGGACTTGTGTATGACACGTGGGCAATGCCCATGGACGTTGGAAGAAGGCACTAGACCCACTGCAGTTAAGAGTTATGGACAGTTGTAAGCCATGAGGGGGATTCTGGTATCTGAATCTGGGTCCCCTGCAAGAGCAGCAAGTGCTCTTAACTGTTGTGCCATCCCTCTAGCCCAGAAAAATACATGAATACAGAAAATACAGAAAAATATATAAGGCCACTGGCCCTAGACACAGGCTACAGGCAACTAAGAAATTGTGAGAATGGGAAAAATAGTTTTTCTCAAGGAAGAACACACATATTGGTTATCCAATACCAAAGGTCAACCCTGGACACATATAGACATGTAACATTATACAGACTGAGTAGATTCACTTATGTATTTAGGAATATATATATGTGTGTGTGTATTTATTTTATATTGTTGTTATATGCACACATACACACATATGTTTATATGGAACATCAATTAAAGAAAAAGAGGCCATGAATTTGAAGCAGAGAAATGGAGGGTGTATATAAGAGGCTCTGAAGGGTGGAAAGGGAAGGTGTAAATGATGTAATTATATCATAATCTCAAAAGAAAGAAAGAAAAGTACTTAAGGGTTATGACTTCTGTTGACATGAGGACTAATGGTGAGCATTGCACATATATTTTAAAGTTAATAATAAATGATGCTTATTAAGGGAGAATATAGTATGAGATAAGATTATAGATGTTGTTTTGAAAAGCAGAAGGGGAATGTTCACAGCCCATGAAGAACAAGCTGAGAGTTTCCTTGTCCTCACAAATTATGAATAAAAGAATCTTTCAGTTAGATGCCAGAAGGAAATGAAGGTAAAATGTTACCATATAGTTTTGTGGGTTTTATTGCTGAGGAACAACAGAAAATACCTCTGATAAATAAATAGGGCCTAAGGGCATTACATAAAGAACTGTAAAACAGCCACAAAATTTATGAATAAGATAGGAACATGCATTTTCATTAATATGTAAATTAAAAATACAGAAAAGTAAATTCAATAAATCTTGTTTTTAAATCTACATGACAGAAAAACAAAAAAACCCACCCATGTACAAACTCATTGATAGATACATACATGCACACATCAGTTTTTAAAACTCTGACAACGCAATATTGATGCTGACATTTTAGAGGCTGGGGAGATGGCTCATTAATTAAGAGCACTTGTTTCTCTTGCAGATGAACTACCTAGCACCCACATGGAGCAGCTCACAAATGCCTTTACCTCCAGCTCTAAAGAATCTGCCATCACTTCTGGACTCTGCAACACTTATATCCACCTGCACAAACTCGCATGCACATACACATACACATATACATACTTTTTATTTAAAAAATCTTTGAAAACCAGCATGACAGAAAAAGACAAATATCAATCATATGGATAAATTTAACTGCATTTTCAACTAATGACAGCCAAAAAAAAAAATTCTGAATTTTGTCTGAGTAGTTAAAAAAAACAAAGAAAAGAAAATGCTGTTGGCTTCAGACATCTTTCAAAGAGAGTCATGGTATGGAGGAAGTTAAGGAAGGACTGGGCAAATGAACTAGAAGAAAGAAATCATGAGTGCATTTGAAGATTCAAAGAGTTTTGAGGTCAGCCTGGTCTACAAAGTGAGTCTAGAACAACCAAGGCTACACAGAGAAATCCTATCTTGATAACCAAACCAAACTAAACCAAACCAAACCAAACCAAAACAAAACACAGCAATAAGCCAAAGTGTAAAGGTGTCAAAGAAAGTGAGGCTATGCCAGGGTGCCAGTTTTGGGTAAAGGTATGTCCACTATTTACATCCCCAGGCTCAGAGCACAGCACTGCTGACCTCGAGAAGCAGATAGAATTTGGAAACTGCAAAGAGGAGCTGCCAAAACCACATGAGAAGCAAGATCAAGTGAAATGCAAGCCAGCTGGGATACAGAAGGCAACAGAGTCACAACAATATTCACAGTAATGAGTTATGGGCTCTAACAACAGACAGTGCCTCTACTTCAGGTACACATGACGTGTTCATTAACTTGATCATAGCACAGTCTTCAGGAAAAGTCTTATGTGTTCCAGAGATGAAGGTGCTGCCCAGAAGCTAATGTCTTGCTACAGCAAAGTCAAACCAGAAAAAAATAACATCGACCTAAAAATAGCCCTCGAAGGCTTGGGAGATAGCTCAGATGGTGCCTTGCAAGTGAGAGGATCTGAGTTTGATCTCTAGAACTGGCATAAAAGCCTGACAATGTGGCACATATTTGGAAATTCAGTATGGAGGAGACACCTGGCTCCCTGGTCAGCCAGTGTAGCAGAAACAGCACATTCCGGAACAGTGACAGTTCTTGTCTCCATAAAAGAGAGAATGAGTAGGATGCCTGGCACTGACCTCTGGTTTGCACACATGCAAGCATAGGTGAGCATACCTAGACACACATGCATTTCCCCCTACACACACACACACACGCACACACACACACATACCTTTTTAAGTCAACCTTTGGGTTATGGAACTACTCAGGGAGTTATGGTAAGGAACTGGAGAGATGGCTCAGCAGTTAGGAGCATTTGCTGCTCTTGAAGAAGACCTGGGTTTGATTTCCGTGATGGCTCACCACTGTCAATAACTCCAGTTCCAGGGGATCCACTGCCTTCTTCATGACTCGAGGAGCTCAGCATGCATGTGATATACAGACATACATGTAGCCAAAATTTATGCAAGTAAAATAAAATAAAGTAAATATATCTAAAAAAGAATTGACAATTTTTTTACTGGCTTTTAAACTTAGGAAAAAATGAATAATAATGATAAAAACACAAAAACTCAGAACTGATGGCATCACTTAGGGAAAAAGTAAGTAATAATAATAAACTTAAATCCTGGAAGTAAATGAGTTAACAACTCAAGGTCTAGAGCAACAAAACAAAGCAAAGCAAAGCAAAGCAAAAGAACACAGAAGGACTTCATGAAAGCAGAATTAAATTAGAAAGTGAAGAAAGACTAGAACCAACAAATAACTGGAAAAATCACTTATTTAAAAATAACGTAACTGGGTGGGACAGCATGTGCCTATAATCCCAGTACTCAAAGAGGCAGAGGCAAGTGGATCTCTGTGAATTTGAGGCCAGCCTGGTCTACAAAGTGAGTCCAGGACAGCCAAGGCTACACAGAGAGATTCAAGACAGAGGGATCCTATCTTGAAGAAAACCAATAATAATAATAAATAAAATAACAATAATAAAATGAATGGACAAGCCACTGACTTGCCTAGATGAGATAAAAGACAAGCAAATGCATAAGAATTAGAAGAAACCACATGTGTGGATACTTTTCAAAAGAGAGGACATTTAAAGCCACCAGAGACTGTTTTACATAATTTCAAGCAATTAAATTCAAAGCCTTAGATGAAGTGGTCATTTTTTTTTTTCCAGAGAGTAGAACCTCAGTAGGCACATTGTAGGACTCACAAAGAAACTGCTGATGAACCATTCCTAGTTCCCCAAGCACAGAGAAACCTGGATGAAAGGCTCAGGGCAAAAGGAAGAGGCACTCTTCTGCAATGCTGCGTCCACAACAGCAGAGCTAATGACATGTGAAGGTGTCGAAATCAAAGGATGCTACAGCACCCAGCAGGCCTCAGCTGCTCAGCTTGGGTCAACCGGTCCATAGCTTTGAAAACTGGCCAACAGCAAAGAAAATTTTCCTTATCCTCTCTTCAGGGAACCATACTACTTGGTACACAAATAGAAGGAGAAGGTAAATTTTTCATATAGCAGGATCTGGGGAACACATGAACACTCTTTTGTAATCTGCAATGAATTAACACATCAAGGGATCTATCATCAAACATCTGCCAGCATCAACCAGACCTTTATGTATTTTTTACAAAATAAATTTAAAAAACAAAACAAAAAACCACTCTGGTTGGTTATTTCACCAAAAGATCAATTCTCAATATGATCAAGTTTAGTTTTTCTTTTCTTTTGTGTGTGTGAGTGTGTGCACATGTGTGCATGTGCGTGTGTGTGTGTGCAGGTGTCTGTAGAGGCCATCAGGACAGGAGTTCCAGACTGCTGCTTGTGAGCACAAAATTCAGTGTTCTGGAATAGCAGCCAGTGCTTTTTAACTCTTGAGCCATCTCCCATTGCTCCTCCAAATTTCTAGACCCAAATTATTTGAAAATAAATTAAAAAACAAACAAACAAACCCTTAAAAATATTTTATTCTGATTCCAGGAGGCTTTACAGGGCATACTGCATGGGTTCTGTTCTGTTATTGTTATTACTTTTAATTAAGTGAAGTGGAGCACATAGAAGTGACCTTGTTTTCCCTTACTAAGGTCTTCCTTGAAATGCAAAATTAGCAACTGTGAGAGACTTGGAGGCTGCATCTCTCCTTCATCCTTAGGTGACACCTCAAGACAGCTGTTAACGTTTGGTTTGCTGGGACGTCATAATTGCATTTTATTTTTACAAAGCCCTTCTCTTCTGAGACTGATGCAGACATATCTACAGATGAAATGATGGAAGTTTGAGTCATCTTTGCTTCCAACAAGGATGAAATAAGGGAAGTAGGTAAAACAAGATAGGCCAGGAGTTGAAAAATGATAAAGCTTCATGACAGAGATAAAGGAGTTCATTACACTATTCTGTTGCAGAAAATAAAAGGCATTGGGCTAATAATGTTTCTTATTTGCCCTATAATTATTATGATGGTATTATCTAATCCGCTATCATACTCAATTAAGACAAAGACATCTGTTGTGTTTTAGCATGGCCTTATATTACTTGGGACTGGACAGATATTAGCCCTGTAAGCTACCTTTACCTCTCAGCCCAGCCCAAGCTACCTCCCATCCATAATTCCATAAATACTTGTTAGTGCTCTCATCTGGGTCTCTTCTTCCAACCATGCCGGATCCGGCCATGTGCTTTTTTTATTCCATGATAACTCATGACCCCCTGCTTTTTCCTCTTCCTCCAGTACCTCTCTGCTTCCCCTTCCCATGATCCTCCTGTCCTCAACACCTTCAAACCTTAGCCACACCTAACCCATTCACCTTGCACAGGTGTGTCAGCTTTTTATTGGTAGACCAGAAATAATTTCTTAGGCAAGGACAGGTGTACATGAGAACATGCTCTCGGGCAGCAACCTGATTGGAGGCCAGTAATTACCATGAGAACACAAAGCGCCAGACCAACCCTCAACATGTTCTATTTTTGTATGTATTTGAAGCTTTTCATCACATAAAAATTGAGAAAAAAAATTATGTGGCTTAAAAGCAGGACCCAACTCTCAAAGTCGTCAGCTGAGGATGCTTAGCTAAACTGGAGAGAAGCACTGGCCACCTCTGTTACAGGTTGGAGGTCACCCCCAGCTCCCCCAACAAAGGCAGCGTGCTACCAGGGCCCTGCACTTCTCCCGTTGGCTCTTTCTGCACTTGTAGACATTCATTCAGCTCTGAGTCACACAGCTGCTGATATTGTAAAAATGTTGCTAAGCAACATGTTAATGGGGGGAAAACACTCCTTAAAACATTAGGGGTTTTGTCTTTTAAAATGTACCAGTTCAGCACATCGCACCTCCCACAGCTCAATTTAACAGGAGGAAAAATACCAACTCTCTGAATGTAATGCCTTTTCTTCCATCTTCCTGGCTGGATCCAAATTTAATAAGAGTAAGGAATGCAGCATGCTGATGATGACCTGAAGCCACCCGCAGTCCTGTTGGTCTCTTGGTGGTTTGCATGTAGAACAGCAGAGCTCCCTGGGGCCTGAGACCTAGGACAGGGCTTGGGGAGGAAAGAGTGATCAGGAAGGTGAGAGTTGCCTTCATTTTCTCCCTGGTGCTATTGTCCAAAGAGCATAAGAGCCTGCTCTAGCTTTCCAGGGTCTAGAAGGTGGATGGGTTGAGTCACTCATTAAGCCCCAGTTTCTCTTCCAGGGACTTGGGATACTTAACTGGATATCCCTGAAGTGTTTGTGTGTGTGTGTGTGTGTGTGTGTGTGTGTGATTCCCCAGAGATGTCCCCTTGTTTTGTGAGACAGGGTCTCATTATCCTGGAGCTTGGTGGTTAGGCTGAGTTACATAGCCTGGAAACCCAAGAGATCCAGCTGTCTCCACCTCCCCCACAGCTGGGAACAAGGGTGCATCACTAATCCCAGCTTTTTCACATGAGGTTTGAACTCAGATTCTCATGCACATCAAAGACTACCAAAGGAGGAGTCATCTCCCCAGACCCTGAAAGGCATTCCTCGTTTCAAGAGCTATGTCTCTGAGGAAGATCTCCAAAGCCATGACTTCTTTGTGTGCCTTCTCTGGGCATCATGGAAGCTTTCAGATTCTGTTTTCTCATGCCTGGGGGTGAGGGTGCTGAAGCTTTTTGACAGGCTCCCACATGCTGTTTTGATGGTCGGGAAGGACAGACAGGTACAAGGCTCTCCACCAAATCAAATGAGCAGAGCAACTGCAGAACGTGACTGAGAAGCCTGACAGAGCACTCATTCAGAGGCTAGCTTCCATGGCAGGGTCCTGTTCTCAGAACCTGGTGCTGTGTGCACTCATTGCAAAGCACTGGGTGTGAAGCTTCCAGCTCTCACCTGTGAGTGTGGGGAGGACTGAATGAGATGATGCTATTACTTATGAGTAAGGGTGATCTTAGCTTAGAACCCAGGATATAGTGAACTCTGGATACCTATTAATTACTATTGGCATGGAAAGAAGCAAAGGAATGTGTATGGGCCTCTGTATGAATCTTTCTTCTCTCGATGACATGTACTTATTAAATTCCTTTCAAAACCAGAGAGAAAAAATGGACAATGTGCTGAGCAGAGACTGCAGCTATAGGCTCCTGTTACCACTGCAAATCTTGTAAAATCATACAGTTTTCTGGCCAGCCCTCAGTGGGCAAGCTGATCCAGTGCAAAGGTTGACTGCCCATCCCCTCCTGGTCTAAGCAACTTGGTGATGTGTTTTGGCTCTGGCATGACTCAGTGTTGCTGCCTGCACCAGTGAGTTCCAAGGAACCAGCTTACAGACTGCAGTGAGCAGAGAGAGGAGAGGAGCAGTGGGTAGCAAGGAGCTTATCAGAACTGGATGAAAAGCCCAGACCCACAAGAGTCTGCCAGGCAGGGCATCTATTTAAAAACCCAAGTCCATTTTAGCAACAGAGTCAGGGCCATGATTTAATTACTGATGGCTTACATCAGAGGCAAATGAGAGCCAGCAGGCCAGATTGAGGATGAGGAGATGAGCCAGCTGGCTTGAGGACAAGCATGGGCTGCTCCCCACCCCCACTGGTTTTGTTCTGGCCTTTTCCTAGGCTACTTCAGATGTGCAAAGTTTGTTAACATTTGGATTTTGGGCCCTGCAATGCTGCTCATTTCCTTTCTTTCTTTCTTTCTTTCCTTCTTTCTTTCTTTCTTTCTTTCTTTCTTTCTTTCTTTCTTTCTTTTTCTTTCTCTTTTAGTTTTTATTTGTTTTCTTTGTCTTTTTGTTTTAACTTTTGTTGTTTTTTTGTTTTTGTTTTTGTTTTTGCTTTTTTTTTTCAAGACTGGGTCTCAATATGTAGCTCTCTCTGTCTGTCTTGGAACTCACCCTGTAGACCAGGCTGGCTTCAGTCTCACAGAGAACCTCCTGCTACCAGATCCAGCCTAATATTGCACATTTTTCGGAAGGATTTTCTAATTATTTGCCAGCTTCTGTCTGAGTCATATACAAACCCATGCATGAATTACTTCCTTTCGGTTTCAGGCCATTTTTCTCACTCCCATCCTTCCATCAGTCATGTAGGATGCATAGGTATACTAACAGACACAGCCTGTTAATTTGAGATATCCTGGTCCTCAGTAGTGCCTGACAGATATGGAAGCTCAATAAATACATGGTAAGTGCTTATGTGAATGAGTAATGCAGGTTTGTGAATGCAGATTACC
The DNA here is from genome assembly GCF_030254825.1 of Meriones unguiculatus. NCBI lineage: Eukaryota > Metazoa > Chordata > Mammalia > Rodentia > Muridae > Meriones > Meriones unguiculatus. The sequence goes on from NC_083359.1 coordinate 14,306,751, forward strand.
CCAAGCCACCCCTATGCTGCGGATCAGCCCCCAACTTAGTGCTGGATTCCTTTCAATTTGGATGTGGCCAGCTCTTTGCTGCCTTGAGATCTGACACTAGGCATTCCCTTTACCTAGGGCATTTTCTCTGGGCTCCTGGGATGCTGATAACAGCTTTCCCTTCTGTGGTTCCCACCCCTGGCAGTTCTTTCTCGAGTCACACCTCCATCATTCCAGGCAGACAGTTGAACACATGTACCTATTCATTTGGCACATACTTGCCTGTATCACAGTTACGTCTTTAAAAAAAAAAAAAAAAGCATTTTCCACAGTGAAAGAAAAGGTAAAGGCTTTGAAGCTAGCAGCTCTCACTACTCAGCTTTTCCTCACAGTGTAGGTTTTCTCGGTCATCAGTTTTCTTTTTTTTTTTTGTAATTTTATTTATTTACATTAATTAATTTACATGCTACGTAATTTACATTTAATTAATTACAATTATATAATTTCTCTCTGTTCTTTTTTTTCCCTTCAATTACTCTAATGCTTCTCTCAGAGCCTCTCAAATTGATGGCATCTTTCTTATTATTATTTTTGTTACATACATAAATATATAAATGGGACCATTTACTGTTATTTGCATGCACATGTTCCAGGAATGATAACTTGGAATTGGATAACCAATTAGGAGTCACCTTCCTGGGAGAGGCTAATTCTCCCTCTCCTAGCAGTCATTAGTGGCCTCTAATTTTTTGTCTACAGATAGGGCCCTGTGATATTTCTCCCTTTAATGTCATCCTGCTATCAATGTTGTCCTTGGTCAAGTCTTGTTTAGGCAGCCATATTGTGATGATTATTCTTGGTTGTCAACTTGACTACATCTGGAAGTAACTAAAACCCAAATGGCTAGGTGTGCCTATGAGATTTTTTTTTTCTTTGCTAAGTAACTTGAAGTGTGAAGGCACACTTTTACTCCTTTTAGAAGCATCATTGTCAGTCAAAGTCCCATGACTTCATTTAATATATATATTAAAGGAATATATATTTAATATATAATAAATATATACATATATACATTACATATATGTGTGTAAATAATATATATGATATACATATTATGTATGTACATTCTAAAAGTTCTATTCCTCTAGAGAACTCATACTAATAGACATATTGTTGATGTATCATGGCTGAAGTTTCCTTTTCATTTCCAAAAGACACAATCTCACAGCAGATAGCCTGGTCCTTTGGCTTTCACAATGTTTCACAGGCTTTTATGAGATGTTCCCAGAGCTTTAGGTGCAGGAGCTGTTTTGTAGATGCATCTGCCGAGACTGGCCACACTGTGATCAGTTAGCCAGCAATTGTTGTAATGATCTCCATTTGTTGACAAGGAAAGCTTCTTTGATAAGAGGTGAAAGCTACCTTTATTTGTGTGTATAAGCATATGTATTTGTCTTAGTTTGGGTTTTGTTATTGTGAAGAGACACCATGACTACAGCAACTCTTATATAGGGAAATAGTTAGTTGGGGCTTGCTTACAGTTCCAGAGGTTTAGTCCATTATCATCTCAGTAGGAAGCATGGCAGTGTGGAGACAGACATGGTACTGGAGAAGAAGCTGAGATTTCTAAACCTTGATCCTCAGAAGGCAGAGGGAGACTGCTACACTAGGCATAGTTTGAGCATAAGAGACATCAAAGTCTACCTCCACAGTGACACACTTCTTCCAGAAAGGCCACACCTACTCCAATAAGGCCACACCTCCTAATAGTACCACTTCCTACAACCAAGTATTTAAACACATGAGTCTCTGGGGAGCCATGCCTATTCAAATCACCATGTATTTAGAATGCACTTAAGGATTATGCTGGCTTAGTAAAGTAGTGGGAGTACAGTTTGCTCTAAGATCCGTGACTTCACTAGCCCTGGGGAGTTGGGTAGGTTTTCAGTGCCAGGCATGATTTCCCTCTTACTGACTGGGCCTAAAGTACAGTTAGATACCTATTGGTTGCTACCAAGATATAAGTACCACCATTGCACTTTTAGGGCTATCTTGCTATGGTGGTCGTTGCTGTGGTTCACATATATCATACTGTGGTTGTGGTTCACAGATGTCACACTCAGGTAGAACTGTTGGTTGTTTCCCTCCATTGGCAGCTTACACAGTGCCTTCTGGTACCAGGAAAACTAATCCTTAGAGAGGAAGCTTTAAGGTCAGATCTGGGTTACATCTTTTGAGCCCTGTGTCCAAAGTGGTGTCTTCGGCAATAGGGCCTTAACCTCAACTTCTGGGAGACAATCTTGGGAAACAGTGATAGTCTATACAGTTTGGGGAGTTTCTTTAAAGGAGCTTTCTTAGGATGGGTTCTGGGGTTTTTGTTAGCCTATGCCATCATTGTCAGCCAAAGTGGTATTATTTCAATTAAGGTACGTGTGTGTGTGTGTGTGTGTGTGTGTGTGTGTGTGTGTGTAAGTAATATGATTCCTTCAGGCTTTTTTAGGACATCCTTAATGTTGTTCTTTCTCTCTCTCTCTCTCTCTCTCTCTCTCTCTCTCTCTCTCTCTCTTTCTCCTTCTCACAGTCTCTTTGTTTTCCCCCTCTCAACCACACTGTTAACTTCCTGAGATAAGGATAGGCTTCATCTTGATATGCTCAGTACCCAAGGACGTTTCTAGAAGAGTAAATTTTAGTAAACATATGCTTAATGGGTAGATGGATGATCATGCTGTAATTTATTTTATTCTTTCCACAGACCTCATTTGTGTATGTGTATGTACACAAATCAAGGTGCTTTTACATAAGTCATCACAGTCAGTCCTCAAACAATCTTGCATGGCAAATGGAACTTGTGACATAAAGGTTGAAGTAGCTAAGAGGAGCCATGATAAGAACCTGTTTTCTGTTTACTTTAACGGTGTTCTACAACACACCATGTTGCTTATGCTGTTCAAAGTATCTTCTCATTACTGATACTACTAGACATGATTTACTGAACACTCAAGGCAGCCAGGTAATGAGCTATGTACCACCTTTTAATTACATTGCACTGTTGCTACATTAACTCCTTAGGGTTAGTGCATTTTTATCTTTTTATGAAGAAACTGAGGCATAGAGATGTCTGAAAGATGGCAAGTGTATGAGTGTAAATTACTTTGAAATATGAGCTCAAGTTATTTCTAATTTTTTAATCCAAATTACAAATAATTACACTGTAATCCTGTTTGTTCCAAACCAAAGTGGAAGGACAATGTATGGGACCATGGTGTCCCCTCATGCAGTATCATACAGGATCATGCCATTATGATGGTCCCAAATCCTTTGAGATACCCTTTAGGTGCACAGTCAAGAAGTATATACAAATGAACATGAACAGGCTGAGCAGAAAACCAATGCTGTGAGTGAGACAGAGCCCCAACATCCCTTCTGAACCAACCACTTAATTAATGCACATAATTGCTGACAGTCAGGCAGTGAGATTATGCAGAGCTTTCGCTGCATGCGTCTTTCCTATTGTTAACTGTTACAATTTGCAGTGATGCTCATGATGTTGGCTGATGAAAGCAGGATATGTTGTAAACTACCTTGTGAGTGGGAGAAAATGTAATCACAGCAGGTAATTCGATTTGGATGCATTACTGCCACTCTCCATTTGAGCCTCCATACCCGGAACTCATATGAAGGCGGGCAAGCATTTGGTAGAAAGGTGGACTATCTTACCTCCACTCAAGGCTCTAGCAACTACAGCTACAATTTTGGTTTTCTAGAGAGAAACCATGGTGTCCACCTTAATGTTCTAAGTGATGTGTGCATGCACAGTGTGTGGGCATGTGCTTTGGCCTGTATGCATGACAGAGTCAAAAGACAACTATGTGGAGCCAGGTCTCTCTTTCCAACTTTATATGGGCAGCAGGGATTGGACTCAACTCTTCAAATTCCTTGAGCCATCTTTTTTTTTTCCCTAACACCCACTTTGAATGAGGACATGCTGCCGTTGTCTGTCTGTACTTGTATCAGTCAGTTTATTCCAATGTCTTCTTCATCTACTCATGATGGGCACAAGGAGAAAATGGCTGATTGGTCTAGGGATGCATCTGTAGACTAGAAAGTACCTATGGCAATTTGGAATATTTCAAAACAGCCACCCGAGAGGATTTCAAAGGTTCCCAATACAATGAATCCTAAACCCTCGAGGCCACAGATATGTCGGTGGCTGTGATCTGATCAGCGCATATTGTGCACCTGCGTGGAGGTGTCCCACCAGTACATGCAACTACTACGTGTCAGCTTGAAAATATTGGCAAAATTAAAAGAAAACATTCACATTCTTGAAAAAAGCTTCAAGGATGAGTACCACAACCAAGTCACAGGGACCTGATTTTCTCAGGCACCCTGAGGTTTAGTCTCCCTTCAGATTTGAAAAAAAAAAAAAAAAAAAAGAAAGGAAAGTGGTGTGCTGGAGGAAGTCCATTACAATAGGATTCTCTGAGAGACATTCTATTACACTCTCCTTGGCTACATCAATAGGTCATTCCTGCCCACTGTTATGGCTATCCCAGGTCACTATGACCACTCTTAGTTCATAGAAGGATCCTCTTGGTTACAGAGGGCATTCTCTGGCCACAATGGACATTCCTATGTCACTGTGAACATGTCATTATGAACACTACCAGAATTCAGAGGTCTCTTAGGTCACAGAGAACATTTACAGGTCACAGTGAGTACTCTCCTGTCACTCTCCTGTCACAGTGGGCACTATTTGGGTTACTGTGAAGACTCCCATGTCACAGAGAACATTCTCAGATCACAGTGGACAGTCCTAGCTCACCCTGGACACTCCCAGGTAATAATGGACACTGCCAGGTTACAGTAAACCCCCCTATGTCAAAGTGGGTACTTCCAAGTCACAGTGGACTCTCCTGTTTCACAGAAGGCACTCTTAGGTCACACCGAAGCTCTTAGATAGTATGGAAACAGACAGCTAGAAGGTTTTGACTGGGACCCTCCATGACATGAAGTAAGGAACAGCTTAAGGGATGGATCTCACAGTGGAAAGAACACAAAGGGACATGCTGGCGAGAGATGCTGGCGAGTGGAGCATGTGGTAGTGGGGTTAGATATAATTATCATGGGATGACCTGAGTTCAAACCAGATCTGGAGATGATCAAGAGAGGCAGACAACTGCTCCTGCCATTGAGAAAGCATTTAATTTTTAATCCCAGCTTCTAATGGCACTGGCAGCAGAGATTTATGTTTTTCTAGTTCAACATTTTAAATGTCCCACAGCTTATGTCATCACACCACAGTACCTGTTTTACCCTTCTTTCAACCTTCTGCTTCTGAGCCCCAGTTTAAAAGCAAATTACCTTCATGAAGAACACAGCTTTCTAGACTCTGGTTCTCACAGGAAGGGCCTGCTAAGTCAGTCTTCATTAGGTTTGGACTCTGAAAAATCAAAGAGTTCCACCATGTGTGCCCTCCAGAAGCTTTTCTGGGTCTGGCCCCTCATGAATATAAATCACTGGGTTTGTTGTGTTTCCAAAAGCCCAGCTCAGTGCTCAGTGTTCTCCCTACCCTGGTTCAAAGAGATGGGGGCTCAGGCCTGCCCTCACCTCCATGGGGCTGTGAGCTTCTGTTTGTGCCACCAAGTGAGCACTGGGGACAACTATTTCTTTTCTTCTGTGGCTGAGGTAGAGGTCTCCCCTACCAGGATAAGAAGAGGCTCCCCAAGGCTCCATTCAGGCCTCCAGTATGGCTCAGGGCCAAGGACATTGAACCTCTTTCTTCCCTTCAAGGCAGGTCCAGCTTTTGTGTAACAAAACAAAAGCAAACAATGGCCATCCTTCCTCCCCTGGTGAGGACAAGAAAGAGCAGAGCAAGAAACCCGCTTTTGAAAACCTTGGCTATTGAACTCCCAGGACCTCAAGAGCCTGACCTCAACCCACTTTCTGACAAGCTCACAGATCAACTGTCCTTTTCTTTAAGACACAGAACTCTGAAAAAGACCACCTAGAGGGAAAGGGATGCCTTCCAAAAGGCTCTTAAAGAATGTCAATGCTGGAAGGCTTCTCTTGGTTACTAACTCCAGTCTCCTTAATCTTCAAATTCACTGTTCTCAACCTGTAGGTTGTGACCCCTTTGGGTGTCATAGAGCCTTTCACAGGGGTCACCTGAGACCATCGGAAAATGCAGATATTTACATTATGATTCATAACAGTAGCAAAAGTACAGTTAGGGAGCAGCAACAAAAATAATTTTACAATTGAGAGTCACCACAACATGAGGAACTGTGTTAAAGGGTTGCAGCATTAGAAGGTTGAGAATCACTGCTTTAAATGAAAATTCTAGGCAAGGAAGGACCATTAAAGCCTAAACCATATGGCTTTTTGCTAGCTTTTTTGAAGACATTCAGAAAGACCCGATAGTAAGGAAAAGTAAAGGTTGCCACTCACGAGCAGTTAGTGACCATCTTGATTGTGTGGGAAGGTGGGAATGAGAGAACTCAGGGTATTCACTGAAAGTTGGGACTGTGACTTGAGGAGTTAAGAAGATCTTGGGATTAGATAAAGATCAGACACAATATTTTAGAATTAGAAGAGAAAATAGAAATATATAAAATAGACTTTAAGGCTCAGGACATAAAAAGTTTTGCAAAATACACAATTGGCTGATGTTTTTCTACTGGAGGATTTGATAGAATGAACAATGACATTACTTGTGACTTGTGATCTTGGCCACAGTTCCCTGTAAAGGTGAACCCATGCTACCTAGGACAGGGATTGGTGAGGCAATACATGTGTGCACAGGAGAGAGTTCCATTTCTCAGCAGCAGCTCCCCAGTTATAACCAAGCCCTGCTTCAGGATGCATTAGTAGACGAAATGATTGGGACCCCAATTCCTTACCTCATGTTCTGACCAGTAAATATATACCTTGAGCCAAATGAATAAAAACCACCCTTGAACTTCAAATGAACAAACAAAAATATATTTCTTGTGTGTGTGTGTGCGTGTGCGTGTGCGCGTGGAGGTCAGAGGACAACCTTGAGGATTAGCCTTTATTTTCTACCTTGTTTGAGATAAGGCTTCTTCTCCATTGCTGCACACTCTAACCAAGCTGTTCTGTAAGCTTCCTGGGATCCTCCAGTCTCTGCCACCCATCTTGCCATAGGTTTCTTGGAATTACAGACATACAAATACATGCAACTACAGTATCCATTTCCATGTGGATTCAAGAAATTCGAACCCAGATCTTCATGCTTGCATGGCCAGTACTTTACTTAGCCTTCTCCCTAGCCTTGCTTTTACCTTCAAAAATTATTTCAGGCTGGAAATTGTAGTTAAGAGGGCTTGTTCTTTCAGAGGGATGTAGTTTCCTTCCTAGCACACGTGTTGGGCAGCTCACAATTACCTGTAACTCTAGCTCAAAAGGATCCAACACCTTTGGCCTCTAAAGGTATCTGTGCTCAAATGCATATCTAAACATGAGTATGCATATCTTGAAAGATAATAAGAAATAATTTTTTAAAAAAAATTTAAAAGACTTGTGAGAAAATAAGCTAGAGTTTGTATACAGCAGGTAGTCTACCTCAAACATTGATCCTGGGCATCTTTGGAAGGAAGTGACATTTGAGTAGAAACCATAACATGAAAAGACTGAGGGAGGGATTCCCCAAGCTGAAGGAAAGAGCCCAGGGCCTGAGGAAAAGACAACAGCAAGGCTGGAGACAGGGCACTCACTGGAAAAGAGAAGCAGCAGAGATGAGGAAAGGCAGGAAGCCAGGCCTGGACTAGAGAGGGTGCAGAGCTGAGCTCCTGCCTGGGTTAGGACTAGGGCTGACCCCCAGAAACAGATGGGAGCCACACTTCCATGGGTCGGAAAGACCAGTGTCCAGATTCTCAAAATAAAGTGAGTCAGGCGTTCCTCACACAATTAGCTATTCATTTTTCTTCAAGAGGAGTAAAAAACACAGCAAGCTGTGGGATTCACAGAGCAGTCAATGATCTTGCTTTTGAAAAAAAAAAAAAAGGTTGGAAGAAAGTTCTATGATTCCAGAATGTTCTCATACTGTTCTTGGCTGTTATCATGCTCCAGCATCCATTTTCAATTTTGAGTGTTGAGCTGGATGATTTTTATGGCATCTCAGCTGAAGAGAAATGAAAGGTAAGATTTATTTTATTTTTTGAGTATTGAGAGAATGCCTTGAAGTTTCCCTTAAATCAGAAAAAGGAACCTTTTAGTGAGATTTAATTAGGCATACCATTTTCTTTTTCTAAATATGCACACAGGCACTAATTAGGCATTTTGCATCATGTATACCAGCATTATCTACAAATGATGAATAAAATTCTTAAGTGCACTATTTGCTGCTTGCATGAAGCCACTCAGGAGTCTGGAGGCAAGCTCACAAAGGTGTGTAACAGATCTCAGACTCCAAAGATTCAGCCACTAATAGAAAACAGCAAGGCTCTCAATTCATCAAGGAAAACACTCATTCTCAGGGTATGAATTCAAGCACAGAAAGGCTTTTATGCGCTGTTTTAAATCTCAGGCCCCTTCCTTTGTGCATCAAGAAATGAACAGAACCATTGTAGGTAGATTTGGAGTGGGGTAAGCCTAGAGGGACTTCAAATGATGTTGGTTTTAACCAGGATTCCCTCTAGGAGCAGTATGCCTCTTCCAAGGGGCATCTCCAGCCATCTGAAAGTCAGGATAGCCCAGCAGCTGAGTATGGGGATTGTCTGTCCTGAACAATGACCCTGGGTATAATCGTCTCTTTGTTAGGTTCAATTTCCCAGATTTTAATATAAGAATATCTATGGAAACTAACCCACAGGGTATCAGCTAGAATTAAATCAGATTATAGAAAGCATTTAATTCGGGACCTTGTGTTTTTTAAATCTTAGCTATTGTTATGGACTGATTGAAAGATATTTTGCAATCAATTCTAGAAGAAAAGGTTGTTGCCTTTGTGTGTATGTTGCATCTACACAAGTAAATGCACAAGGCAGAGAAAAAGGTCTAATAGGACACAGAAATATGTGTTGAAGCTGTGGTTTCGTTCTTGGAATATTTTCTGTTCCTATTAAATTCCTCAGACAAACCCTCTCTCAACCATTTCTATTCTTCTGTTGTCTGATGTGTCTCACACATCTAAATAGTATGCTGGCACAACATTTTTTGATTCATCAACTTTAGGTAATGCTTATTTTTTTCACTCCATTGTGTAGGCACTATGGGCTTCTTTTTTTCATAATCCCACCTTCATTTGTCCTCTTCTTCCCAGTATTTGATGATCATATCACTATTTTATTTCTCTTATTCTTATAATTGTCCATCTTTGCATCTTTGTGAATGTTTGTGCTGTTAATTTTAGACACTCCATGGAGACTTCCCCACTACCTGAAGCTTTTTGCTCCTCTCTCCCTTCCTTCCTGATTTCTGAATGTCTTTAGGAATTATCTCAGGATAAATTCTATGGCTCAGTAGGTAAGAGCACTGTCTGCTCCTCCAGAGGTCCTGAGTTCAATTCCCAGCATCCACAGGATGGCTCACAAAAATCTATACTAGAATCTGATGCCCTCTTCTGGCATTCAGGTATACATGCAGATAGAACACTCATACATAAAATAAATAAATCTTAGAGGGGATTCTTAGCATATGATTTAAGAGGGTCCATCTGAGTGGTACTATGTTAGGGCATGACAAGAAAACAAAACAAGAATCCATAGGCATCTTGCTTTGCCTGCTCAGAAGGGAGTTGGGAGCTGTAATTGTAGCTTCACAGTCACTGAGACAATGTGCTCAGGAGAGGAGTGTGCTAATAAAGAGGAAGCATAACAAGTAGACCTAAGAAGAGGTGTATAGAAAGATAGATGATACATGGATGGGAAGATAGACGAATAGATGGACGATGAATGGACAAGTAGATAGAAGATGGGTGGATGGATCAATTTATAGAGAAGAGATGGACAGATGGGTAGATAAATATATAGATGGGTGGATAGATAGTTAAGTCTATGGCCATGCTGCACTGAACACACCCAATTTGTTCTGATAGGAAGATAGGTAAATGACAGATGTATGGATGGGTAGAGATAGATAGGTAGTAGATGGATGAATGGATAGATATATTGGTAAGTAGTGAAGGGATATCTATCTATCTATCTAATGATGATACATGGAAGATAGATAAATCTGCAGATAAATAATGGATAATAACTGGATAGATAAGTGAATGAGGAGCAAAGGGACAGATAGATTATAAATGAATTAGTGGATGGGTAGATAGGCAGATAGTTGGGTGGATAGATAGACAGGTAGGTAGATAGGAAAATGATGGCTAGGTAGTAGGTAACTTATGTGACTTATCTCTTTTCTGTCACATCTAATAGTCACATTTAATAAATTTTATATTTTATTTTGAGATTGAATAGTGTGGAACTGGCTGTGAATTTGTGACTTCACTCTGGTAGCAGAAGAAAAAATGCTAGTCTGGAGCCCATCCCCTCTGAGTAGAAATCACCTCTTCTGAAGCAGAATGGGGAACCACACATCAAATGGCTGATGACACCTGGCCCGGATGATTCACTGCAGAGAATTAGGAGAGAGGCTTGTGTGAACATGGAACAGACCCATGAAAGTAGCAGAATGAAGCAGGGAAGTGCTTTTGAATGTAGGAGCACGGGGGTGGGTATTATACAGGGTCATGAAACCATGGGTAAAAGTCAACCTTGCTGGTGGAAAGGATAAACACGTAGTCTGCATTCCTCAGCCATAGGCTGACATCACTTCTAGTGATGGATGTCTGTCAACAGTAGCTTGGTGTCAAGTGTCTGAGAAGCAGTTGATTGTGTCACCAAAACTAAATGACTTGGATAAATGAAAGAATCCAAGTGGAGCTGCCTTGTGGCTAGTGGCTCTCTGCCATTTACATGTGGCAATCCTCAGACCTCCCAGTCCTGACAAATGTCACAGACTATCTGGTGGAAGGATGGTGGCTGTGAAGACTTGACATACTTTTAGGTTCAAGTCATGTGGGAATAAGGAGACTATGGTTTTGTCAGTAGCTTTTTCAAAAAGTTTATGGGAAACCCTGTTTGGCTATTTTAAGTTGGTGTAGGAAAAAGCTGGATGACCTGAAGTCTGAGTTACTTCCAGGGGAGTGGTGATAAAGCTTTGCTCTCTGGAAAAAACAGAATGGAAAGGAAAAACAATGGACCTTAGAACAGCAGATGTCCAACACTGTATTTATTTTGTTGTTTAAGACTTATTTTATGTCTCTATCCATGCCTGTGTGAGTGAGTTCAGTGTCTGCCAGAAAAGGGCACTGGACCCCTTGAAGCTAGAATTACAGATGTTGTGAGCCTTTTGTGGATGCTGAGATTTGAACTCTGGTCCTCTGATAGAGCAGTAAGTGCTCTTGATTTCTAAGCTATCTTTTCAGCCCCCATTAAGGTATTTTAAAGATAGAGTGGCTTGTACAATAAAAACCCTTAGGACCATCTGCCTTATCTTTTGAGACAAGGTAATCTCACTAGCTAAGAAGAAGTTATCATGTGTCAACATGGGTATTGGCATTCACTTCAGCCTAGTATTTATTTCCTCATGAGTATGAGAGCATAGCCCATAAAAGATTCTGTACAGTTTCATACTTGAGAGACTGAATTCAGGCTCTCCACTCCACCCTGTCCTCCTGAAAGAATGAACAGTAAATAAAACATAAACCACTCTTGTGCATGTTTCAAATTTTAGTGTAGATAAAAGGCATTTTACTCTGGGCTGAAGATGAAATTCCTGGCCCAAAGCAATGCCTATTAACAAATGGACGAGTTTCCTGGTGCCAGTGAGGAGGTCTGAAACTGGGTCCATCTGTCATTTTAAAACCAGGGGTTTGGGAGGAGGTGTTGGAACTATGCTGAAGTGAAACTACAGGTAGAAAGCATCACAGCTGATGTGGAGGATGTCAGCACTTTCTTGGGATGGGAAACTGGAGACATGTGAGTAATTTTATAGGAGGTGTTCATATTCCATATATGCTTGGTTCACATTTACTTATCTGTCAGTCATGAGTGGTTGTTTCTTTTCAAACTCAGCCTTTCATGACAATGTCTAAAAGCCTTTCCTCTGAATGTGGTAAGAGGACATCCATGTGTGTGTGAGAGACTCTTAGCTTCTCTCCAGCTTTTCTTAAATACTTTCAAAAGCTATCCTTACCCATAGTCCAGATTTGACTTTGACTCAATTTTAGAGACTTCAAAAATGAGACCTAGTACACCTTTGTAGATACCACAGACCACCATTCAGGCAGAATCTTGGAGATGCTGGCTTACTTAGAGCATCTAAGTTTTCTTTTGCGGCATGATATACGGCCAAAAGATTAACATGATATAAATGTACTCCTGTTTCTATGGCTCAAGAGTCTGGATGTGCTTTAATTTGCCTTCTGCATAGGGTCTCTTACCTTCGAGTTATCTTTCAAGCTCATGTAATGGTTGTTGACAAAATTCAGTTCCTTCCAGTTGTTTATGAGGAAGGTCCTGTCTTGTCAATGGTTGTCAACCATCAGTCATGCGTAGCTTATGTGGTTCCCACAATCCCGTGTCAGGCAGCTCTTTTACAAACCTTCTTCACACATTTATTTACACCCTGCTTCTTCAAATCCAGCTGGAGAATCTCTTGCTTTAGTGTGAAGAGTCTTACACCATCTAATATTGTGGTTTAGAAGCAGGGCACCATTCAAGTAGATAGCCCTGTGGATTCCAGGGCAAGAAAAACAGGAGCCATTTTGGAAGTCAGCCTCCCTTAGTAACAAACAACCGGTAATTGTCATGCCATAAAACAATGGCTTATATCTGTCAGAAGTCTGCTGGGCACTGAAGCGATCTGAAGGGGGCTCTAAATCCATAGTCCATTATTGCTATGGTAAGAAAAATGAAAAGCAATAAATCTTGCTTCCATTCAAATCTCTGTGGCTGAGGCCAGCAGCAGTGGCTACATCCTTCTGTAAGAGAAGAATTGTCCAGCCTGATGTCCCAGTGGGGAGCTGAGCATTTTGGCTTTCAGAGAACACAAATGAGGACTGAATTGTCCTCTAATTAAAAGTCTGTCTTCTTCTCATGTTCTGCAGAGAGCTGACCTCTGTCTGATGCTTTGGTCACTGTCTCACTGTGGTCATACAGCTTTCAGCCCTTGGCTCATTACCAAGTCACCCCTATGCTACAAGGTACAGCTCAGAAGCCACTTTCTCAGTATTTTATGATCTGTCCCATAAAAATTAAATTTCCTAGACTGGGCATGGTGGTATACACCTGTAATCTTATCATTCAGGAAGCAGAGGCAGGAGGATTGAGACCAGCCTGACCTATGCATTGATTTTTCAAGCTAGTAAAGACTGCATAGCCATACCCTGCCTTGATAAAATGTGGAGGGAGGCTACTGGGACAGTGCCTCAGGAAAAAGTAGAACCTGTTCTGCAGGCATGAGAACCCATGTTTGAATTCACAACTCATATAAAACAGTGAGCATGGCTATGCCTGTAAAACCAACATTGGGGGTAACGATGGGGATCTCACGATCTCATGGGCTAAGTAGTCCTGCTAAAAGGGCAAGCTTTCAATTTTATGAGAGGTATTGTTCAAGGGAATAAGGTGGTGAGCGATAGAAGACACCAGACTTTTTTCTCTGGTCTTTGGATGCCCACACACCCATGTGCCTGCTTCACACACAGAAATAAAAAGAAAGAAAAATTGTTTCCTTTTTTTCATATTTGATATGATGTTCCTCTGTAGCTGTTTTGTACTTTTTTGGTACTTATTTCATTTGCTTCTAAGGCAGGGTCTCATGTCCACCAAAGCTTATGTAGACTCTGCAATTTTCTCATTTTCTTCTGCTGTCTATAGAGATGGCCTACTCCCCACAAAGGCTTGGGAACCTGTCTGCGAGAGGAGTCTGTCAGAGCCACAATTATTTCTTAAATGTATTCAATACAAGGCTGCATTCAATGTAACTCTGAAGCAATGTGTTCCCAAGAATGTCAACTTATAAAGGCGGTTTTAAAAAGCCTTTGCATTATTGAAGGGCAGGTCTCCTCTAATTCCCCTAGTTCATCAGAGTTCTACATTTTCCCCAGTGAAACTCTTTTCTGAAGATAATTTAAATCCCTCTTGAAGGACCTTCTCTGTCCACAAATGAGAAAATTGCAGCTTCTACACAAGATGCAATGGACAGGAGACCTTTTTTTTTTTTTTTTTTTTTAATAACAAATATAAACAAATCTTAGGCAGTGATCACAGTTGGAGGAGCTTATTGATTTAAATTTTTTAAGCACCTGACTTCTTCACTCAAATAAATTCTTAAGTGGGAACACAAAACTGCAAAATTGCAATAACAATAATAACAAAATAATAATAAAACACTTTTTGGGGGGATGAGAGTGATGATTCAGTGGTGAGTTGTACTTGCGTTCCAAGCACCCACATGGCAGCTAACAACTTGTTGTAACCCAAGTTCTAGGGATTTCCAACTCCATCCTTTGGCCTCCGAGGTATTTGGCATGTACACGACCCACATTATATATATCCAGGTAAACACACACATAAAATAAACCCTAAAAATAAGTAATGTTTGTTCGGTGTCCCATTTACTCAAAATCTCGTGACTATTCTCCGGTAACTGGGTCTCAAGACCTGGAACTCAGAACTAGATGTTTAGTCTGAGACTCCTTGATACTGATTCAAATTTTTCACAGTTTAACCAAGAATTTCTAAGCTAGAAACAAAAGATACATGGATGGCTAGCTGGGAACCCTGTTTTAATAAACGCTTTTTTAAAGCATCTACTCTATGGAAGTTGACTAATGTCAAGTTAGAGTGAGCATCTTCACACAGGTGACAGGTAGCAGAAGCCACACTGAAATGGTCAACTTTGTGTCTTAACGTTTCCACTGGGTTCCCATTTCAGTTGTGTATGTTTCCGAGGCTTAGAGAAGTCAAGGTTAAAGGACCAGCTAATTCTCAGGCCTGGGGGTTTTGTGCAGTAGATCTAACAGGTGATTCCCTACTGAGATCAAAGATAGCTGCAGTCCAAGCTCACAGCCAGGCTCTTCTATGAAGATGTGTGGCAGCCCTTTTTACACACCTTGAGTTCCTGGAAGACTTGGGCTCGTCAAAGGCAGGGCAAAATGATCCGGGGCCCTCAGTCTTGCTGGGAACTCATCTATATTTCATGTGGCTCGGCATCACTGTGCATAGAAAAAGACCGGAAAGGCTAAGTTGGTCTGATTCCCAGCTGCACTTGTACTAGGTGGGCCTGTGGGGACTTTGCCATCATTAGAAGCTGATTTTCCACCCACACGTAGATGACTTCGGTCCACCCACAGTCCCTTGACAGCTACTGTTGCCCATCACAGACCACCTCGGATGATCAGGAAAGAGGCTTGCTGCTCAGAGCTTAGAAAACCAGCAGGACGTCTGCTAAGAGTTGACGAAGTTCAGCCTTCTCTCAGATGTCTTCCCTGACAGACTGTGGCGCTTGGTCAGGTGGCAGCAACATCTGTCTGGGTCGGTTACTTATATGTTTACTGACTTCCTGAGTTTCAGAGAGCTTAACACACTCCGGCTGTCATTGCATAATTGTCTGTAATGATCTTTAATTTCACTGTTGTGCAAATTCAAGTCTCGTTGCTAGGGACTTGAGTATTAGCTCTCAATGACCACGCACATTTATCAATGGCTCAGTCATTACAAGCTAAATTATTCAGTAAATGAGCAGGCCCCAGAACCTGCACAAAAGGAGATGGATGTGCCAAGCCCCACAGCAGGGACAGGAGTGAATGCATACCAAGGACAAGGGATGCTAAGCAGGCAATAAGTCAGGGATCTGAGTAACTGATATTAAAACTATCATTTGCCAAAGAAAGCCCTTTACCCACTCAGTGCAAGCCATATGTCTTGTTGACATGAGTACCATTGCTAACTGGGGATATTGCAGCCATGCAGTTACAAGCAGCTTTGTACAATTATTTATGCCTGGAACCCACGTCACTACTTTCCTCTCAACTGGCAGGAAGACACAAGTACAGACCATTCTTCTCAGGACAGCAAAACCCTAAAATACCATTCTCCCTGGGAGGACGGATGCTTCCCACACTCTTCCTTGAGAATGTCAGACCTATTTCTTTTCTCTCTTTTTGACCATGATTCATTCCCAACATTCCCCACAAAGAGGCCCATGTCAAGATGAAATCTGTCACCAACTAACAGAAGTAAATCAATAGTCTCACTATTTACACCTTGCTGATGTGCAGTATGCCAGATATCATTTTTCTGGGAATTCAGAGATAACCTACCACACTGCCGTACTCATATTTACATAATTGCCTGTAATGATCTTTAATTCTACTGTTGTGAAAATTCACATCCCAGTACTTGGAACCTGATTAATTGAACTTTAAGCACTCAATGACAAATTAGATCAGGAAAGTTTGAAGGTAACTTACACTCTGTTCTGTAAATCATAATAAATAGGCAGTGCTCAATTCTTGATTTGTTTCTGTTTGGGGAGGATGGATTTACATTTGTGAGTATCAATTTGATTTTATTGAATCATTGTCCGTGCAAATTCCAGCTGGGGCCAATTTGCTTACACAGGCAACTTGCTCTCTTCCTCCCTTCCTCCTTTTTACCTTCCTCCCTTCCTCCTTTTCCTCCTTTCTTCCTTCTTTTCCTTCTTCCAAACATACATGGAATCATTACTGTGAACTAAATATCTACCTAGACTTTGGGCATCCAAGACCAAATTAGACATAAATTCACAAGACTTGTGGAATTGAAATATTTTAGATTTATTCATTTTTATTTTAGGTATATGAATGTTTTGCTCACGTGTATTATGTACACCATATGTGTGCCTGTTGCAGAAGGAGTTCAGGAGAGGGTGTTTGATCCTCTGGAGCGAGGACATGTGGTTAAGAACACTTGTTGCCCTTGCAGGGGATACAGGATCAGTTTTCAGAACCCACATGCAGGCTCACAACCATCAGTAACTCCAGCTCCAAGGAATCCCACATATTCTTATAAACTCCTTGGGTAATCATAGAAATTAAATCCAGCAAGAAAGATAAAAGAAGTCAGGCAGTGGTGATGCATGCCTTTAATCCCAGCACTCGGGGGCGTAGGCAGGCAGATCTCTGTAAGTTTAAGGCCAGCCTGGTCTACAGAGTGAATCCCAAGATAGTCAAGACTGTACAATGAAACCCTTTCTCAAAAAAACTGAGAGAGAGAGAGAGAGAGAAAGAGAGAGAATAAAAACAGAATGAAAAAAGTAAATGCAATAGAAAAACAGTGTTATTAAAAAAGATTAAGGAGGTTATTAAGCGGGTCAGTTAAGAAGAGGAGATGAACCAAACACTACTGCTCTAAAGAAAAAGAAAAATGTAGCAATAAAATAATTCTTAATGGCATTCTGCTATACTCATAGGTCAGTGCCTTGTTCAGCCATCAACCAAGAAACTTCCTCTTGTAGTGTGTGGGAGCAAATACAGAGACCCTCAGCCAGACATTACACACAGAGAGAAACACTGGAACACATAGCTTAAAGGGGCATCTCCGCTGCCAAATTCCCCTTCTCAGGGAACAGGGAAACACGAAGAAGAGGAAGCAGAAAGACTAAGAGAGTCTGAGAAAAAAAAGAGGACAACCAAGAAAATATGAGCAAAACTCTTTGAACTCACAGAGACTGAGGCAGCATGCACAGGGCCAAGGTGGGTCTGCACAGGTCCTCTGCGTATATACTATGGCTTCCAGTTTAGTGGTTTTTTGTTTGTTTGTTTGTTTGTTTTAATGGGATTCCTGAGTATGTGAATGAGTGGACCTCTGATTCCTGTGCCTTCTCTTGCGTTCTTTTCCTTCTATTTGCTTGTCTCTTCCAACACCAATGTGTTTTATTTTAAATTTTATTATATTTTGTTTTACTGTTAACCCCTTGAAGCCTGCTTTTCAATGAGACACAGAAAAGGAGAAGATCCAGTTGGGATGAGAGATGGAGAGGAACTGAGAGAAGTAGAAGAAGGAGGAAACATAGCCAGAACATATTACTTGAGAAGAAACAATTATTTTCAATACAAGAGGGGAAAAAATAGGAGGGATTAGAATCCAGAACAGTGCTTGTGGCAAAGAAATGAGGTGGCTGTGGCTGGATGGAGTGGGAGGGTGATCAAGGAAGTTGTGGAGGAAAAGACAAAGCTTGATTGGCTGAGCTTTGGGGACCTTTATCAGGATTTTTCAAATGGAGGCATGAGTCATGAAAGAGGATTAGAAAGGTTTTATTTTCTAGTTTCAAGTCTGTCATTTTTTTCTGTTCTTGTGGTAGATGAATCAAATCAACTTTCTGGATATGAATGTAGCAAAAAGGTGTTTTCTTTTTCTTTTCTTTTTCTTTTTTTCTTTTTGCACAGCAAGGGAATTCAGCCTGAGTCATTCCTTTGAGGCAGTAATCATGAATTGTGAAAGCTGGACTTTCTTTTGCATTTCACTGACCATTAGTGCAATAAGAAATTAGTCACAAGGAGTCACTGAATGCATTTGCCCATTGACACTCAATTAGGGAAAAGGAATTTTTAAAATTTTTATAGGACTTTTTTGGGGGTGGAAACTTGTAACTTGGAATTTTTTTCTTCTTTTTCTTCTGCTGTTTAAAATGATGTCAAATCTTTCTGTTGTAGTGCTATTTAATATGCATCCTGTATTAGTGTGTATAAACTATATATATTTTTTAAAAAATTAAAACAATTTTAATACTGGAAACCATTGCGAGGGCTTTACGTAGAATCTGGGAGCAGCTTCAAAGGGGAGGATGAGATGATGTTGGAGACTGGAGATGGCTTAGGATATCAGTACTCTGAGCTAAGGTGTTGGTGCTGCGGATCAGATGACCTGTGCACACCCTGAAGGGATTCTCTGCTCTATAGATGTGGAAACTGACAGGTGGTCAGCTTCCATGGTTGAGCCCCTGGAGATGGTACCTTCTAGTCCTTAACCCCACTGGGGACAGGGAGCCCCAGCCCTGCTCAGAATCAAAAAGTAGTATTTCATGAATTAAGTAGTACCAATTAGCTATCTAGCTATTTCCCTTAGGAGTTTATAATTATCCCTCGCTGGTTTCAGCCTTAAAAGTTATTATGGCATCGTGAAAACATAGAGAATTCTAAAATGACCACAGGAAACATCTGAGTCTTCATTTTGGTCTGAGACATCAATATTACTCAAACACAGTGGAAGTTCTCATCTCATTATTGGTGTTTCCAAAGGACGGACATTTTAATCCCCATATTTGTTTGATAGGGAGACGTATTTAGTCTGTTTGACCCCTCACTCTATCCCATGTTTGCCACCTTCCTTTAATCTTGTACAATGTCAAACCCCTCATTTGCTTATAGCTCCTGTATAGGGTGTGGCTGAACCAAAGGAGACTAAGAGTTTGGGAAAAGGAGAAATTAAGTAAGGGATTACCAATAAATCTTTATCATTCTTGTTTTATAGACATTTTATGTATCTCTTTTTGCTTTGCTATTGGGTTTCTCATAAACTATAATGGTTTGGATATTTGAAGTAATTATATATATATATGTGTGTGTGTGTGTATATTTTCAATACACATATATAAAGGTTAGTACTTCTCTATTGTATCTATATTTTTCTTACTATATGTTATTGATATCCATTTTAAATATTTTGCTCATATCTGATTTTTTTTTTTTTTTAATTTCTGCTTTGTAGAGCTAGAGGCTGAGCTTAGGGCCTCAGGCATGCTAGGAAAGTGCTATACCACTGAGAAATAGCCCTGGCCCTTTTGATTTTGATTTTGACTACTTTTTCCAGATTGGCTGTGAATTCACTCTGTAGCTCAGGCAAGCCTTGCCCTCCTCTTTCATCAGCGTCCTGAGTGTATGGAATCATGGATCTGCACCGTTACCCCAGCCTTTTGTAGGTGCTTTAGATTGCCGGATAAATATCTCCCTTGTGTGATATAAATATAAGCATGATTTGAATCTCTAAAATTGAGATAGATGAGGCGTCAGTCAGCCCATAGTGTTAGAGGTGATATTATTCTAAAATCTCCCATATCGCTACAGATTGAGTTTGACAGCATGCAGCCCTGTGTCTCACCCCTCATTATGGACATGATCATATCGGGCATCACCAAGATCACCCAGGCTCCTTCCTGTTGGATGAGATTAGGCCTTACCCAAGAGGCACCTAGGTGAGGGATTAACACTCGGGGGCTTCATTTATCCCAAGACGCTATCCTCAACGCCCCTCACATGCTGCGTTTTTACCTGAGGGAGGCAGGAGACAATGGTGTTTATTTTGCAAATAGCACTGAGGAAGAAAAAAATGAAAGTTTTTGTGAATTTAAATACAACTGCATTTCACAAACTAAAGAATTACTTAATAAAAAGATCCCAGGAAATAATTAACGATAAACCCAGTCTCCTTGGACAGTGTGGGTGCAGTTTGAAACTGACATGTTTACTCATGTTCATTTATGCATTTGTTATCTGCGCTTTAGTGAGCAAAGATTTTTTTCATCTACTAAATAATAATTATTGTGATCTATTGGGCACGAGCCATGAGATCCTGGTTTGCTTTCATTAAGCGCATGTATTTCTCCATGTGCAGATCCAGTTATGAATACGTGTTTGAGTCCTCTGTGGCTTGCTCCCCTCAGAAGGACACTATTGAGCCTTCATGGGGATCCCACAGATGATGCCTATCCTTTCTCACTGACTCCTGATTGCAGACATGTTTATTTGTGCAGAGCTGACATGATGCTCCCTCTTTGTAGAAGAATGGTTGTCTAGGAAGTTCCTCAAAGAAACCCTGGATTTCTTATTCCCTGATCAGAGGCTACCCTGACCCAGAATTCACAGGAGTTTTCTGTGCTATCCAGAAGTGCAGAGCTTATATACACATGGGGGCACCTGTGATGGTGTGTGTGTGTGTGTGTGTGTGTGTGTGTGTGATATGTGTGTATGTATCTGTGTGTAAGTATATATGCATGAGTATATGTATATTGTGTATATGTATGTTCATGCATTTTTATGAAAAGATATGTGTTTTGATTAACTTCTTTATTTTTTTCTGTGACAAAGTACATGAGGGAGCAAATCACCTTAAACTAATGGGATGTTTGTTTGGGGTCATGGCTTCAGAGGTTTCAGGCTGTGGTTAGTTGGCCCTAATTGCTTTGGGCTATGATGATACCATGTGTTGTATTGCACATTTGTGGCCAAGGCAGTCTTATCACTTCAGAGTCAGTTACAAAGAAGAACAGAGAGAAAGAGAGAGACAGAGAGGAGATGAATGCCAATGTTCCTTGGTGTGCAGCACCAGTGAGCTAACTTCCTTCCGTTAGGCCTAAATGGGCCATGAGCCAGCAACCACATTGCTAGCACATGGACTTCTAGGAACACCTACGATCTAAACTCTAAGGTGCAGACCTGTCATGCCAGCCATTTGCCTAGCAGAGTCCGGAGGATCAGGAGTTCATTCGAGGCTAGTGGCTCAGCAGTTAACGTCAGGAGCCGTGACTCAGCGGCCTGCTTTGATATTTAAATCTCGGCAGAGAGATGGCTTTTAGCAGGCCTTTACTAATGGCAGAGGAGAACTTGCAAGTCCATCTCCTTTTGTTTGTGACAACAGGTGGGATAGCTTGTGAGGGTTACACCTCTTCCTCAGGCTCCTTGTGCAAATTAACCTATTGTTCTGAGATGTTTTACTGGCTAAAGTAACTCCTCAAAGAATAAAGTGGTCAGAAGGCTGGAGGCAGAGCATGAGGCAGCACTGGAGACTGGCTGCTGACACTGCTTGCTGCAGCAGTCTGCCTTTTGCAAAAGCTGTCGAGTCTGGACCTTTAAACAGTTTCCTGTGTGCTGTGTGTTTATTTTATTAATATTAATCCTCACACCCGACTCAAAAACCGTTCGACTCTGCCCGGCTGGCCCCGGCAAGTTAAGAGCACTAATTGCTCTTCCAGAGGACCCAAGGTCTATTTCCAGTGCCCACATGGTGACTTAAAACCATCTCTAACTCCAGTTCCATGGGATCCATCGCCCTCTTCTGGCCACCAAGAGTCCTGCACGTGCACGGTTCACAGACATTCATGCAGGCAAAACACACACCTTTATTTCTATTTTAATCTAAAGAATTGAAAGATATCCTAGAGAGAGAGAGAGAGAGAGAGAGAGAGAGAGAGAGAGAGAGAGAGAGAGAGAGAGAGAGAGAGAGAGAGAGAGAGAGAGAGAGAGAGAGAGAGAGAGAGAGAGAGAGAGAGAGAGCTCAAGGCCAGCCTGAGCAACTTAATGAGATTATGCCTAGAAGTAAGGATTTCAAATGGGCTTGGAGGTAGCACTCACTGGTAGAATGCTTTCCATTAAGCTTGAGGCACCGAGTCTCCAGCAAAGAAACAAAGGCTGGGTCAAAGCTGTAAAGGAAGAAACAAGGGATTAGGAGGAAATTGCTCCATCCATGCTTTTGTGACATTCAGGCTTTTCCTGCCATGCTACGCCAGAGTGAAGACCTGTATGACATCACCCACAGAGACCGAGAGACAAAGAAACCACAAACTACAACCCAAGAAAAAGCCTTTGTGCTCACCTGATTGATAAAATAAAAAGTTATGACTCGCCCAAACCCTTCTTGTGTGCTGTTGGCTTTTTATTTAAGTCTTGAGGTGCTGGCCCAAGTTTTAACCAATCCCTGAAGAAGGGTTGGAGTAGATCAAAGAAGAAAAGGACAGAAGGGTCAGAGAGGAGGTGAAATGATGTTTGCAGAAAAAAAAAAAAAGCAATGACTTGGATCAATTCCTTGCCTCCTGATGAGGAATATGTAGTAATTACAATATAAATACACACTGGTTACCCCATACTTTTAAACAAGGAAAGTTTTTTTTCTTGTTGTCTATCAAATTGAAAATATCTCTAGAACTTTTTTTTACCAAATGTTGATGAAAAAAATTGAAGGTTCATATTTTGTTTTTAATTGTGTGTAAGTATAGGCATGTGCACCTAGATGCAGTGCCCACAAGAGGGCATCGAATTTTCTGGAACTGGAGTTAAAGACCTGTGAGCCCCTTGATGTGGGCGAAGGAGATGAGTGCCAGTCCTTTGAAAGAACAGAAGCCACTCAACCACTGGGCCACCTCCTCAGCCCTGAAAACTTGCAGTTATTCTAATTACAGCATTTAGGTATTCTTAATGGAGATGAAATGTTTATCTCTTATACCTCTCGGCATTTTCCAAGTATTGGGTAAAATGCTATGTTGAAAAAATTATGTCAGCAGATTGACTTTGGAAGAGTTTCTCATTTTCACAGTGACACTTGCCAAGGAAAATGGCTGAGTAAACACAAACAGAAGGTAAACTTATCTCCTCTCAGGTCTCAGTGCATACGGCAGGAAGGTTCCCAGAGGATGCTGAGTACTGGGCAGGGAGATTGCCATGTCCCATCTTCAGCCGAGGATTACAAGCCACCTTCAGTTCCAGCCTGTGGAAGATGCTTCCTCAAGTGTCTGTGGTCCTGCTTCCCTACATTCCCCTGCAAACCCAGAGTCACTTTGAAATTGTGTCACATATGAATATACTGAGCTACAAGGAAATGGTTTCTTGCAGGTGGCAGGGGTGTGTTGTCTCGAGCTGCAAGAAGTGGCAGGTGGATGGATAATCCACACATCCTGTAGGTGCTTTGTGGTTATGAGATGACCATCAACTCTAGATTGGTTTTCATCTTCCAAACAAAAAAGAGGAATAAAATTTCTTCTTCTTCTTCTCTCTCTCTCTCTCTCTCTCTCTCTCTCTCTCTCTCTTGCTCACTCTCCACCTCTTTTAGTCTTCCTCCCTCCCTTCATCTCCTTTTTCCTTCTCTCATTTGATTTCTGTGTCAAGACCTCACTACGTAGCCCAGGCTAACCTCAAACACCTAATTCTCCTGCCCTGGCCTCTTCAGTGCTAGGATCACAGGGATGTACCACTACACCCAGCTTAAAATATTTATTTCTAATGCTATTAGTCAGGTCTTGTCAATCTTATTACGCAGCACAACTCACCATTTGTTCAAATGAGAGCTGGACATTAAGATTTTTTTTTTTTTTTGGTCTCTCTGCCTTCTGTATTGCAGAAAGACAAGTGAAAAGGGATGGTAGCCATACGTGAGATGGAAAAGTCACAATACTCCTTTGGGTAGCTCAAATCAAAAGGCAAAACCAGCATCAAATTTCAAGGTGTGACCCACCAAGGCACAGAGATGTGAACACATGCCCACACAAGCACTGAGTGTCTCCTTGATTTCTGTTAAGTCCCCCTTCAACATTTAACTGTCTCAGGGTTAGAGAGATGGTTTGGTAGTTAAGAGTTTATGCTGCTCTTGTTGAGGCCCCAAGTTCTGTTCTCAGCACCCACATTAGGCAGTTTACAACCACCTGTAACTCTAACTCCAGGGAGACATGATACTTCTGGCTCCTTCAGGCATCTTTGCTTATCTCCATTCAACTATACATAATTTTAAAATAAATCTTAAAAAATAAAACAAAAAACAAAGCAAAATCAGTTGTCTCAAAATCTGTAACCTTATTGAATGATTTATTTCAGTGAAATTGTTTTGCACTAACATGGCAGTTATCAGCACAGATTTCTATTTTTGCCATCTATAGTGAATATTTGTAAATCTTTGCAAGGAGAATCCATTCTTTCTGCCTCTAGGGCAAAAAAATATGCTTGCCATTTCGGAAGCCATATCAGCCCATTTGACTGGAACAGGGTAGAGTCTGTCTTGTCGGGGTCCATGGTCTATAATCAAAGCTCTGGGCGCACTGCTTTAACACTGGCTGATCTGTCCTGCACAGCTGGGCGTATGAGCCGTTCTGAGCCAATGAACACTGCTTCAGAAGGGAAGTTCCTTGTCTCTTTATCTATTTGCCTGGCACATCAGTTACTTTTCTCATTACTGTGGCCAGAAATAAGGCAAAGAAGCAAGTTAAGGAAGGAAGTCCCATTTCTGCTCAGCTTGCTTTGTAAGTATAGTCCCTCATGATTGGGGAGGCAGTAGGAGCCGAGGCAGCTGTCACATTGCATCCTCAGTTAAGAAGCAGAGAGAGCTGCTCTGCGCTCATTTTTTTTTTCATTTTTACCAGTACTCAGCTAATTTTTTTTTTTTCATTTTGCGCAGTCAAGGACCCCAGACCATGTATGGTGTTGCCTGCCTTCACAATGGGACTTTCAACTCATTTAATATAATCTACACAATCCTACAGAACATGCCCTGAGGATTAAGTCTTTGGTGGTTTTAGATCTTGTCAAGTTGACAGTCAGTGTTAACCACTACACTGAAAGACCCTGAATGGGCAGAACCTTCTGGAAAGTGGAGCCAACATGGTGGGCAGTGGCCAAGAACAGTATGAAGAGAAAGACTCAATCCCCAAAGGTACAGGTTTTTAATTTCTGGACCCTGTCATGTCTGACTCCTGCTCTCCCTACTCCTCCCATTCATGTTAGCCATCCTCTCTCTGCTTGTGAACATCAGCTTGAGCCAACATACTGTGTTGTGGATACAAACATGCTTTTGTTTTGGTCCCAGGTGTGGGATATGGTATTGATTCAGATGGTCCACCATCTGAATAACAGCAGACCATTCACCTCATGTAGGCTCTGAGAGGAGCTCTTTGCCAGCTGAAGATAGTTTGAATCTGAGGACTGCAGGGAGGGAATAAATGCCAGAGTCCAGAGAGTGGAGTGAAGAGAAAGAACAATGCTCCTGCTTCCCCCTTGCTGTTCCTGGTTGCTGCTATGAGACAAGAAGTTGGAAATCTCCTGAAACAAGGATTGAACTGGTGCCAAGGTACCCAACCACTCTAATGAGCAGGAAGCAGCTAAGATAACTTACACCCCCTCCCACTCACCCTTTCTCTCGCCTACCTAGTGTTGGGGTGATGGAAGGAATTGGGATGGAGTAGGGAGAGAAAGATGTAAGAACCCCCCCAAAAAAAGTTTTAAAAATATACACCTACAATACTGTCTCCAGCTACTACCAATACTCCAAGTATTACCATCAGGGAAGACATTTTCATCCCATGTAGACAGTTTCCTTCCTCAGAGAAATGTCTTTCTGTCACTGAGTCTGAATATAGTCATGCCAGTATGGATGCTTTGTTACCCCTGTAAACTGCTTTACATGTGTGGCAGATACCTGTCTCTAAGTTGATAGAGAGGAAGTGCTCTGTCATGCATTCTTTGTGGGTGGAGTTGGTGCTCAGAAACCAGAACTCTCCCTCTGACCTCATTATTAACAGTTTTGTCTGGTGTCCTGTTCAAGTAGCTTGAGTGTCCTGATCCTTGGCACATTCATTTCTAAAGCTGAGTTCACTGCATTTAATATAGCAAGCTGCCCATTGAGGAGGCTTAGATCGCACATATATATATCATGGCTGTCCTCATTACATTCTGTTGCTCTGACAAATAACACGGTCAGAAGGAACTTGTGGGAGGAAGGCGTTTACTTGGCTTATGCTTTCAGGTGACAGTTCATCATAAGGGACGTCTTGGCAGAAATCAAATATGACCTTGAAACAGAAACCATGGAAGATGCTGCTTAGTGGCTCATTCCACAGCTCATCGCAGCTAGGCTTCTCATACAGTCATGTACCCCCCTGCCCAGGGCATGGTGCTATCCACATCAATTCAAAAGTAACCAGCATATCCAATGACCAGTTTGATCTGGACAGTCCCTCAATTGATACTCCCTTCTCAGATGACTCTAAGCTGAGACAGATTCACTGTTGAAACTAATTAGGACAATGGTTATATACAAAACTACAGCCCCCTGCCCCCACACAAACACAGGAACGCTCACTGTTTAGGACAGGGTTCATCCAGCTGTCAGCCTACTGGACAGATCTTAGTAGTCACCTGTTTTCGGCCATCACACTTTGACTGGAATAATTTAATGTCCAATTGTTTAGATAGTGCTCCTGGATGCTTATATGCTAAATTTAAAACGTTCCCCAGAAACCATGACTTGGAAAAACTAAATACGACAGTAGAAGTGTTCTGACCTTCAGTGTGGAAGAAGAATATGGCTTTCAATAACACTGAGAGAGTAAGCTCTCATGCCTAATCAGCCTCCAGAGAGATTAACGAACATTCTCTCTGCTCATTTCCACCCGTTTCCACCAGACTGAAATATCATCCACACCAAAGAACAGAGTAGCAGGGAAAAACGGAAATGGGGAGTTATTAAAAAACTATTCCTTCAAGTATGCATTGTACTCAGCTGTTGAAGTAAAATTTGGTCTTAATTCTGTTGGAACAAAAGCACTGTGGATGTTAAGATCAGTGCTTTAAAAAAATCTATGCAGAAATGTCTCAAAACAGAATTATCTCGAGAATAGCTTTTGCTTTGTCAGCTTGTGTCCCTCACACCAGCTGCTTCCGTGTAGTTGGAGTAGCTGTGTCTGTTGCTGGAAAGCTTGTCCTCTGGGCTTCATGGAGAGAGAGATGGAATGGTATCCTTTGTGCTTTAGATAGAGTCACTTACAGCTGCAGACATTCATATGCTGTATGAAAATGGTTACTGTGGGTCAGCCATGGAGCCAGCACTGTGTCCAGAAAAGGGCTTAAGAGTGTGTGTGTGTGTGTGTGTGTGTATGTGTATGTGTTCATGTGTGTGCAGATGCATGTGTATATGTGTGTGAGTGCATGTGCACATGTGTTTAGAGGCCAGAGGGCAACACTGGGTATTGTTTTTCAATAACTGTCCACCTTGTTTTTGAGATGAGATCCTTTGCTGAGATCTGAGGTTTTCCATTATGCTTACTTGGTGGCTATCAAGCCCCAGAGATGTTCCTGTGTAAGGATTGCCTGTGTACCACCACACCAGGCTTTACATGGGTGCTGGAACAGAACTCAGGCCTTCAAGGTTGCATGTAAGGTATTTTACTAACAGATCCATCTCCCTGACCCATATGAAGACTCTTTATGAGAGAGTATGGTTACTTGGGACCTCTGACCCTATGGCTCTGAATCCTGTTGGGAAAGTTCTGTTTTCTCTTGTTCCAACTCTTTCCCAATGCACCCTTACAGAGTACCTACTCACAGTTAACAGTAAAGAACACATTTGAGGAGGTATAATTAAGTCCCTGATTAGTAATCTGCCGTAGACCCCTTCTATGACCTTCCCTTGGCCAGGCAGTACACTCCCTATTATAGATGCTGTCTTTCCCACCTGTTACCCAACAGTCCTTTAGGCAGTAGAGGGCTTTTCTGCATAGTTCTCATCTCCAGGCTGAAAAGTCTTCAAGTCCTCTAGATACATGTTTCAAGCTTTCCGTTAAATCAGTATTCCATTAAATATTAACCTGTGGTATTTGCATCCTAAACTATGTTAAGTATATGTAGAAGTTGACATTTGTAGCAGAAGACCTGTGGGGCTGAGAGCAATTTGTTTCCCCCTAAACATTGTAAGACCAATGCATACTAATTGAAACAAGTCCTAATTCTGAGAAACACATCTTATTATTCACATTAACCCTGAAAAATCAGGGCCAGATTCCAGCTTAAAAATGGAATTGAGGGACAAAAGAAGTTACAGATTTTAGAAATTTCTAATTAATGAAATGTCAGATAATATATCCTTTGGCTGCCTTGAGGGCCAACCTGAAAGTGCTTTGTATTGCTTTGTAAATGACCCCTTGTGGTAGCACACGAACTCATTTCTGCGTGAGGTCATCCTGAAAGAATAAAGCACACACATTCTTGATACACCAAGGAGCTCCTGCTATCCCTCTAATCTCAGCCTTTACTTTATTTAAAATAATTTATTGATTTTTAAAATAGCACACATCTTTAGAAACTCTGCACCCAGGGACAGATCAAACAATCCCTTTGTTCTCACCCTGTCTGCCAGGACTTCTGCTGCCACTCAAATTCTGTTCAATAAGATCAGCATGGAATCACCAGTCTCAACCGTGTCTAAAAATCACCCATGTTGAATGTTGTGAACTTCTGTTGTGGCTAACATCACCTTCTAGATGGCAACGAGGAGTGATAACTGACCACTTCATATTGCTCTTTCCTCCTGTTGTTCGCTGTTTGGCAGGGGCCTGGATTTCAGCTTCCAGACAGAGAATGGAATCAAAGGTTCCAGATCTCAGGAACTGCCGGAGCGCTTTAAGACAAGGACTAGACACCAGGCTGGTCTAGTGGGTGTAGAAAAGGTTTTCCACAGTGTTACAGTTTAGCTCTTTTAGAGTGGGGTTGCCAGTGGCAGTGGAAACTCAGGCATGCCAAAGCCTATGGTGATACCAAAGTATTACAGCTCTTGGGTAAGCTGCTGTGCTGAGCGGGGCAGGGGTGTGGGTGAAAGCTCATGCCTAGTGGGCTTGCAGCTGAGATCCAGGCCTGGCAAGGTTCAGGTCCAGCCGCCGGAGGGCAGGCCTGGTGAGGGATAAATGGTAGGAAATAAATGACAAATTCCAGGCTGCCATGGTAGAAGATTGATGGTATCACATAGCACAAAACTAGCCAGCATCATGTTTATTTGAAATCAGGAATTTATAAGCCTTGGACAGTGGGAGGGTTTTCGAGGGTGAATGAGTTTGAATTGTCAGGGTCAGGGATACTTGATTTGCATGTGGTGGTATAGTGCCCCAATTTTCCATGCAGTAGAGTGGTCCTATCATAAGAAGGAGAACAGAGTGTTTAATTATCTTAATGGGTGGGAGAATCTCCAAAATATAATTGAAGGTCACTGCTAAAGACTAAGATAATTAGCAGGATGGGAAATTTCTAGGAATCACCAGATTCTTGCTGGACCAGTTTTCTTATCAGGAAAGGGTCTGGCCTGTAATCTGCCCTGAGGGCGATGTGATGCTCCTTAGGAAGTCTGGGGTTACCCAAATCAGATGGGCTTTAAGGACCTCACAGAGAAAAGGGAGCCCATCATAATAGACCTAATCCTGCAAAGCCCCACACCTCCTACCTGAAAGTACCTTGAACATAAGCACAGCTACTTCCCCAACAAGAGCCACAGAGAATGCCATTTCTGGTTTCTAATAGATCATCATAACACTTAGCTGTTTGAAGCACTATGCTTTCTCACTTTCTCACCAATAAGTTTAGTTGGGCAAGACCAGTTGGAGCTGCTGTTGGAGTCAGTTGGACAACACCAACTGGAGATGCTCTTGGAGCCAGATGTGTAGGGTCCATTGGAGTGACTCTTGGTGCCTTGTGGAAAGAGAGGCATCTTTTCTGGGGAGACACAAGATTCCTGCATCTGGGAGACTTGTGGCCACTCTGTGACTATGTGGCACTATGTCAGCTTATCACTCCATCATGTCTCTGTCATGGTGGCTTTGTGAGCAACCTCCCTTATCATTTAACCTTGCTCACGGAAGATGACCCAAGATACTAAGCAAGTAGCTCTTGTGCTCTTTGAAGAACAGTCATGAAGAATGCTTCCATTGTAGCCACAAGCTCTCTTAGATAGAACAGGAATGAATGGACTCCCACCCCTGAAGGAAGCACGACAAGGTCCACTGGCAGACATGAATGTGAGATGACCAATATTGTCAAGGACCCTGGCCAACATCAATCTGAGCCTGATTTTGTAAAAAATACAACTTGGTGGGCTTGTCTTCTTTTCAATTTATTGAGATTTCTTTCATGTCAACAAAAAACATTTACCCAGGTACATGCTTGCATTCTAAAAAGCAATCACACAGAGCTGTCGTTGAGTGGGTTGCATGATGCTTTTCCTGGGGAGAAGGAGCACAGAAATGTATTCACCTCAGAAGGGGAAATGACAACAGACCAAAGCAATGGTCCTACCATCATAATCCCAACCTAGTAAACCAGTGAGGTTCTTGGGGCTTCTTCTAGGAATTTGGATGACTCAAATAAAGTCACATCACCAAAATGTCCTTCCCTAAATGGATCCTCTGTTGTCATTGTTAAGTGCTAAGCCATCTTTTTGGCCCAGAAGTTTCTACATTGGCTGATTTTCTGATTCAATAATCTATTAGAAAATAAAAATTTTTAGCCGTAACTATAAATTGCTCATTTGCCTTAGGATTCAGTTTATTTTTATTTACTTAAGACAGGATCTTATGTCTATTAGGCAGGCCTTGAATGCTTTATGTTGCCATGAAAGTGACCTAAAACTTCTGATTTTCTCTTCAAAATTCACACCCAGATTTTTGTGGTGCTGGGGATGGAACCGAGGACTAGTTGGGTGATTGGCAAACCTTTTAGCAAGCAGGTTGCAACCCAGCCTAAGACTCAGTCATTTAATTTGGTGAATACTACAATCTTGTTACTGGTTGTTGTGGTTCCAAAGAGCAATGTCCCCAGTAGGCCCCTGTATTTCAACACCTTCTTTAGACTTTCTTTGGAGAAGTTATGGAACCTTCCGGAGGTGCAGCCTTGCTTGAGAAAATCCAACACTGGGCTTAGGTTCTGAAGGTTTTAGGTTTATAGCCTCACTCCACTTCTTGCACTTTTTTCCCCTACTTTATCTGCATTGTTAAAATGTGATATCTTCAGGCTACTGTCTTCTCTGCCACTTTAGACATCTAGCCCTCTGGAATGATAAGCCAAAATAATTACTCCTTAAAGGGTTTTTTTTTTTTGTTGTTGTTTTGTCATTTATGGTTTATTATTATTATTATTTATTACAATTAATTTAATTTGAACACAAAAATAATGAAACAAAAAACTAAAAAATGTGTTGATTACTCCAAAAAAATGCTTTTTTTATGTTATATATTAACTCTATAAATTCACTTTCTGAAAGGCAATAGTAAAGGTGACATTGATCAAGTTTGTGTCTTTCCCTAGTTGAAATTATCACAGCAACAGAAAACTAAAACACTAGTATATAGTATATAGATTGCTACAAATATTTGAAAAACCATAAAATGGCTTTTCTTTTATTCTTGGAAGTGTTTTATGCTTAGAAAACCCCCTTTATATCCAATTAAAAAATGGGGTAGGGAGCTAAATAGGGAATTTTCTGTAGAGGAATATAAATGGCAGAGAAACACTTAAAGAAATGCTCAATGTTCTTAGCCATCAGGAAGATGCAAATCAAAACAACCATGAGATTTCACCTTACACCCATCAAAATGGCTAAGATAAAACCTCATGTGGCAACACATGCTGGAGAGGTTGTGGAGAAAGGGGAACCCTCCTCCATTGCTGGTGGGAATGTAAACTTGTACAACCACTTTGGAAATCAATCTGGTGTTTTCTCAATTAGGAACAGTGCTACCTCAAGATACAGCTATACCACTCCTAGGCATATATCTAAAATATGCTCAAGTACACAACAAGGACATTTCTTCAACCATGTTCATAGCAGCTTTCATTTAATAGCCAGAACCTGGAAACAACCTAGATGTCCCTCAACAGAGGAATGGATACAGAAATTGTGGTGCATTTACACAGTGGAATACTACTCAGCAATTAAAAACAAGGAAATCATGAAAATTGCAGGCAAATGGTGGGACCTAGAAAAGATCATCCTGAGTGAGGTATTCCAGAAGCAGAAAGACACACACGGTATATACTGACTTTTAAGTGGATAGTAGACCTAACAGATAGGATAAACATACTAAAATCTGTACACCTAAAGGAGATAAACAAGAAAGAGGACCCTGGGTAAGATGATCAATCCTCACTTAGAAAGACAAATGGGATGGACATTGGAAGTAGGAGAAAACAAGAAACAGGACAGGAGCCTACCACAGAGGGCCTTTGAAAGACTCTACCTAGTAGTGTATCAAAGCAGATGCTGAGACTCGTAACCTAACTTTGGGCAGAGTGCAGGGACTCATATGAAAGAAGGGGGAGTTAGTAAGACCTGGAGAGGACAGGGGCTCCACAAGGACCAAATATATCTTAGCACAGGGGTCTTGTCTGAGACTGGTACTCCAACCAAGGACCATGCATGGATATTACCTATACCTCCTGCTCAGATATAGCCCATGGCAGCTCAGTCTCCAAGTGGGTACTCTAGTAAGGGGAACAGGGACTGTCTCTGACATGAACTCAGTGGCTAGCTCTTTTACCTCTCCACCCCCTGTGGGAGGAACAACCTAGCTAGGCCACAGAGGAGGACATTGCAGCCAGTCCTGTTGAGACCTGTTAGGCTAGTGTCAGATGGAAGGGGAAGAGGACCTCCCCTATCAGTTGATTTAGAGAGGGGCAGGGAGGAGATGAGGGAGGGAGGGTGAGATTGGAAGGGAATGAGGGAGGGGGCTATAGCTGGGATACAAAGTAAATAAACTGTAATTAATTAAAAAGAAATCTCCCTTTATAAATTTATTAATTTTTTGTGGGTCTCAGCAATGTGTGTGATGATATTCAACCCTCTCCTCCTAGTCTTCTTCCCAGATCTATTCCCTCCCCTTTCTACCAAACATTGTGCCCTTTTGATTTTTTTAAAATTCTTCAGGATCACATTGTCCTGCCCAAATACACTTGGATGCATAGTATTCTACTGAAGTATATTCAGCTTACCTGAGGCTACAAACTTGGTGGAAAAACAAACACACAAACATTGACTCTACCTCTTCCGGCAGCTAACAATTGCCAATAGCTCTCCAGGTTCGAGGTTGGGGTGAGATTGTGTCCAGTTCATTTATCTGTCCTGGGAAGTGATCTGGCTTGGGCTTCCTCAAGTTTTCTGTGTGCTCTTGAAACTGCTATGAGCTTGTATGTGAAGCTGCCTGCTGTACCCAGAAGATAAGGTTTTCTTGAATTCACCCACTGCCTTTGTATCTTACAATCTTTCTACCCCCTATTCTTCAATGATCTGTGTAGCATTATATACTACCTTT
This sequence comes from Meriones unguiculatus, assembly GCF_030254825.1. Classification (NCBI taxonomy): domain Eukaryota; kingdom Metazoa; phylum Chordata; class Mammalia; order Rodentia; family Muridae; genus Meriones; species Meriones unguiculatus. The sequence goes on from NC_083359.1 coordinate 14,340,612, forward strand.
AAGGCTAAACACTCCATAGTCTCTTATTCTCTGAACCTTTACTAGTTGTGAGTCTCTGTGTTAATCACCATCTACGGAAAATAGGAGCTTCTCAAATGAAGTTTGATAGATGCACTAATCTGTGGGTATAATTATAAGTCATTAGGAGTCAGTTTAATACTATGTATTGTAGCAGCAAAAGAGTAGTAGGTTTTCTTCTAGGCTCCATGATCTGTCTATGTAGAGATTCTTGGCCCAGTAATGGTGCCAGCTATTGGTTTCATCTTGTGAAATGGACTTTAAATCCAATCAGGAAGCTGTTGTTTACTCCAGAAAGTTGTTGATCACTCCCACGATGTTCATGCCACTATCGCACCAACAGGCCTGTCTTGCCAGGTCAGTAGTTATTGTAGCTTGCAAGATTCCCAGCTGCATATGACTGATGATTACTTTCCTCTTCCAGTAGTTTTCATAGCACCTCCAGTACTGTGAAAACTATCCAGTAGAGATAAAGCTTTCAGGTCAGTACCGGTTTGATTTCTCCGTGTTTTATGATGGAAGTATGTGGTAACTTTAGAAATAGGGTCTAACTACAACTTCTGAAATAACCACTAGTATTGGTGTCAATAGTATTCCAATAGTATAGCTGCTTTTCTATTGCTGTGATAAGACACCATGACCAAGGCTCCTTATAGAAGAAATACCTATTTGATCCTTACAGTTGCAGAAGATGAGTTCATGACATTTATTGCAAGGAGCATGGCAGCAACCAGGCAGGCATAGTACTGGAACAATAGTTGAGATACGCAAGCATCAGATAGAAGGAGACACTGAGAATGGTGCAGGTCAACCCTGCCCTGAGTGATACACCTCCTCCAGCAAGGTCAGTACTCTAATCTTCTCCACACATTCTACCAGATGGGCAACAAGTATTCAAATGTATGAGCTAATGAGGACCATTTTCATTTAAAGCACCACAATTGATAAGTCTATAAGATTTGAGGGTCTTTAGACCCTCAACTCCAACTCAACTCAACTAGCCAACAACCCCTAAAGAGGAAACTCGTGGCCCTAGATGCATATTTGTTAATTTCTAATGTCCAATATGGACATTGGTGTTCAGTTATAGGATAATCTCCCTTTAAGCTCAAGCAGCTGTTCACTTTCCAGCTTTCTCTTGATTTGTGATACAATCATACACATTTGGTAACATCTACTGTCAATGCCATATGTCTTTATACCCAAGTTGTGTTTCTTGTGCATTTCATTAATTTTTTTTTTGGATCTAAACGTTTTCTGGAACGTGATGATTCCTAATATTTCTTTACTATGACTGCTAATGCAGTCAGGTTTAAAGCTATTGTCTCTCTGTTTATTTTCTGGTGACTAATGCGTGTTCTTTTTCTCTTTTCTTCTTTCTCATGCCTTCTTTTGAATTGATTGTATATGATTCATTTATCTTTTCTTCTAGACTTATTTATCATAAATTATATTTATTTCATTGCTTAAGGGCTTGTACTCTGTAACTGAATGGTCATGAGACTCATATCACCAAGATTATACATAAGAAATATCAAACTTTACTCCCCTACAAAACTAATTATTCAGCTCTCTACCAACAAATTTAGAGCAGGGACACCTTAAAAGCTCAATTCAAAACTTTAACAATACAGTGGATATGAATATGGAGCGTATACACATAGAAAAGATCACATAGAAGATTGATATTCCTCAGACATTTGTAGACACCTAGTTAAAGGAAAGGTGTGGGTGTGGGGATTTTAGCAGGAGGCAGATACTACCATGGTCCTTCACGGACCTATCTGCAAAGTTCCCCGTCAACTTTGGCCATTGAGATGTCCAACACCAGTGATTTAATAGTGGTTGGCCCATTCTCAACAATGAATGCATCACTTGGAAGGAAAATCAATGAGGAAACGTTGTATTTAAGATACACTTGAGGACTACTGGGGAAACCAGATATCTAGAACATTCTATCTTGCAGCAGCAGGACATCATGCATCTTTGTCAATGGACATGTGGACCTTTATACATGCCAGCTGAGGATGAAAATATCCAAGCAAAGAAGACTGAAATACATTAAATAATTCTCTGGGCCACAATCCTATGAAATTTCAAATCTATAACAATGGGAAGATTGAAAGACATGTGGACATTTTCACACATTCATGAGTAACTAATTAGCAAAATCCAAAGGGAATTCATGTGTTTAAATTTTCAACCTAAATTTAGGTTTGAACTGACACAAAAAAATATAAATTATATTTATCACGATAAAGCTATCTACGCATGTATATTTCGCATAATATCTAAATCAGGTTAAACATATACATCTCCTCAATCATTCATTATTTATGAAAATTTGAAAATTACCTGTACACTTTGGAACTGTGCAGTATAACAATTTCTTTTCCTAGGTCTGGAATATGAAGTGTTCCCACAGAACCATGTGTTGCACACTTGGCTCTGGCTAGTTGCAATATTTAGGGACATGAAGGAAAATCTGGAATTTAAATTATATGTGTAGGTGGTGGGACACCGGGCTATGCATTTGAAGGCTATGCCTAAACCCCTGGGTGAGCAGACTCTGCCACACGCTTCTACCACCATGATGTCTTTGCCGCATCATGAACCCAAATTTTGTATCTGAAGACTGTAGACTGAAACTTCAAAAACTGTGAGATAATACAGATATATTTCCGACTTAGATTATTTGTGTCAGATAATGCAATGTCCCACAAATACACCATCTATAGTCACCCCACTGTCTATTACCACACAGGAACTAACTGGTCATCTGTGATGGCAACTGAGAATCCATACCATTTCCTCCATAGCCTCACCCTCCCTGGGACTTATCTTTAGTCTTTTTGAATAACAGTCTGTCTTAAAAGAGTGAAGCAGTAGTCCATTGTGGTTTTGTTCTGCATTTTTCTAATGATAACTTAAGTGGTTTTTTTCCCAAAAAGGTTTATTTTATTTGTGTATTTTTCTGTTTGAGTGTAAGCCACTTATGTGGGGGTTTTCTATAGCTTCCATAATACATAATAGGGTCTCAGGTCCCCTGATATTGGAATCAAAGGTGGCTATAAGCTCCCTGAGTGGGTGCTGAGAACCACACATAGATCCTCTGAAAGAATAACAAGTGCTCTTACCCACTGAGCCATCTCTCCAGCCCCTTTGCATTTTTGACGCATCTCTTAGTCCTTTGTAAATCTCCTTTGAGAAACCTCTATTTAGGTCTCTTGCCCATTTTTTCATCCAACTATCTAATGCTTGTGCTGCTGGCTCTTTGAGGCTCTTCATCCATTTATGATATCACCTCCTCTTGCACATAAAATTTTCACTTTCTGCCACTCTGTAAGCTTCCTCTTCACCATGTTTATTGCTTTCCCCGATGTGTTTAAGCTTTTTAGATTATTGCAATCGTGTTAGTTTACTTTTGCTTTTGTTTCTTTTTTTAAGTCTTCTTAAAGATACCTCTGCACAACCCAATATCAGAAAGCTGTCTCCTTGTTTTCTTCTAGCTACAGCCATGTTTCTGGTTTTTAATCTTTTAAGGTAATTTTGTAACTGTTGGCAGATAAGGGTTCTGCTTTGCATATGGATACTCAATTTTATCAGGAGCATTTGTTGAAAAGCTGTTATACACACACATATACACACATATGTACATATTTATACATATACATATATATGTTCTTAACACTTTTTTGGGGAAACCAGTTGATTACTAATAATGTAGGCTTACTTCAGGGCTGTCTATTAAGTTACCCAATTCCATCAGTATATGTGTCTGTTTTATGCCTATAATATGCTATGTTTTTTCTTCTGTGATGTTTTTCTTTTAAAAATAATATTATTTGAGAATTCTGTACATGTCTGCAATGAAATATGATCATATTCATGCATATCATTCCTTACTTTCTCTTAAACTTCTCACCTCCCAACTTTCATGTTTTTTCTTTGTTTTCTGTGAACTGAAGTCAGAAAATGTAATGTCTTCTTCTTTATCTAGTTCCCCCTCAAATGGTTTTGAAAATTTGTTTTTATGGTAGTTTCATACTGCTTAGATTTCTCCAGTTGTGTTTTGTTGTTGTTGCTGTTGTAGAAATAGGCCAGTGACTATGAACACTTGTTGCTCTTCTTCAGAACTCAAGTTCAGTTCTCAGCTTCCATATTGGTGGCTCAAAACAATTAACTGATTCTAGCCTTTGATATCCTCTTCTGGACTCTGGTCATCTGTACTCACATACACATACTCATACACATGCACACACAGTCTCCCTCTCTCTTACACACACACATACACACACAATTTAAAAAAATAAAAATAAATATTTCATTTAAAGGAGGGACACATTGAATGCATAGATCTTCAAGTACAGGGCACAAGATACCTTTCTTTTTTTGGTAAAGTTTGCATAGGTTTATCTCATGCGTATTTTCATTTTACTCAGAGATCTTTTATTTCTTTGGTTAAACTCAAGTCTTCTCTTTCCCCCTTTTTTTTGTGCTCTACATAAGGAGATAGAAGCAAGTGGATTTCTGTGAGTTCAAGGCAAGCCTAGTCTACAAAGCGAGTCCATGACAGACAAGACTAAACAAAGAAAAGAAGAGGAAGAAGAAAAAAGAGAAGAAGAGGAGAAGGAGGAGAGGAAGAAGAAGAAACAATTACCTCTTCATTTCCCCTTTGTGAAGAACCAGTTCTTAGATGTAATGATCTATTTAGTTTTGCTAAATTTCTGGGATATTGCTGTTTTGGTGTTTGTGTGTGTGTGTGTGTGTGTGTGTGTGTGTGTGAGAGAGAGAGAGAGAGAGAGAGAGAGAGAGAGAGAGAGAGAGAGAGAAGAGAGAGACAGAGACAGAGAGACAGAGGGACAGAGAGACAGAGAGACAGACAGAGGGACAGAGAGACAGAGAGACAGAGAGACAGACAGACAGAGAGACAGAGAGACAGACACACACATACACAGAGAAAGAGAGAGACAGAGAGAGACACAGAGAGAGACAGAGACAGAGAGAGTGCAAACTGGGGATTTTTCATGCTAGGCATATGCTAGGAAATGTTCCTCTGAACTATATTCCCAAGCCCTTTCTACTTCTATGTTTTGAGTCTGGTATCATTGACATTATCCAAGTCAACACTCTATAGGACTCCTTGAATCTGTGACTTCTCTGCTTCCTGCTTCACCTTTGGGAGCATCTAGGATTACAGGTCTGTGCCACTGGCCCGAACTTGTATTCTGTTTTCTGTATTTTCATATTCCCCTCACTTTTTTTCTGCACTGATCTTTACTTTTTCTTTTGATTAAGACTAATCACTTTTCATGTATTTTTTATTTTTATTATTAGTTACATTTTATTAACTTTGTATACTTTTCATGTATTTTGTTTACTCTTATATTACACTTCCTTAAGAGGAAGCAATCAGTTGCTTGCTAATTTCTTGATTTTAGATTTATATATTTATTTCTGTAGTCTTCTTTTTAGTACCTTTTACTGTTTTCCACAGACTTTTGAATGTTGTATTTCCATTCACACTCATTTCAGTATTTTTTTTTTTTAGGTTTTCATTCTGATAATTGTGTCCCTTAGTTATTTAAAAGAATGTTGCTTAATTTGGGCATGCCTGTGAAAGGTTTAATTTTCATTATTGATAACTACTTTCATTGGTTGCTTTCTGGAAAGGAAATATGGTTTCATCTTGTTTGTGTTTGTTGGTTTGTCTCGTGGTCTATCATGTGATCAGTCACGACAATATGATAAACACTAGAAGGATGGTGGGTGCTAGCTGGCTCTGTAGGTGTCAGTTAAGTCCATAAGTTAATACTTAGGACATAAGTTAATTCTGCTGCTCATTTTTTGATGATTTATTTTCTCTATTATTTGCTCATTTCTGGCATTGGGGCATTGCAGTAGCCAGCTCTTACTTTGGTGGGATCTCTTCCTATTTTAGCTTCTTTTATATTCTCTTCATTTATCAGGGTGTTTCTGGGTTGGGGGACTGACTATATAATTAGAATCATTTCTTCTTGCTGATTCAATCCCTTTTACATTATATAATAGCACATATATCTTTTGTGGATTTTGATTAAGGTATACTTTATCTTATATAAATTTGTCACTTGTGGTGGTTAGTATTCATTGTCAACCACACAGGGTCTAGAACCATCTGGGAGAGAGGCCCCTTGGCATATCTATGTAGATTATATTGATTATGTTAATTAATGTGCAAAGACTCATCCTAATCGTGACCAGGTAGAACTATTTTCCAGGCAGGGGATTGTAAGCCATGTAAAATAGAGAAAACATACTGAGTAGAAGGGTGTATTCATTCCTCCCTACTTGTGGTTGTGGATATGGTGTAGCCATGTGTTTCAAATTCCTGCCACTTGAATTCCGCTCCCTTCACACTGGACTCTACTCTTGAACTATGATCCAGATTAACCCTTTTCCTCTTAAGATGCATTATTGGTATATTTTATCATAGAATGAAGAGAAAATAAGATATTGCTAATGCTTTCTTGAGAATACTTTGTCCCATATCATAAAATTTCCTATGTAAGTGCGTAGTAATGAACTGAGTTGCTTGTGAACAGCACACAGTTGGGCCTTAAAAATAACAACAACAACAACAACAACAACAACAAAAACTTTTCCAAATTATTAAGTCACTCTGTCTTTTAGTTGTAGATTTTCTTCTATTTATATTAGTGCCTTTATATTTTGTAGTCCCATTTTTCTTCCTCTCATTGATCTACCTTGATGATTGTGTAATTTACTCTAATAGTGTGCTTCTTTTGAAGGGTTTGTATATGTATTTGTTTGTTTGTTATTATAGACTTTTTGGTGGCCATTACATTTACTTGTTTATAATGAACTATTTTTAAATAATATATATCTAACTAAAGATAAGAACAAAAAAAAGAAAAAAAAACCTGTGTGATACATTTATTTATATATATCTTGCCTTCAAAGAGACTGAACATTTGTCCAGACTTTGCAACCAATTTACTAATATGCCTTGAGGCCATTTACATGTATTTAACTCGCTGTTCTCCTTAGCCTGCCTAAGTTTAACCTGCATTAAAATACCCCCCAATCAGATTGCTTATGTAACTTACTTTCACAACCTAAGCTAAATTCACAGCTTTTATCTTCAGTTATATATTCTTTCATGCCTCTGACCCAGAGTAACATATATATGTATAAGTATATGTAAGTATATATGAATACACACACACACACACACACACACACACACACACACATGCTGTGGTAAGGATTTTCTAAAAGCAGCCAAGCAGTTGAAAACAACCTTAAAAAAACATGTATCCCCTAAAGGTTGAGAGTAACATACAGATCTAGGTTGCTAACATCTGTGCACGGTTTTTAATGCATTCTGAATCAGTAGAGTAACTGCTTTCTCTGTAAAACTCTGTTAAAAATCTCTATAGAACAACATTCCCATGCCATGCTGTCTGTAATGTTAAGTGTTAACACAGAGCAAAACCTTTGTTAAGGACACACACATATACAGGTCAGGTGGGGAACAGAGAAAGGCAGATCAGATGCACACAATAGGCAGGCAATAGATTACAAGCTACAGGCAGGTGGAAGACACAGGGAGAGACAATTCAAGTTTGGGTTCATTCTAGGTCAAACTACTCCAAGAGGAAGACTCATTCTTTTATTTCTAAAATGTGAAATTGATTAAAAGAATGCAAATAAAAGGATATATACATTTGAACATCTTGGATTTTTGATGTTTCCCTCTACATCTTTGCATATATCCCACATCGTAATGTGTCAATACAGTTATTGTTTTAAATTACTCCAGTCCTCATGCTGAAAGTAGGTGTTATGATTTGTATCATATTCATAATATGAGTTCATTTAAATTTGTCTCTATAATTACTGCTTTAGCTCTTCTCATATTCTCTGCTAGTCATTAATATCTCTTTTTTAGTGTAAAGAACTCTCAATACTTATTTTAAGGTATATTCTTTCAGCTTCTATTTGTCCAGGAGTGTTTTTTCTTTTCTTTTCTTTTCTTTTCTTTTCTTTTCTTTTCTTTTCTTTTCTTTTCTTTTCTTTTCTTTTCTTTTCTTTTCTTTTCTCTTCTCTTCTCTTCTCTTCTTCTTCTTCTTCTTCTTCTTCTTCTTCTTCTTCTTCTTCTTCTTCTTTTTTTTTTTTTTTTTGCCAAAGGATAGCTTTGTTGGACCCATGGTTCCCTTATGGCTTTTTTAAAACAGAATTTTTATTTGTTTATTGAATTTGCTTTAAACTGCTGCTGCCTGTTCCCTCTATCTATATCTCTAATGAATGTTCGCTCTATATGCTTACAGAAATCTGATAGGATATCTGTTTTTTATATGTGCCAAACAGTGCAAAAGATGTTAAATTCATTGATGCCTAGCCCATGAAGTGGCCATACATTTAGTCAAACCCTTTCTGGATATGTTGGTGATTGTGTTTATGAATAGTGGTAACCTATAGATTGGTAGACTCAGAGGACTGCTTTCTCTAATGTGTGTGAGTACTTCAGGAGGCCAGTAAAGCTGAGTTTTAGGAGGCAACTGCTGCCTGACAAGTTGGCCTAGGGCACATGTCTGTTAGCATCAGACTAGAACCACTAACGTGGTCTTCTTGGTTGCCAGCTTCCTGGAAGACTTTAAGTTTTGAGTTTCACAGCCTCCCTATCCAAGGACTGATTCCTTACAACATATCTCTGAGTTCTATTTTTTTTTTTTTTTTTTTGGTTCAGCTGCAACCATCACAATTAGCTTATTTAGTCTTTGAAAAATATATTATGATCCTGATTTTAAGACAAATAAAGTAATAGAGGAACATGTTGTAGGGCAAACAAGGATGGAGAGACAATGTGCAAACATCTTGCTCAGAGCACCAGCTCTTCTTTAATTTACTGTATCACACAACACCCAGTCTTGTCGCAAGTATACTTAACAGTGAGATGCAGAAGGTGCAGCAGGAGGTTATGCGGCATCTTTGCACAAGTGCATTTTATGTTACAACCAACAGCACTAAGGGGTGACTAGGACCACATAAAGGTGGGGCATCTGTCTCCTCTAGGGTTCTAAAATTGACACTTGAGGATGCTGAGGCTTAGCAGGAGCTAGAGGATTCACGGGACACGGCAACAGGCTAACTGAAAACCCAAGGGGACTTTTCAGAATGGTTAAAAGCCACTTGTCATTCTCTCCTGACCTGTGAAATGTTTGCTGAGAATTATACTATCAGCTGAAAACCCCTTCTGTGTTATTTGTTGTCCTTGACCCCCTTGGCAACCTTCAGTACCTTCTTTATGTCCTTTTTCTGTTAGAACATTTAACTGGGTTAAGTCTGACCAGTGAGGTCAGAAGACCTCTATGTACCTAGGTGTTTAGGTGCTTCTCTGGGTTTGGGGGTTTTCATCAAAGTGTTTGGGGGAGGTAGGTGATAATATTTTTAGCTCTTTGACATTTTAAGGTCCCACACAAACAAATAAGCTGAGGACGTGCTCTCTTAATACTGTCTAAAATGTCTCAAACTGTTTTCTTCTTTATCTTTTAATTGCTGTCTCCAATTATGTTCAATTATTTCTTCTAATTAATATAGTCTACTATCCTTGCCTTCCTTCTATTGCATTTTAAAACATTTTTACATCATTTATTACTTCTATGAGAATTTCATACAGTGTTTACTGATTATATTCACCTCCCAACTCCTACCAGATCCCTGCTCTCCTTCCCTATCATGCAACGTAGTGTCCACGCCCTGCCATTTTTTAAGCCTTCAAGTCCAATTTGTGCTACCAAAATCTTGAATTTGTGGACACATTTGGAGTGGGATCAATCTACTAGGGGCTACATGTATAAAGAAAACTAACTTTCCTTCTCCCAGAAGCTGTCAATTGCCAATAACTCCTTACTCAGGAGTGGGACTCTGTGACTACCTTTCCTCTCCATGCTAGGATTTGGACTGGCTGTGACTGGCACAGGCGAGTGCAAGTTGTGCGTGTTGTCACAACTACTGTGCATTCATATGTGCATCTCTCCTGCTGTGTCCAGAAAACCGTTTCCTTTTAGTCATTCACCACCTCTGGCCCTCACTCTCTTTCCTCATCAATGATCCATGAGCTTTAGGAGAAAGGGGTGTGATACAGATGTTCTATGTGTGGATGAGAATTATGCAGTCTCTTGTTTTGACCTGTTGGAGGTCTCTGTGATAACCATCATCTACTGCAAATAGACCCTTCTGTGATAAGGTTTGAGGGATTCATTAATTTATGGGTATAATGACAAGTTGGTTTAATACCATGCACACTTAGTAGAACACTAGTAGATTGTCTCACAAGGTCTATAGTTGTCAAGTTACATGTTCTTGGCATGATAATAATGCCAGGTTATAGGTTTCATCTTGTGTAGTGTGACTCAAATTAAACAAAGTAGTAGTTGATTGCTCCCACGATGCTTGTATCACTCTTGCATCAGTGGGCATATCTTTCCAGGCCAGCAATCATTATGGCTTACAGTGTTAATGGCAGGGTAAGATGTCGTTTTTAGCTTTACTGTTCATCATCTCAAAAATTTCTGCTTGTTTTATTTTATTTTTTTTTTAATTCTCTACTTCTCTTTGTTAAGCTCCTCTGTTGGAGTGCTGAAATCTTTCTCTGTGTTTTCTTCAATTTTTTCTTCTTTAAAATAACTGTTTGAAATTCTATGTCTGAGAGTTTTTCTATGCCAATCAATATCTGTTGAATTTATGGAACCTTACTTGACTTTTAGTGAAGTGATGGTCTTCTGTAAACACTGCATACTTTTTGGCATGTAGTGGCATCAGGACATTGAAGAGTGAAGTCTGGATTCTAGTTTGCTTATTGTCTTCCCAATATGGAATTGGGTCTCTCTTTGTACAGAACTCTAAGCAAGCTCCTTATTTTCTCAGATATGCATTCACTATTTCAGCATTAGAGGTCACTCACGTAGAATTTTCATGCATGTGTTAGCTGCCGATTTCTATGCCACATCTGTGGCCTTGAACTCTGCCAATCTATATCATATTCTGAGCCAATAGTCTTCCATAACCAGCACTCCTCTAGAGAAAAAACAAAACTCAGGCTGCTACAGGCTTCATACGATTGAAGTAAACTTGTGATCCAATCCTTTGGTAACTAGACTTGTGTGTTTCTGTCTCAGTTGAAAGCTTATGGATGGGATTTATGTACCTTATTCTCAAGATGGCAACAGCCATACCAAGGTGAATTCATAAAAAGAAGCCTGATACAAAGAGACAAACACCACCTGATTTCATCTATATAGAGTTTATAGAAGGAGAACTCAGTCACGGTGAGTGGGTTGTTATATAGGGACATTTATTAGAGAAGATCTTGGTCATAGATAGGTCATTTTAATTATAAGTTCTAGAGACCAATGTCCCTGGTTGATGCTTGTTTCTTGGAAGGTAGTGTGTTTTCCCTGTTTCTGTTAGGTATTGTCACTGTAGTCTCTTTACCCCTTGTCTGATGATGACATGCCACATGCCACTACAGTGTATCAGCCTTCTTGCTTTCCATGTTTGGGGTCCCTCAATATGTCTTTGGTCTGTGGATTAGAGTATTCAACAAACTTGAAAAATTCTAGCCCTTTGCCCTCTGGAATCATATTTTCTCTCCTTCCTGCCATACAAATGTAATCTTTTTCTTTGCTATTCTCATTACATATATATTGACCTATGAAGTAATGTGATATTGTCTCATGAATTTTTCTCTCTTTTGCTCCTCTACTTTCATTTACTTTGTATATTTTAGTTGAATAATTCTTTTTTATTTATTTTTTTGTTTTTTTACAATGTATTCACTTTATTTTCTGATTGTAGCTTCCTCCTTCATCTCCTCCCAGTTCCACCCTCCTTCCCTCTTCCCCACCCATCCCCCTATCCTAGTCCACTGAAAGGGTTGTCCCCTTGCCATCAGATTTTAGCCTATCAAGTCTCTAGGGCTGCCTGGATCCTCTCCCTGTGTATATTTTATTTAAGGGTATATCCTAGTCTCTTTTCTGTTGCTGTGATAAAACAATCTAATTATATGTAATTTAGCAAGAGAGGGTTTATTTCATCTTGTGGTTACAGTCTATCATCGACAGACATTTGGAAAGAAACTCAAGTAAGAATTTGAAGCAGTAAACATCGATAAATACTGAGTGATGGCTCCCTTATTGGCTCTCAAGGTTAGCTGTGCTTCTTAAACATCCCAGGAAGACCTGCCCAGGGAATGATGCCTCCTAATGTGGGCTGAGCCCTCCTACATTAAATAGCAATCATGATATCCCGTCACAGACATGTCCACAGCCCAGTTTTATTTAAGCAATTCCTTAAACAACTTAGGAAAGGAAAGTACTTGGCTTTCACTTCCAAATCACAGTCCATCAGTAAGGTAAGCCAGAGCAGATACTCTAAGCAGAGACCATGAGGGAACTCTGCTTGCTGGTTTGCTCATTGTCTCATGTTTAGTTAGTTTTCTTATACAGGCTAGGACCATGTGACTAGGGAATGGTGGTGCCCACAGTTTAGGCTGGTCCCTCCTACCTCAATTAATAATGAAGATATCCCCTTACAGTCATACACACAGATCAATTTAATCTGGGCATTCCTTCAACTGATACTCACTTCTCAGTTGATGCTAGACATCTTAAATTGACAGATGAGCCAACCAGGACAGTCACCTCTCTTTCTCTCTATTTTTGTGTATGGTCCTGTTCTCCTGCAAGTAAATGAATGAAAGATGAATATCTCTGTTCAAATATGTATGACCTTCTCTGTGCTGAGAATGTAGCACCTTTGGTGGAGTGCTTGCCTAGAATGCAAGAAGCTTCTGGGTTCCATGCCCAGTGATGCATAAGCAAAATGTAGTGGTGCAGGAATGTAAAAAAATAAAATAAAATAAACAAATATGTCTTTCTTTACATTCTGCTGTCTACGAGTAGCCAGTCAATTATTCTGAGAGACAATGTTCTCAAATATATGAGTTTCTTTTTGGGATCCATTATTTTTCCATTCCCAAATCTAATCAACATACAACTGTAGCTATCTCTTGAGGAAGAAATTCTAAAAAAAGTCACTTTTTTTTTCTGGGAGCAGTTCTATGCAAGCTGGCATCATCACCATTGCCTTTATCTGATTCAATGTCATAGAAACATAAGTCTTAGACAAATCATCAATAGACTGCTTAAAAAGGTGAACCTCTGATAAATAATTCCCAGCCTCCCTCACCCACACACATTTTTATGAAGCAAAGTGGTTTCTGCAGTTTTGTGACAAATGAAGGCGCTGTCAGGATTATTGTGTTTAAAAAGGTGGTGAATACAGAGCTGAAGTCTTACCTCCCCCTGTATTTCATTTTAAATCCATTTTTGTCTAGTCTAATGTGTTCACAATGAGCTAATGAGACCTCCGTCCAGGCCTCCACTTGGACAATTGCAGCCTGATGGAAATACTGAATGGGATTTCACGTGGGAGCAGAATTCAATTGTCAATGCCAGGTGCCCATGGTGTTTCTTAACAGTGGTGGGGATCTGCCATTCTCCCTCTCCCTCCTGCATCTCCCTGGGCTACCCTCTCCTGACCTCAGCTCCACGGGAGCCCATTATAGCAACTTGGCTCTGCCCTGGGTCTGCCTATTGTTCACTCAGCTTTCTGTCATGAAGCATGGGATCTGAGTTGCAAAATCTTACCCAGCCCTCTTTCCAGAGATGGAGATGTAGGAGATTTGAGGCGGACAGGACAAACGCAAGTTCTATAAGGTTGTGTCTAAGCAGGTGACAGACCTGGGCATACCCTACCTGCAGCAAAGTTCATACTAGCACCCTCTCCAGAAAACTTCAAAAAAGGTAGAGTCTCTGTAGGACTTTTGGTTTTGTTTTTGTTTGTTTGGGCTTTTTTTTTTCTTTTATGAGGAAAGGTTTTTCTGTGTAGCCTTGGATATCTTGGACGAACTTTGAAGACCAAGCTGCCAGCTAGCTTTCTTACACCCATGACCAGGTGCCCGTAGAATAGTGACACCCACAGAAGAGCTGGGCCCTCCCATATTAGTTAGCAATCAACCAATCTCCTACATCTGTACCCACAGGCCAATCTGATCTGGGCAATCTCTTAATTGAGACTCCCTTCTACAATGAGGCTCAACTGTGTCAAGTTGACAGTTAGTTGAAGCCAACTAGGACACGTATTGTTTGTTTACAAGGGAAATTCTTATTTTTTTCCAGCTTCCAATTCTACAAGTTTCTCAATAACATTTTCTATAAGGACTTCTTTCTTGCTTGAATTGACTGAGATAGCATTCTGTAACTTGTGGTCAAAGAGTCATCATGACACACATCCTCATACTCAAGTCAGTAGGGCTGAGATCAAACTTCAATTTAATATTTATGGTGAAACACCCTTAGATGGGTTCCCTCACTCAGGATCTTAAGATGACATGCTGGATGCGCAGCAAAGTTAGAACTACAAATTTTCTCTCTGCTTCTAGCCTTCTACATCATCTATGAGATGTCAGCACCATGTACTTTTGTCAGTGAGGACTCACTCGATGAACATTGATGTTTCTAGCCTGAGATGTCACAGAAGCTCCAAGAAGGCTGAACACAGAGTGTAGGTGAAACATGATAGTAGGAAGGTTAACGACCAAGACTGAGAAGGGACAATGGAAGGACCACTCTCAGCCAATTCGTGCATCCTAAACTCCAGAGTTGTGGACAAATATGTATCCCACTGAAGTGGAATCCTTAATACCCCCTGTGACTGCATTTGAAGGCAGGGCCTAGAAAGAAGTAGCCAACATTAGTGAGGTCAAAAGAGTGGGTTCTAGTCCAACTTGACTTGACCTTATGAGGAAAGGATGAACCCATAGAGGAAAAGCATGGGGGAAAATCCAACAACAACAACAATGAAAACAAACAACAACAGCATTAAAACAGGTACTTGCATGACAAGAAGACAGAGTGGCCTTCAGGGAAGCCACATCTACCAGCACCCTGACCTCACATATTTAGTCTCTGGAATTGAGAGAAACCAGTCTCTGTTGTTGAAGCCACACAGTTTGCATCATTGCCATGATAACCATCCCCAACTGATACTACTTGAGCAAAACTGATAGTTCTAGAAGAGCGAGGATGGCAGGACCCATACATCCCAGCGTTTCTCACAGAGCCACAAAGGTAGCAGCAGCAACTCTTGAGAACTTATTGGAAATGCAAAATTTCAGACACACCTCTGATCTTCTAAATAGGAAATTCCTCAAGTGAACCCAGCAACGGTGACTCAGTAAGGCTTCTCCAGATGGTCTGATGTCCACTAAACCAGGGGATCCCTGGAGTCTTCCAGTTATCATCAGTGACTGGCTAAGGCTGATCCTGGAGCTATTACCCACTCTGCACTTGAAGCTCACCAAGTGGGTGAGAAGAGTGGGTATTAAATGCTAGTGCACTTCTTAGATAAAGAGTCAGATGTGCATCTGGAAGGCAGGCTGGTGCATAGTGGAATGGCAAGGCCACAGAGGTAAAGGTGAGAACACTGATGATGATTTGCAGGGGCTCTAGCCAGTGCTGCAACTACAGGCAGTGGGCTGCTCTGCTTTGTGACACTGTGTGTGTGTAGCTGTGGAGGTCAAAGGTTTCTCTCTTGTCAGCCACGGTCCACAATTTTGTTTTTGAGGAAGGATCACTTACTGGCTGCAGTGTGCAGATTAGTTTAGACTTATTGGCCTGAAAGCCCCCAGAGATCCTGCTGTCTCAACCTTTCCAGCACTGAGTTATTATAAATGTGCTACTTGACTTGTTTTGTTTTGGGGGGAGAGAAAAGGGGGAGGGGTTCTAGGAGTCAAACTCTTGACCTCTTGCTTGCAAAGCAAACATTTTATCGGCTAATCTGTATTCACAGTTGCCATTCTTCCGTTTTCATCAAAGGTTCCAAGATTGTCTCTCTGTGAGAATAGTAGAGTTAGCTAAATGCAGCAGAGTGAGGCTGCCATTTTGTGGCTGTCTAGTTATGTGTCAGGAACTCTGATGAGAACCACAAATACGCTTAATCATGATCTCTGAAATGATCCAGAGTAATTATCACTATTGGCACTCAACAACTTTTGTAGTTATGTCATATGATTCTCCCATCATTACATTTCCTGGCTGCAGTTTCTTGAATGTTCCTTTGAGAGATTTGGGTAAAATTATATTCTTGTATCTAAGTTACTATTTTTGTCCTGTTAAGCCTCAGATGGTAGCTTTATGATTTTTTTTTTCTGTATTATCAAGTGTATCTATCTCTGTACCACATCTATGTCTACCATCTGTCTATCTATGTTTCTATCACTGATCTATTTATCATCTCTCATCTATATTTTATCACCTATCAATCTATTTTCCTCTATATCATATATCGACATTTTCTCCTTCCTTCCAAAACCACCTCTCTGTTTCTTTTTTCTTTTTATTTCTGTCTTCAATTTATCTTCAAACGATATAAATCACTATCTATTTGTCACCTATCCATTTATCTTTAGCATCTATCACTCTTATGTATCTACCTCTAAGACTATTATGTATCTATGTACCTATGTATGCATAAGCCCACCTACCCATAACTTATCTACTGATATCAATTTCTTTTACCTGTCAAGTATGTATATATGTGTATATATAACACATATTTATGCATATACATACATCTACATATGTACACACATATACACATACATATAAACACATATACTTACACAAATACTTGCATACACACAAATACATATATACCCATGAGTACATGCTTGCTAAGATACACTTAGACACTTAGACACATATACATGCACACAAATACACACAATACACACATGTACATATGCTTAAATACACACATATTTATGTATCCCATGCAAACACACACATAAACATGATACATGAATACAGTTGTGTTTTTTTTAAGTAATTTGTAAATTCAGTTCTTCAGCATTGCTGTGATCTGTTTTTCTCTTGCATGGCTCAATGCAGGATGAACTATTACCTCGTTCTTTGGATCAGTGCTGCCATTAGCCTCATCTTAACTGTGAGCTGCAGCTGATGTGACATATATGATGTGTGTGCTCTATAGGCTTTAGCAGTCATCTATCAAACTCTAGGCACTGGTCAGTACTGAGAAAAGAAATGGGCCTCAGGTGGCCCAGTGTTCTCTGGGCTCACAGCTCAATGACAGACAGTGGCCGTAACTAAAGGCCCCTGGGTGTGCCAAGGCTGTAACAGAGGCATAAAATTCAATGACAGAACAGAAATACAGCAGTAGAAATACAGTAACAAGAAAACAGCAGTGACAGCATGACCCCTACTCTTAAAACTAACCCTTTAAATGCCCAGGGTGTACTGTGTGGTCCATTGATGGCTTTACAGATCTTATTTCATTCAGTCAACACCATTTCAGTATGAAGTGGGCAATATCATTGTCCATTTTTATGTATGTGCTGTGTGACTTTTCCTTGGGCAGTATGAACAAATGGCTACTCACCTCGGATAAGCACCAACAGACCAAAGCAATGACTCCACCTTAATCCCTCTCAGTGAAGTGCTGAGTTTATTGGAGTTACTTACAGGAGCATGGGCTACTAGATCCTTGCAGGAGCATGGGTGGCTCAAAAGCAGCTATGTTACTGACAAGCTCACTCTATATAGGTGACTATTCATAAAACTGTATCCCTGGAGCCTCCCAAACACTTGGAGGCATCTGGTCTTGGTGAGAGTCTCCTCTCCTGATCAATGGTTCCTGCTTATACAACCTTGGTGAAGGCAGTGTGTATGCCTGAATGCATGCAGGTGTTGGGAAGCTTGTAAGTTTCAGGAACTTCCTGGGATGTATGGGTTTTGTTTCCTTCTTGAGCCTTGAAGTTTCCTTTAATTCTTGACTCTTAATCACTGACCAGAAGAGGTTTCAGTTCATAGGAAGAGACAGAACACTATGGAAACTGTAGAACAGTTTAAGAAACTGCCTAAAATAATACAGGTTGGAGGCTGGTGAGAAGGCTCCATGAGTGTAGGAATTGGTACTTGACCATGGGAAACTGAGTTTGAATCTGCAGGACCCACATCAAGCTGGACATGATAGCTCAAGACAATTAACTGTAACTCAATAAATCCATCCCTGTCATTTTGGCACTCCAACAGAGATACTGGAATTGGAGATGATAAGAGAATACTGAAGAATGGGGCCCAGTTAGCCAGAAATACTCAGTGGTAAAAAAAGGACAGACCCTGTCTCTAGCAAGGTGGAGTGTGAGGACCAGAACCTGAGGTTACCTTGTGATCTCTGCACGTGTGCTATGACACATGCTTATCTACACGCACAGATATATATACACACACACACAAAATAAAAATAAATACTAAAATTGTGTGGGTAGAGAATATTGGAAGTGTTAGGAGAACTGTTAGAATATTAGGCATGAGATTGAGGGAAGCATTTAGACTTTCTGGGTCCAGAGACTGAGAGGATAGTCTAGGCTGGAGGCCAGCTCTGCCAGGGGAAAGACCAATGACAAGGAAGCAGGGTGGAAACTGGAGAAAGGACACATGATGATCTAAGGAAGCTGGCATTTGCTTTTGCCAAACTGAGAGATGGAAACAAGGGCCTAGGCAAGCCTTTCTCCATTTGTTGAGTGAGACCCTTTCAACTATCTCATAGGTGCTTTTGTGTAGAAATATCAACTCAAAGTATATCCATACATCCATGTTTTATATTTTGAATCTTATGAACAGAGACAGACCTACAGAGATAAAACTTCCTTGAGTGTCATATTTTGCCCGTGATGAGGGATCAGCCAGGAAGCCCCAAGCTCTTCCACCTTACAGAGATATTTCCTCGTTCACCAATTCTCGGGTCCTCATGGATATACATATTCATGCCCAACATAGAATGGAAAGGCTATTCATATGCATATGTAGCTTCCTACTTCTGTTCCCTCACTGTCTTTACAATTTATTAACTCCTAGGTAGACTCTGTACCTTGCGAGAGTGGAATTGATGACTGGCTGAATGGTGTTTGATGAACTGCACCATACTTAACCACTGCTTCTGCATTCAGCCAGTTCAATGAGTAAACCATAAATTGAGCAGAATGGGTGATGTCCCATCCCCTGATGCCTGTGTTGGGATTCTTAGTGCTAAGTCTGGGTCTCTAGCCAATACTAGCTGATATGCATTAAGAGAGAAAATGTTCAGCGCATTGCTAACTTGCTAACCAAGAAAGCTATTTACATTCATATTGGTGTCTATAACCTGTTAGGATGGAACTCATTGTAATTTATGATGGTCTTTGCTGCTTTCCAGGAAGCCACAATGGGCATGGATTTCACTTATGTTTCCTAGCAGGAACCCAGCACCAATCAATATTTGAAGGAATGACAGTTATTAAGAAGACTCGGGACCTGATTCTAGCTGATACATTATGATCATTCATATCAGAGCCACCATCAGAATGTTGTGAAAGAATTTGCTGACAGCTTCTCTCTGAGGGTAGACCTGTCTAC
Organism: Meriones unguiculatus; assembly: GCF_030254825.1. Lineage (NCBI taxonomy): Eukaryota > Metazoa > Chordata > Mammalia > Rodentia > Muridae > Meriones > Meriones unguiculatus. Next base: position 14,360,171 of record NC_083359.1, read on the forward strand.
TCTACTCGATGTACCTTAGATGAGGAACAGGCAGAATCCTTGGACGATGAATTGCTGCCCCCAGAAGTCGCTTATGAATGGAGCCCTTCAGTGGGAGTCCACGGTCTGTACATGATTGACAGCAGTTCCCCTGGAAGTTAGAGACAATAGCAATACATTAGGATGTTGACATCACCCTAAAGCATACTTGCAGTGGGAAGAGCCAATAAACACATCTCTCTACTGTGAGACACAAGCCTAGAGAACCTGTGGTGTGGCAGCAGAATTAGGATCCATTTACTGGAAAAGACATTGGTCTCTCTACTCTTTCCTTCCTCTGAAGCTCCTCCTTTAATTCTTTTGCCGGTGCTGACTCTCAAGATTCTCTTGATTTTCACAGACCTCCAAACTCCATAGAAAAATACTGAGCAGTAAAGAGGTAGGCAAGGCTCCGTCTTAGCAAAACAGAAAAGGGCATTATATTAGTCAGCTTTCTATCCCGATAGAGAAAATTTTGAGTTGATTCACTCAGAAAGTGAGAAGGTTGTTTAGACTTTCAGAACTGGAGGTTCCAGTTGGAGATCAAAGGGGTCCCATTGATGAAGGGCTCAGACTATGGCTACACCAGAACCTGGATGGTGGTAAGGAAGGGTACACAGGTCATTATTCCCTGTAAGTGTGAGTACTCTTGCTAAGGTCCTTTCTAAACACTCCCCACTCTCCAATATACACACACCTTTCAATAGGCACCCTGAGGGGCAAGCTTCTGACTCATGATCTTCTGTTTGTTATCTTCTTGAGTTTCTTTGTTTGCTCCACTGTGCCCTAGCACATTACCTCCAAATTCACACATGTAGGGTGGGCAAAGAAGGAGGAGTCAGGACCAATGCGTGTGTTAACACTGACCTTCAAGACAGAGAGATCTTGTCTCACGTGTTCACTCTTCTTCAAGATGGTCTTGATCTTGGAAAACTTTGGCTACTCTCTGATCCCAGCTGGCCTTTGTTTTCTCTTACAGAAAATAGGAATCTGGTGTGTGTGTATGTGTGTGTCTGTGTGTGTTATGTGTGTGTGTGTGTTTGTATGTGTGTGTGTTTGTGTGTGTGTGTTTGCACATGCATGTATGAGGTTTATGTGTGTTGTGCACACATGCCACAACCTGTGTGTGGAAGTCAGGTCGACCTCAGATGTTAGTTATTGTCTTACACCTCCTTTGAGACCTAGATTATGTGGTGGTTCTATTTTTAGTATGTATTTGCTTGTTTGTTGGTTTGTTTGTTTATTTATTTATTTATGTGCGTAAGCAAGCATGTTCCCCAGTACATATGTGGCTGTCACAAGACAACCACGGGTTGTCAGTCCTTTCTACCTGCTTGCTTTGAGACATAGTCTATGTTGTTCACAACTGTAGACACTAGGTTAAATAACCCATGAGCTTTGAGGTTTCCTGTTTCCACCTTCTATCTCACCACATGTGCATTGGGATTATAGGAGTGTGTTCCAGTGCCTGGGAGAATCAAACTCAGCCCCCACTCGATGCTTGTATAGTCCGTGCTTTCCCTACTGAGCCATCTTCTCAGTCCAGAAATAGTAAAATGTAGTGTCTATTCACGGGGTTAGAGCTAGAGTAAGTGAATGGGGTATTTCGGGGTTCCTGAGTGGGCCTGTTAATCAGCATAGTCTTTTGACAATAGAGGGAAGGAAAGTGATATGCTGTGATGGTACATTTGGACTAGACTAGGCTGCTGTCTAGAGAGAGGAGTCTCTAGCCTTGTGGGGAAGGTAGACCTTTCAAGGGGAGTATCTGGGAAATTCAAAGAAAGCAAGCTGGGAGGCTAGAAATCTTAGATCCTGTGACCTTGAGCCTAAAGTCTCGGAAGATGTCAATAATCAGAGTAGTGAGGTGGGGAGGATGGCAGTAAATAAAGTATGATGCTCACAGCTTATAGACACTGTTGTCCTCCTGTCAAGCACCCAGTTTCCTCTCCTGCCCCTGGAACAAATACCTAGTGGCTGACATTTCTCCCACGACTGTGAATGGCACTCAGGCAAATCTGACTGAGTTCTGAAAGTTCTTTATGTGACACTCTTGCAGTCCACACTCACTGCCTGCCCTGGTATTCCCTTTTCATGCTTTCTCATGCCCTCCTCATCTATTTCTCCCTTTATTGAGGGATTCATTTTAAGTCAACTAAAGAAAAAGAGTAGAGGTTGTAGAGATAGCATAGTGGTTAAGATCGATTGCTGTTCTTGCAGAGGACCTGAGTTCAGTTCCCAGTACCCATTTCAGGCAAGATTCCAGAGCCAGCGGTCAATGCCCTCTTCTTGCCTCCATGAACACTTCACTCTAGTGGATGTGAACATGAGCATGCCAACACACACACACAATTACTTATATATAATAATATAACTGAGCATAAAGGAATTACTGAGTTCCTATAAAACAGCTACTAAACTGAACATTTCACGAGGGGTCATGGCTTATTCCTCATGGTGCTTTTTCTAGGTCAAGATTGCTGTATGCCAATCAGGAAGGTAAATACGTTAGGAAATTGAAGTGGCCTATTTGTCTGTACCTAAGAGCACTGTACCAAACCCTAGGCCTTTGAGATAATTAAAATTAAAAATTTCTTACTCACTTTCCACCCAGGAAATTTTGAAAGCTCCAATATACAAATCTCTGTCCTGGCACTCGTGCCTCAGGGAAGGCTGTGAATCTCGTTGGCTGATGAGGTGAGTGAAGGAGAGTCATGCCTAATAATATGCTGGCCTTTAGTGTTTGTGCAAGAATGGTATGTGTTTATGCTCACTGTCCTTCAACAGGAACAGTAAGTTCTAAGTCCACATATCCACCTGCCTCTTGAAAATGCCCACACCTTTCATATGTACTGATGAAAAACTTAAAATATTCCAAGAACAGCGACTGCCACTGCATTGCCAAATTCACTGAGGGCTGACGGGGTCTAAGAGTTTTCTTAGGTATATCTGTTTGCTTTCTGTTTTCTAAAAACCAGATAATTCCCCCAAAGAAAGCAATTTCCAAGCTTAACAATGACTTCTTCTCTCATGAGTATTTACCTTTAATAATGACTGAAGGCTAGATTTCATTTGTATTGCTTTAATTGTTTTTGTTTATTTGTTTATTTGAGACAGGGCTTTGCTATGTATCTCAGGCCGGTCTCCAACTTGAGAAACTTCTGCCATGGCCACCTGAGCGCTGAGAAGACCGTGTGTTCCATCAAGCTCGGGTCAACAATTTCCTTTTTATCCATTTGTTCATTTATCTTGTGTGTTTGGATTCATGCATGCCATGGGCCATGCGTGGGAGTAATTCCCTCCTTCTCCCAGGTTACCAACCCTTGTCTTCTGAACATTCCCACCAGCCCAAATATTTAATCTCCACTGGCAAAATCTCAGATTCCACAAGAAATGGAGATGAAGGATTTCAGCCAGTGTTGCTTCAGTGGCTTTTTGGATTATAGAAGGTGGATCTCTGTTTATGGGAGATAAAGGGCACTAGTCTTTAATATGACAGTGAATCAGGCTGTGGCATTTGAGCTGTCCATCCTTGGTAAATTTGTGCCAGTCCCCAGCGGGGGTGACTCAGGCTCTGAGATTTTTGAAACAGCCTGGGAAGTAGCAGGGCACTAGACAGAGACTTGAGTTGTGGGTCCTCCATGCAGCTACCCACAGGCTAGGCAAGTATGAGCATGTTTCTTTCTGTTCCTGTATTTCCATCTTTGTCTCCTCTCTCTTTTAGGGCTGTTTGAAATGCAGCTCCTATCACACTTTAATGTGTAGATAGATGTATGCCTTGGGGTTTTGTTAAAATGCAAGATTTCAAACCATTGGGTTCAGCATGCATTGAAAGTTTACATTTCAAATGAGCTTCTAAATATGGCTGACCTTTTGGGTCCCCGGGCCATATTTGGGGCATCTGAACTTGGAGAACTCTCAGGGTCAACTCTTAGTAGTCAGCATACATATACTTAGTACCTATTATGGACAGAAAACTTTGCTAAGAGCTCTTGATACTGAGGCAAAAGGGCCACTTTGTAATGACAGTTGAAATGTCCACTTTGCAGAAGAAAGAAAAATAGCCCCAGCATTTCAAAGGTGCATAGAAATGGGTCTGGAAATTGTACAAGAAAAAGAGATGCCACACAGGAGCTATTTATTTGTAGGTGAGATAGGGATATAGATGTCAGAAAATCACAGACCCTGTAAGAAGCTGGGAAGCTGTCAACTATTAGCTGTATAGAGGGGTGCTCCCAACCATAGAAGATGCTGGAGAAATCCTTTGTCCTGGAGAAGTATGCTGAGGGTAGAGGAAAGAATTATTCTTATCTATGCTCATAAACACATCTCACTCTGATTACATTCTCCCTGCTTCCCCATCTCTCAACTGTCAGCACCATGCTTATGAAAGATTTGCCAGCCCTGGCTGGATGCCTGTTAGGCAGCCCCAGCAAGCAGGATGCTGGGATATAAGACCAAGGGTCACCTTCGTTACTGCTCAGCTCACAACAGGCCCAGCCAGTGAGTCAGAAAAGGAAAAGCATGTGGGTGGATCAAGGAGGCAAGTGGCCTCTGTGGTGTGGTGATTATGTTCTGTGAAAGAACACCTGCACACAGTGGCAGCCATCTGGAGGAGACAAGACTGTCCCTTTATGTCAGGGGTTCTGGCAAAGAATAGCCTGATTTAATGATTATGAGAAGGGGGACAGAACCGTGAAGCAGGGACCAGCCAGAAAGGCATTCTCCCTCTGGTTCATTGCTGGGATTATATCGAGACAGTTTTTCCTCCATTGCTAAAGTTGATCACAGAAAAGTGCCCTCAGTAGGCAGGGGAGGGAGCTGGCTTGGTGAGCCTGTGACTTGCATGATTCAATGCTTCTCTGAGATTCATTTTTTTTTCATCTGAGCAGTAACAAGATTGGGCATAGTGTCTTCAACGCTGTTTAATGATGGGAGTCTGTAAAGAAGAACAGAGTATGTTGGTATGGATGTGTGAGAATGCAATGATGGAACTTTTTACTTTGTGTGGGAGTTTGGAAATAAAATCTATGAAGAAAAACAAATCTATGAACACAGTAGCATAAGCCTGTATTCTCAACTCTTGAGGTAGAGGCTGGAGGAGTTCAAAGCCATCCTTGGTTACATAGTGAGTTCAAGGCAATCCTGATCTACATGCTGAATGATATCTTGTCTAAGAAGAAAAAGGAAAAGAAAAAAAGGAGTCTGTGGCAAGAAGGAGTGGCTACCAAGGATTAAATGGACAGATGATGGCCAATAGATACAACCTCAAAATTACAAAATCAGTAAGTTTTAGATATCTCATGGTAGCATAATGGTCGCTACCATTAACATTATTATATTGAACATTTAAAATTCACTATGAAGTACACAAAAGGAGCAACCATGTGTGATAGTAGATATGCTAATTAGCTTTATTATATTAATTATTTCACAGTGTATATGTACAATAAGCATTATACTGGATACTGTAAATATATACATATGTAATTTTCTTTCTTTTTAAAATTGAAAACAGATACTTGTCTCATATTGTACATCCTGGCTACAGTTTCCTCTCCCTCCTCTTCTCCCAAATGCTCCAACCTTCCCTCTCCCCCCATATCCACTTCCCTTCCATTTCCTCAGAAACAATAAGGCAAATAATCCTTATATCGAGGCTGGACAAAGCAAATCAATATGGGGAAAAGAGTTCCAAGAGCAAGCAGAAAAGTCAGAGATATACCTGCATCCATTGTTAGGAGTCCCACAAACCCACCATGTCATCAGTCATAATATATACACAGAGGATCTGAAGCCAAGACTAAAGAGTCCATGGTTAGAGTTTCATGTTCAAGCTGATTCAAGGTCCAGCCAAGGTCACCCCTTCTGTTTATATGGCATGCTATCAGTTCCTCTATACCGCTAGATTTGGGGCTTCACCTTGTGAAGATCTGAGACCCTGCATGTGTATCTTCAGCAGAAAATAAGTGCTCTCCCTCCTTTTACCAGGGAACAAGCCTTTCTTTTCCTTCAGGGAGGAAGGTAGGTTGTCAAATTTTCATCAGTGCAGCCATCATGACCCCTGCTGGAGCTCTTCCTACCATCTTGAAACCGCTGATAGTTAGAAACCTTTTGTCTCATTTTATTTTTCTGTCATATGTATATGTGCATGTGTGTGTGTGTGTGTGTGTGTGTGTGTGTGTGTGTGTGTACAAACATGTGGAGGCTAGAGGTTGATGTTGGGTGTTTTCCTCAATGATTTTCCACTTTACTTATTGAGGCAGGTTCTCTTGTTGAACCCAGAGTTTGCCGATTTAGCTAGATAGCTTGTCCTGAGACCTTGTCTCTGCTTTCCATGTTCTAGGATTATGTATGGATTGGTTGCCACAGCCACAGACTTTTTTTTTCAGCCACAGACTTTTTAATATGAGTGCTGGGATCCAACTCCTGTTGTATGGCAAATACTTTATCCACTGAGCCATCTTTCAGGCCTCTTGTCTTCTATTTATTTGAATGAGAATGAATGTGTCCTTACAAGGGTCTCTTTGTGTGTGAAGTCCTTTGCTTTGCCCACAAAAACCAAGGCCTACTGATCTTGTGAACTTCTGTGATCCCAGACCCTATCTTCATCCTTTATTTTCTACATCTCAGCCTGCAATCCTTTCTCTCAGACTTCAAACACCCCAACCTTGTTCATGTTCCAGGAAACTCATCTTGATCTTAGTAGATAGAATATTCTCTCTCTAGAAGGGCACATTCATTTGTTTGTTGGCTCACAGTCGATTACCTCAACCGTCCCGAATTGTAATGAATAAGGCATTCTTCCATGTCATCCTAGATCATGGTGAATGAGGGACTTTGCCATGTCATCCTAGATGCCAAAAGATGCTCCCCCTGCCCCACATCTACTTCTAGCCTTAAACTTGGGGTTGCTTCCTTTAAAGTATCAATCACCACCAAGCATCATCTTTCTCACCCTTTGCATCATGGGTACTGTCTTCTCTGACCCCAATCTCTTACACAACACAACAATGACTATCTGAATACAAAGAACAGCATCTTCCTTGATTCTATTCCTTAAAATCAAGCATGGTCACAGCAGGCGGTCAGAGAACATGTGTTGGATAAATTAGAGAAATGTCCTGGTGGGATGGCACATGCTTCACAAGCCTCATGGCCTGAGTATGGTTTCTATAACTCACATTTAAGATCTGTAGTCACCACCCCCCAAGAGTCTGAAGGGAGGCAGAAGAACGAGACTCACTTGAAAGCTCCTGGCCCACTAAGCTTTTAGCATCCAGCTTGGCAGAAACCAGAGAGATCCTGCTTCAACAAGGTGGAAAGAGAGAACAGAATTTCCAAAATTGTCTTCTGATCTTTACATAGAATCTGTGATAGACAGGTAGATAGGAGCATGTGCACACACACACACCCCCCCCACACAATAATAATAATAGTAGTAGTAATAAAAAGAAAAACAAGGGAGGGATAATGAAAGGAAGAAGCTGAAGTAAAAAAAAAAATGAGTGATGGAGAGGGAGAATGTTCAAGAAATATACTAATGGCCAATGGCAGACTCAGAGATTCCTGTAACGTAACTCAATCACAGCAAAGCAGGAAGAAAGGTGGAACACATTTCTGTCTGTGATTGACAACCAGATCTTTCTAAAATCTTATTGTCATTTGGACACATCTGAGTATTGGCAAGTTGCAAACAACACCCTTCAAAGAGCCAAGTTCAGTTCCAGGAGAAAGGACACATCTCAAGCATCCAGCATGGCTTACGGGGTCTCATGCCTCACGGTGCTTCTTCATCCCTTGATGGAGTCCTAGCCACTCTCCATCAGAGCCCCAGGCTAAGACTTCAGACTCTGATCCCTGTGTTTAAAACAAATCCATCCCGAGCAGTGAGGTGTGTCATACTTTCTTTATATACTTGCGAACAACGTTCTCATTATTCACAGACACAGACAACTTCCATTGTGGTTCAGGAGACATTGGGTAGGAGGTGAGGACTGAGGGGTGAACTATGAAAGAGGCTGGGAAAATGTTTCCAGTGGTGTCTGAATACCTGAACATTGGGGATATTTTAAAATTGTGCATATTGGAGGTCACTCCTGAGTTCTGATTGTGCTGGCCTGGGGAAGGCCACTGTGACGGTGGGTTTTAAAGCTCTTCAGATGAGTTAATTGTGCAGTCATAGTCAAGACAACCAATCCAGGATCTTAAGATATGCAGGCTGTTACCAAAGTGTCACCTGTCAGGTGGCTGTGCAATTCCCAAATAATTCATAAGTCAAAGGATTTTATTTACCTATGTATTTTCTTCTTCTTCTTTATTTTCTTCCTCATCTTCCTCTCTCTCTCTCTCTCTCTCTCTCTCTCTCTCTCTCTCTCTCTGTGTGTGTGTGTGTGCGCTGTACCCATATGTGCACACAGAGATAGGAAGTCAACCTCACATGTCTCCATAATAGTCCATCTCTGCAGTGAGAATGGCTCTGTCTCCTGTCTACCTCATTAAAATTGCACCACCCAACTCTCCCCTGCTGCACCTTTCTACTCACCGTTCCTCTGACACAAGAGGAGTTCTCCTTATTTGTTATTAACTGATCCCTTCATTGACATATGCCCCTCACAAGAACAAAGATACTGCTCCTTTGGTCACTATGTTAGATGATCTGTGGCTGGGTTGCAAGTGCCCATTCACTGCCCACTGGAATGTGAGTGAACGAATAAATAAACTGTCAATATGATATGTGTCTACTGCACTGGCTCTGTCAAGCCAACACAGAAGACAGAAAGAAGTAAAATCACCTTGTGGCGGTCACTGGGAAAGTTTCCCAGCAGACAGGATTCATTATACATTAGTAGCTCAGTCTCTTGCTACCTACTCTTGGTGACACCCCATTACCACCACATGACACATTTCCAGATGGTAATCCCTGCTGCTGCCAAATGGCTGTGCCTGTGGTGGCTACAGGGGGGCATTCGACTTCAGCAGCTTAGCAAAGTGAGACAGAGGGAAGAGGACAAAGCCAGTTCTAAAGCTACAAGCCGTGGAGGGTTGAATTTGAGAAGAGGAACATTTTACTTGTATGGAGTAACTGCCTCTGGACCAGGGAACTCAAAATTTGTAAGACAGTGAAAGAACAACCCAGCAACTTCCCTGTCAGGTGAAGGATTTCAATAGCCATTCTGTGAAGAAAGTGTAAACTTGCTGACTAGGTAGGAATTCTATACTCTTGTGGATTTCTGCCAATTTCGTGGGACTTTTTCTTCCTAGCATCTTCTGTGACATTAAACAATCACGAAATGACAGGCGCACAGTTCCATAGAACACAAAGGCTCAGGAGGTTGAAGGCTGTCACAGGTAGTAGTGAGCTGCCCTCCTCAGCACTTGAAGTAAATTGATGTGGACTGTTCCCATAGCAACAAGTGAAGATGCCTACACATAATGGATTAGGACAGGAGTTAGAAGTCCCGTGCAGATGAGGAGTTTCTCTAGCCGTGCTATGTTTAGATAGGTCAAATTGGATAATTTTGCTCTGTGGCTTCCCAAGTTTTCTGATTTGAGAGTTAGGCCTCTATTGTTGTTTCTTTCACAGCACCAAGAACTCACAAGTATGTCCCCTGGGAGAAATGACCAATGGCTTCACACTGAAGCATCTCTTGTGCCTTGTCTCCTTTTACCCTCCTCCACTCTCTTTGCTTTAACCATCACACGTTTTCTTCATCTTTGCACACACTGCAAAGTCTCCTCACCTCAAAGCCCTTTTGCTAGCTTGCTCCTCTAAATGGACATTTAGGTGTCCAGAGTCCAAGTGGGTATTGCGTTTTAGAGGGAGAACCTGCTTGGCTGTCCCTCTAATTGTGTGTTTAAGAACCATTGAGCTGGGAATACTGGGGCACATCTGTATGCCCAGGATGCTTAGTTAGTAGAATTACTGTGAGTTAAAGGCCAGCCTGGACAACAGAGTAAATCCCCTGTTTCAGAAGTGGAACAAAGGAAAACAAGAGCCGTTGAGGTAGACATGGTAGAACATACTGTAAAGCCAGCACTCAGGAGGTGGTGTCAGGAGGCTAAATAACAAAACCTTGTATCAAAACAAACAAGAAAAGTGCCATGCAGAGACCTTCTTAGTCACCTGCTCTGTCATTCAACTCACTGCTTCGATCCACGCCTAGGTCTCTGTACCCTCCCAAGGCAATGAAAGCCTACTCTTGGAACTTTACTAATAGGCATCTAATACTCAGTTTCCCCTTTGGTTTCATTGGTAAAAACTTGGTAGAGTGGGAAGGGATGGAGAGAAGGTAACCTACCCTAGGCAGGCTGGTACTCTATTAAGGTGGCAGATGCATAGTTATTCTTTGAGGTGACTTCCTCTTGCCCCTTCAGACTTGGGTGCCATAGCTGAATAGGGATATGATGAAGGGAAGGCTCTCCCACCTCTTTTTCTTCCTCCTTGCACTCCTCCTTCTCTTTCTTTTTTATTTGTAAAGTTTCTGTATACATATGTATTGTGTGTTGAGCCTCTCATCTCCTCCTTTCCACCCTTTTCTCATCTCCTAGCTTCCCATTGGTCTTCTTTGTTTCCTGGAAAATTTTACCTCTACTTTCATGTCATATATGTGTGCATGATTTTATGTTTCTATATAAAATCTCAAAACCATAAATGAGAACACCTGTAGGATTATTTTTCCATCTCTGTTTGGTTTAACTTATTTAATATAGTTGTTCCCACTTGTATACATTTTCCTGTAAACAACATGGCTTAATTCTTCTTTGTGGCTTAAAAAACCCCATTATGTGTGTACACAGCATCGGCTTACCTGATCCTCCATTGATAGATGCCTAGTTTGATCTATCCCTTAGCTTCTGTGAAGAGGAATAAGTAAACAAACACTGATATGCAAGGATCTCCGGGAGATGTTGACATGGATTTATTATTGGTTAACCCCTGGCAGTGGAGGAGCTGGGATGTATGGAAGATCTATTTTCAGGTTAAGGGAAACTCAAAGTTTTGAATCGATTAAACTCTACCTCTCAGTGTCATTAAAAACAAGTTTTCAAACTCATTCTCTATGTCCACATTTCCCCATAATAAAAATGTCTTTAGGAGAGTTAATAGTTATTTAAATTTCTCTACTTAATTTACTAATAGAAAGTATGTTTGACGCGGGATTGGGACAAAGATGGGCAGTTTTATCTTCATACCTTCCCAGATCTTTTGAAAAGCTACTTTGGGGGAAAATTCCCATTCAACGTAGTGAACTAGTCAGAATAACTACTTGTTCCTTTACTAAGGCCTATAAGAAAGTGATGATTTAATGTAATTATTTAAACTATGGCTTTCATTTAAGGAATAAAATTGCATGATTTTTGAGCTACCAAAAAAGTGGGCTATTATTATAACAGAATAGAATAGCACATGGCCTTATAAATGGTTGATCTTTCATTCACTCACTTACCCTTTATCTAATAAGTATTGAGTGTGCCCTTTTCTTTTCAAATTAAACACCCATCTTTTCAATTTCCTGGTGGCTCTTGTCTCAAGAGACTCAGCAGTCTAATTCAGAGTCTCCTGTGTGATCCATGGATTGTCCATGAAATACTTTAATGGAAGCTTTAAAAGGTTTCCTAAGGCTAACAGGAGCATTAATAACTATGGTTTAGCCTTTGCTTCCAAAGATTTAGTTGGGGAAAATTTGGAATGGCAACTGTCATGACAAAATGCCATTGCTAGATAAAAACAGGAAAATCATCCTTTAAATAAACTATTGAGCTTAACAGCCCTTTAGGAGAATCCATGTGATCCAAAAGCGAAGAGCCTGGCAAAGAGCCATAGTATGATACCTTTTAATCACTGAAAACAGTACCGACTTCAGAGATTCTCAGGACTTTCCTACAACTTTCAGGCTTCAAGCAAGAGCACAGAGACTACTGCCTGTGCAGGCGTGTGCATGCTTGGGAGGGAGACTCAGCTCTCATTCTGACCTGGTCAACCCTCAAAAAGGATTAGGAGTGGGGCATGACTATAATCCTCCCCACCCAGGGCCATCTTAGTGCTCTTTGTCTCTGCATAGTTCATGACAGCACCTACTTCCCTAGGTTTGGGTAACAAATTACATTGTCATTCCATTCAAAGGCCATTCAGTGAGAAGATGTACAAGAAAATGAATACAAATAGTGCCTGTACCTCAAAGAAGAAAATGATGGCATCTGAGCTTAGAAACAGAGAAACTGATAAAACAATATCCTCTGAAGAGGAGCAACTAAAGCTATGCCTTTACTCGGCTAAGGAATATAAAATGTGTTTATCTGGATGTATATTTTCATTTGCATGCATGCATGTGGATATGTGTGTGTGCATGGTGCATGTGTTTTGTGTGTGTGTGTGTGTGTGTGTGTGTGTGTGATGTGTGTAGGTACATTCCCTGTAGTGTGTGTGGAACCCAGAAGACAACTTTGTGGTATTTTTCTTCTATCTTTATTCTAGTTCTAGAGCTCAAACTCGGGCCATCAAGCTTACACAGCAAGTGTCTTTACCTGCTGAGCTATCTTACTGGTTCCCTGAATGATATTTAAAACTTGAAAAACTCAAGAGAGCAAATCATTCATAGTTTCTTTAACAAAAATTCAGCAGCATTCATTTGCTTTGTTTTTTTTTTCTCCCATCTATATTTATTTAGACTAGTTTATTTTGCTTTGGTTTTATAATTAGATCATATTATAATTAGATCAAATTACAAATATTTTTTTTTTGTGCTGAATTTTCACATCCTGAAGAGTTCTGTCACCATGCTGTACTCTTCACATACAATATTTACAATGGCTATTTTTATTGTATTTACTGACTGCAGTTGAGCAATGCCCTACCTGGGTATATAAATTGTTGCTAATATTTGCTATTTGAACAAATATTTTGGTGGGCATCTCAGAGTATAGATCTTCCCTGGCATTTAGGAAAGATCGTCTGAAATGAAGTTCGTAACAGAATGGGGCCATTGCTAAATGACTTGCAGTGGATGGTGCTGCAGACTGGTTACTAAAACAGTATATCAATTTCCATTCTGCTTCTCTTTGATGGAATTGGGCAGTCATTTGTTAGAACAATTTTCTGAGCAGGTTATGAATAGCCAAGGCGCCTTCGAATCCCTTACCACTGAGGGCCTTGCCCAGGAATTATCCATCAACCACTGGCAGGCTTAGCGCTGTGAATCTGAAACAGAGAAAGAAAGGAGAAGGCAACCAAATGAGCCACAGCCTGTCTGTGAACCTCGGCACCAGAAACATCATAACTCAGGGAGTCGGGCTGGAGAAGGGATATTAAAGCTGTAAATAGTTTTCAATTAGCACAATTATCTACATCCTGGACTGCTGAGCTCCCAGCCTTATGGTAGGAAGAGAAGTGAGACTCTGCTTCCTGTTTTGAAGAAATGCCCACAGGCTCTCCCTGCCTGAGGGGCAAGAATGCCTGAGTTTAGCCCACAGGCAGCTGAAGAGAAATGTCCCCCAATCAAATACATCACTCAGCTCCAGGCATGGTTTTAATTCCAGCATCAGGGCAGCTGAGGCAGGAGAATTAGATGTAGCAGGGAAGCTGAGGCAGGAGGATCAGATCATGAGTTGGGCTGGGCTCTACGGTAAGGCTTTCTGTTTCAAACACACACACACACACACACACACACACACACACACACACACAGGGACCCATCTTCTCTGGATGGATCCTGCATCTAGAATATCTCAAGATGATCCTTCTCATTAATGAAGTGGAAAATGCATGGAACACCCATACAGTCACTATGTATTTAAATTCTTTATTTCTCCTAAAAGTATCCATCTGACATTGAATGAACTTGAGGAGGAAGGTAAAGACAAGGTGTGTGTGTGTGTGTGTGTGTGTGTGTGTGTGTGTGGCGGGAGGGTAGAGACTTGTTCAACTATCTTTATGGGGTATCTACCATGAGTTTGACATTGTCTCTGGCTTTGGAGCTACATCAGTAAACACAGTAGACAGGCATCATCCTAGTAATGCAGCATGCGACACTCTCTTAATGTAATAAATAAGTAGATTTATACTTAATAAGTGCCAGACATGAGGTGACATGGTAGCTTATTTTTAGTGTCAGTTTGGTTGGGCTGTAATGCCCCAGTACTCGGTCTATTACTGTTATACATATTTTGTGACTATTTCTGGATGATATTAACATTTAAATCTATAGATTTAAGTAAAGAAGATTGCCCTCCAGGGTGTGAGCTCTTCTCATCCAATAAGTTGAAGGTCTTAGTAGAACAGGGTTGACCTCACTCTCTCAAGAAGGAAGTCTACCAGCAGATTGCCTTTAGCCTAGAACCTCAACTTTGACTCTTGGTGGGTCTTTAATCTGCCATCCTGTTCTACACACTTTAGACTTAACAGCCCTGTAATTGTGTGGTAGATCCTAAAAGCAACCTCCTGCCTCCTCCACTATCTCTTAGCCTACACAAACTTTACCAGTCCTGTCTCTCTGGAACTGTGAAGAAATCAAAGACAAGAATGAGCAGTTGATGGCAAATTACCATTTCTATCCTTCTCTGCCTGTCTGGTTGAGAAAGTCAACATCTTTTATCATTGTTTTCTAAATCATGCAGGTAGTAGGCTAAAGATGCAGATGCCACCAATGTCCCTTCTTCCAAGAAGAGCCTGAGTTTAATCTGTGAGGATGAAGAGACTAGCTTCTTCCTGAACAGGAAAAAAAAATGACCCTTTTCCCATATCATAAGACCTTATGACAGCTTTGAGCTAATAGGAATATAGACCTTTATATGGATTATGATCTCCAGATTCTATTGGTTCTAAGAATCAAGGAGGGCTACCACATCAGCTCCAAGTTGTTGACATTTCTGTTTGAGGCTGGCATGTAGAGTCACCCACTTGCAGATGAAACACTCTTGAGAGTACTGCGTCATGTGTTTAAGCTGAGGCTCGGAAACAGTGGAAGTTAATAACACATGCCCCAATTTAAATGTTCTTTTCTCCCAATGTCCCTTATCCAACTCTAGCTGGGTGTTCCCAAGCTAGCTGGCTTCTACAGTCTCTGCCCTTTTCCCAAAATGCCATTCTCAGGTGTAGACCTAAACCCACTGACTGACAAGCTCTCGGCTCATAGAGCCTTTCAAACCTCTAGGTGATTCTGATGCATAGTCCTGTGGGAGTCCTTGCCTGGCCCCACATCTCACTTAGAGCTGCCGGGCTCATCCCTAGGAGCAGAAACATACCCACATGTTCCTTGATGAAGGTGTTGAGGTTCTCCTTGAGTCGAGGTGGCTTACTCCCCAAAGGTCTGGCGCTACTGGAAGTCATAATAGACTCCCCTCTTCCAGGCCCCCTCTTTATGCCAATTCTCTCCGTGAACCACAATGGCAGCTGCTCAGTCTTTTCCTTGGGTTCACAATGCTCTCCTGTTCTCAGGATCAGCAGCAGATTAATATTTTCTTATCATCCCAGAATTTCAAAGCATTTACTGAAAGGACAAGAGTGATAGTGTATTAATGAGCCTGGCTCAGGGAATCAAATGTACAGTCAGCTCTATTGCTTCATGTTCTACTTATGAGTGGCAGAGACCAATACTTTCCTTTTCCTCAGAGGGGAGCAGAGACTGACTGGGTTTTCCTCATTCTGAACAGCTGCTTAGTGATAAAGATAACATCTTTCATCTAAATGACTCTACAGGCTGAATCTGTGCTCACCTGGGCTTAAAACATACCTCACAGAGTTGCAAGGGAATCTCCATCAGAGCCTCATAACCTCTACATTTGTTAAGGGTTCTGTGTCTCCCTGCTTACATTGCTTGCAAAGAAAGGCAGATAATGAGCTATAGCACGCAGCAATTAAGGCTGTGGGTGAACAGGAGAGGTGGCTGCTGTCGCCTCTCTGCACTGTCACTCATCCAGTTCATTGATGTGTTCCATTTTACATCCGTGTCCAGTTAGAGAGAGAGAGAGAGAGAGAGAGAGAGAGAAAGAGAGAGAGAGAGAGAGAATGGGAGATGTGCAGTAGGACTCTTACAAAGCAAATTAGTGTTGTCTCGTGCCTTTTTTTGGAGTGTGGGGCCCATGGACTCAGAGATGAGATGAGTCCATTGTTTAGTACTAGGAGAGAAATTTGAGGGGAGATCCATGCACTTATAGAACTAGCCATTGGGATAGTATGTTTCCATCAATAGGGGGCTCTTTGCTCTTCCAGGAGTTCAAATGTTGAAGCAGTTTGATAGCTTTGCAGTGGACTGTGCCTGGCTTTGTGTTTTGCTGAATCATGGAAAGAGGGATTTCATAGAAAGTCCAAGGGATTGATAGAGAAGACCAGCCTTCTGCATGATTCTAACTTCCTGTGTTCCCTAGAACAGAGTAGAGAGAACAGAAAAGCACACAATTTCTCAGCTTGTGGAGGGAAAGAAATCCTGGAAATAAATGTGAAGTTGTGCTGGACACTGGCTGCAGAGATCTTTTAATAATGCTTTCCATGCTTATTGTGAAAATTCCGTAAGTAGCTCAAAATTAAAAACAAAACAAAATCAGGTCTCTATAACCATGTTGACCCAAGTATTCCCTTTGTCTCCTGCAATGTACTCTGGAGGAACTTGTGTTATTCAAAATTCCTCTCCTTTGTCTAGGCATATTTGGGATTCAATGCTCAGAACACTCATTCTCAGTCTGATTAAAATTCTATCAGGATTTTTCTATTAAGTATCCAAGCTAAACCATTAAAAAAAAAAAAAAAGAAAAAGAAACTCCCTGTGTCACTCACATTCCCATTAATTTATTTGTGTTTGCTTCAATCTATCTTGGGCTCCTCAGTACAATATCGGTGATACTGATTATTGGGCATTTACTTTGTGTGAGGGGATATGCCACGTTCACATTTAATTTTCCCAACCATAGAGGTTACACTTGTAGGAGTTGAGGCTTGGAGATTAAAATTACTAGTTCTAGATTATATAGATATAGATAGATAAAATCAAGATTTGAATCCAGGTGAACTTGAGAACCCAAGAATTTAGATTGGTGACAGCCTTGACATATCATGGCCCATCATTTGTTTCTTAAATCTATAGATAATACAAAGCAGCCAGAAAGAATATGGAAAAAAAAAACAAGTCAGATTTTCTAAATCAGTTTCAGAACATCCCTACCTCCTCTTCCTTATCTTGACTTTTGAAAGAGTGTTAGATTCCATATGTTTTGGACCACAGATGAACCATGGGCCCCTCATTTCTTATTTGCTTTCTGTAAGACTCCAAGGTGTCTCATCTATCCTACCATAGAAGAATAGTCTCTTTCTGTCCCTTGCCTCCAATTCCTTCAATAGGATATGTGACTCAGTTCTTTCTTCTCTGAAAGAAAGTGAGAATGATGGGAATTTATGCTGAGAGCATGCAGCCCATAGCAGATAGTACAATTACCTTATAGTCGATGGCTATAACGGAAGCTAGTGGACTGAGGAGGCACCACAAATCATTGAGAATCTTCTTCAGCTATGTCTCTAATGCTCCCTTCTCCTGCTTGCTTGGTAGATACCACTCAGTCAGGATAAACAATTGGACTCCATTGGGGTATCCAAGCATCCCAATCACCAAAATGTGAAGCCTCTAGGCTAAGTAATATACCAAGCACAGAAGGAAAATGTGTGTGAATTAAGGAAAACAATGCTTCCTAAAGGTGAAGTCTCTGATAAGGGAGGTCCTCCTCTCCTTCCTTCTGATCTTAGTCTATTAGATCTTATTAGGAGTGGCTGCATTGTCATCTTCTGTGGCCTGGTAAGGCTGCTCTCCCCTCAAGGGGAGGTGATCAAAGAGCAGATTATGTCAGAGGCAGTCCCTCTTCCCATTACTATGTAACCCACTTGGACACTAAACTGCCATGGGCTACATCTGTGCAGGGGTTCTAGGCTATCTCCATGAATGGTACATGGTTGGAGTATGAGTTTATGGGAAGACCCCTGTGTTCAAATTTCTGGTTCTGTTGCTCTCCTTGTGGAGTTCCTGTCCTCTTCAGATCTTACTATTTCCCACTTCTTACATAAGATTCCATGCACACTGCCCAACAGTTGGCCATAAGTCTTAACATTTGCTTTGATAGTCTGCAGGGCAGAGCCTTACAGAGGCCCTCCATGGAGGGTTTCTAGCTTGTTTCCTGTTTTCTTCTTCTTCTGATGTCCTTCCTCTTTGCCTTTCGGGATGGGGATTGAGCATTTTAGTCAGGGTGCTCTCTCTTGATTAGTTTCCATGGACTTGGGGAGGGGCATGTGTGAAGAAGGAGGGGGGAGGGTGGGATCGGAAGGGGCTTATGCAGGGATACAAAGTGAATAAAGTGTAATTAATAAAAAATAAAAAAGAAATTAAAAAAAATAAAGAATGGTTTTGGCATCTTTGTCAAAAATCAGGTGTCCATAAGTGTGTGGATTTATGTCAGGGTCTTCTATTTGATTCCATTGATCCATCCATCTTTTCCTATGCCAGTACCATGCAGTTTTTTAGTATTGTTGCTCTATAGTACAGATTGAGATCAGGGATGGAGATACCTCCTAAAGATCTTTTATTGTAGAGAATTGTTTTAGCAATTCTGGGTTTCTTGTTCCATACGAAGGTGAGAATTTTTCTATCAAGGTCTGTAAAGAATTGTGTTGGTAATTTGATGGGAATCGCATTGAATCTGTAGATTGCTTTTGGTAAGATGGCCATTTTTACTATATTAATCCTGTCAAGCCATGAGCATGGGAGATCTTTCCATCTTCTAATAGCTTCTTCTAATTCTTTCTTCAGAGACTGGAAATTTCTTTCATACAAGTCTTTGACTTGCTTGGTTAGGTTCACACCAAGGTACTTTATGTGCTTTGTGGCTAATGGGAAGGGTGTTGTTTCCCTAATTTCTTTCTCAGCCCTTTTGTCTTTTATATACAGGAGGGCTGCTGATTTTTTTGAGTTAATTTTCTATCCAGCCACTTTGCTGAAGGTGTTAATCAGCTGTAGGAGTTCCCTGGTAGAGTTTTTGAGGTCACTCAGGTATACTATCATATCATCTGCAAATAGTGATACTTTGACTTCTTCCTTTCCAATTTGTATCCCCTTGATCTCCTTCAATTGTCTTATTGCTCTAGCAAGGACTTCAAGAACAATGTTAAAGAGATATGGAGAGAGTGGGCAGCCTTGTCTTGTCCCTGATTTCAGTGGGAATGATTTAAGTTTCTCTCCATTGAGTTTGATATTGGCTATAGGTTTGCTGTATATTGCCTTTACTATGTTTAGATATGTGCCATGTATCCCTGATCTCTCCAAGACTTTAAACATAAATGAATGTTGGATTTTGTCAAATGCCTTTTCAGCATCTAAGGAGATGATCGTGTGGTTTTTCTCCTTCAGTTTGTTTATGTGGTGGATCACATTGATGGATTTCCATATATTGAACCACCCCTGCATGCCTGGGATGAAGCCTACTTGGTCATAGTGGATGATATCTTTGATGTGTTCTTGGATTCAGTTTGCAAGTATTTTGTTGAGTATTTTTTTGCATCGATGTTCATGAGGGAGATTGGCCTGAAGTTCTCTTTCTTTGTTGGGTCTTTGTGAGGTTTAGGTACCAAGGTGACTGTGGCTTCATAGAATGAGTTTGGTAGTGTTCCTTCTGTTTCTATTTTGTGGAATAGTTTGAAGAGTATTGGTGTTAGCTCTTCTTTGAAGGTCTGGTAGAATTCGGCACTGAAACCATCTGGCCCTGGGCTTTTTTTTGCATGGTAGACTTTTGATGACCACTTCTGTTTCCTTAGGGGATATAGGACTATTTAATTATTTTACCTGGTCTTGATTCAGCTTTGGCATGTAGAATCGGTCAAGAAAATTGTCCATTTCATTTAGATTTTCAAATTTTGTGGCATATGGACTTTGGAAGTAAGACCTAATTATTGTTTGGATTTCTGCAGTGTCTGTGATAGTCCCCCTTTTCATTTCTGATTTTGTTGATTTGGATAGTTTCTCTCTGCCTTTTAGTTAGCTTGGATAAGGGTTTGTCTATGTTGTTGATTTTCTCAAAGAACCAGCTCTTGGTTTCATTGATTCTTTGAATTGTTTTATTTGCTTCTAATTTATTTTTTTCAGCCCTGAGTTTGATTATTTCCAGCTGTCTACTCCTCTTTGGTATGTCTGCTTCTTCTTCTTTTTTTTTCCTAGGGCTTTTAAGTGAGCCATCAAGTTGCTTTCATGAGAAGTTTCAAATTTCTTCTTGAAGGCACTTAGTGCTGTGAACTTTCCTCTTAGCACTGCTTTCATTGTGTTACACAAGTTTGGGTATGTTGTGCCTTCATTTTCATTGAAGTGGTCACTGGAAGCAGGTCCTTTTCTTTCTTTCTTTTTTTCTTGGGGGGAGGGGTATTGGTTTCCTCCTTTTGTGCCCTTTGCATCTTGTCTGTCTACCTACTTCTGTCCTCTGCGTATTCTGCCCAAGCACCCAAGACCAAGCCTCTAAGGAATGAACCTAATGACACCAATGAGCCAAAATGAATTCTCTCTCGAGTATTTTGGCCACAAATAATATGGTCACTGAGTTAATAAAACTAATTCAAAAATTTAAGGTGGTAATAGTGTAAGTCTTAAAAATCAAAGACATTTTTTGAAATATGGAGAGGTTAATGGAACACTAATGATTTTGCATTTGGCCTATGGACTGCCATTACCTTTCCTCTCTCTTGAGTTGTGTGTGCATGTGTGTGTGTGTGTATAACATGATTTTGTATAATCAGGAATATGTGTGCACATATGAGTGAAGACCAGAACTCAATATTAGGTATGTATTACCTGCCTAGGTATATTGGCGTATCTTTCTGTGCCCACCAGCACTGGAGTTACAGGTGTGCATGGCACATGCCAAGAGCTACAAGAGGTAGAGGGTGGTTCTAAGGCAGAAAGTCAGTAATACTGCCCTGGCCTCAGACTTCTGTCTACTAGAACTACGAGGGACTTTATTGTTTTTTCACCTGGCTTCTGACAATTTTTGTACTAGCCAGAAAACAGGCATTCTTTCTTTCTAGAAAGTAAACAGGAGGCCCCTGTATGTCAACACTGCAATGATGAAGAAACAAGATTTTGGAAAGGGCACAGCTGGATTCCCATCATATCAACCAAGACCACAAAAAAAATGTCTTGTATTCTTGATCCTGTTTCCATTGTCCCTACAAACAATTCCCTCATATCTACCCATTCATACATTCTCCTTTTTTTCTTCTATCTATATGAATGGTGGATGTTTTAAAGTGTTTGTTCTTCATTTGGTTGGAAATGTTAAACAGAAGTCATGCTAAGCCAAGCATGGTGGTGGGTCTCTGAAATCCCAGTACTCAAAAGGATGAGATAGGTGGACTTTAAGTTTGAGGCCAGGCTGGGCAACATAGCAAGACTGTAAAGTCAGGATGAATACAGTCTAGTTTAATGACTGCTCAGGTAGATTTTAGAAATGTGTTATATTATTTAATAAGGTTTGTTGTGAGATAAAACATTGCTACATCAACATTCACCTTGGCATCCCTAGCTAACAGTACAGAAAACAATGAGACCTTGCTTCTGCTTTTGTGAGTTTACTTGACTGTCCTCTTAATTTTGATGCATGATCAACATCAGTGGGGAAACAAGGTGAAATGGAACTTGTCTGTGTGTAATATGAAGGGAAACTCCCTGTCTTAGTTTCCTTGCTGTGATGAAATACTCTGACCAAAGCAATTTAAAGGAGAATGTTTTTTGTTTGTTTGTTTCTCTGGCTCATGTCATATCCCATCCCATCCCAATCAAAGTAGCAGAGAGCAAGTCAAAGAATGCACATTTCTGCTCAGATCCCTTTCCTACTAAAACAGTGTAGGATCCAGCCAGGGAATGGTGCCACCCACAATGGTCTTTCCATCTCAATGCAAATAAGGTCATCCCTACAGGCTTGCCTAGCGGCCTATCTTCCAGGTGATTCCAGACTCTGCAAAGTTGACAACTCACAGTAATCATCACACTCTATGAGAAGGCCTTTCACAAGATGAAATATCATTCTGGGACTGGATACGGCAATGCAGTTTGTTGTCTTAGGTCACTGGTTTCCTAACATTGTTAAATTAAAAATACCTGAAAAGAAATTTTAAAAATGTAGATCCCAGCCCATTTTATAGCCATCCATTGACTCCATCTTGAAAAGACTGGGGTCGAAGGGGGCAAAGAGGATCCCTATTTTTATACAGGTTCTCCAGAAGTTTGTTTTTATGGCTCTCTCTCTGTATGTGTGTGTGTTCCCATGTGGCTCTGTGGCTGTAGTGTAGCTGTAGCTGTACCTGTTAGGTGGTATTGCCAGTGTAGTACATTTTTGGATTCATTGCCTTAACATCTTTCCATAGAGTTTCCTTGATGGTTTCAGGGAAGGGATGCTAGGGTTCAAATGGGAAAAGCCACTGGATATCCACCCACCTTCCCCCAGGCAGTCTTACTGAGGAGAATGACAATAAGTGAGAATATCAGGTATAGAGACCAAGTTTGGGGAATATTAATGTGATTTATAGCATTTGTATGAGTATGTGTGTGTATATATGTATATGTGTATGTATGTAGTATCTGTATACGTATATGTGTGAATGTATGTATTTATGTGTGTGTGTGTGTGTGTGTGTGTTTGTAGGCTAGAAGTGGGCAGCAAGCATTTATCCACTGAGCCATCTCCCTAGCCTTTGTTCTAATATTACTTTTGTTCTGCAACTGAACCTGTCTTGCTTATGCACTTGGTATTCAATGGTTCTCTTAGCCAGCCTAAGGGTATGGAAACATCAGGCTTGTTTGTAAAGATGCTGCTTGTCTCCCAGACCCATTACTTCCCTCCTGAAACCCACGTTGTGGGTAATTCCTTTCAGCATTGCTTTTGATGTCTTCATAGATGCGTTGTTTGTACTTTATTACTTAGAAGGCAACAGCAATGCTCTGCTAGGTGGAGGCTTATTTATTAGAAGTACATGTGGTAGTCAGTCCCTATGTCCTTTAACACCAAGCTTCTGGCTTATGTTTAGTGGAGAAATGTCTGTTTTGGCTAATACAGATCATGTATCCATGCTCAGCTTGAAGGGTTAATAGGGAAAGAAAGAACACAAAAGAAAATGAAGAAGAAAGAAAGGAAGGAAGAAAGGAAGGAAGGAAGGAAGGAAGGAAGGAAGGAAGGAAGGAAGGAAGGAAAAGCATTGTCCATTTCTGATTCAGAGCCCACACTGCCATGCATGGCAGGACACTCCTCAGACATGGGAGGAAGTTCAGGTATCAGTGCCCTAAAAGAATGGAAAACTCCCAACTGCTCTTTTCCATTCTCTGCTGTGACCCATTCTTCAGGCACTAACACAAATTTTGGCTCCTCTGAAACTTTCTCAGTGACTCAAATCACATTGATCTCTCCCTCTCTTGCTCTCTCTCTCTCTCTCTCTCTCTCTCTCTCTCTCTCCTGATCCATCACACTAATAGACTTGAGTCTCACAAAGCAATATCTAATTATAAACCATTTTGCTTTATTTGCCAATTGCCTCATGTGCATACATCTCTTTCTCCCCCAGATCAATTATACACTAGTCCAAAATAGACTCTGTATTGATTACTTGTGAGGCTGGACATCAGGGAGCATTTGGGGCCAGAGTGGAGAATGTCAGGCAACACTTGTTGCTTGGCTTCAGTAATAAATATGATATGTAATATATCATATAGTTATATGATATATGAAATATATATTAATATATATTTATAATATATATTTATTTTAGTATAGTATTATATATTTAATATAAATATATAGTTTAAGATTTCTTTATTTTTATTTTGTCTTTATTAGTGTTTTTTCTGCATGTATGTCTGTACATGACATTTGTACAGTACTCATGGAGGTCAGAAGTGGGCAATGAATCCCTTGGAACTGGAGTTACAGACAGTTGTGACCCGTCCTGTGGGTGCTGGGAGATGAGCCAGAATTCTCTAGAAGAGCGGCTAGTGCTCTGAACTTCTGAGCTATCTCTTCAGACCCATATCTTTTATATGCATAACCAGTTGCATGTGGATGGAGAGAGGAATATAAATGTAGTGACTAAAAGTGGAAAGATCAGAGGCAACACAGTATTGTTTCAGTGTTAAAAGAAACAGACCTTACTTAGAGTAGGACTCAGAAAAGTGTGGCCTACCCTAACGAGACCACTTTCAAAGGAGCTAAAAAAAACAATCCTTACATTAGAGAAACATGCTTCTGTCTAAGCGATGAATTCCTCCCAGCAGTCCCACAAATAATTAACCCGTGTTCTGGGATCCACAGCTCTGCACAGGGACATCAGTGGATACAGCATACAAAAACCATTGGTGACAATAATCTTCCTGTGTGCCTCTTGCACAGTGTTTCTCTGAATTAGTCTTTGATAACATATTATCATAGATACTTTTTTATTGCTGTGCTAAGACACTACGACCAAACAACTTTTAGAAGAACCAATTTACTGGAGTTACAGTTTAGGAGGGGGAGTCCGTGACCATCATGATGGGGAACATGGCAGCAGGCAGGCAGGCATAGTGCTGGAGCAGTAGCTGAGTGCTTACATCTTTATTTACAACCGCAATGCAAAGACAGACTTGGAATCGTGTAAGATTTTCGAAACGTCAACTCCTGCCCCTAGTTACACACCTCCTGCACAAGTCTAGCCCTTTTAATCCTTCTCAAACAGTTCCACCAACCAGGGAACTAAGCATTCAAATATATGGGCTCCTTTCCCATTCCAACCATGACACATCTTTGGGTAGCTATGTCTCTACCTTCCTGCGTAGACTTCTCATTATTTTCCCTAATGATTGGCATCTCTTTTCCATTTAAATCTGTTCTTAGTAGATAACTTCTGAGCAAGTTGGATTTTCTTGATCCACAGTCTGTGGGAACAGATGTAATTTGACATTTCAATTCACATCCTTACAATTATTCTTCCCTCTGGGAGAAAGCCCACCAGGAGCCCTATTGAATTTTCTATTCCTGTCCTTTCTTCTTGCATGTGGTCTGTCCTCTCAAAGCTAGACACAGGTGAGCAGGTATTCTGTTCCTTCCCAACCCTTCAGAGCACTCAACTGTGAGAACCTAGACCTGTGACCTGCAGCCTCCCTAGACAGGGGCTGGCAGTTGGAAGCTTTATTATTCATTGTTGGCAGTTTTATTATTCATTGCTGGTATTGCAGAGGATGCTATCATTCCCTATCCTGACTCCCTTCCAGTCAACTGATAACACACTGCATTCATCACACAGGGTCATTCTCAGGCTTGCATGATGCCCCTCTCTGCTGTGTTGAGTAACCTTTGTGATTGCCTTGACAAAAATACTTGACAGATGTAACCACAGGAAGGAAAGGTCTCTTTTGGCTCACAGATTGAGTCCATCATGTTAGGAAAAATGTGACAAAAGAAGCTTGGGGTGGCTGCTTCTACAGTCAGGAGGTAGAGAGAGAAGGATGCTGGTGCTCAGCTCCTTTTCTCATTCTGGTTCATTCCAGGATCCCATTGTGTTGAGTGGAGCCACCCCCGAATATAGATTTTGTCTTCTTACACAAATTAACCTAATCTAGAAATTCACTGATAAGCATGTCTGAAGGTTTGACTCCCAGGTAATTCTCTATCCTGCTATGATGACAATCACTGTCAACCATCCCAACCCCACTTCCTGATGTGGCCAATTTCAGGTGAGGTTAGAACATGGGTACATGTAGATATCCAGTTAGACCAGCACCATTTGTTAAAGATGCTATCTTTTTTTCCCCATAATATGGTTTTGGCATCTTTGTCAAATATCAGGGTTTTTTTTCTGGGTCTTTTATTCAGTTCCATTGATCCACCAGTCTGTTTCTATGCCAGTACCATGTAGTTTTTATTGTGGTTACTCTATAGTAGAGCTTGCGATCAGGGATGGAGATACCTCCAGAAGATCTTTTATTGTAGAGGATTGTTCTAGCTATTCTAGGTTTTTTGTTATTCCATATGAACTTGGGAATTTTTCTCTCAAGGTCTGTAAAGAATTGTGTTGGTAATTTGATGGGAATTGTATTGAATCTGTAGCTTGCTTTTGGTAAGATGGCCATTTTTACTATGTTAATTCTGCCAGTCCATCAGCATGGGAGATCTTTCCATCTTCAGATAAATTCTTCATTTTCTTTCTTCAGAGACTGGAAGTTTTTTTTTTTTTTAATACAACTCTTTGACTGGCTTGGTCAGAGTTATACTAAGATACTTTATGTCCTCTGTGGCTATTGTGAAGGGTGCAAATAGATCCATACTTATTACCACCCTGCACAAAACTAAAGTCCAGGTGGATTAAAAAGACCTCAAAATAAAACCAGACACACTAAACCTGTTAGAAGAAAAAGTGGGGAAGAGCCTTGAACTCATTTGCACAGGAGACAACTTCCTGAACAGAACACCAAAAGCACAGGCTCTAAGAGCAACAATCAATAAATGAGACCTCATGAAACTGATAAGCTTCTGTAAAGCAGAGGACACTGTCATCAGAAACAAAATGATACCTACAGACTGGGAAAGAATCTTCACCAACCCTAGATCTGAGCAAGGGCTAATATCCAGAATATATAAAGAACTTAAGAAGTTAAACAGCAACAAATCAGTTAATCCAATTAAAAAATGGGGTAGAGATATAAACAGAGAATTCTCAATAGAGGAATATGTAAGAATATTTAATGGCAGAGAAATGCTCATCTTCCTTAATCATCAGGGAAATGCAAATCAAAACAACTCTGAGACTTTACACCCAATCAGAATGGCTAAGATCAAAAACTAAAGTGACAATACATACTGGAGAGAATGTGGAGAAAGGGGAACCCTCCTCCATTGCTGGTGGGAATGTAAACTTGTACAAACACTTTGGAAATCAATCTGGCGTTTTCTCAGACAATTAAGAATAGCGCTACCTCAAGATCCAGCTATACCACTCCTAGGCACTATTCTAGGCATATATCTAAAAGATGCTCAAGTATATAACAAGGACATTTTCTCAAACATGTTTATAGAAGCTTTATTCATAATAACCAGAATCGGGAAACAACCCAGATGTCCCTCAACAGAGGAATGGATACAGAAATTATAGTACATTTACACAGTGGAAATACTACTTAGCAATGAAAAACAAGAAAATCATGAAATTTGCAGGAAAATGGCGGGAACTAGAAAAGATCATCCTGAGTGAGGTATCCCAGAAGCAGAAAGACACACATGCTATATACTCACTTATAAGTGGATATTGGACATATACTATAGGATAAACATACTAAAATCTGTACACCTAATGAAGCAAAGCAAGAAGGAGGGCCCTGGGTAAGATGCTCTATTTTCATTCAGAAAGGCAAATGGGATGGACATCAGAAGAGGAAGAAAACAGGGAACAGGACAGGAGCCTACCACAGAGGGCTTCTGAAAGACTGTACTCAGCAGGCTATCTAAGCAGATGCTGAGACTCATAGCCAAATTTTGGGCAGAGTGCAGGGAATCTTATGAAAGAAGGAGGAGATAGAAAGACCTGGAGGGGACAAGAGCAACAGAACCAAAAAAATCTGGGATGATTTCTGAGACTGATACTCCAACGGAGGACCACTGCACAGATGAAGATAACCTAGAAACCCTGCACAGATGTAGCCCATGGCATCTCAGTCTCCAAGTGGGTTCCCTATTAAGGGAAACAGGGGCTGTCTCTGACATGAGCTCAGTGACTGGCTCTTTGATCACCTCCTCCTGAGTGAGGAGCAGCTTTACCACTCCACAGGGGAAGACTGTGTAGCCAGTCTTGATGAGACCTGATAGGCTAGGGTCAGATGGAAGGGGAGGAGGTCCTCCCCTACCAGTGGACTGAGGGAGGGGCTTAGGGGAGGGCAGGATTGGGAGGGGTTGAAGGAGGAGGCTATAGCTGGATATAAAGTGAGTAAATTGCAATCAATAAAAAATAAATTTAAAAGGAAAAAAAAAGAACACAGGTGCACTTCAGAGTTCCCAGCTGTGGATATCACCACATCAAGGTATCTCTGTTTCATATTTCCACTGTATGGATTCTGTCTTCCAGAAGGAGGCCTTTATCCCCTACCCCCTCTCTCATGTGCTGCAAATGTTATCATTAAGCTGATGTGGAGAGCTGGAGAGAGCTGGACCCTTTTGTGTCCTTCTGTGCTGAAGAGACATGAAGCTCTCCGCCTCTGCATGAGCTTGTCCCCAATACTCATTCAGCATTTGACAGACAGCCTGTTCGCTTCTAAACCTGATCAAAGATACTGTACAGGTCAATAGCTCACAAATGACTGCCTTGGTATTTCTCCAACTAATTTTATCATCTTGTTGTAACTGCCTAATGTTAAAATCTTTAATCCTGTGGGACTGCCTTAAAGACCATAGTCACTGACTGGACAATTTTTATCAAGAAAATGTTACCTTTATCTGTCCCATTCCCCATGCCTGAGCCACATAGTCGTTGTGTATTGATTCTCTGACCCTCTTCCATCTTTACGTTCCAGCTGCTCCTGTGGCATCCTTGCTTAGTATCCTTGGGTGTGACACTACTCTTGGATTTTGGCAGCACAACTATTGTGGTTTAGATATAAAATGCCACATGTAGCTCATGTTGGAACACTTGGTCCCCAGTTGGTGAAACTTTTAAGGAAGATTGTAGAACCATTAGAAGGTGGAGACTTGCTGAAGAAAACATGTCACTGGGGTGGGCTTTGAGGTTTCATACCTTAGCCCCTCCTCCCATTGACTTCTACTTCTTGCTGAGTATGGAAAAAAAATGTGGTCAACCAGCTTCTAGCTCCTGTTGCCATGACAGACTACACCTGTCCAACTGTGAGCCAAACAAACCCATTGCTTTCTGTTCAGGGTGGTTTATCACTGCAACAGAAAAGAAACCCAGGGGGCAGAGAAGGAAACGTGGGACCCTGGACATCAGTACAAAAGCCCAGACAGAGCTGAGCTAAGGGGTTCAAGTTCTGACAGGTGTTCTCAACCCCAGTCAGGCAAAGACACAAATAAAAACTTCTCCCTCTCAAGGACCTGTCCCCAAACTGCCTGACAAGTTTCGTTCTATTACATTTTAACATTTTGCTGTGTGAAAACCCGGGTGCCAGACGGAGAACTTGGAGGTCAAAGACTGACTTGCAGGAGTGGTCTGTCTCCTCTCACCAGTCTCCTCTCACCACGGGGTGGCAATTGCCTTCAGCCGCTAAGCTGTCCCACCAGCCCTAATCTTGGTCAGTTTCCATCTCATCTTGCTTTCAGGTTTTATACTTGCCGAATTTCTTATTTCTTCGGAGTATTGCTGGTGTCTAATTTAGTTTGGGAGAAAGAAAGAGATTATAGGATTGATGCTCATTCCGGGCCTTGAATATTTTTTTTTCCATTGTCTCATCTGGAAGCTGTGCCTTTGAAATTCTTATTGTTTTATGTTCATATAAATGTCAGCTTATTGATGTGTATGTCACTTAATTTGAGCTTTAATTAATTAGAATTTCAAACCTGACACAAATAATGACTCGGGTTTTTTCAGTTTAAGGCAGTGCTGGCAGGTGACGCCGTGAAAAACATTCTCCACTGACGGAAGTTAGAACTGAAATCCTTGATATGAATCAGGAAACACAGAGACCGTTCAGCCTTTATTGGACCTACAGCTGGAGGGCAGGGGGTGAGCACATGCGCCTAGGAACTGTTAGGGTTTGAATATTAGCCACCAAAGTTAACTGCCCAGATTCTCAGCACTCTTTAAACGTTTATTTTCTGTGTATGGGTATTTTACCTACATGTATGTGTACCATTTGTGGGCAGTGCTGGCAGAAACCGGAAGAGGGCATCCAATGCCCTGGGACTGGAGTCACCCATGCGGGTGCTGGGAATGGAACTCTCTGGAACAGGAACCAAAGTGCTCTTAGCTGTGAAGCCGTTTCCCCAGCCTCAAACCTTCAGCGTTTCCTACAAGGTAGCCCTGTTCCCAGAGACGTCTTTGTTCACTAATTCTGTCTTTTTACCTAAGCCATTCTAATGATTGTGTCTGTGTGTGTTCCAGTGTGTGCACGTGTGGAGGCCAGAGGGCAGTCTCAGGTACTGTTCTGCGTGTTTTTGAGAGAGGGTCTCTCACCGGAATGTGGAGCTTGGTGTTTAGGATGGCTGGTCAGTGAGCGCAAGGGCTTTTCGCACTGTTTGTGCAGGCTAAGCTTAGCTCATTGTGCTTGTGTGGCGAACACTTTACTGACTGACCCAGAGATAAACTCTTCATTTGCACATAGACATGTCAATTGCTACCCTAATTTGACATTTTATTCAGTACCCAATAGGTGCTCCCTATCCCCCAAACTTTGACTGACAGTTATTTACCTAACATTTGTAAAAGAGCCACCAAAAAGGAACATTGATTTGTTCAGGATTAACGTTTCAAAAGATGGATGAATTTTTATAATATTTCAAAAATCGCACGGCTTCCCACCCTTCACCCCAATCCCCGGTGGCCATTTTAAATCCAAAGTTTGTTCCTGATTTAAGTTGTCAGGCAAGCCACTCTAAACCGTCTCTCCTTCCCCAGTCCTCTCTTGAAAGGTGTTCTTTTTTTAAAAAACAATCTTCCAGATGCACCTGGCTGTGTTTACCAGGCCATTCTTGCTAATGTTTACCCGGGGCTGGTAGCACTTCTCACAGCCAGCGAGGAAGGCTTTTCAGGGTGGCTGAAGTCACGGCATGGGAGGGAGAGTACAGAGTGCTCTGAGAACCAGGGGCTGGTGAAAATGTGATTCCAAGAGGTGTGACCCCGCGGTACGGAAGCGCTTCTTCCCCAGAGCAGCGCGCGCCATCTCCAGTTATATACATTTTCTCAAAAGATTGCTGTTGAGAAGACCCAGCTGTACCCTGGCCTCTGCCACATGGAATTGCATTTCACAAGTGGCTGAGGGCAGGATAACAGTGCTGATAAATGGTTTCGGGAGCCGAGTGGAGGGGGCTAGCTGTTTCTCTAAATAGATTCCTGGGATTTTTCTGTTGGAAGGTGTAAAAGAAACTCAGTGTTTGCCCTGGGAATGCTGCTATTTGAAATAGAATAAGATTAAGATGGGACTGAGCAGAGGCAGAGAGGTCCTGGGAGGCTGACCTTGCCGGCTGAGTACCTGCTACTGATGGAGAATTCCATTTTTTCTCCAGGGTCTAGTAGTCTGAGGGAGGTCTCGGTTTGCTTAATCACTCTGTAATATTAGAGGAAGGAATGAAGGAAGCCTTTATGCTTGTTTCCTTGAGGAAAGAGACCTCTGAGTTTCAGGACATATCAGTTAAAAAAAAAATCCAGTGGCAAGTACTTTTCCCTAATACACTTAGCAGCAGCAATCACTTCAGGCCCAGTGTTTCAAGTTCCCGGCAATGAGATTTTTTTTTTTCACCCAGACTTATCAGCAGAAAGTTATATTACAGGGTGATTTTTTGAGGCAATTTTGAATCGGATTTGATTTTTACTTTCTGAATAGGCACGTTATTGGTCGATAAGAAGGCTGGTAGCTTTTATATGTTAACTTTGTGTCCTATCACTCTGCAAAAAGTGTTTATCGTTGCTAAGTTGTGTAATGTTGCCTGTGAGTCTAAAATGTCATCTGCGAAAAGGGTTGCTTTGACTTCTCCCCTTCCTAACTGTACCTCTTTCGTTCTCTTTTGTCTGCCCTCTCTAGCTGAGGTTTTAAACACAATAAGGAGCAAGAGTGAGAAACATAGACATCCTCATCTTGTTCCTGATTGTTTTTGTAGACATTTTCAGCATTTCTCCCCCTTTGGTTTAATGTATATGGATGGGATACACTCAGTGGACATTCTACATGGGCAGGGAAATGGCCCAAAGTGAAAACAGATTAAAAAATAAAGTATGTATGCATTTGTTGACGCCATCAACAGTTTTCCACTAGAAGAAAAATGACTCCGTCGTGTGGTACAGTAGGTCCACAGTCACACTGCAGGTAAGTGCCCAAGTGCGGGTCCAACCTCAGCGGATGATAAGTAGTTGACTTCAAGAGCAAGCATCCACTTACACTCTATGGCTTACTAAATCTGCTCCATTTGAGACTTTTGAAGTGTGGATATCAATATCATCAACTGTAGAACGAGTATATTTTAAGGTAATAGAAGTTAAAGACAGCCTCTGGAATTGAGGTTATGGGTCATAAACTTCAAAAGAAGTAACAGAGAGAAACACAAGAGCCTTTTTTTTTTTTTTTTTTTTTTTTTCAGAAACCTGAACTAATTGCAGACACTGACCAAGCCATTCCCGGAGAAGGGATACAGCCACCTTTGCTTTAAATGTTCCGGAAGAATGAATGCTGTCACGGGTGCATCACTACCGAAAAGGAGGTATTTTGTTTCACTTATTAGTTGGTAGTTTGGTTGTATGTAAGGCAGGCTCTCACAAAGCCTGGTCTGTTCTCAAAACTCACTGTGGAGCTGACGGCCTTGAAAATCTGATCCATTTCCCTCCACCTCCTGAGTGCTGAGGTTATAGGAATCCAGGACCACGGATCATGATAGGTTTGTGTAGTAGTGGGGAAGAGCCCAAGGCTCCAGGCTTGCTAGGCTCTTGCTCTACCCACCAAGCCCACCCCCAGCCTGTTGTAGTGCATTTGTCGTTAGCGGTAGTATTTCTTCTTTTTTCTGCCTCTCATTTTAGAGAATAAAATATATGCATTTTCATGCTTCCTTGCATTTAGGGAAACAGCATGTGTTCAGTGCAGGCATGAGGAGCTGAGGAGTCTGAGGAGGTGCTTCTGGGAGATGTCCATGTAATGTCATCTTTGATGGGAGTATGTAAGCCTGCAGTCCTGGTGGTGCCTGCACCTGTATGGCTACCTCATTAGTATAGGGGAGAGGAGAGAGGGAAAGCAACCAGGAACCTCATGGGATTGCTGAACACCTGCACAGACTCCAGAACTCCACCTGCGGTTGTTTGTTATTCGAGGAACACATTTCTCATTGTTTAAACTATTCACCTTACAGCTTTCTCCTGCTTGCAGCTTTCCCCAGGGATCTGCTTTGATGCTGCCATGTAAATAATGAGTGGGTGTTCTCAAAGTTAAGATGGTAGAAAGAAAATTCCGGAAAAGGGGCTGAGAGAGCAGAAGGTGTCCAAGGGGAACAGGAGAGCCATATTTGTGACATTGGAGGACTGTGGGATGGGACTTAGAAGTGGAGGACAATGGTATGAGATGAAGTTAGATGGCTCAGCAGATGATTGGATTAGAGACCACACAAAGATCTGAACTTGAACCTCAGTGGTTATAGGGGAGGTGCAGAAAGACAGATTTCTGGAGTTGACTGAGCATTCAGGATTGCCAGTCACTGATCTTCAAGCTCTGTGAGAGATTTTCCTTACAAAATAAAGTGGGGAGAATCTGAGGAAAAAATCTAATGCCAACTTTTGGCCTCCACATGTACACACTCATACTAATACATATATGTGCACACACACACACACACACACACACACACACACTATTAAAATTTTAAGAATATTTAAGAATAGAGTGATCCACATATACCTGCCAGATGGCTTGGATCAAGATGATCTCAAATAGGATTTTTAACTATACTGCTGTCACTTTTTGGTCAGTTAATTATTTTCTGTGAAACTCTTTCCTCATTCTGTGGGCTATTTAGCACTGTCCCTGGCTTTATCTAGCAGATTTCCACTAGGAACCATTGCAACCTCTGAGAAAAACAAGAATGGCTCTAGCAAGGGGGAAAGATATGTCTGTTACTAGAGTGACAGTTTCATGTCAACAGGTCTAGAAAGAACACTGGCTTATTACCAAAAACTCTGCCAGTTTCCATGCAAGCAGAACTGCAGAGTCAATGAAATACCATCAAATATTTATGAGAAAGGTGGTGTGATATTCTCTTGGGAGTCAAAGTAGTTGGCAGAGAACAGTTCAGTTAGAAGGGACTTATTTTCCCAGAAGACATCTGAGTCTTCCTTGAAGACAGTTGCATCTTGATACAGGCTCTATACTAACCCTGTGAATTTTTTTCCCTTTAAAATACTGAGGTCTTGTGATTCTGGAGATCACCTTGCTCTGTAGATTAAGATGTTCTGGTCCCTGAAGAGATTGAACTTTCATTCAAAATCTGGAAAGAGGACTCAGGTCGACCACACTGTCAGGGAAACTAGGAAGGATAAAAGGAGGACGTGCTTTACTTTTATTTGAAAAAGCAAAGAGAATTCATTGTTTAGCCTTGTTTTATGTATTATATGTAAGATTTCCAGGTGACTTTGGGGTGATATGAGAGCAAAGTGGACAAAATAGATATGGGGTGAGAACCATTGCCTTAGTTGAGAACTATTGGCTTTGTTTAGAACCATTGGTTTAGTTGAGGGCCACTGGGCTGGCATGAGTAATGTAGTTGAAATGGGGTCATAAGAGAAGCAGTCAAATGACATGAAGTCAGACAAAATCTTGGAGAAATCCCTGGAAAGAAAAACAAGCTGTGTGTATAACATTACTTTGGTGTTAAAATTCTTCTTGTGATTAAGGGCTCAGTTGGTTCCTACTAAATACCAATAAAATATAAGCCTTACATTCAAATGAAATAAGTAGGCCCCAATAAAGGAGTCAACTTTAACCTAGTCTCATTTTTCATCTTGTTTTGTTAGGTAGGCTTACACCTTACAGGTGCCCTCCTTCAGCCTTCAGTGGCCTGTCTTTATATGTGTTTCTTTTCCCTAGAAGCTGCTTTTGAGTATCTTGCTGACAGTGTTCCTTCAGGAATGACATTTAATAACTATCTAACAGAAATGCAGTTTTTCTTATCTGATAATATTGTATCTATCTATCTATCTATCTATCTATCTATCTATCTATCATCTATCATCTACCACATGTAGCTGATGTGTAATTACACATCTTTGTTTCTTTTAAAGCATGGTTCCATTTCTTTTTATGTTTTTACATTTTTAAATATGGTAAAATCTGGTAAGTCTAGACTGACCAGCAATAACTCTCATTCTCTCTTTGCAATTAAAGGAGGCTGGATGTAATAAAATTGTAGAAATTGCCCAGAAAGGACTAACTGGAAGTTCCTGAACACTGTGGGACATGTATTATTATTACAGTGTGAGGGAGTGGGGGCAGGCCAGATGGCATTGAACCATGAATAACCTCTTCATGGGTGCTCTTTGCTTAAGGTAGGCTTGGTGAAGTGGTACTGTTTTTGTTTCCCTTAACTACGACACTGAAATCTCTTGAAAACTGAATTTATCTTTTTTCTTAACTTTGTAATATTGAGATGTCACAGCCTTAGAAAAAGGTTTGGCTGAAGCTTCCTGTCAGATTCCTGAACTAGTTGAAATTTCATCTGCCATGCCAGTGTGCCCCACACGAGAGGGGCCTGAGTGTCTCTGTAGTCTTTTCTCCATGCGCTTGGCTCTATTTCAGTGCAAACACACAAATGAGAAGTCCTACTTGAGTAGGACTGTAAAGGAGACATGTGCAGAAGGGGGAATGATTACAGGCAAATATCACACACTAAATCTAGATATAGTCAGTAGCTGCGTCTCACCCCAGACCAAGTCTTTCCACTCTGTCTGTCTATATGGACACAGTTTCTTCTTATACAATTTCTTGTAAATAAGGAAGATGTCTTGGATTTTGTTTCACTGACTTGGCAGCCTGAGAGACTTCAGGGGTTAAAATATTTCCCAGGATACCTAGGTTTTTATGAGCTGATAACAATTTGTTCCCTGCAATTACTAACGAGTTGTTTTCAATTTACAGTGTGGATGAGACCAGCAGCTACTGAATAATAAATTCATCAACCCAGGTGATTGGCAGTTACAGAAGCCATAGGTAGCAATTCCAAAATAAGTGTTTTAGAGGTGATGCTTCCCTGATTGACAGCATCATCTTTACCAAGAATATAGAAGGGTCAGTTAAATCTACTAAAACCAAATATGCTGTTCTAGCTTGCTTGCTTCCACAAAGCAATTGGATTGCTTCATTGAAGAACCATACCTTTAAAAAAATGTATCTCTTTGGCAGGTCCATTATCTTTCTTGATGAGAAATGAACACATTAGATTTGATTCTCATATTAAATTGCTGATCATGTTAGATTGAGAGAAAGATAAAATAAAAATGAATTCCCATCAAACTAACAAGATGTGGCATTGGAGATGAGAGAGATCACTGGCTATCAGCCTCTTGCCTTATTTTTTAAGGCATATGGATCGTCCACACAATGAGGGTATGTCTTGTGTTCAGCTGGAGAGTAAATATTCTGTCTGCCCAGAAGCACCTGATTATATTTATCTTTGGAGGGCTAAAGTGCTGTTAATAGAAATGATAGTGAATTCCCAGGGTTGTGAAGCCACTCACAACCAGTTCTCATATAGCAAGATTGCCCTATATTTTCAGATGCTCTTACCCATGATAATCTAAGATATGGTTCATTGAGAAGTTTCTAGTAAAGAGAATGGATGTTACATTCCCATGCTATTGAGTTGTATAGTGGAAAGGTAATCAGTGGTGATTATGTGTCATCCGAGAGTATTAACAGTAAAGGGAAGGAAGTATTTCAAATTAGAATTGTCAGAGCCTTAGGCTGTGCTTAGTCTTCAGAGGAGTGTGTACGTTAGAGTTCTGCCCAGAAGTGATAGGAGCTCCCTTGTAGAAAGGAAATATGCAGAGGTGAAGCTGGCCTCTCGTGTGCTCCGCTCCTGTTTTTTTTTTTTTTTTTTTTTTTTTTTTTTTTGCTAGTGACACAGTAGAAGAGAGGTTTCCAGAACCAGGGACACTGGCATTCATCCTGCTAGAAGGCCTACTGGTAAATGATGCTAACTGGTCTTACAGAGACATAATCCTGGAATGATCTTTTTCCTGTAATCCTATCATATAAATCAGATTTAATGCTCCATTAAAATAAACGAACATGTGTTAACGATGCCAACGTATGTCTCTTTCCTGAATGGTGATCAGGAAGCTATTCTGTGTCGGATGGAATGGGTCCATGGAGACAGGGCTGCTCACTGTCATGGACAAGCTAATCACACACAACTCAACCAGAATCCCAATCATCACTGACTCGCTCCAGTGGTTCCAGCCGCTGTAATCAACTTGGTAATTGCTTCACCTGGAAGATTCTTGTTGAGATGGCAAAGTTAAGGTCTAATGCAGCTGACAGAGCAGCATGAATTTTAGAGAAAACCGTAGGGTATCCTGCAGGAGAAACTCAACTATTGCTGTAGTTGCTCAGGTTGTTTACCCAGAATAAGTACAGCAGTAGGAGGCAGGGTTCCTCCTGAGATTTCTCAGAGGAAGAAACTGAGGTTAAAAATTACATGGCCATTGAGCATCACAAGAAGAATGCCAAGACAAGTTTGTTACATGAACTTGTAGCTCGTGATACTATACTCTGTATTCATAGGTCAAAGAGAAAGCCTTGCTTGATAATGAAGCTAAGACATATGTTTTTTATGTGCTCAGGTTGGGTAGCATCAGCATCCTACATTGAAAAATTCCCAAGACTCCAATCTATGCCTCTCCATTAAGTCAGAAATGTCCATTTATATAACTTGTTTATACTGACTGATAATGAAATTAATGACTTTATATAAGACAAACACTTGAACCCGCAGAACCTCCCTTAGTTCCAACATATTTATGCACCACTTTCTCTCCTCTTTTTTATTGTCTTTCTTTCTCATCCAATATTGATGCTGGAGTTAACATTTTTTTTTAATTAAGAAAATTTCTCTCCTCATTCCCTCAGCCTGGGATTGGTAGGACAATATGCTTCTTTTTAAGGAAGAATAAGTAAGATGACATTTTTTTTTTGTTTGCAAGCATATTTTTTTTCAACCCTTCCAGGGGAATCTATCATCTAGACAGCATCATCTAGCTTAGAAAACGTGATGCTTATCCAGAGAGCTGACATCTACTGAGGAACAGCCTTAGGTAGAATAGTACATGCTTGACGTTTGTTACATGAAGCAAATAAACAGCTATTAGCTCTTGTCTGGCAGAAGTCTTAGCAGCAGGATTTGATTGGTACAGGAGGCAGTAGAACCTTACCTCTGTAGATACAGTTCAGTCATGTGGGCGTAGCTATTCCCCACCTGAGTATATTTTTGACATTCAGAATGACTGGCCAGACAGTTTTCTCTTGACTGATAGTAATTCATGCAGATGAGCATATTGGCAAGCTCATTAGCTACTGTGACTTGTGGTTCAGTGCCAGACCTGGGGTTGAACTCATTCATCTCTTTTACCTCACCGTACCGAGTCACCTGTAGCAGCACAGTACATTTGGTTATCGTCAATTAAAAAGTTTTATAAACCCTATTCTTAGAAATTCACAATTGAGGAGTCAATGTATAAAGTTGGTAAGTAGACCCATGTTATTTATTACACTACTGAAGTTATGGCGGTTGGTTCTGGAGAAAAGGTTCAGCAGTTAAGAGCACTCTCTGCTCTCACAGAGCACTTGGGTTCCATTCTAGCCATTGGCTGACTGATAATTGCCTGTAAATTCTAGTCCAGAGAATCGAATGTCCTCTTATGGTCTCTGCAATCATGGTTCACATGTGACCATGTACTCAGGCCCACACATACATGCACATAAATAAACCCTCATAATTTTATTTATTTAATTTTTAAAAGATTTATTCATGTATATGTATGTGTGTGCCTGAGTGCAATACAGGTATTGGTTATTTTTCTTGCTGCAATAACAAAGGACCTGGCAGGATCAATTAAAAAGAGAAAGGGTAAAATTGTGGTTCATTGTTTAAGAAAGTATGGCTTATTCTGGCAGAAGGCAGGGTGGGGAGTGTGTGACTCGGGTTCTTTTTTATTCTTTTTTAAAAATATTTATTTATTTAGTTAGTTATTTAGTTATTTATATTAATGTTTCATTTTCATGTTTGCCTGCATGGCAGAAGAGGGCATCAGACCTCGTTGTAGATGGTTGTGAGCCGATAGCCAGGGCAAGAAATAGGAGCGAGGACTTCCAGGAGAGAGAGTAAATATTAGGCTAGAGTGAAGCACACAGGGGAACTTTGAGGAAGACAAACACATGAAACCTGAGCATAGGTAACCAGCCACATGGCTAAACTTAGAATAGATTAAATGGGACATTAGTTATGAGCAAGTCAGGGAACATGCCTATCCATGTAAGCTTTTGTAAATATATGTAAACTTCAGTGTCATTATTTTCAAAAAGAAGGCCATGTGTGAAAGGGGGGTTACAGAAAGCCCCCTTCTACATATGATTCTCATGGTTCTACAAAAAACAAAAACTTACTCACCTTGAAGGGCTGGATCCAGGTCAGTCTCCTAGGAAGGGTGATGTCAGCTAGGTAAATCCCTGTGTATGTTTGTGTGTGCTCATGTGTGCAGGCATGTGTGTGTTGCTGAGTGCATGTGGAAGTCAGAGGAAGACCTCACATCACCAGCAGCCTTGTTTGAAGCTGGGTCTCTCTGTTGACTATTGCTGATGCATAGGCTAGCTGATATGAGATTCTGTGTGTGTGTGGGGGGTCCCTAACCCTGCTTCCCTCCTCACCATAGGGGCACTGTGATGATAGGTACATGCTGCTGAATACAGCTTTACTTGGATTCTGAAGATCTGAGCTCAAGCCCTCCTGCTCACAAAGCAAGGCTTTTATCCACTGATCTGTCTCCCCGGCCACGAACCAGATGAGTGTCTTAATGCAAAAACTAGAGAATAAACCAAGTATGCTGAGATTTGAAGGGGTGGAGGATGAAAGGACAGGTCAGAAAAGGACTTGTTTCTAAAGGAAAAAACAAACTTACTTGTAGTTTACCACTGTAGGGGAGCTTCAGTTTGGAGCCTCCGCCCTTACACTCCCCTGTGGCTAGGCTCTCAGGCTGGAACAGAATTTTTGTTGCATGGAACAGTGAAAACTTTATTTGTGTAGTTATTTAACAGGAGTTTGTATAACAGTCAAGGTCTCTCTGGTCTACTGGTAGATGGTCAGCAAGTAAATAAGAACCGGAGGTTGAGAGGCATGCCAGACTGAGAACAGGTAGGATGGCCACCACAGCCATCTAGGGAAGGGTCAGGAAGTCCTCAGCTGTATCTGAAGGATCGCCATACAGCCATACAGTTCAGGCTACGAGAGCAGCAAGCCACTCAAGGGAGATGTCTGTTAAGTATGAAGAACTAAAAGTATGTGTGAAGGGGGCTGTGTCACAGACGGTAGTGGAAACTGTCTGAGCTGTGCCAGCCATAGCCAGCAGGTGAGGTTGGAAGGAGCTGTGAAGCTGGCAAGTCTGTCTGTTTTGCCTTTTAAAGCTATAGATGTGCACACTTGCTTAAGGAATGTGCCATGAAGAAAGTGACTGAAGCGTTTGAGGGTTACATGGAGTACAGAGAAGGCTGGTGGGGACTGATGCAGAAGTTCCATAGGGTCTTCAGGTACTGCTGCTCTTCTCTACTCTGCTGCCTTCATTCCCAGCTTCCATCCTCAGAGGCGTTAGGTGGTTGGGAAGATTCCACCATCCACCCATATCTCCAGCAGTGCTGAAGAGTCAGAGAAGGATGTGAATGACAGCTGCCTGTAATTGCTAACTTGGCTGATTTGGAATCACTTGGGACACATACCTCTAGGAGTGGTGTGTCTCTGAGGGAGTTTCCAAAGAGGCTAGAATGAGGAGAGAAGAATCACCTGAGGATGGGTGGCACCATCATCTGAGTTGGAGTCGTGGACTGAACAAAGAGAGAAAAAGGAGAAAGTTAACTGATTATCAGCATGCATCGCTCTCTGCTTCCTGACTGTTGATGCAGTGTGACCCGTCACCTGATATTCCTGCCACCATATTCTCCCTGTGACTAAAGACTGTATCCCTTCAGACCAAGAGACAAACCCTTTCTTCCTTAAGTTGCTTTTTGTCACATTGTTTTGTAACAGTGACAATAAACAGAACTACAGGCTTGCTTTCATTTTGAAGAGTTTGTTCTTCCTAATTTCCAAATAAGTATCTACTTTCTAAGTGCAAAAGACACTAAAAAATATGACCTTTAGAGCAGATTGAACTGCTACAAAAAAGCAATCCAGGGTTCTGTCATGAAGCAAGAATCCTTCCTGGGAAAGGAACCAGCTATTTCTGCCACTCATGCTGGGTAGTAAATGGATACAAAAGGGTGGACAATACAAACTCAAAAGGGATGTTGGAAAGTTATGTTTGGTTTTTCTAGGTCTCTAGACCTAGTTTGACAAATGCTGTGTCGAAAACAAACTGTGCTGTATGTCACATGGATTAATTATTTGGCTAATGTTTCAATTTACTACACTAAAAAACCTGTCAGAGCCACTCAAGTCTGTAAGACCATGTCATAGTGCTTCCACTTGTAGGACTGAAACTGTTGAGTCAGCTACAATGGGAGGTAGAATTGTAATAGAAATGAAAGTCTAGAAGAGGGAAAGGGGTGATTCCCAAGGATTATTTGGAAGGCTAAGTCCGCATAACTTGCTGAGAGTTCCCTTTTTCTCAAACACACAGCTGCAGAGTTTAGGATGTCTTGAATTTTAGTATATTGCATTCTCATTTCCTGGTTTCATAGCCTGAGAGAAAAGATGTAGAAAATGACTAGACAGGATAACGGGGTTTGTGAGATGTGTTTATGTTATTTGTAAATAGCACTTCTGCATGAAAGGAACTAGCAGAGAGCCAAGTTCTCTGCAGAACTAAGGACTTTTTCTCTGGACAGGCTCCCTGGGGAGCAAAGGAACTCTTTTTAATCCTTCTTTCAAAGCCTGAGATTCACACCAAACTGACAGCTTCCCAGTGTAGATAAACTCTGTAATTGCTTTGATAACAGACTCAGCAGCATTAGAAAAGCGTGGGGTGTGGGGGAAGGGTAGCGTTATGTGATGGGGTGTTTTAGTAACTTTCAGTTTATTTGACTAACTATAAAATAAAATTTCCTTGTGTCAGGTACAGCTCAACAAATACTTAAGCAATATTGTCACGGAACACAGAAAAGCAGGTTAAGCCAACTTATGAGTCCTGATAGATTGACAGGCCTTGAAATTGGAACTCAAATATTTGAGCAATAAAGTGTGTGTGTGTGTGTGTGTGTGTGTGTGTGTGTGTGTGTTCAGACTGGGGTGGCTCCAAAGGGCTTTTCAATATAGTAAACTGAAATATTAGCCAAGAAATTAATGCATGTGCAATAGAGCATAATTTGTTTTCAACATTTGTCAGTTTACCTAGGGACGGACTAGGCCAAATAGAGTTTTCTTCAAGAATGAAGATTGCACATGGGGCCCTCTTAGATTTATGTTCACTGACACCAGGTGTTTTGAGAAGTGCCTCAGCTAATCCTCAACTGGGAAAACTTCTAGCTAAGTGTTCAGGAGACT
This sequence comes from Meriones unguiculatus, assembly GCF_030254825.1. Classification (NCBI taxonomy): domain Eukaryota; kingdom Metazoa; phylum Chordata; class Mammalia; order Rodentia; family Muridae; genus Meriones; species Meriones unguiculatus. The sequence goes on from NC_083359.1 coordinate 14,402,600, forward strand.
TGGATTTGAGGAGTGGCAACATAATGCACAGTCTTTGTGGCCCTGGAAAATTACCATGTGTTAGCTCTCTGTCCTCTCTCCATTCCCCCTTACCTGGCCATTTGAGCCCTAGTGCACATGTGGAAGTTAGAGGACAAACTTGGACTTTGTGCTGGCCATGTGCTTTCTTTGAGGCAGGGTCTCCTGTTTCCCACTTGACCGATGCCAGGCCAGCTGGCCTGTGAACCTCCAATGATTCTCCTGATGTCACATCCCATCTTGAGGTAGAAACACCGGGATTATAGTCATGCTTATGATGGGATTGTGGACATTCATATGACTGCTTCTAACTTTACATGGACTCTGTGCATCCAAATGTAAGTCCTCACACTTGCATGGAACTGCTTTACCCACAAGATAGCTCCCAGTACCCACATTAGCTCTTGACCCTTGGTTTCCTCTTGGCAAATTGGAAATAAGTTTTCTTTTTTTTTTTCTTCCACATACTCCACTTAGCATGGGTACTTTGATCATAAGAGGCAACATCGAGTTATTGCTCTTACTGAGAACTTACAGGGTTGAGTGAATAGAGAAAAATCTCCCAGAAAGTAGAGTCCTTACCTCCCTCTTCATGGAGCAAGTTAGATTGCTACTTAGTTGACTGGTTAAAATGAGAGTAAAAACGTATCATCTTTTACTTTTTCTAATGCTCCTGCATGTTAGTCAAGTGTTTTGCTGCTATCTTACATCCAGCATAGTGGAGCATTTTGAAGAAGAAATTTATTTATTTATTTATTTTGCAGATCAACAAAAGCAAGTGTACACATATAGATACACATCTATAAATATGTATATTGAACAACTACATAGGTATAAATAATGCATATAAACAAATATGTAAATTTAGATCAACTTATGCTGCTAAGTCATGTGTTTACACACAGATGCAGACTCAGATACAAACATCATGCATGCGTGAATCTATCTACATGTTTGTTTCACCTCTCAGTGGTGTGTTACCTGATGCTGATCTTTCAGCACTGAACCATTGCCAATGAGCTTCCTCATTTTATGCAGTTTCTGGGCGTGATTGACAATATCACATCTTTTTGAATGGCTTCAGCAGAAATTGCTTACATTTAGGTAGGGAATAAGAATGACAGTTCATCATATCTTAACTTTGCCCACCAGACCCCTGAAAATACTCACTTTCTTTCTCTGGCATATATAATTTATGATATGATTACCAGAGCATTTAGAGTCAGAGCCTGGACCCTGGCTGCTCCAATGAGCCAGGATTGGTCACACAGTCAAGTACAAGTGAAATGCAGAGAGAAGAGATTTAGTCACAAGATCACATTGGATAGAGGAACAAGTAAGGAGGTCCTGTGAGCAATGCCCACTGTGAGTCAATCTTCAGGAATTTAAATTAGGTTCAGGTTTTTTTTAAAAATATATTCTTTATTTTTTATATAATCACACCTTTTTTTTCCTTTTGGCTTCCCATACTCATAATTTCTCTCTTTTCAATTAATGGCCACACACACACGTTATATATATATATGTTATATAATATATTATATATAAAGATATATTTATCTTTATTTGTTATAATCTATAATCACATGAAAAAACAGTTTCAATTTTAAACCACAAGGTCAATATTGACCTTTAGATATCTATGTGGTTCAGGTTTAAATGGAGTAGAAGAGATGTGGGTAGCATTTCTAACCAAGGTGTGGTCCTGCCCATCATCATTATCTTATCTCCAGTCTCTCCTTTCGGAAGCTATGGGAACCATGTGAAACATTCTAGGAAGCATTCACCTCCTCTGGCTGACTCGAAACTTCAAAGCTTTCCGTTTAGGATGGAATTCCTGGAGAACTGCCAATTCCCTGAGCATGGATCATCATTCCAAAAGTGTGGTAACCAAATGAAGGGACATTGGTGTCTCTTCATTTGTATTTGTATTGCCAGAACCCAGCTGAAAGCCAGGTATGCACCAGGCATACATAGCTAGCACAGCACTTGTGTGGGGCCTAGACACAGACAGATGGATACAACCTAGCACTCTAGCTAACCTCCAGAATCAGTGAGAAACCCTATCTCAAAAGTACCGTAGTGTTAACTGGTCTTGCTAGGTTTTTTGTTTTGTTTTTAATATTTGCAACCATTGCAAGATGGGCCACTTATAAATATGGAATTTAGTAAAGTTAGGCATTTCACAGTGATTTTCTTTCCCTTTCTTTTCTTTTGTGGCATGATGGAAAATAACTTGAAGAGACCAAATCAGCATTGTTATAAGACATTATTCACTCTGTAGCCTTTTAGTGACTCATTAGAGGAAGTAAGTTAGTTCAACTCTTTTGAAATGGCCTGGATCTGCCTAGGGATCTTGCCTTCTCTGCTGTACATGTCCCTTTGTTGGGATAAAAGGTGAAAGCTCTGAAGCCAGCTATCCATGATATTTTTAATTAGTGACCTTGGCCAACTGAGTCCTGCTTTTAAACTTCCACTCAAAGTCGAACCCACAGAGAGAATCTCTTCCAATACATTAATATTTATGCCGAGGGAGATTTTACAGACTCCAAAAACACCGTCTAGGGAATCAAATGTACAAGCTGTGATAGATACTGTAGTTCCCAGCTAGAATTGAGTGTAATATAAATACAAAACAAAACAGTTGCCTGTTTCACTTTACTTAGAAAAGCTTCTCAGCTGTGCCAGGTGTGCGTGTGTCTGGGAGGTCAGGGTCTGCCCCCTAGGGGGCAGCTGACATCGTCTGGAGATGTATCTGTTATCTGACACTGGGAGAGATATGGGCCTCATGGGTATAAGATTGAGAGAGGCCAAGGATGCCGCTACACACCCAGAAATGTACAGAGCAGCTTCTGGAACAAGGGATTGCCTTGTTCATTGTGACTAGGACCATGGCCAAGAAGCCCCGGTTTAAGGAATGCACACTCCATTGGGATTTTTTTTTCCATTACGTAAATTTCTTGTAAACTTTATTTTACTGATGTGTTTCTCAGTTGGTATTCAAAATAATGGTTTTAATTATGATGTCTTTGCTAAAATATATTATTGTAATTCAGATGTTAAGAAGGAGAGATTCCTTTTCTTTAATATTGTTGGCACTGTTTAAGTCATCCACATTCCTGTATGTAACCCCCTCACCAAAGCACCTGTAGCTAAATTCATTAGCTTGACAACAACAACCGCAGCAATAAAAAGACAAGAAGGTAGGAAGAGGAGCAGCTGTGCAGAGAAAAGGGATCAGTACAATTGGGAGGGGAATATAAGATGGTAATAGGGAGTGATTATGGTCAAGGTATCTTATACAAAAGTATGAAAATGCCACAGTGAAACACATTACCCTGGGTAATTAAAATACGCTAATGAAAATAATACATTTCTAAAATTAGTAAAAGATTAGATGAATTTGCGTAAGTTCACGTCTCTGCTTAAGGGTGAAGTGTAAGGACATATCATGTGACATTCTCTTCTGGTAAGTTCTTTCATGATAATGGTGGCCTTTACATAGTAAATTTAGCCAACCCCAACCTGTGCTTCTCAGAATTCTCCTTCTCCATAGTAATGTATTAACACGGTCTACATGACACATTTTGCATGTGATTTGAAAATCAGAATTGGAAATAGGAGCGCTGGGAAGACGGCTCACTCAGTAAGGTGCTTGCTATGCAAGCAGAAAAACCTGAGTTTGGATGTCCAGAACTGTTGGAAAATACAGGTCGAGTGAAAAGAGAATTCAATAAAGAGGTAGAATTTCTGATGGAAGCCTAACTGTAAAGGCATGCTGGAAGTAAGTAAGAAAGAGCCTCAAGGAGATGCTATGAAATGCTAGCTTGCAGACATGACTCAGCCATTGCTCTCATTCATACAAAACTGTAGCTGCAGTGTAAGACTTACACAGGATCAAGCCTGTCAGCCTTCTAGCCCTGGCTGAGGTGGAGGTGGTCCTAAAGCCTCACCTCTTGCTAAGGAGCTTTTGGCAGTTGATGGCTTCTGAGAGGAAAGTCATTTTTACTTCAGCCTGTGGCTACTGGTAGGTAGGTTTTCCCATGCTCCAGTGAATGACACCACACCCGTGTGTACATAGACAGCACTGATTAGACTCAGTGGCTTAAAAGTAAATAAAAAGAATTATAAATGGAGACATGAAGTAGAGAGGAAGAGGAGTTAAGGCCTGAGTGAGCCATGAGGGCAGAGACAGAGAGATAGAGAGACAGTGGGAGAGCCTGAGAGAAGGGAGTGAGAAGGAAGAGTAAGAAAGAAGGGGACACCTCAGGGGGGGGGAAGAGAGAGGGAGAGAAATCTAGGGAGAAAAGGAGGGTTGGAGAAAGGTTGAGAGAGAGAGAAAGAGAGATCACGCACAATGACAGGTAGGTCCTTTACATCTTGTGCTTTCTCAGCTTAGATAAATTGAGTTTGGGCTTTGTTTCAAGTGTTTAGCAGCCTACGGGTTGTTGACGGGGTCAGACAGCGGTAAAGGGTGTTTTTGCACCGAAGCCCAAGCTTGGCAGATGGCATGCTTAAATTCTGACGTTCCCTCCACTCTGATAATGTCTATCTACATCTGCAAAAAGAGCAACTGTGCTCACTACATCCCCTTCTTTTTAAAAGATACATTTATTTTCTTTGCGTTTATGTATTTGTGTCTGTATAGGCACACTCGTGTTTCAGTGCGGAGAACAGAAGAAGGCACCCTATACCTTGGAGATGAAGTTACAGACAGTTGTGAGTAGCCTGAGCTGGTGTTAGGAACTAAGTTCAGGTCTTCTACAACCAAGTGCTCTTAAACACTGAGCCGTCTCTCCAGTCCCATCCTCACCAACGTAAGAAACTTCCGTAGATTTTTAGTGTGATGGTTTGAATAAGAATGGCCCTGTTGTGGATGTTTTGGTTTATGATATGTACACATATTTTTTGTTATAATCCCAAGTGGGGAGGAGGTTAGGTTTTTTTCCCCCACCTGTTAATCATCTCCTGCAGAGCCTCATCTTTGCCAGCTGGAATTAGTTGAATTCTGAGGACTTTGAGGAGTACAAATATGATAGCCCAGAGGAAAAAGATGTGGTGGCTTGGAGGAGACAGCGGAGGACAGCTTGCTCCATTTTCTGGTCTGCTGGCTTGCTGGCTTGCTGGCTTGCTGGCTTGCTGGCTTGCTGGCTTGCTGGCTTGCTGGCTTGCTGGCTTGCTGGCTTGCTGGTTAGCTGGTTAGCTGGACTTCAGGATTTCCTGACAATGGATATTGGTATTGCATCTGCCCCAAAATCCTAAAACCCTACCCAGCAGTTATAAGTAAATAGGGAAATGTTCCCTTTTCCTTATAGCCGTTCTTTTTCCCCCGTCTTGGGTTGGGGAGTTGGAGGGGAGGTAGAAGGGTCAAGGAATCCCCAAATAAAGTAGCATTTGAAAAAATAGCAGCTACAGGCCCCCATAGGCTCATGTACTTGAATGCTTGATCCCCACACGGTGAAATTGTTTAGGAATGATTGAAAGTGTGGCTTTGGAGGAGATATATCACTGGGGGTGGACCTTGAGGTTTTAAAATTTCACAGCAGGCCCAGTCTCTATCTATTTCTCTGTCTCTGTGTCTCTCTCTCTCTTGCTCTCTGTTTGTTACCTGGGAACAGGATATGAAGCACTCAGCTATGCTCCTGCACCACACCTGTCTGCTTCTGGCCATGGCAATCCTGGACTAACCTTATAAAACTGTAAAACAGGCCCACAATGAAACCCTGTCTTCTAAAAAAGTTGCCTTGTTCATGCTGTGTATTCACAGCAATAGGATACATGTAGTCAATAGTAACTGATAGGCAATAGTAAATAATAAACATTTAATAACTGAACAAACAAAGGAGAAGGTCCACAGAACCCACTTTGACTGGTCAATAGAGCTCAGTGTCCTCCTGCATGGCTCCCAACAACCTATCTTGTTAATCTTCCTTTCCAAAAGTAACCAGACACTAGAAACACACACAAACTACCAACTCAACTGTGTATATGTGTGTGTTTGTGTGTGTGAGAGAGAGACGTGTGTGAGACAGAGTGTATGTATATGTGTGAGAGTGTGTATATAGGCGTGTGTGTGTGTGTGTGTAAAAGTGTGTTTGTGAGTATGTGTGAGTGTATAAATGGGGTATTTTGCGTGAGAGCATATATGTATGTGTGTGTGTGTGTGTGTGTGTGTGTGTGTTTTGGGGGGGATGGACCAGTTTGTACTCCATCTTATCTTTTGTTTTTTCATTCATGAATCTCATGCTTTTCTCAAAGGCACCTTCAGTTATTTTACTTCTTTGTTGTTGAAAATACCTCTCCCAATAACTTTCTTTGGAAGAAGAGAAGGACTCATTCTCCACAGAAATCTGCTGGGATATATAAACAAAAATCAGATTTTCACATAACACTGGAATTCTATCACTAAAAGGTGTTAAAAAGGTTCATGTCTCTTAACCTGAAGGCTCCTTCAGTTCTGACTCCTAGGTAAGCCTGAGGAGCAAGTCCAGTACGAGAACCCTCACCTGGGCCGTAGTTTTTCTTACTGCCGTCTTCTCTCTGAGTGAGAGCTATAGTCGGAAGTGGGGTTTTACCTGGGGACTTAGTCACATTAGACTAGCTATGCACCAGGCTGTATGACCTTTAATGTAGCTCTTAATCTCTTTTCACTTCAGCTTCAGTATCATCAAACTGATCACACTCATGGCTGCTTGAACTAAAATAAGGGATGCAAGCAGTCTATAATTATCATGACACTGAGCTGCTGTGGTGGGTGGCCAACACGAGAGCCACTTTGCTTGGGTTCAAATATCTCTTTGTAGTTGAATGCTTGCTTTAAAATGTCACTTAAACTCTAAGGCTCAGTTTGCACCATGTTTATTTAAGTTGAAAATCAGGTTTGTTGCAAAGGTTAACCACGGGGGTTTGCACGCATCTGTCCTTTTAAAACCTTATTAACATGGTGTGTTTTCTTGCTATCCCTGCTTTTGAAAGAACATGACTTTTGAAGCTCATGTCTAGTTCCTTTCAGTCCTGAGATCCCCACTTATATCACGCTGTGTTGGGGGTTATGGGAAAAATGACTGAAGTGAGAGAGAGAAAAAGAAACTTTGTAAAGCCTGGTGGGTCACAGTGAGCAGTCATGAGTAGACATCTTTGGGGCAGATACACTGCTCCTGTGTTGCCAGGAACTGCCCACTCCACTAAGATTTGGCTCTGTGTATCTGCTCCAGCCTTTATCCCACCCACCTACAACCCCTACCCCATGCTCAGCGAGGTGCAGGGCAACCAATCTCTGCTGCTTGAATAACCCAGCAGCACGACGGCCCATTTGTTATTTGGCAGGAAACGTGGAGATTTCTCATGAAATGAAGAAAAGAGTGCAGGGTCTCCCAGACGCTGTTCTCTGAAAGCACAATCACACCATTGGAAGTTGCCTCGACAGAAAGTGAAATCAGCAGAGTGAAAAGCACTTTCTGAGTGATTAGAGACCTTTGTTTCGAATGAGCTGACACCTTTTAAAGCGCAGAGAGAGGAAACTATTTTAAAGCCAGGTGGCACCAGACAGGCTGTTTGCTTGTCATTTCCTCCCCTCTCTTTTCAGTGCTGACTGATTTGCATAATAACTGATTCTTTGTTTTCTTGGAGCTCAGGTTTCTGCTTTGGACCCCACATGAATCCATAGTTCTTCCTAGAATAGTGATGCCAAAGCTATTTATTTATTTATTTATTTATTTATTTTGGGGGACCACTGGAAGGGTCGGCCTAGAGCTAGGTCCAATGTGGTTCCAAGAAACCTATTCTCTTAACAACCTTGTGGACTCAGCTTGCTTCTCCTTTCTCTAAGCATGACTGCTTAGGTAGGGGCTCGGAAAGAAGAGAGAGTGGACACAAAGCATGAGCATGTGAACACAATGTCAGAGGGCTTTAAGGAAAGCCTGGCAAGAGGTTGTAGTACAGACAGTACAGGCACATCCCACTGTTTGGCTAAGTCATTAATGCATTTGATGGACGAATCGTTGCATTC